>NC_084829.1:91610495-92235495 GCF_033115175.1 Lepus europaeus
TTTTATGGTGAAAGTTAAAATGTCAAGGTCCATGGCCAGATCCAGACTATGATTTGGTTTTATAAATAAAGTAATACTGGAACACAGTTTTGCTCATTTGTTTACATATGTTTGTGAATGCTTTCCCACTATCCTGGCAGACTTTAATACTTGCCACAGAGACCATTTGGCCTGCAAAGCCTAAAATTCTTAATATCTGGATCTTTAAGAAAAGATTTACTGAACCCTGGAGTAAATACAAGCATACAAGGTGTCTTTGATAAGTCTGTGATAAATACATATTATGGAAAAAAGTGCATGGATTTAAATTTTTGCACCAAAATAAAAGTATCTTTTAATTCTATTACCATAAAGTTTTTGAAATACCTCAATATTGTGTGAGGTACTATTCCAAATATGGTCCTTCAAGAGTCTGTATTATACCTTGGTTCTATGAATTTCCTTCTGACCAGATAATGTTTTTCTTTTCCTTTTTCAAGTTTTCTGAAAAGAAAATTAGCAGTCTCAACCACTTGTTACATTAGACAAAAGATATGGGATTTTAAATACAGAGCAATTTCATCCAATAACACCACTAAAGATGGCACCCAAAATAGGACATATTTTGCACTTGTTTCAGCAATATGTCAGTTGTCTCACCTGGCAAAATAAGTCCACAGACTACAGCTTCAAGGAGCATTTATTGGCTGACATTTTAATGTTGAGATAATATAAGAAGACAAAAGCTTAAGATTCATACTTGCTTTGCTTTAGTCTGTTGCATAATTTATGTAATGTTAGAGATCCTACAGTATAAAGCAACCCACAATGACTGGAAACTAAAAGAAGGATTTATTTTAGTTTAGTTTTTTTGTTTTTTGTTTTGTTTTGTTTTTTTTGTTTTTTTGTTTTTTTTTGTAACAAGGAATGCTTCAGAACCATGCACTAACCCTAGATTTTCGCACACAGAATCAGGCACAATGTGTAATTAGTATGTGATGGCTATTATAGCTATATTTTCCCCAATTGTCTTCAGTTTTCATGTGTGCAAAAAGATTAGTCCAAATTGGAAAAGCCATTGGGGACTTCTGTATGATAGAATTTTATAGAAAACTTAAATTGGAGTGAAATGGAAATTTTCAGATTTGAGGACTGTTTATAGCCCTTGTCTCTTTCATTGAGGAACACTTTTTTTTTTTTTCCACACTATTTGCTGAATTCTTTTACTTAGTGAGGGTTAACTATGTGATCAATAAGTAACTGAAAATAGGTCTATGTAAAAATTAAGAGTGGGAATATGAGAGGTAGGAGGAAGAAGACTTGGAGTGTGGGCAGGAGGGAGAGTGGGGGATATCACTGTGCTCATAAATATGTAGGTATGAAGTACATTAACCTTGTATAACTTAAAACAAAAAAATTAAAAATTAAAAAAGAAAACCTAAAAATAACAACATTCTAGACCTTTCAACTAACAAAATTATAAAATTCGAGTAGTTTTAAGATGATATGGGGTAACTTAGGCTAAATTTTCATGGGTCATGTCAAATGTGTTGTGACATGATTTCTATCTAGGATGCTGAGGAGAAAACAGTGGCATGACTTAAACAGAAAAGAAATTTCAGGGTTTGAATGCTGCCATTTGCCTTGTTAAAAATCAATGCACAAGAAAGTCATGCAAATATTTTATGATTGTACAAAATAGATCAATAGGTCAGAGGTCATAGGGACAATTCCACAGACATGTTTGTATATAAATGCTTTTTTGTTTATTTGTTTAATTCAACATTAAAACCAATACATTTCAAGGAATAATCCAGATTTCCAACTCCACCCTCCTCCCAAATTTACCAAAAATAGATCTCTTTACACACAGCAAGAGTTGTCAGTATCTGAGCAATAACTGTTCTTTTTGGAAGGGACATTAAGTGTCCAAATTAATACGGCCCCCGCGCTTGTCCTTCATCTTCCTAACTTTACAGTGGTGTGTCAGTTGCCATTTATTGTCCTGGTTATACTTCTCCTCTTATTACAGAGAAAGATTACCTGTGCTATGTCTCTGTCACAAGAGAAAAGACAGACCACAGAGCTTGTTTTTTCCAACTAAAATAGGAATGAAAATATTGTTCATGCTCATCTCACTCCTTTGCATTACTTGCAAGCATATGATAGACATTTGGATTTGTGACCCAGTCAAGGGGAAAAATATTCTTATTCTTTATCACTTGCTGAGACATTTCCCAATATTTCTTTGCTCTGAGAGTAGAGATTTTCCCTAATGACAAATTCAGAGTATTTATGCTCTACAAATATTTAAGAGGGCAAACACCAAGGTTTTTAAAGGCTATGAGTGAGTTTGTGCATGGGTATGTGGACAGTTTTTTGGATGTTAGGAATTTTTTTTTTAACAATACTTAAAAATTACTGAGAAGTTGGCTGTTTTTTTCTGTATTATCTCAACAACTCTCTGTTATTGTTATTACTCATTCAGTTATTGGTGTACAAATTGAAGTTCAACAAAGAAATATAATTCCTCCTGGGTACACAGTTATTACCTAAGGTAACTTGGAATAGCATTTTGGTTTATGCCACTCTACCTCTCAAGCTCTGGACTATGTGTCTCCTTTTTGAGAGACTAGTATTCCACAATGTTCTTTTTTCTTTCTTTCTTTCTTTTTTTTTAAAACTTTTATTTAATGAATATAAATTTCCAGTGTACAGCTTATGGATTACAATGGCTTCCCCCTCCCATAACTTCCCTCCCACCCGCAACCCTCCCCTCTCCCACTCCCTCTCTCCTTCCATTCACATCAAGATTCATTTTCAATTCCCTTTATATAAACAGAAGATCAATTTAGTATAAAGATTTCAACAGTTTGCACCCACATAGAAACACAAAGTGAAACATACTGTTTGAGTACTAGTTATAGCATTAAGTCACAATGAACAGCACATTAAGGACAGAGATCCCACATGAGGAGCAAGTGCACAGTGACTCCTGTTGTTGACCCAACAAATTGACACTCTAGTTTATGGCGCCAGTAACCACCCTAGGCTCTCGTCATGAGTTGCCAAGGCTATGGAAGCCTTTTGAGTTCGCCGACTCTGATCATATTTAGACAAGGTCATAAAAGACAGGGTGAGGATAGTAACCAATGATCCTAAGAGTGGCATTTACCAGGTCTGAACAATTATTCAGCATTAAGTGGGGAAGAGGACCATCAGTACACACAGGTTGGGAGTAGAGCCATTGGAGGTAGAGTAGAGGTTATGATTACGAAGGAATGAGGCCCAAATGCGCTAGACAGGGTCTAGAACAAAGGACAGAGTCATTATTAGAGGAACTAAGAAAGGTGCTGTCTAAGCTACAATTAAGTGTTCTGATTGAGAGGCAAATAGAACCGGACAGAAGGGGCTTGATAATAATCTGGTGGGCTTTAGGCCTTGTAAGTTCAGAGGCCCAGACCTATCTATTTCTTCACATGGGGTATATCATAAGGGAGGTGTGAACCTCCTAGGGGAAGGCATTCTGTTGACTTTCATTACTTAGCTGGGCTGGGAGGAGAGCTGGCCAGGTAAAGGCAGGGGGCATCTCTAAGGAGAAATTTACAGTTCTGCCTGCAATGTTGCTGACCCTACTTGGCTGTCCCCTCAGCTGCAGTGGTCACTTTGGAAACTGAGGTTACTAAAAACAAAAAGAAATTCAAATCAATTGGCAATCTACAAAAAGAGTTAAAGATTTTAAAAGCTATTATTAAAATTGCTATATTGGTCTATTATGTTATGTTATATGAGTGTACATATTGTATGTCCACATGGGAAAATTTTATTAAGAGTTTTATTTTAATTGACTTATAGATAAGATTGTCCATAAATTTAAGCTGCTAAAATTAATCAAAGATACATTTTAATTCGTGTGACCTGAATCTCTGCATCATATGTTTTATACTTGTTGGTAGAAAGAAACTAAAAACATTTTATATGGTTGTGCTTAAGTTTGCTGGTTACACAAACTGCACCATATCAGATATTTAAGAGGTGTTTCCAAATTTATGAGTCTTAAAATTTATAGAAGGCATTGGACCTTCTGGTAAATGTTTTCTTAGTTGTTATCTAATGGTTGAAACTATTTGCTAAGTATTCATGTGATATTGCTATTGTCAGCAAGCGATCTAGGACTTGCTCCCTCATTTCTCTATTCTAAGCCCAACTTGTTCTTTCATTTCTCTATTCTCCTCAAGATAGGAAACTAATTCTATTATGAAGGAATCTGTAGGATGCACAATTTAATCTTTAGACCTTATAAAAGAGATGGCTAACATTTTTCTGTAATAACATAGCCAAAATAAGAGCTTAAATAATAATCTCATAGCTAGATTCACTTCGCCATCAGTGAAGTATATAGTAAGTAGAAAAAACCTCCCTTTCAGACCAAAGGGAAAGAAAGTTTTAAAGTGAGAATATAATTTTCCCCATGGGCATTGTCTACCTTAGAAAAACTACTACAGAACATGCCTGTGACTATAGACTTGTAGTTCAGGCCACCGAATATTAGAGATGGGACTTGGACACTCCCTTGGCTTGCATCCTCTGGTCTGCTTTAACAAAAACCAGGAGGAAAAGAAAGCTCGGCATCAGAAGCAATGGGTGGCAGGCCTATCAATGGCTGATCTGTACAGAGATCTGTCCTCAAGGAGACCCAACAGGCCAGTCCACTGCAGTGGCTTTCAATGTGGTAAGCCTGGGCTTCAGCAGAATTCAACTTGTGAAGAGCCCTGGCAGCTCTGCCAAGAGTTGGATCACTGGAAATGGACCTGCCCTGGAGTCGAAAGATGCCCAGGTCAGAGCCACAGATCTTACTGGCTCTAAGCTGAAAAGCCCTTCACTCAGCCCAACTTCCAAAGTGACCACCATGTTCAAGCACAGAGTTCCTTCAATCTACAGATACTTTCAAAGTTGAAACTGTTATGGCATTGCACCATAATGCTAATATCAAAACTCTTCCTCTTTAAATTTAAGCACTTAAATATTTATGTATTTTTTAGAGTTTAAGTAAATAATATATTTGAATCACATAAACAAACAAGAAGGTATTACATAAGAAAAATAATGTAACACTTTATGTAAGTACCTAACATGAGCATGCTCTTATATCTAAAACAAAAAACAAAACAGTAACATTGGTACTATATATATTTGACAAGTGTACATTAAAGAAATCTCTAATATAAAACATTTAAAAAGTGGAGAATACTTTTTTAAGGTACAGAAAACAATTGTTAAGACAGGCACACCCACAACTCCTAAACATGCTTCCAAAGATAAAATGCAACTGAGTACTCATTTCTCAGATGTACAAAAGCTATAGAATTGTTAATTACTGGATATTGCTTCTCACTTTTGCATTGTTTGAGCTGCAACACTGATTGGTATGAATTCTGTATTGCTATTATTTTTTCAGTCTTCCGGTCATGAAAGCATCTATTTAATATGAAAACTTAAAACAGCAACATTATTGGTATCAGGGTCACTTCCTTATGTTCATTTTTTCTTATTTAAAAAAGGCACTAATTTTTACAAAGTTGTTATTACAACAAATATTGCTTTGGAAGATGTGAAACTCCAAATCAATGTATTCCATCAACCACAAGTATTATCAAGAAGCCCTAATTAATAAGAACACGAATGTGAAAAGCTGGTAAGATTAAAGATTATAAAATTGGTTTATTGTAAAAGCAATTCAAGAATACCCAGTTAAAATCTTATTACAATGCTATCCAATACAACCAAGAAGCAGTTGAACACTTTTACATGAGGAACGACATAAAACGAGAAAGACCACATCAAGGTTGTGATTCAAACTCAAAAATAGAAAGGACTGTTAGGTCTCCTTAAGGTCAGTACATAAGGTATGATAACATCAAGGCACTGTGTCAGCTACCACAGTGTTACTACAACACTGAGGTATAACTGGGGAAATTGAAGTCAAGGGGAAATGAAGATCTGCATATTCTTGTTCGTGGGTATACTTAAGTGACTAAAATTTTAGAAACTGCCTTCAATGATAGCAAGATGCGAGACAAGTCTTTATTGAAGAGAAAGAAGTTTATAAAGTTCTCTATCAAGGTCCCACTAAATCTTCACAACCCACTCCCACCCTCCCCCTCAGCTAAAGCTATTTTGCTGATATATAAGATAGGATCTTAATTTGTGGCTTACTGGCAAATTGTAGGCACTCCTTCTAAGTAGCTTTGATCTTCTGCACATTAAAAACAACATACTGTATCATTCATATACTCAATTTTGCATTTTAGGCAGAATTTCATTATTGCTCTAAAACTCAATGCATCTATACAGTGGCCATTTCCCCCAAGACTTATTCGAGATATAATCTTTCTGCTGTTTTCTTTTCTTTTTTTTTTATTAAACTTTTATTTAATGAATATAAATTTCCAAAGTACAGCTTATGGGTAACAATGGCTTCCCCCTCCCAAAACTTCCCTCCCACCCACAACCCTCCCCTTTCCCGCTCCCTCTCCCCTTCCAATCACAACATGATTCATTTTCAATTCTCTTTATATAAAGAAAATCAGTTTAGTATATATTAGGTAACGATTTCAACAGTTTGCCCCCATATAGCAACACAAAGTGAAAAAAAAAATACTGTTGGAGTACTAGTTATAGCATTAAATAAGAGTGAACAGCACATTAAAGGCAGAGATTCTACATAATATTTTTTTAAATTAATTAATTTTCTATGCCATTTCCAATTTAACACCAGGTTTTTTTTTTTTCATTTCCAATTATCTTTATATACAGAAGATCGATTCAGTATATAATTAGTAAAGATCTCATCAGTTTGTACCCACGCAGAAACACAAAGTGTAAAAATACTGTTTCAGTACTAGTTATAGCATCACTGCACATTAGACAACACATTAGGGACGGATCCCACATGGGATATAAGTACACAGTGACTCCTATTGCTGACTTAACAATTTGACACTCCTGTTCATGGCGTCAGTAATCTCCCTAGGCTCTAGTCATGAGTTGCCAAGGCTATGGAAGCCTTTAGGGTTCGCTGAATTTGATCTTATTCCGATAGGGTCACAGTCAAAGTGGAAGTTCTCTCCTCCCTTCAGAGAAAGGTACCTCCTTCTTTGATGGCCCCGTTCTTTCCACTGGAATCTCACTCACAGAGATCTTTCATTTAGGTCTTCTTCTTTTTTTCTTTTCCATGGTATCTTGGCTTTCCATGCCTACAATACTCTTATGGGCTCTTCAGCCAGATCCGAATGCCTTAAGGGCTGATTCTGAGGCCGGAGTGTTGTTTAGGACATCTGCCATTCTATGAGTCTGCTGTGTATCCCACTTCCCATGCTGGATCTTTCTCTCCCTTTTTGATTCTATCAGTTAGTATTAGCAGACACTTGTCTTGTTTGTGTGATCCCTTTGTTTCTTAGACCTATCCAAGCCATCGAATGTGAACTGAAATTGATCACTTGGACTAGTGAGATGGCATTGGTACATGCCACCTTGATGGGATTGTATTGGAATCCCCTGGCACATTTCTAACTCCATCATTTGGGGCAAGACTGATTGTGCATGTCCCAAATTGTGCATCTCCTCCCTCTCTTTTTCCACTCTGAAATTTAATAGGGATCACTTTTCAGTTAAAATTTAAACACCTAAGAATAATTGTGTGTTAATTATAGAGTTCAACCACTAGTACTAGAACAGCAACAACAACAACAAATACTAAAAAGGATAAAGTATTACATTGTACATCTAGAGTCAGGACAAAAGCTGATCAGGTCATTGTTTCTTATAGTGTCCATTTCACTTCAACAGGTTTCCCCTTTGGTGCTCAGTTGTCGCCGATCAGGGAAAACAAATGATATTTGTCTTTTTGGGACTGGCTTAATTCACTCAGCATGATGTTTTCCAGATTCCTCCATCTTGTTGCAAATGACTGGGTTTCATTGTTCCTTACTGCTGTATAGTATTCTATGGAGTACATGTCCCATAATTTCTTTATCCAGTCTACTGTTGATGGGCATTTGGGTTGGTTCCAGGTCTTAGCTATTGTGAATTGAGCTGCAATAAACATTAAGGTGCAGATGGCTTTTTTATTAGCCAAATTAATTTCCTTTGGGTAAATTCCAAGGAGTGGGATGGCTGGGTTGTATGGTAGGGTTATGTTCAGGTTTCTGAGGAATCTCCAGACAGACTTCCATAGTGGCTTAACCAGTTTGCATTCCCACCAACAGTGGGTTAGTGTCCCTTTTTCCCCACATCCTCTCCAGCATCTATTGTTGGTAGATTTCTGGATGTCAGCCATTCTCACCGGGGTGAGGTGAAACCTCATTGTGGTTTTGATTTGCATTTCTCTGATTGCTAGTGATCTTGAACATTTTTTCATGTGTCTGTTGGCCATTTGGATTTCCTCTTTTGAAAAAGTCTATTGAGGTCCTTGGCCCATCTCTTCAGTGGGTTGTTTGTTCTGTTGTTGTGGATTTTCTTGATTTCTTTGTAGATTCTGGTTATCAACCCTTTATCTGTAGTATAGTTTGCAAATATTTTTTCCCATTCTGTCGGTTGCCTCTTCACTTTCCTGATTGTTTCTTTTGAAGTACAGAAACTTCTCAATTTGATGCAATCCCAAATGTTAATTTTGGTTTTGACTGCCTGTGCTCCTGGGGTCTTTTCCAAGAAGTCTTTGCCTGTACGTATATCTTGCAGGGTTTCTCCAATGCTCTCTAATAATTTGATGGTTTCGGGTCGTAGATTTAAGTCTTTAATCCATGTTGAGTGAATTTTTGTGTAAGGTGAAAGGTATGGGTCTTGCTTCAAGCTTCTGCATGTGGAAATCCAATTTTCCCAGCACCATTTATTGAATAGGCTGTCCTTATTCCAGGGATTAGTTTTGGATCTTTGATCAAATATAAGTTGGCTGTAGATGTTTGGATTGATTTCTGGTGTTTCTATTCTGTTCCATTGGTCTATCCATCTGTTTCTGTACCAGTACCATGCTGTTTTGATAACAACTGCCCTGTAGTATGCCCTGAAACCTGGTATTGTGATGCCTCTGGCTTTGTTTTTGTTGTACAAGATTGCTTTGGCTATTCGAGGTCTTCTGTGTCTCCATATGAATTTCAGCATTATTTTTTCCAGATCTGAGAAGAATGTCTTCGGTATCTTGATTTGTATTGTGTTGAAAAATTGCTTTTGGGAGAATAGACATTTTGATGATATTGATTCTTCCAGTCCATGAGCATGGAAGATTTCTCCATTTTTTGGTATCCTCTTCTATTTCTTTCTGTAAGGTTTTGTAGTTTTCATCGTAGAGATCTTTCACATCCTTGGTTAAGTTTATTCCAAGGTATTTGATTGTTTTTGTAGCTATTGTGAATGGGATTGATCTTTGAAGTTCTTCCTCAGCCGTGGCATTGCCTGTGTATACAAAGGCTGTTGATTTTTGTGGATTGATTTTATATCCTGCTACTTTGCCAAACTCTTCGATGAGTTCCAGTTGTCTCTTAGTAGAGTTCTTTGGGTCCCCTAAATAAAGAATCATATCATCTGCAAAGAGGGATAGTTTGAGTTCTTTCTTCCCGATTTGTATCCCTTTAATTTCTTTTTCTTGCCTGATGACTCTGGCTAAAACTTCCAGAACTATATTGAATAGCAGTGGTAAGAGTGGGCATCCCTGTCTGGTACCAGATCTCAGCGGAAATGCTTCCAACTTTTCCCCATTCAATAGGATGTTGGCCGTGGGTTTTTCATATATTGCTTTGATTGTATTGAGGAATGTTCCTTCCATACCCAGTTTGCTTAGAGTTTTCATCATGAAAGGGTGTTGTATTTTATCAAATGCTTTCTCTGCGTCTATTGAGAGAATCATATGGTTTTTCTTCTGCAGTCTGTTAATGTAGTGTATTACGTTGATTGTTTTGCGGACGTTGAACCATCCTTGCATACCAGGGATAAATCCCACTTGGTCTGGGTGGATGATCTTTCTGATGTGTTGTTGCATTCTATTGGCCAGAATTTTATTGAGTATTTTTGCATCTATGTTCATCAGGGATATTGGTCTGTAATTCTCTTTCAATGCTGCATCTTTCTCCGGCTTAGGAATTAAGGTGATGCTGGCTTCATAGAAAGAATTTGGGAGGATTCCCTCTTTTTCGATTGTTCTGAATAGTTTGAGAAGAATTGGAGTTAGTTCTTCTCTAAATGTCTGTTAGAACTCAGCAGTGAATCCATCTGGTCCTGGGCTTTTCTTTGTTGGGAGGGCCTTTATTACTGTTTCAATTTCTGTGTCAGTTATTGGTCTGTTTAGGTTTTCTATGTCTTCCTGGCTCAATTTAGGTAGGTTGTATGTGTCCAAGAATCTGTCCATTTCTGATAGATTTCCCTGTTTGCTGGCATACAAGTCCTTGTAGTAATTTCTGATGATTCTTTTTATTTCTGTGGTGTCTGTTGTTATGTTTCCTTTTTCATCTCTGATCCTATTGATTTGGGTCTTTTCTCTTCTTTTTTTAGTTAGTTGGGCCAATGGGGTGTCAATTTTGTTTATTTTTTCAAAAAAACAGCTCCTCGTTTGGCTGATTTTTTGTAATTTTTTTTGGATTCAATCCTGTTGATTTCTTCTTTGATTTTAATTATTTCCCTTCTTCTACTGGGTTTGGTTTTGGTTTGCTGCAGATTTTCTAGATCCTTGAGATGACTTGAAAGCTCATCTATTTGGTGCCTCTCCAATTTCTTGATGTAGGCACCTATTGATATAAATTTTCCTCTTAACACTGCTTTTGTTGTATCCCATAGGTTTTGGTATGTTGTGCTGTTATCCTCATTTACTTCCAGAAAATTTTTGATTTCTCTTTTAATTTCTTCTATGACCCATTGTTCATTCAGGAGCATGTTGTTCAATCTCCATGTGTTTGCGCGTGCTCTGGGGATTCCCGAGTTGCTAATTTCCAATTTCATTCCTTTGTGGTCTGAGAAGCTGCATGGTATGATTCTAATTCTCTTGAATTTGCTGAGACTTGCTTTATGGCCTAGTATGTGGTCAATCCTAGAGAAGGTTCCATGTACTGCTGAGAAGAATGTAAAGTCCTTAGATGTAGGATGAAATGTTCTGTAGATATCTGTTAGATCCATTTGGGCTATAGTGTCATTTAAATCTGCTCTCTCCTTGTTGATCTTCTGTCCTGTTGATCTGTCTATCTCTGAGAGTGGAGCATTGATATTGAAGTCCCCCAGTACTATTGTATTGGGGTCTAAGTCTCCCTTTAAGTCCCTTAACAAGTCTTTTTTTTTATTTTTTGACAGGCAGAGTGGACAGTGAGAGAGAGAGAGAGACAGAGAGAAAGGTCTTCCTTTGCCATTGGTTCACCCTCCAATGGCCGCCGCGGTAGGCACGCTGCGGCCAGCGCACCGCGCTGATCCGATGGCAGGAGCCAGGTGCTTCTCCTGGTCTCCCATGGGGTGCAGGGCCCAAACACTTGGGCCATCCTCCACTGCACTCCCTGGCCACAGCAGAGCTGGCCTGGAAGAGGGGCAACCAGGACAGGATCGGTGCCCCGACCGGGACTAGAACCCGGTGTGCTGGTGTCTCAAGGCGGAGGATTAGCCTAGTGAGCCACGGCGCCGGCCCCTTAACAAGTCTTTTAAATAAGCTGGTGCCCTGTGGTTAGGTGCATAGACATTGATAATCGTTATATCTTCCTGTTGAATGGATCCCTTAATCATTAAATAGTGCCCCTCTTTGTCTCTCCTGACAGTTTTTGTGGTAAAGTTTATGTTGTCCGATATTAAGATGGCTACGCCCGCTCTTTTTTCATTTCTGTTGGCATGGTATATCTTTTTCCAGCCTTTCACTTTCAGTCTGTATGGATCATTGTTGGAAAGATGAGTTTCTTGTAAGCAGCAAAAAGATGGGTTTTGTTCCTTAACCCAATCAGCCAATCGGTGTCTTTTAACTGGACAGTTCAAGCCATTAACATTCAATGTGACTATTGAGAAGGAGTAACTTTGCCCTGCCATTTGCCAAAGATATTTTCTAATATCTGGTTTGAGATTCCTGTGATCTTTTGCTGTGAGGTTTCCTTCCTTTACCTTCTTTCATATTGGTGACCGTGCTTCTGTGTTTCTGTATGTAACACATCTTTAAGCATCTTTTGCAGGGCTGGATGAGTGGCGACAAATTCTTTCAATTTCTGTTTGCTGTGAAAGGTCTTTATTTCACCTTCATTCACAAATGAGAGCTTTGCAGGATATAATATTCTGGGCTGGCAGTTTTTCTCTCTTAGTATCTGGGCTATATCTCACCATTCTCTCCTGGCTTGTAGGGTTTCTGATGAGAAGTCAGCTGTAAGTCTAATTGGAGATCCTCTGAGAGTAATCTGGCATTTCTCTCTTGCACATTTTAGGATCTTTTCTTTGTGTTTCACTGTGGTGAGTTTGATTACAACGTGTCGTCGTGAGGATCTCTTTTGATCACGTTTATTAGGGGTTCTATGAGCTTCCTGTACTAGGATGTCTCTGTCCTTCTCCAAACCTGGGAAATTTTCTGCTAGTATCTCACTAAAAAGGCCTTCTAATCCTTTCTCCCTTTCCATGCCTTCAGGAACTCCTAGAACCCGAATGTTGGGTTTTTTAATAGTATCCTGTAGATTCCTGACAGTATTTTTTAGATTTCTGATTTCTTCTTCTTTTCTTTGATTTGACTGTTTCCTTTCCTGTTCTCTGTCTTCTAATTCCGATATTCTCTCTTCTGCTTCACCCATTCTGTTTTTAAGGCTCTCTAATGTGTTTGCCATTTGATCTATTGAGTTCTTCATTTCATTGTGGTTTTTTGTCACTATCTCAGTTTCCTGTTCTGCTAGTTGTTTCATTTCATTTTGATTCCTCCTTAATATTTCATTTTCACGGGAGAGATTTTTTATCTTGTCCATTAAGGATTTCTGTAGTTCAAGAATTTGTTTTTGAGAACTTCTTAATTTTCTTATCAATTTTTTGAGATCTGCTTCTTGCATTTCCTCTATCTCCTCATCTTCATAATCTTGCATTGGTGTGTCTTGTTCACTTGGGGGCGTCATAGTGTCTTCCTTGCTCTTGTTACCTCGGCTTCTATGTTTGTTGTTTGGCATATTGGAGATAATTTATGGTGTTTTTTTTTTTTTTTTTTTTTTTTTTTTTTTTTTTTTTTTTTTTTTTTTTGCTGTGGTGTTTTTTTTTTCTCATTATACTATGCCTCTAAGTGAGCTGTCTGCTTTGTTGGATCCTTAGGGGCTGTGATGGGTGTGGCCAGAGAGCTATGCTTGATTCTTCAGGTTTAAGGCTGTGCAAAGCGCGACTCTCCCAGATTGCTCACTCCCTTGCTCCTTGCTGGATCGCTCTCTCTCTTTTTTTTTTTTTTTTTTTTGACTCAGTTGGGAGTGGAGTTGAGGGTAGTTGAAATCTGGCCTCTGTGAGTATTCGTTTGATCTACCCCTGGGACCACACACAGAGTTTATGCAGCCCTCAATGTGTTCTCCAGTTTCGCTAAAGTTACTGAGTTTGGCTGCGCTTTACATATGTAAAATCGCGGTGCTCTTTGTTTTGCTTGGTGAGTGAAGGGAGAGGCCTCTGTTCCCCCCCCCCCCAATGTCTTACCCTCCTCCGTTGGTTCCCGCGCTGGCGAGATTCTGTGGCTCTGGCTTGTCTCCCGCCGCTCGGCTCGTCTCGGTTGGTTTTCCACGCGGTGGGCTCCCTGTAAGTCCTCTGTGTCACATCCACTAGATCCGGAAGCGTTTCCTCTGCAGTTTTTTTCTTGAGTCTTTTCCTGAGGCTACAGTAATTCCACTTTTATGAAACTTTATTTTCCCAAACTAAGGCGCACGTCCTCACTATCCGCCATCTTGGCTCTGCCCTCTGCTGTTTTCTTAATAAAAGCCTTAGAGTCAATTTTTTGAATGATCGACCTGTGAATCATTATATAGATAGACAGATTTTTTTCAATTATTACATCTAAATATTTTGGCCCTTTGATTCGGAGGAGTAAAAAAATGGAAGTAAATTTTATTTTAAGTACTTTCAGTGCTGAAAAAATGAAATCACTGTGTTGTATATATTTATGTATTTTTCTAAGTTAATATTTTCTGGTTCTCTTGAGGAAGCAGGATCATCTCTGAAGATTTGGATATCATAAGTTTTTCTCTGATGGGCTCAGCATACACTTTCCCTTTTTTGAGATACTTCATTTGTGGTGTGGCATTATTACTGTTTTTTTTTTTCTTTCTCACTCAGGTGCATGAGTAAGTTTTTTAAAGATTCATTTTTATTATTTTATGTCTTCTGAACCATTCACATTATCTTTAACATTATTGGATGTAATTGCACAAGATGAATTCTCTAAAGGCTACTCAGTAAAGAGAAAAATAAGAAGCCTTTCAGGTGAGCTGCTGGCAAGAAAACCCACATTTATAAACTGCAAGAAGCAAGACATCTTTGTTTCCTCTGTCTTGGTTGTAGTATCTTTCCTAAGTAGCAATCACATTGATGTTGCTACTTCAGGTCATGTGGCCTGAGATTGAAACCAGTAGGGGCAGGGAAAGGAAGATCTAGCCATGGACAGTGTTTCCATCAGAGCTTACCAAGTCTGCTTTAGAGTCACATGGTGAATAGCTATAAATTTCAAAATTTGGTTGCAGATCATTCTTTGATAGATTTCACACTAGACTTTTTCAGCCTGCTGCATTATAAAGTCATTTGGACAGCATTTTAGTTGGTGTCAGTCTTCAAACAGCAAGAAAGCAAATGAACATTTCTAATTTAAGCCTTAAACCCAGATACAAATAGCAAAGAATCTGGGACATTTATCTCCATGAGAGGGATTTACCTTGCCCTGCAGTTATAGAAATAGCATCTAAATGCTGTTCAAAAGATCCTTAGCAAGCATAAAGTGGAAATTATTTGATGGGAGCCAGAGTAGGAGAAGACACAATTTGAATTATCCTCTCAACTCTAGGTCATACCCAGACTCAACATTTTGGCAGCAGAATGTTTACACAGCACGGCTTTGTGCTATGATATTTAGAAATCTTTTGAACACTTGTAATCTGTCCATGAGAATCTTTTCCTGAGGCTCAGTGTTAAGATCATCTCATAAAGGGAAATAGTTGCAAGGTGGTGTCACTCTTATTTGACTCACTCCTAAACACTCAGAATTGTAGCAGATAGGAGTCTACCTTCCAGAGTGCATGCATTCACGGTTTGCTTTTGTAATCTTGAGTTTAGATCCTTCAGGCACTCAGCGTGTTGGCAATCCCCTCTAAGACGGTATCAGCAGGGGACAAAGTGAAGTAAAGCGGATTGTATCTGACAGAGCTCCTTAAATAAGTTGTTCAATTGATGGGAGGGGTAGGAAGCCTTCCCAGGGTGATTAATTCCAACCACCTAAACTAGTTGATGTGTACTTTTAAATGATTCTTGTCTCTTATTGTTTTCCTGAGGAACAGTCAGAAGTGTTTGCAGAGTAAGAATTATTTAGTTACATTTTAAACACTTGAAACCCTATATTATGGAATAACTGTACCCGAAGGTGGTGTTTCTTGTAATTATGAACACAGTTTAGCTCAGTAGTTTTTGGATTGGAGACTAGGAATGTGAGTATTTAACAAGCAGTTCAAGTATTTGAGATGCAAACAATTTAGAATTAGGTGGTATGAAGGAAAACTTCAAGAAATTGCGAAAATGTGGTCTCCAGTAGGACCTTTTCTCTTCCTTACGTATATAGACTAACCTTTGATGATCCAGCTAAGTACTTTGGCTTCAGAAGAAGAATAAAATTCTTAGAGGAAAATGAAGTACCTAGAGAACCCCACTTTAAAAGTTGTCTTATAGGGCTGGCACTGTGGCATAGCAGGTAGAGCCTCCAACTGCTGTGCTGGCGTCCCATATGGGCTCCAGTTCAAGTCTCAACTGCTCCATTTTGGATCCAGCTCCCTGCTAATGCACACCTGGGAAAGCAGCAGAAAATGGCCCAAGTGTTTGGGCCTCTGAACCCACATGGGAGACCAGGAAGAAGCTCCTGGATCCTGACTCCTAGTTTTGGATTGGCTCAGCTCCAACCATCGGGATGATTTGCGGAATGAATCATCAGATGGAAGATCTCTCTTTGTCTACTTCTCTTTCTCTCTAACTTTGCCTTTAAAATAAATAAATCTTAAAACAATGTTGTCCTAGAAAGTAACCTTCAAAGTGCACAAGAGCATTTTACCAAATAATTTATCTTTGTCTCCGTCCATGAGTTCATTGAAATATTCTGTTTTCAAGCAAGAATAAATATATTTACTATCCCTTTCAGCAATAATCTGCTTTCATGCCCTCTCAATCTCATTTTGGGAGTCATGCAAATTTATTTTAAGAGAACAACAGATTAAATAAAACCGTAAATCATGCTTAGATTCAGACCAAGTGGGAAATCATAGACAAATATGTAATTTATTCTTCCTAAGTTTCACATTTCCTTTTCTATCCCAGATTCTTGGAAATCTTTATTATTCCCATAGAAAATAAATTAGAGTATTGTGCAATACACTAAAATGTATTTTGATAAGGGAACACTTTCCAAATTCTATTTTATATGCAATATAGATTTCCAAGTTCATTACATTAGTTTTAGAGAGAGAGAGAGAGAGAGAGAGAGAGAGAGAGAGAGATCCCACCCACTGGTTCATTTCACAAATGCCACAATGGACAGGGCTGGGCCAGGCTGAAATGAAAGGTCAGGAACTCCATTAAAGTTGCCCATATGGATGGCAGGGGCCCAAGCTCTTGGACCATCTTTTGCTGTTTTCCGAAGTCCATCTTCAGAGAGTTAGTCGGGAAACAGAGCTGTTAGGATTTGGATGGACACTGTAATATAGGATGCTGGAGTTGCACACAGTGGCTTAACCTGCTGTGCCACAATGCCAGCCCCACCCTCTTCAGTAATTTTGAAGTATCAGCTTAGAATGCCATGATCATTGCAGCATTATTCACAATAAGTAAGACGTGGAAGCAGCCTACATGTCCATGCTCAGATGAATAGGTAAGGAAAGCACGGTATATGTGCAGAGTGGAGTACTAATTAGTCTTCAGAGAAACAAAACCCTGCCATCTGCAACAGTGTGGAAGTACTTGGAGGGCATTATGCTAAATGAAATAAGCCAGACACAGAAAGATAAATGCTGTATGATCTCACTTATTTATGAAACATAAAAAACATGAACTCTCAGAAGTCAAGAGTACAATATGATGTCCAGAGACAGTTGGTGGGGTGGGATGAGGGTGATTGGTAAGTGAGGAAATGGGAAATGTTGATCAAAGTGCACAGTTTCAGATATACAAGAAGAATGAGCTTTAGTGATTTGTTGCACAAAATGTTAATTATAATAAACAGTAATGTGTTGTGATGGCTCTTCTTTTGTGTCATCATGACTAAGGTATAGTTTCCAGTATCTGAAAGGGATTTTGCAGATGTAATTGAAGTCCCTAATTAGCTGACTTTTAGTAATGGCAATTATTCTAGATAATCTGAGTGGGCCTTGCATAATAAACGGGAATGCTTCAAAAGCACATTGTGGCTTCCCAAAAAAGATGAAATTCCATTAGGGATGATTCTTTTGGTCTGAGATGATTGAGTTCTATCCCATTCATACATAATCTTATTGTCTGCCTCATTGAATTTGGATTTGATTAGCCAGCTTCCAGAATCACATAAATGTTTCTTTGCAACAAATCCCATGACATAATTCTTAATATAAATAATAGTTGTGTGTAAATGTAAGTATTCATAGGGCAGTATAGATATCAGAGTACCAGCAAAAAAATTCTTAACAAAATTATTTGTGTATGATTAAAAAATATAGAGATTGAATTGAGAGCATTAGATCATGATAAAATCCTATAAATAGTATTAATATTTATTTAATTCTTTTATTAATTTATATGACTACCTTTATAATTACATTAATTCAGGAGAAATTCTACAGAGATCATATTACTTTAAATTCAGTAAGACTATAACTGAATAGAAAATTTCACCCTTCTTTTTAAAGATTTATTTGAAAGAATTATTTAATTATCTATTCAAAAGGCAGAGTTACAGAGAGGGAGAAACAGAGGGGGGGGGGGTCTTCTACCCTCTAGTTCACTCCATAGATGGCTGCAATGGCCGGAGCTGCACCAACCTGAAGCCAGGAGCCAGGTCTCCCATGTGGGTGCAGGGGCCCAAGGACTTGGGCAATCTTCTACTGCTTTCCCAGGCCATAATAGGGAGCTGGATTGGAAGTGGAGCAGCCGGGAATGAAGCCAAGGCCCATATGAGATGTCCGAACTGCAGGTGGCAGCTTTACCCGCTACAGTGCTGGCCCCAAAAATTTCACTCTTGATGTATTTCTTTTCTCAAACAAAACTGTGGAAGTCCTGGGCCTTGTACCTAAATGGTAGCAGCAATATTTATGTGAAGGCTCAATATTGAAATTTACTTCCTGTTTTCAATAGAACCACAATAAAATAATACCTCTAAAACTGGTGACTTTTTCACCAACTAGTCTTTGGAGAAAAGAAAAGCTATCATGGTGAAAACTTTGAAGGGGTAAAAATGATATCAGGCTGATACTTGTGCACATGAGGTAACTATTTCAGCAATAGAAACTAATATATTTTCCTGTGTTTTCATAATCACTTATTTAATACAATTCTTCATCTAAAATTTAGAACACCACTTTGTGAAGATAAATTCTATTCATTAGAGCAAAAATAGATTGCAGATAGCCCTGGAGCTGAGGAATAGTTTTTATTTTTGGTAATATTTGCAAAATCACAGCCTCTGACCAAGCTTGTGTTGCTCTGCAATCTCATGTTTCTCTTTCTCTGTGCTGAAGATCTCACCCCACAGTGCTGAGGTGGAAAAGACAAATTTCTGATGTGTTCTGTGCAAGTCCAGTCACAGGCGGCAAGCTGCTGCTCAGCTGTCCCTGTGGAGCCCAGTGAGGATGATCAGAATGTCCCCCTGGGTGATGCTGATCCATGGTTTCCTCACCATGCTGACTGAAGGGATTGTTTTGTTTTTGTTTTGTTTGTTTTATTTATCTGTTTTTTGTGTGTGGCTCCACATTTTTTGAGACACATCTTCAGTGGGGTATCATCTAGGCATTTTGTGAAGCCTAACTACCCTGGTGCCACCATTCTTGTCACTATCAAATAGCTTTGTGACAGTATCAAGAATCTCCCCTTTGTCTTCTCAATCCTGGGTTTTGCAACAGAGTACTTCCCCCTAGTACATGGCCTTGTTGGAATACACAGCAGATCGTGAGTACCTGCCAATCCCTCTCACAGGGGATTTAGGATTTGGGCTACAGTGGCAATTCCCTTTCTTCATCCTTCAGCTTACTCTTTTGAATTTATCATTGGCCCTATTAGCCTTTTTGGCTGGAGATTTCTTCTTAGTGTTCAGCTTTGGAGCTGCAGCTTTTTCACCCAGCATCTTGCAAAATGGGAAAGGGATGTATTGTCTGTAATATGTAGTCTTGGTGGTACAACATCACAGGAAGCAACTGACAATATTGTTTAACCTGGAGTCATTTGTCAAGGAATACATACTAGCACTAATTAGAATAACTGCATTTTTCCCCCTTATAATTCAGTATGTCTTTTTATCATAATAGCTCTCCAACACCTGAGAAATACTAGATGCACCACAATTTTTCTTGTTAACACTATATTGGTTTTGTGTATTTACGCAGTAGTAGTATAGAAATCTAATGTGCACATCAGGAAAAGGACAACGTTTCCCATTAAAATACTTTTCTACTCGACTTTGGGAGCTAAGTCTTTTCTACTGCATAGTAATATCCACAATGGGCTTGTAATCATTTAACACTGATGTGCCCATCACGGTGCAGATCCTGCAGCACATCAGAGGCAATGTTTTCCAACTCTAATGTAGCATACAAAATATTGTTATTATCATAGCAATCATTGAAAATGAAAACATTGCTGCAAGACAAGCTCAGCAACAGAAGCTTCCTTAGTTGCTGGCTGCAATGTTGCTGGGCAATAACATTGTTTAGTTTATTTACTAGCAGAACAGTGTGGCATTTGCTTGCCAGCTAACACCTTTATCTGCATTTGGATAAATTCTTCACGAGAAATCAAAAAGAAGCCAAATGTTTATAGATTCATAAGGTATGAAAATGATCACCAAAGAACACAAACAAAACAAAACAACACAACAACAAAAATGCAGGCAAGTGAAAACTTTGCTGGTACCAAACAACCACCCTGAACAAACTCCAAATGGTCAAAGCTGTAATAACCTGAGCTGCAAAATAAATAAAGATAGCATTCAATTATGAGCAACAGAATCATGCATATGATTCTACAGTTTCCTAAATACTCTTCAAAATTACAAAAGTTATGAAAAACAAAAACTAAGGGACTATTACAGATTGAAAGAGGCCAAGGTGATAATATTATTATATTATATTATATTAGTAGAAAAATTATCTAATTCAAAAAGTCTTAATTTTAGTTCATTATATTTTTATTATTAATATGATTTAATAATATGGTTTAATAATTTTAATATTAATATGATATTAATATGGCTTTTGATGGATTTAGTGTGATTCTGTCCAATGCTCACGTTAGGGTAAACTGAATGATGACTACTTCTCTCTATTGTGTTAGTTTCTGTGATGGCTAATTTTATGTGTCAATTCAACTAAGCCAAGGGATTTCCATTTTTACAGTATTTCTGCATATGCCTACTAGAGCAATTCTAGAAGACGTTAGATTTAAGTTGGTGGACTGAGTAAAGCCTATGGTTATCATTCCATGGGGGATATTATCATCAAATCCCTAGAGGGACTGTATAAACTGAAAAGGTGGAGAGAGATTGAGTTTATTTTCTACCTGGCTGTTGAGCTGGGACATGCATCTTCTGACCTGTGCACTCCTGGCTCTTGGGCCGTCAGGTCCACAATGGAACCTATACCATTGGCTCTTGTTCTGTCAAGCCTTAGTATAATACAACTGGCCTTCCTAGATCCCCAGCTTGCAAAACAGCTGTTATTGGGACTTTCCAAGTGCTCAAATTTTGTGAGAAAATACCTTATAGTAAATTGTGTGTGTCCCTGCTTGTGTTTATAGATCTGATCCATAGGCTGTTTTCCTGAAGAACAGTGATTAGTACAATAACACTTCTGTGAATTCAAAATTATTTTCAAGTAAGTGGTTAAATGAATGACAGAAGCAGGTTTTTGGCTTAGTGTTTAAGTTGCCAATTTGGTCACCTTTGTCACTTATCAAAGTGCCTGGATTTGAGTTCTGATTCAGGTTCCTACTAATGCATGCCCTAGGCACATGTAGGCAGCAGGTGATGGCTTAAATGGTTGAGTCTCTGCCATCCATGTGGGAAACCTGGATGGAATTCCTGACTCCTGGCTTTGGCCTAGTTCAGTGCTCACGTTCCATGCATTTGGGGAACTGAACAAGTGGAATGAGCTCTCTCTCTCTCTCTTTGTTTCTCAGTTAAATAAATAATTTTTATAAGTTTATGGAAAATGGAATTAAAAGTTAAATTTATTTGAAAGGAAAGAAGTAAATACAGGAAATATTGATCTTTCTGATCAAGATGGGACCTGCAGAAATGTGAGATTGATTCTTGTGGATAGGCTTGATTGAAGCAGCTCTATGACTGATGTTATATTTCTTTGTCCCTAAATGCTTTCCTCAATTATATCACTGACAATATTTGTATTCATTTCTATAGTCATATATGCTAAAATTATAGTGAAACCATGGATGCACTTGCATCTTTTCAAACTACCTGGTAGGATATTATTTTTATGTTGTTCGTGTAACAGTATAAATTGTCAAATTAAATGTGAAATCACTTCAATTACAGAGGAATAGTAATCCTCAAGTGAGTTCCAGGACATATTACTTCATTTTAATTTGTTAACAAACAGAAAGTTTCTCTGGTCTAATAAGATTTGGAAATATTAGGTTCAACAAAATTTAATAGTTATATTTATTGAATTATTTCTCTGAACACTTGTATGAGAAATAGTCTTTGCAAATTCCAAATAGGGTAAGTTTTTCATTTTAGAGCTCTTAAAACTTATTATCAGGCTTATGTGGGAGAAGAAGCATTTTGGAAATGCTGTGATGAATCATACAATTTAGTTAAGAACATATTTACGGAATGTAAATTTGTATGGCCATTGTGGAAAGTATGGTAGTTCCATAAAAAATTAAACTAATTCAACCAAATGCTCTAGCAATCCCATTTCTTGGTATATATCCAATGAAAATTAAATCCATCTGTCAAGGAGACATTTGTACTCCCATGTTTATTGCAGCATTATTTACAATACCCAAGAAACAGAAACAACTTAAGTGTACATCAACTGATGAATAAAGAAAATGTAGTACATATACATATTGAAATCTTAGCCATAGAAATAATGAAGTCTTGTCATCTGCACCATCACAGATAAAACTAGAGGTCATTATGTTAAGTGAAATATGTAAAGCACAGAAAGGCAAATATCACAGGGTCTCACTCATATGGAGTCCAGAAAATGGGTGATCTCATAATTTAAAATATAACCATGGTTACCCAATGCTGAGGAGGGAAATGGGAAGGGTAGGATGAGGAAATGTTGATTGATATGTATTAAGTTATAGCTAGGGAAGAGTAAAGATTCTAGGATTTTATTACATAGTTGGGTGACTATTAATAAGATTAATGCACCGCATAGCTTTCCATAAAAAAAGAGAAGTCACAGTTTTGGATATTTTCACAATAAAAGCTCTTAAATATTTGAAGTGATATATATATATACATATACATCACTCTATCAATCTATCTATCTATGTATCTATCTACATATATATAAAATATCACATTGTATATCTTAATTATGTATAATTTTAAAAAGGCAGCAGATAACCAAAAGTATGCACTGGATAAGAACAGAAATTTTAGAGTCCCTTTCTTTTTAGCAAAATAGGAAAGGTGTTATATAAGCAAAAAAAAATGAAAGAAATTCTGGGTTTTCCATTTATTTTCTTCCACTCTCTTATGTCCCAGCTCCTGTCTTTCTTGCAGTGGTTAAGAGATGAAATGAATATCTCCTAAAAGACACCAGAATTCTTTTTTTTTTAATTAAACTTTTATTTAATGAATATAAATTTCCAAAGTATAGCTTATGGATTACAATGGCTTCCCCCCTCCCATAACTTCCCTCCCGCCCGCAACCCTCCCCTTTCCCGCTCCCTTTTCCCTTCCATTCATGTAAAGATTCATTTTCAATTCTCTTTGTATACAGAAGATCAGTTTAGTATATATTAGGTAAAGATTTCAACATTTTGCCCATATAGTAACATAAAATGAAAAAACTACCATTGGATTACTAATTATAGCATTAAATAGCAATGTACAGCACATTAAAGACAGAGATCCTACATAATTTTTTTTTCAAATTAATTTATTTTCTTCCACTCTCTTATGTCCCAGCTCCTGTCTTTCTTGCAGTGGTTAAGAGATGAAATGAATATCTCCTAAAAGACACCAGAATTCTTAAGGGAATCCTTTTACATACAGCAGAGCTGTGACTTTAAGAGCATAGTTTGTATATGCTGCTCCTTTTTCCTGTTTCTATTCTTTTACTGCTTAGTTCCAACTTCAGTCACATTGGAAAAATACTCTCAATACGGTGATAAATATAAGGTCAAAGCTTTCAGGCTAGAGAAACGAGAATGGATACTCCTAGGAAACAGAAAATATCAAGAAGATTGTACAATAGAGAGCTCAAAGAGTAACCTCATAGAGTTGTGTATAAACTCCTGGATTCACCTAAGCACATTGCATGCGTGGATGTGACATTAAATTGCATAATATAGTCTTTGACAGAAAAGTAGAGCTGCAAAGACAATGACCCTGTCTTAATGAGATGAGCATACCAGGCACATTAGGCAGGTCAGAAATGACATTAAAACCACACACTACAGAAGGAAGATAAGAACTTACAGGCTGAATCTAATCTGGTGGATTTCTTGTCATAACAAGAACAGATTGACAAAGAACATTCATTTTTGGATTTAAACAGGGACCTAGCATTCCATAATATAACTCCCAACATGTTGAGTATGTAACTGAAGATTTGTGGCATATAAAGAGCCAGGATAATTTCAACTCACAAGAAAAAAAGAGGTAATCAAAGATGGCTCCAGTGTTAGAAAGCATAATCAAAGTTCTTAAAACTGATTTTATAACCATGTTCTGAGAGAGAAGTAAGGGTGAAGCATCTTGAAAAACAAAATGGAAATGCAGGAAATCTCATGGAAGACATAGGTTACATAAAAATTATAGAAATTTTAAAATTAAAAGAATGCCAGATAGCTTAACAGCAGAACTGAGATTAGAATAAAGAGTCAGTGAAGCTGAATATATATTGCAAACTATACAAACTGAAAAACATAAAGAATGATGTAAAAATGTATGTTAATACAATCTCAATGATCTGTGAAAGAAAAGAGGCAAAGTCAATCATTTATAAAATCAAGGTCTCAGAAGTTTTGGAAAAAGTGTGTGATGCTGAAAAAATATACACATACTTGCACAAATAGTGAATAAAAACATACCAGTTGTGGTGAAAGATATTAAAAAATATCAGACAACTAAAAAGGAAAAAACGTAATTATTTGCACAAAAAGATGATAATCAAATAGCTGAAAAACAAAGCAATTAAAAATTCTTAAAGGAAATTAGAAAAGAAGTGCATTCAAATATAATAAGAGTGAATGAAAGCAAGGAAGAAAGAGGGAGGGAGAGAAATATCATTATATTCTAAGAATTGTATCTATGACCTACATTAGAATCTGATCTCTTTGTATTAATATCACATTAACATGAGAATTGATGAGAATTGCGTTATAGTAATTAGCATGTATTTGCTGTGATCCTGAGACCCTAATATATTAATAAATTTCTTAAAATAAAAAAATAAAATGGAAAAGAGAAACAAAAATCAAAATTAAAAAAATATAATTAAATAATGATTTAACTGATTGTAGATTGTTTCCATTAGAAATCATGGAGTCATACAAGAAGTGGATTGATATTTATATTTTTTCAAAAAAATATTTATTTGAAAGGCAGAGTGAGAAAGATAGGGAAACACTAAGAGAGAAAGAGATCATCCATTTGCTGATTCACTCCCCAAAAGGCTGCAATGGCTGGAGCTGAGCCAGGCAAAAGTTAGGAGACTGAAATTCCATCCTGATTTTCCACATGAGTTGCAGTGGCCCAGACACTTGGGCCATCTTCCACTGCTTTCGCAAGTGTATTAGTAGGGAGCTGAATTGGAAATCAAGTAGCCAGGACTAATACAGGCTTTCTGAAAAGGCATGGTGGTGTTGCAGGTAGCTGCTTAAGCAGCTGTACCATAATACTGGCCCCTTGATATTTTTAAAGTACTGGTAAATATCAGTTCACAGTTGTATATATAGGGAAACAAATCAACAGATGCAGGGGAGAGATTTGGGGTAGAAGGGGAAAGGAAAAATAAAGAAATGAAAAGGAAAAACTAAAAAAGTATTTTATATCCAATAAATGGAATTAGTCTACTAAATTATTCACATAATCAAAAATATCTCAGGAAAAGGAAAATGGGGAAATAAAAAATATAAAGAAACAGAAATAATGCAGTAGAAGACTTAAATTCAGTTATATAAATAATTACATTAAATGTGAATGTCCTGAAAGCTCTAATTTAAAGAATAGAAAATGACAATATAAGATAATTTCTCATGAGCAGAGAAGCTCTGGAAACAATGCTAAAGGAAGCTGTTTTGATGGAAAAGAAATATACTACAGGGAAATTTGCACTATTGGGGAAACAGATGGAAGGTAGGAAAGAAGGGAAGGAGGGAAGAAGTAAAGAAGGAAGCGAGTAAGGAATAAGGCAGGCAGGAAGAAAGGGAGAAAGAAAGGGAGGAATAGAGGCAGAGAGGCAGGGAGGAAGGAAAGAAGGAAGGAAGGAAGGAGGGAGGGAAGGAAGGAAGGAGGGAGGGAAGGAAGAAGGGAAGAAGGGGAGAAAAAGGGATGAGGGAGGAAAGGTGGGCTTCAGTAGGAGTAAATATATATGACCAATGAAAGAAAAATATAAAATTGTAAGACAGAGTCAGCACTATATTTAGAGAACATTTAAATGTTTACTACACTGTAAAGAATGGATAAAGAAAAGAGTCTTGAAGCCATGAATGTAATGGAAGAAAAATCCTAATTGAAAAAAAAAAAATGTCAGTCTCAAAAGGTTACATATTGTATGGCTTCAACTATATGACATTCTGGAAAAGATAAAACTTTGGATACAATGAAATCTGATATTAGAGATTAAAAAGGACAGGGTATGGATAGTTGAATTTTTCAGGCAGAAAAACCATTTGTTGTGCTGCTATAAATGTGGTTATACGTTATTATTAATTTGTTATAATTCATAGTACATACAACATCAGGAGTGAATCCCAAAGGAAACTCTAGAATTTGGGTGGGTAATGATGTGTCAGTGGAGGTTTGTTGATTGCAATAAAGGAGCTATTTGAGTATGGGATATTGATAGGGAAGATGATGTGTGAGATACAGTGAGATGGTTACGTGGAAACTTTTGTATTGCTTGTTCAATCTTCCTGTAAACATAAAACTGATCTAAACAATAAAGTCTGTTGTATAAAGACATAACTCTATCATCCTCACAGGAGGACATCTAAAATCTGAAAGTCTGACCATGTGAAATGTTGGTATAAATATGGAGGAACTGGAACTTCACAAAGTGTAGACAGAAATGTTCAATTTTATAACCATTTTGAAAAACAAATGTTAGATAAATCTCACTCATGTATATTTATATAAGAGAAATGAAAGCCTTGTCAATACAAATACTGGTTTACGAGTCATCATAGTATCTTTAATTTTAGTAGTCAAAAAATCAAAAAAGTCCATTATCAGGTAAATGTATAAACAAATTAATAAAATATGCATTCAGTGTAATCCAAAACAACATGAACTACACTGAATGAACAAAGCAGCAAATAATTACATACTATGTAATTTCTTTTATATAAAATTTTACAAAATGAAAACTATTCTATTGTGATAAAAAGGGACGAATATTTGTGTGACACTGGGATAGAGATAGAGGAGTAGGACAGAGGTACTAAAAAGAGCCACTTTGGGTTATGGGAAATGTCAACTGTATTGACTGTAGTAATGGTTGTATGGAAGTTAATCAAACTGCATACTATAAATAAGTGCCATACAATTTATATCAATAGAGCCATTGAATAGGGACATATTTGACCTAAGAAACCAGTGCTTATCAGCTTAAGAGTCAGTATCTATGTGATATTGACCTGCTAATGACATTTAGAATACATTTGCTGAAATCCCACTTGGTCCCTCAGCTATTTGAGGAGATAATTGCAGGTTAAGTAATGCAGAAATAGGGGAGCGATAGATTAAGCCATTCCTGCTTTAGGCATTCTCAAGAGTATCCAGACAAAAAGCAAGCACTCTCAGTTACAGAGGGTTAGTTGTTTCAGGATCTTTTTAACTACAAGTATATTGAAGTCATTGCTTTATTTAATTTTATCCCCAAACTAGACCTCAATAAAAATAGTTTGGCACTTTCAACAGTTATGTGTGCTATGTACAGATAAGTTGATTTCTGTGGGACTTAGAGGTCATAATGTTCAGAGGGAAATGGTGTGAGAGTGATTCCACACCAGAGAGAGATTCTGGAAAGCACACACTAGAGCTTTGCAGGCTCTTTTTACCCTCTTAATAATAATAGCTAATGTTTAGTGAACACTTAATATGCATAATATATCCTTATTAAGTCTCCCCAACATCCTCTTGAGATCCAAATTATAAATATCCTCACTTTACAGGTAAGGACACAGAAGTTTAAAGAGGTTAAGCTGCTTGCCTGAGGGAATAAGTAAGGAGTAAAATTTCCATTGCAGGTGTATTTGTTAATGTTCTATGTGAATATTCTCTGGTCATAGAATTTGTTTCATTCAATAATTTATCTGGCCGGCGCCGTGGCTCTACAGGCTAATCCTCCGCCTAGCGGCGCCGGCACACCAGATTCTAGTCCCGGTCGGGGCGCCGGATTCTATCCTGGTTGCTCCTCTTCCAGGCCAGCTCTCTGCTATGGCCCAAGTGCTTGGGCCCTGCACCCCATGGGAGATCAGGATAAACACCTGGTTCCTGCCTTCGGATCAGCGCGGTGCACCGGCCGCGGTGTGCTGGCCACGCCGGCCATTTGAGGGTGAACCAACGGCAAAGGAAGACCTTTCTCTCTGTCTCTCTCTCTCTCACTGTCCACTCTGCCTGTCAAAAATAAAATAATAATAATAATAATTTATCTGTATATACTACAAGCAAGACATGATTTTAAAAATTTATACTATCTGATTCTATATGATTTTAGGGATAAGGAAATTAGATCACTACAACCTTTACCTGCTATGCCACAACATTGACCCCAAGGCACAAATTTTTAAGAACTTTAATCAAGCCATTCTCTGCTCAGGACAATTAAATTGAACCTCCTGGACTTTCCCCTTCAGCTCCTCATTCATTAATTTACTGCTGACAGTACCTAAATGGGCTCCTCTTCACAGGGCTTATAGACATCTCATGGGTGTCATTGAATTGTGGATCATCACTATGTCTGAACTGAGTTGAGTTTAAATTCCACTAGGATCTACTTTCTATGCCATCTCTACTTCACAGGAGGTACCTATCTTGGCCTGTCTATTAATATCACTTCCTTTTGAGTTGATAACCAAGTTTAATAGCTTTCGTCCCCTGTATTTTTCTATTTTTTTACATTTTATTAGTTCCCCTCATCTACCACTGTTTTATTATCTTCCAATTCCATTTCCTTTACTCTAAAATAGCATTAATATCTTGCATAGTATATTTGTTCAAAATTATGTGTTTCTCATCTATCAAAATATGTGAATCTGAGTTTTAAAATTTTTTGAGAGATGGAGAACAAGACAGAGAGAGAGAGAGAGAGAGAGAGAGAGAGGGAGAGGGAGATAGAGAGAGAATGAGTTCCTATTTGCTAGTCTATTTACCAAATGTCTTCAACAGCATAAGTTAGCCTAGCAGAACTCAAGAGCCTGGAATGCAATCCGGATCCCCCACAATGGTGTGAAGAACCCAATTACTTTAGCCATCATTACTGTCTCCCACAGTCCCACTGCATTGGCAGTAAGCTGGAGCCAGGGGATCCAACCAGGTATCAAACCCAGGTGCTCCAGTACGAGATGAGGATGTTTTAACCACTAAGTCAAACACATGCCCCACAATCTGAGATTTTGTTCAAGCTTGTTTTGAACCCAGAGTCTTCATTTAAAGTTGGGCAACTCCGAATTTTTGTGCTAGCTTTACTTCAAAATAATAAAGAACACCCTAATTAGTTATTATTTTTGTAAATCTGTCAGTTCTTTATTTGTGTTGGACAAAGGGGACGAAGGCCAAGAGTTATAGAATTCTGCACTCTATATTTATTATTTATTAGAATAAAATGTTCTCCAATTAAAGGAACTAATTTTTGGGCCTCATGGTTCTTTCTGTAACATTCTGTAAATACTTGTTCTCTAAACATAGTTCAACTCCAAGTTGTTGTAGACATTTGCATTATTACAAGCATATCCAATATGTGGACAAGGTTTAAAAAAGAATGGAGTAGTCAGGTGTGCATCTGTGTGTATCTGGGTCTATTTGTGCATGGATGTGCACATCCCTGTGTGTGCATTCATACTATTTTGCCACCATATATCCACCAAAGCACATAGTAATGTACATTACTATGGCACTTCTAGAATATTCACTATAGCTGGATGCCAGATTATCTGATGATATATTTACAAATCCAAAGACCTATGTTTCCATGAAAAATTAACATTGTTAACATTAGAATTGTCTCATTGTTAGCTTTAGTTTCATCCAAATTTTCAAATTTATGTTTTCTTCTCTAATATTCATTTGAGCAAATATAAATGAGTTACTTTTGGCTCAAATGGAATTAAAATTGCACCCTCAGGGATTGTGAATTGGTGTTAAAGATGGGTAGAAAATCAGCCTTGGAGCAAGGCCACTAAATCTGTAATCTTGGTCCCATGCTCCCGGTTATGTGGCTTCAGGAAAAACATTTAACTTCTCCTAACGGTTATTTCCTCATAGTCAGAATGGGCATGATGACAATTTTGTTGTAGAGAAGCAGTCCTCAAATGCTGCTGTGAAGAAAAATAAATTCCCTAACACTTCATAAAAAGGGGAGAGAGGAGCAGAGAATGTAGATCCCCTGGGCCAGCCCCATAGATTTTAACTCAGTAGTCCTTGTTAAGCCATTCTGGACGATATTCACAGAGTGGGAATTTTGATATTGAAGAAAATTTCATACTCTTGTTAAAAGTTCATGAACACCTTAAGTCAATTTCCACATGGTGGCTACCTGAAAAAGAATTTTGAAAAGAGGCTGTAGATGATGTAACTTACTTAAATATACCAAACTATTGAAGCCACAATAATTGTTGTGGAGATTCTAAGGATAAAAAGACACCTCATTTTGTGAAAGACAGCTACATAGAACAAGCACTAAATAATACATGCTTTAAAGTATTAAAAACAAATTCAAAGATATTACAATTTGAAATAGGCCAATGATAGATATCCTAATAATAACAAGTCAGAAGCAACTCAACCATGAAGATAGAATTATAATTTAGAAATAAAAAAACTAAGAAATCAACAGAATCACAATTAACACACACATGCACAATATACCCCTTTGTCTTAATTAAATGTAACCAAAGAAGTACAAGAATGGGAAAATTGACACAATTAATGTGCAAATTAGCAAGAAATGAGAAATATAGATATTTCTAAAGATGTTATTATAGGCAAAATATTTCAAGGGAAAGAAGAATATCAATTGTTATGGAAATGAAGACACTTGGAGGAAAAAAAGCCATAAACACCAATGCAAGTTAAAACAATTTTAATGATTGACTTTGCGTCTGACAACGTGATAAAAACCACTGACACTGCTTTGTCAGGCTATGTAGATGCTTGCACATGCTGATTTGTAAGTAGGTTGTAAATTTGTTCAGATATACTGGAAATCAGACAGATAGTATGTAACATGTTTTATGAACTACTTACCAAAAAAGGTATAGAATCTTCTCATTTAATTATTTTATAAATATATATCATGAAATAAACATCCTAAAATATGAAAACCTGGCCATAGCAGTACATGATACTAAATAAAAGAACCTTTACATGGGCCTACACAGTGGACAATTTAATAGACAACATCATAATAAAGGGAAAATGTTTTCTGAAATGAATAAATGGTATTATGGGATGCAATATAGGTTTTAGAAATGTCAAATATATTTTACGGAAAATATTCACAAGAAAGTATAATTTGTATATTGATAACAAATATTCCAAAACTATTACTATATTTGATCACTAGTTAAAATATAGACTTCCTCCACTATTAATGTTTAAATCGTTTGAATATAATTTTAAATGAATTTCTTTATGTGAAAACCATTTTAGAAAAGAATAAACTGTTTATAATATATTACTTTAGAATCCCAGCTTAAAAAAATACTAATTACAATGACTGTGTTTCCTAACTTAGTCCTTCTTTTTTCCTGGGAGCACAGCTAGATTTAAGATGACAAAATGGTTTGCTTTATTAATTTAGTAAAGCAATTGGCTTGTTCATTGTTTTCATTGAATCAATTTATTGTTAGAAAAATTCAACCCATTTCACTGAATTGTTTGCTAACATAACATAATCATCTAGACTTCCTTTGTTTGCCATGTGGGAAACCATATCTCAACAACAGAAATCACATGAGGATATAGAATGTGGAAAAGAAAACTGTAGTTCAGCTGATATTTTCTGCTGCATTTAATTAGTCACTAAATTATCATGGACTGGAAAAACAATTACAATGTTCCTCATAGTTTGGCTGTGACAAAAATCTGCCACTTTCTAGTTGGCTGAACAAGGCAGCACAAACTCATAGATAGGGACAACCAAATCTTTGAGTATTTTTTTTCCTTTCTGTTAACAATTTATTTATTTTGAAAATTTGTTAGAGGGAGGAAGAGAGAGACACAGAAAAATTCTCCATTAGAGGGGAGCTGGATCAGAAGTGGAGCAGTCAGGACTTGAACCAGTGCCCATATGGAATGGCAGGTGGTGGCTTTACTGCTAATGCCACAATACTGGCCCTTGAAAAGGGCTTTAATTCCTAAGTATCAAGACCACAATCTTTAATTGTTCAATATACAATGTATAAGCTATAGTTTAATTAATAATAACAAATAGAAATTTCATTAAAAAACCCAGATATTGGTGTCTGTATGTGAGAAATTTATATATATATATATATATACATATATATGTATATATATATACATTTATTTTTAATATTTAATGTTTCAAAACCTTAATGAATTTAAGGAATTTTTCTAGAACAAAATCTGCTTCCAGTCCATCAATTTTAGCATTCCATTTTGTTCTCAAAGTTAGAATACATTGAGAGGGCAAAAGATATTACCAAAATGATAGAACAGATTTCTATATATGTCTCTATTTTTCTACTTAAATTTTATCTTTTAATGATGATGGAATTTTTCAAATGGCACTAGTTCTATTAGCATAGGATGGGTTTTGATGTGAAAGTTTGAGAACCATTTACAATTTCTGTAATATGGTTCCAGAATTACCAGTGCAATTAATAAACTCAGCAATATTACTTATGCTCATATAAACTGCTCATAATTTTCTCTTCTGTCCTTCAAAGAGAAAATCTTAAGTCTCAGAAACTGTGATTAAGTAGGCATAGAAATAGGAAGTTTTTGTCACTATTTAAAATACATGTTAATTGGTACAAAATCAAATTTGAGAGAAAATCTTTTATAAACTATTTTGTCTATATCATCAAACTAGGTACCTTCAATTCTCATTGATGACTGTAAGAGGTAAGATCCTGATTTAACGGACATAAATGATGCCTTTCAGGGCTGGCATTATGGTACAGTGGGTTAAGCCACCACCAGCAATGTCAGTATAACATTTGGGCACATCTTTGACTCTAGGCAGCTCCACTTCACATCCAGCTCCCTGATAATGCAACTGGCAAAGCAGTGGATGGTCCAACTACTTGGGCCCCTAAAACTTATGTGAGGGACCTGGGGGGATTTTCCAAGCTCTTGGCTATGACTGGGCCCAGCCTTGGCTGTTTCGACAATTTGGGGGGTGAACCAGTAGATGAATGATCTCTGTTTCTCTTTCTCTCTTTGTAACTCTGCCTTTCAAGGAAATAAATCAATCTTTTGAAAATTATGCTTTAGAAATAAAAACAAAATACAAAAATAGTATCTTCCTGGTTATTCCAAGGATAATTATCTGTAATTGGAAAATTATATCAGAAGGAAATCACTAATATCCTTTAATGTTGTTATTGATCACTGATTCTTTCTGAAGAAGAGATTTGATTATAGTTTTAACCTGAAATGAACAACATACAACGAAGTAGAAGTAATGGGAAGTAAAACTATACTGGTGAGGCCGGCGCTGTGGCGCAGTGGGTTAAATCCCTGGCCTGAAGTGCCGGAATCCCATATGGGTGCTGGTTCTAGTTCCTGCTGCTCCTCTTCCCATCCAGCTCTCAGCTATGGCCTGGGAAAGCAGTAGAAGATGGCCCAACTCCTTGGACCCCTGCATGCATGTGGGAGACCGGGAAGAAGTTCCTGGCTCCTTGCTTCGGATGGGCGCAGCTCCGGCTGTTGCTGCCAACTGGGGAGTGAACCAGCCGATAGAAGACCTCTCTCTCTGTCTCTACCTCTCTGTAACTCTGTCTTTCAAATAAATAAAATAAATATTTTAAAAAAGACTATACTGGCACTATGTTCTCTATTTGAAAAAGAAGTAACTGGAATTTCAGATGTATCTTCTTTAGATAAGTGCGTCTTCAGAATTTCAAAGTGAAACTTTGCAGGTATTCATATATTATAGTTTTACTTTACTCACTGAAGTAAACAACCCTTTAAATTTACTTAAATCTCTTTTTAATTGTATGCATTTCATTAACACATATTTTAAATCATTTCGGGGAGTGAGCATTGTGGCACAGTGGGTTAAGTCACTAGTTGGGATGCCAGTATCCCATAGTGGCATTTTAGTTTGAGTCTTGCCTACTCCATGCTTCTGATACAGCTTCCTGTTACTGCACCTGAGGAGGCAGCAGATGGCAGTATCTGGGTTCCTATCACCCACTTTGAAAACTGGATGAAAATTTGGGAAATGAACCAGGGGATAGATTTCTTTCTCTCTGCTTCTGTCACTCCACCTTTCAAATAAATAAGTATGCAAATCTTAAAAATAATTTTTACATACATATTAATAAAATTGTATTGGGATTTGGAGTCTCTTACATTAACCCTGATACACATTGTTTGGAAATCACTGCTCTATTTTTTTTAAGATTGTATTCATTAATTTGATAAGTAAAGTTTTAGACAGTGAGAAGGCAAAGCAGAAAGACAGGTCTTCTATCCCCTGCTTCACTCCTTAACTAGCTGAAACGGAGCTGATCTGAAGGCAGAAGCTAGGAGCCAGGAGCTACAAGTAGGTGTAGGGGCCTAAATACTTGGGCCATCTTCTACTGCTTTCCTAGGCCATAGCTGAGACCTGGATTGGAAGACGAGTGGCTGGAACTAGAACTGGTACCCATATGGGATGCAGGTGCTACAGGCAGAGAGAGGACTACCCTAATGCACCACGCTGCCAGCCCCTGCACTAAAGGTTTAGAAAGAAAAAATTTTGCAAAGTAAAACTAATTTGAAGTTTCCATTTATCAAAAGTTGTCCTTTAAGGAACTGATTAAAAGAATTATTTGCCAAGCACAAATGAGACTGTAAATTTACAAGAAAAGACCTTATTCAATAATCCACAGGTAGTGTTATTCAAGCAAGGAGGTAGAATCTCAGAGGGAGATGTGCTGCTCTGCCTTGTGAATGGATGGAAGAGTGAATCTGAGGGTAACTGGAAAGAGGGCACATCAGACAAGACAGGCAGCATGTGGTCTGTGAAACACAAAACAAAAGGTTTGGAAAGAATGCCAAAGGTGAACTCATCACGTGAGCTACTGTAAGTAATTCTACAGAATTTGTACTCACAACACTCTGAAGTCTTCAGTGTATGGTCTTTATACTCTTTGTTTTGTTTTGCTTTTAAAGTTTTTTTTTTTTTTTTTTATTTGAGAGGTAGAGTTACAGACAGTGAGGGGGAGAGACAGAAAGGCCTTTCTTCAGTTGGTTCACTCCTCAGATGGCCACAACGGCCGGAGCTACGCCAATCCAAAGCCAGGAGCCAGAAGATTCTTCCAGTCTCCCATGTGGGTGCAGGGGCCCAAGCACTTGGGCCATCTTTTACTGCTTTCCTAGGCCATAGCAGAGGCCTGGATTGGAAGAGGAGCAGCCGGGACTAGAACTGGTACCCACATGCGATGTTGGCACCACAGGTGGAGGAATAACCTACTGAGCCTCAGCGCTGGCCCCTTTATACTCTTTGAATTCACAAAGGTTTGATAACATATATATTCTAGTTTGACATGACTCAAAAATGTTGTTTCCCAGGAACATCCAGTCTAGGCAAAATACAAGGCACATTGGATTTGTTTGATTGAATGTTTTTCTTTTTTTTTTTTTCAATTTATTTTATTTATTTATTTATTTATTTTTGAAAGAGATACAGAGAGAGAAAGAGGTCTTTCATCCGTTTGTTCACTGCACAAATGGCTGCAATAACTGGAGCTATCCGAAGTCAGAAGCCAGGACTTCTAGTTCTCCCGCATTGGTACTGAGGCCCAGGGATTTGAGCTATCTTCCACTGCTTTCCCAGGTACCTTAGCAAGGAGCTGGATTAGAAGTGGAGCAGCTGGGACTTGAACTGGTGCCCATATGGAACGCCGGTGCTTCAGGCCAGGGCTTTAACCCACTATGTCACAGCACCAGCCCAAGGGTGTTTTTCATTTCTCCCCATTTACTACCTGGTAATGGGAGTGGAGATAATGGTTGATATTCACAGATATGCACTGTAATTTATGAACCTTGTTTTTCTTTTGGGATAGGTAAATTGAAAGGAAATATTTCAGAGTGTTAGAAATTACCAGTGAAGTAAAGGGCTTCTTTTCTTACACTGCCCTATGAAAATTCAATACTTTTGGGGCATAGTAGGTTAATCCTCTGCTTGTGGCATTGGCATCCCAAATGGGTACCGGTTTGTGTCCTGGTTGCTCCTCTTCCAGTTCTGTTTATGGGATGGGATAGCAATGCAAGATGGCCCAAGTGCTTGGGCCCAGGTTCCCAAATGGGAGACCTTGAAGAAGCTCCTGGCTCCTAACTTTGGATGAGCCCAATTCCTGTTCAGGCCACTGTGGCCATTTGGGGAGTAAGCCAGTGGTTGGAAGACATTTCTCTCTCTCTCTCCCTCTCTCTGGCTGTAACTCTGCCTCTCAAATAAATAAATAAATCTTACAAAAAGAAAATTTAATATTTTTATGTCAAAAGGAGAAAAAATGTCACAATGTGGGGCCAACGCTGTGGCATAGAGGGTAAAGCCATATGGGTGCCGGTTCAAGTCCCAGCTGCTCCACTTCCAGTCCAGCTCCCTGCTAGCACACCTGGGAAAGCAGCAGAGGATGGCGCGAGTCCTTGGGCCCCTACACCCATGTGGGAGACCCACGAAAATCTCCTGGCTCCTGGTTTCAGCTCAGCTCAGCTCTAGCCATTGCAACCATTTAGGGAGTGAACCAGCTGATAAAAGATCTCTCTCTTTGTAACTGTGCCTTTCAAATAAATAAATCTTAATAAATTATATGATATGATCAAGATTTCTGAATTGTAATTTAAGTTGAAACACTCTATTGCAACATATAATTTAAGATAGTTGCATCTAATAAAAACTAAATGATGCACATGTATATATATACACACACACACACACACATAAATATGCTGTTATGTGAATCAGAGTACATCATTTTCCAGATACCTTCAACCATGGATGAGCATGCAGCTTTCCCATTGTAATTTCAGTTTTAGGAGGAAGAAAAGTATGCTATCCAAAAAAGTCAAAGAATGATTTTTGTGTATGCAGCACTGTATTAGATTGTATATGAGTTAAAGGAATGATTTTTTGATATGTTGTCAAATATCATTGTGAAAATAAAGAGAAATGCTTTTGTTTACCATAAAGGTTTTGCCTCATCAGAAATATCTTAGCCTTTAAAAGCAAGCATAAAGAGGGCATTATAATGAGACCATTGATTAGTGTAGTCTAGTGGAAATTGGAAAGGGCCCTAAAGTCTTGCTGAAATAACCTTAACAGGAATAATTTTAAAATGGCTATACAGGTGTTTCTTGTCATGATACACTATAGGCAGAATTTGCCAATTAACAGTGTGTATCAGGAATATATAGGAGAGTTTACAATGCAGTGTCTCAACTTTTACCCAAGGAAAGATGATTCAGATGGCTTATGAAAAATGACATAAGCAGCCCCTCTCTATATATATAATTATATATATATATATATATACATGCATGTGTCTATATCTTCCTCTATATATGTCTATCCTGATATCTTCCTTCACCATAACATGCTATCTTTACATTCTCTTCCTGTATGAGTTGTCTCCAAATGTTCACTTTACATAATAACACCAGTTACACTGGACTAGGAGCCCCCCACCAACTCCAATATAGACTCATTTTAGACAATTATATCTTAAAAAACACTATGCCCAAATGAAGTCCCATTTTGATGTACTGGAGTATAGAACTTCAGTGTATGATTTATAAAATACAAATTTCAACTCATAACAAAGAAACAAAGACATCCAGAAATCTCTTCACTGAAACACTCTTCCAGTTGTCCCAGGTTTGCATCTCTTAAAGCCTTTCCTGAACTTTTGTGGTCTCCAGATTCATGATATATACATTAATTGTGGGCATGAGTTGATGCCTGATAGTTTATTTTGTTTTGTACACTCCAATTTTCTCCACAAGGTCCACACAAGTCTTTAAATTACTAAATCTGTTACTTCTCTTCTGGAACTTTAATACAGATGGTGGCAGTTCTAAATGATGAAAGCGGATTTCCCTGAATGTTCACTCGATGGTTATAATGACTCTTAGTTCACCTCCTGAAGTGCCCATTTTATAATGACTGTAGAATAAGTATGTGCTTCATCATCAGCTAAGTTTAACAGAAATCAACGAAGCCAGTGGATGGGTCTTTTATAGGATTTGGTCAGGAAATACAAGGTAATTTTCTGCATTTTTTTCTGGACATAGATAACTTTAAAAGCTTTTAGTAATGATTTTCTGACTATTAAGTTACTAAAACTGTATTTCATAGGAAAAGAGCAAATCAAGATGGAAAATAATTCAGTTGTTTACAATCTCTACCCAGGATTAAATACTGAGAACATGTTTAATATGTTTATTTCCAGTCTTCTTGCAGTCTTCCTACTCCTTTTTTTTCTCTTTCATCTTCCTATTACACAGTTTCCTTATAACTAGCATTCTATTATATGTAGCCTTTGTTTTTCTCTATGCCTTGATATCCAGTGGAATTACTGGAGTTTGAATTTGGCCAAGTGTAGCAATAATGAAGAGCCCACCATATTTAAAATTAAAATGTCTGGCAGAATGGGTGCTTGAAGCAGTTAGGACACTGGTTTGGGAGTTGCTCATTCCATATTAGAGTGTCAGGGTTTAAGTCCTAGCTCCACTTCCCATCCACCATCCTGAGAGGGTGCACCCTGAGAGGCAGGAGGTGATGATTAAAGCACTATGGTCACTGCCACCTATATGGGAGACCAGGATTGGGTTGAAACTCTGTTCTTTGGCCTGACCTTGCTCTAGTTATTGCAGGCATTTGAGGTGTGAGTCAATGGAAAAAGATCACTTCTCTATTTCCCTTCCTCTCAATCAATCAATAAGTAAATATTTTTCTATCTTGAAGAAATCAATTTATAAGCAGTGTCTCATGCTTCCTCATGTTGGGTGCTAGGCTCTCCTTTACAAAATAACCAATTAATTTATTTGAAAAAGCATTAGAGAGAGAAAAAGAGACACTTAGAGAGACATATATGCTGTGAAAGAGAGATCATCCATTTGCTGGCTCACTCCCCAATTTTCCATAACAGCCAGGGCTGGGCCAGTCTAAAGTGAGGAACTCCATCCTGGTCTCCCGCATGTGTAGCAGAGGCACAAGTTGTTGGGCCATCTTATGCTGTCTTGCTAGGCATGTTATCTGGATGCTGGATGACAGGCAGAGTAGCTGGGAATCAAATGAGCACTCTGGCATGGGATGGCAACACCAAAAGTGATTGCTTAACCCATTATGCCACAATGCTAGCCCCCAGCCTTTACTTCTAAAATGTTCTCTACATGATCACTCTGTTTCCAAAATCACCCTGTGGCTATAGATGGCTGTTGGGAACTCTAACTGGTATATCTAGCTGTAACTTGTATGTGTTTGTTGATACAAGGTTTTCCTTATTAACATTTCTGGAGTTTTACTCACTCCTCTCTGTTTAGATGTGGACTACCAGACTCAGTTAAATATGTCATATAATGCTGGCCTGGAGACACCATTTTGTGACTTATTTTGTAAATAATTACCTTTATGCAACGCGGTACTATATTAGATTAGAACTAATTAATGCAACTGTAGAAAGTTTCTTACATTAGTGAGTGTATGCTAGTAACTTTTAGAGAAATATTCAGAAAGTTTCCATATTTAAGATATAAAATCTTGGGCCGGTGCCGTGGCTTAACAGGCTAATCCTCTGCCTTGCGGTGCCAGCACACAGGGTTCTAGTCCCAGTTGGGGCGCCAGATTCTATCCCGGTTGCCCCTCTTCCAGGCCAGCTCTCTCCTTTGGCCCGGGAAGGCAGTGGAGGATGGCCCAAGTCCTTGGGCCCTGCACCCGCATGGGAGACCAGGAGAGGCACCTGGCTCCTGCCTTCGGATCAGCGAGATGCGCCGGCCACAGCGGCCATTGGAAGGTGAACCAACGGCAAAAATGAAGACCTTCCTCTCTGTCTCTCTTACTCTCCACTCTGCCTGTCAAAAAAAAAAAAAAAAAAAAAAAAAAAGATATAAAATCTTTTAAGTATCATAGTTTGGGCATCAAAATCTCCATTCACCTGAAAATGTATTTTAATTGAAATATGATGAGCACTTCTATAAAGCACTTTTCTTTCAAGTATAGCACCTGGTAGTCCCAAGCAGTCTCCCATCTAAGTACTAACAGGCCTGATCCCACATAGCTGCCAAGATCAGGTGAAATATGTTCAAGGTAGTGTGATTGTAGACTAAAGAACATTTTTTGAAGGACCACAGTGGAATAGTTAACTTTATTAAACCAATGAACCTTTCAATTAGTATTATTCAAAAATCTGTCAAATTTTTACTTTCTCAGTGTTAAAAATGTTACTGAAGTAGAGAATTTAGTGGTAGCTGAAATGACGCAAGCCCTACTTTATTTCTCAAGCAAAATATCATCTCAACCTAATCAATGCATACTATAAATAATGTATAGTATATTTCATTGGTCCTTGATGTAATTGGTGCCATAGAACAATATGAAAGTATATTTGATGATTTGACATTCAACAAAACTGTTTTAAATGTGGATATTATGCCTCTAACTATTTTTCTTTCGAGACCATTTCTAGCACTAATTCATGTGATAAAAAATGAAACACTATAATAGCATATTACTACAGTTTTTCTGCCTTATTAGACAAGATAAATTGTGTAATCTTCTTTGTAGCACAAAGTGAGGTAGAGAGTCATTTAATTACCTGTGAATCAAAGCAATTTCGGCAACTCTTTCTTATCATTACCACAGAGAATCCAGAAACTAAAACGCTTTAATAATCAGTGACAACGTCAACCACAAAACAAAGTGAAGCCCTGGCAATTTTCAAAATGCAGTAGGGTCTGCCACTTGGCCAAGTAAGAGTCCTTTGTCTGCAGAAATACTCCTCAAGCTCCCCTCCTGTGACACATGTCTTTTCTCCATTGGGTAGAATCTTGTGCTTATTTATCCTCCTCCATTTATCACTTCTTTTTTTTTTTTTCACACAAAGAGAAGGAGAGGCAGAGAGGCAGAGAGAGAGAGACAGAGAGAAAGGTCTTCCATCTGCCAGTTCACTCCCCAAATGCCACAACAGCTGGAGCTGTGCCAACCGAAGCCAGGAGTCAGGAGCTACTTCCGGGTCTCTCACATGGGTGAAGGGACCCAAGTATTTGGCCATCTTGCATTGGCCTTATCACTACTTCATTTTCTCTATCTGTAATAGTACATTTTTATGGGAACCTTTACTGGTGCAAGCATGATTTATTGATATGTGTATAGCTAATACCTAGAACTTTATCACATTCTGGACATTAAAATGAATTAACTGGAAAAGTAAGTTTTCAAAACATTTACAGCTCTACCTTAGTGCACACATTAATTCATGGACACTCTTTTCACCTGGGATTCTAAGGAGAAAAAAGTTATTTACTTCTTTAGATAGTATGAAAATCATGTTCCCTGCATTATACTTGTGACAAATAACAATAATTTCTTTCCCTAAACAACAACAGACATTAAAATCCACATGTCAACAACAGAAGTCACATCAGAAACAGAAATAGAAATCTTGAGGAAAAGGCCATTCATTATTGTTTGGTAGCCACATGACATTTTAATTCTTTGAAGTATTCAGTGGATCTGTACTTCAGACTTATCATTTTGAACGTAAGTATTCATGTTTATTTGTTTCAAAATACTTCATCATGCAAAACATTATTCTAGGAAATGCCATCTTAGAAAAAATCAGAATGTATGTAGCAATTGTCACTTTTCTATTTACCAAATTCAATTTGGCATCAGACTACGCAGATAAATAACAACTTCTTATCCTCAAAGAGTTACATAGTTATATAATAAGGTAAACTTGAGACCAAAATAAGAAATGAAATAGAAAAATATATATGTGCTATTTAAGGTTGGCACACTATTTGAATGTGTACAGTCATTAAAAGGAAATATGTTATTCTTGCACTCTAAATTCAGATTCATATATAATAGAAGTGATTCATTGAAATAATGAGCCTATTTCTTGTAATTATTTTTAAACACTCCAATTTTCTAACTTTAAAAATGTTACAGGATTCCCTAACATCTTCAAAATATGTGAAAATTTTAGAAAATATACAATTCTTAAAAATTTACTCATACACATAAAGATCTTAATGGGTTGTAAATTTAAGAATAAAAGCTTCTCAAAATGATATATTCCTATATCGGTTTTGCATAGAGGGAAATAAAGTTCACATAGATCAAATAATTTCTTCATGGAAGTCAGCTAAGTGAGATACTGGAATTCAATCCTATGCCCTGTAAATCTTGGCTTCTTTTTTTAACAGCCACAGCAAGCCCCTATCGGAGATGACTGAACTTCCTATAGAAAATATTGTTGCAGTGACTTTTGAAGTAAAATAAACATATCACAATTTTAAATTAATTTAATGCTTAAAATTATACATAAGGAACTATTTAATAGAGAAAATGCCTGAAGAGTTAAATGTGTTGATAACTCATTGATTTGTGCTATGTTTTCTATAGAATTTCATTTCTGAATGTATTATTTTGTTTTTCTCTGTTATTTTTTGAATAAAAATTTAACCAGCCAGCACCTTTTACCTGTTACTTAAAAGGTCAAATTGAATAAATGAAACACACTATTTTCAATATTTTAGACTGTTGCTGAATAAAATTTGCTGGCTTTCCCATGCTCTCAAGACAGCACACCCTAATCTGGGAGGACTCAATCAATACCTAAAGGCTTTCTGTGGCTTTCTTCTAGACATCCCAAACAACGGACCCAAAGATGAGCAAGAGTAAGTCAACTTTAGATCGTCTTCTCTTCTCATCATTACTTTTATTTTTACCCTTTTACTATTTACATGGGATTGTAGAACTAGAATAAAAAGTGGTTCCTGTTATGAGCTTTGTGCTGCAAGGAGTCTGAGGAAGGACATAGAACAATGTTGCACTTCATTTTGCTGTATTAAAAAGGCCTCAGGATGTAGGGTGAAATCCCAACTCTAGCTTCAAACTTTGTGTACTTGTGAGCACTGTTTTGCTTTCTTGAAGTAGTTTTATTTTTAAATCTGTACAAAAATGACAACACTGCCAATTCAAACGATGTCAGTAAGGACAGAAGTAAGATACTATGATGATTTTAGTATTTGTTAAGTTTTGTGCTTTACATTTAAAATATGCTAAACAAAATTTAATTTACATAAATCTTTCTGAAATGTTTTTCTTCAAAGTTCTTTAATAATAGATTATTCCATAAAATTATCTTCATCCAAACTTTCTGTATACATGTGTTGGCGAGAAAATCTCTCTTACGTTGAATTATACTGTGTTAGTGTTTCTGTTTGCTTAGAGAACCTGCTAATTTTGTGCTTATTTTGAGATCAGAATTAGACTGCATTGCTGATAACATAGTAAGTTCATTTGAAAACAATTCAGAAATACATTGAAAGTGTGTCCAGAGGTATTATTTTAAAATAAACTATTTATTTTGAAATGGCTTAATTGACTAACTATTTTTTGGACCTAGAGTTCCACAGTGCTGATAAACTCCTTTACATTATGGTCTTGATATACAATATAAAAGACATTCAAAATGTATTCATTCAGTAATTCCTTCATCCAAGATTGAAGTACCTGCTATATTCTAGAATTGTCTAAATTCTTGAATGCAACGATAATTATAAAACCTGCATATATTTTGAATCCATCGAGTCAGGAATGCAGGGGTACCTTCCATTCTTCTTTTCTTCCCTTACAGCAAAAAAATCAAAAAACTCTTCCCATTTGAGAAGCAAGTTCCCTGCAGCAGCCCACCTGAATCACTAGAAACTCTCCCTCATTTTCCAGGACTCTGACTCCATACCAACCTGATTCCAAAGTCTGGAAACTGTGGATCAAAGACATTTAGCTGGCTATTTAGCATCTTTTTTTCTTTTCTTCTGATAACTGTAAGGTCCACCTGGGGACAATGCTTTTGTGTAATGGGTAAAGCTGCCGCCTGCAGTGCCGGCATCCCATATGGGCACCAGTTCAAGTCCAGGCTACTCCACTTCCAATCCAGCTTTCTGCTATAGCCTGGGAAAGCAATAGAAGATGGCCCAAGTCCTTGGGCCCCTGAACCCACGTGGGAAGACCCAGAGGAAGCTTCTGGCTCCTGGCTTCCGATGGGTGCAGCTCCAGCCACTGCAGCCAATTGGGGAGTGAAATAGTGAATGGAAGCTCTCTCTCTCCCTCTCTCTCTCTGCCTCTCCTTCTCTTTCTGTGTAACTCTGACTTTCAAACAAAATAAGAATAATAATGAATAATAACAACAACAATAATAATAAAAACAGTAAAGTCCACTTTCCTTTGCGAAATCACCAGTCAACCTTTAACCACTATTAGCTCAGAATATTTATCAAGGTGTTGTGCTTCAGCATGAGTTTGGGAGGGACCCAATGTAGATCAACTGCCTTTTCTCCCTAGAATCTACATCTTGAGCTGAGAAACTAGTTTGAAAATGTTTACAAGACACCTGCTTAAGAAATTGCAGTGATGAACCTGGAAATTAGAAATTTTTGTTCTTTTTTTTTAAATGGCATCTGCTGTGGCTATGAATACTGATCTTTAGCAAGCTGGGTGTTCTAGAATTTGAGCTAACTTTTTGAGTCCTGCTAAATCATTTCTATTGATTCCCTCTAGTTTGCTTTATTCAGAGAGATGATTTGATTGCTTGAAAATAAGCAATCTTAATGAATTCTTTTATATCCTTATTTATTCTCCACTCTACCTTTTCATTCATTCTTTTAAAAAACAGATTGATTGATTTATTTGAAAGTCAGAGTTACACAGAGAGGAGAGGCAGAGAGAGAGAGAGAGAGGTCTTCCATCCGATGGTTCATTCCTCAATTGGCCACAACAGCCGGAGCTGCGCCTATCCAAAGCCAGGAGCCTGGAGCCTCTTCCGGGGTTTCCCATGTGGATGCAGGGGTCCAAGGACTTGGGCCATCTTCTACTGCTTTCCCAGGCCATAGCAGAGAGCTGGATCAGAAGATGAGCAGCCAGGACTAGAACAGGCACCCATATGGTATGCCGGCGCTTCAGGCCAGGGCGTTAACCCGCTGCGCCACAGCACCAGTCCCTCGCATTCACTCTTAAAGAAATTTATTTTTGTTTTATTTTTTATGCTATCCAAGTCAATAATCACTGTCACACTAAAGATATTTGGCTTGATACTATCTTCTGACTCTCTAGCCTAGAGCAACATCTTGATCAGCTGTGGAACTTTCAACACCTGGCATCAAATACCAACTCTGCACCTGAATCAAGATAATCAGTACCTCATTAAAGGTATTGTACTAAATGTACACTAAAATAGCAGAAGAATAAAAATAGAGTAAAGTTATTCACAGAAGAAAGACATGTCTCCTCCAAAAGGACTAAAATGAACTTTAGTATCCTCTTCTGTTCCATACTTTGATCTTGCACTTAGAATTCTGGCCATAACAGTCATCATCACTAAGCTTATTGTTTCATCTGTGACTCCATTCACATGCTTTACTGTTGCCTTAGCCAGAAAATCTTTCTCCTGTCAGTCTGTGCCTACAGACTCCACACAATGTGTACACCACAGTGATAAGAATGTAGCAATTTATGACATTCTTGGCTATTTCAGGTAATATGCTAACATTACTTGGATATCACATTTAATACTTATAAAAGTCCTGTAGAGTATGTACTAAACACTACATTATAGATGAGGAAACTGAAATTATGTAGAGGGAAATAGTGGAAATTGAGTCTAGAGTCAAAAGCAGATGTGTCCTATGTGTTATGCACCTTGTATAGTATGCCATTCTAATTTTATTGTAATTAACACTTTATAACTGTGTCTTTGGTATAAAATGTTAAACTTCTTAAAAATAAAGAATCACTCATGGCAGGGAAGAGTGTGGGATATGTGAGGAGTCTTCAAATTATTCATAGAAAATTTCTGGTATAAAAAGTATGCATAGATTTTTTTTAATGCACAGAATAAGCTCATCTTTTAATTCTGCTTCCCACAAATTTTTGAAGTACCTTTCTGTAGTAAAAGTCATGAATACATGAGATATATTTGAGAAAAAAATCTCAGATTTCTACTTACTGTAAGAGTAGCCTGGAAAAGACTTCTTTCTGAGATTTCATTGTTTTAATCTATAAAATGAGGACCCCAATATTTTTTGCAGGGTATTAAGGAATGTATTATCCATAGCAGAATAATTGCTTATTAAATCAATACTATTTAATGACTCAATATAGTCTACTAATCTATTTTAATTTCTACTCATTTTTTAAGATTTTGCAGAATATAAAATTATACATTTGTGAATTATGCAAACTAATGATAATGCAAGAAACCCAATGTACAAATTATGAGAAATTTCAATATAACACAGTAACATGTAAAATATTTAATGCCTATATGTGAATGAATGGAAAATAATGAATTAATCTTCAATGTAGATTTAAATATACATATATAGGGATATGAGATGGCAATAAATTATTGTACTGTCTTATGGATACTATTTTTAAGGAGAATGTGAGTCTTATTTATCGTTAAGAATATTTTAGCCTGTGGATCATAGCTTTGTATATATAGATTTTACTGGATAGTTGCAAACAAAATTTTAATCTTTTTTGCACTACACTTCTGCACCTTTCCACTTAGTTGGGCCTCTTCCAGATATAACCCTGCTGCTTCATCTTGTGTGGTTAAAGTGTGACCAAATGTAATTTAGTAAGGAGAGAGGTGAGGTGACACGAAGCATGAAATTTAAAAATGAATGTCACACCACTTTTCATATTGAATATTTAGCATTAATTCACATTGCAAGCAACTTGGTGCATTTTTTTTTGCAAAATACAAGAAAATAAGGTAATTTCTTATATTTACTGCAGTTAAAGGAAACCTAAAGAAATTGTTACTAAAAATCAGACACAGACACTTAGCTATTTCCTGGGATTCAATGTCTGACAATATATATCCCTGCTATCAATTTAATATACTAAGAAGTATCTGACACCACACAGGTGGATGTCTGTGTTTCAAGGTGAATTTCCTTTTCAAGAGTTATTCTTTTTTATTTGAAAGGGAGTTACAGAGAGAGGAGAAAGAGAAAGCACTTCCATCCATTGGTTTACTCCACAAATGTTAACAGTGGCATGGGTTGGGCCAGGCTGAAGCCAGGAGCCTGGAGAAAAAAATGTCAATGGATATTAGAATATGTTTCCAACATCGTCGTCATACAAGCAAGAGATTTCTAGAGACATTTACCAAAGATATATTTTTAAAAACTTGTTTTTCAAATAGTAACATACTGGCATGTGGGTTTCTTTGGCCAAAGTCTTTACAAGCTCGCAATTCCAGTCTCAAATCTTACTTAAGAATTTCCTGATTTATGCATTGAAATTCTATCTTCCACCTCAGATTTACAAACTGATTTTGGTTCTTAAAGAAAAATTTGGTACTAAAGCCTCACTGGTGAAAAACCTAGACTGGGAAGAACTCCTGCATGAACCATATAATCTAGCTGTAACTATTTAATCAAAGAGTTCACCAAGGGCACTAGATACCAAAGATATGTCTTTGAAGGAACATATGCAATGGGAAGTCTAAAATCTTCTTTGCTTGTTAACACCAAGACTCACTTCGACAAAATCATAAATCAAGTCCTCAAATGCCCTTCAAAATGTTGGATGAAAGGAATAAAAGCAATACTTTAGTTCCCGCTGCAATCCACAGTTAGGCGGTAAAATGAAGGATTTGTGCCCAGGCAAACTTTTGATTTTGTGGATTTTAGATCAAACTCAGAGCTTTCTGCTTTTCGTTTGGGTACCATTCAAACCAAAGCTTTGAGGCTTTTAGAGCTTGCAAAGCAGTAGGTAAAGAATCAAAGGATAAAAAAATTCAGTGCAAATCAAATTGCTACATTCATTTTAAAGGCATATACACCTGCATAGCATAAAGATATAATGTGAAGTTGTCTGTTTCTTTGTTTCTGTAACAGAAAACAGAATTTCTCTTTCAGCAACACAACCTTTTAACATGTGTTTGCTAAGATATATCCTTGATACAAAAGGACATGCATTAAAAAAATTGAAGTTGATGAGTTTCTATAAGAAGTAAAATAACGAAAAGTTGACCCCCAAAAAGTCATTTCTAAATTCTGTGTATCTTAGGAACTTTTTCCTTAGATTAAGATATTGTCAAACTAATTAAAATTAAGGATAAAAATGCATTTTGATTGTATAAAATGCATTGGAGATTTTGTTGAGAGTTTTTTCATTTAACTAAATATTCTTCTTATCAGGATCCATGCTTTATAAAAATGTGACATTTTTTAATGAGTTTGTATTAAAATATGCTTGGAACTCTAAAAATCATGATATTTTATTGTTCAGATAGATAATTAGACTTGACTTACTTTATTTTCAAAGAAAGTATCTGTTTCAAAAAAATGCACATTAAAGTACCACTTTCATTTTTTTTGCTTTGTATGAGATATAAATATATTCTAATCTTACCTTCTTGAATATAGTATACACAATAATTTTGTTATGATTAACTGTATTTTAATATCAGTTTTAAGATAAACTAAATCCTCTTAGAAAACTAAAGAAAATGACAATATTCACTGAATAAAATTTGAATTTCTCAGGTCAATTTCAAGAGTTTGGAAAATATTTTACATAACTTCCATGGAATTATTTTGAATAAAACAGTTAAGTTGTATTTGCCTGCGAAACAATGCTGTATATTTGCCTCACAACAGTATTCCTCTGCCTAGGCTCTTTTTGTTTAATGGAAGCATAAAATATATTTTCAACATGTACACTGTCTCAAGATTATTAGGGTGTGTATTTTGTATTCTGTTTCTTTCAGTGAATGTTGGATATATACAGACACTGTTGAAAGTTAGCTTATTACCATATCATGGATAGTGAGAGATTTCTGGGTCAAGGGAAAGGAATTCATTATTTATGGCAAAAGCAATATCCAGACTGCCCGCATGATGTTCACACTACTTCCCTTTATCCCTTGGGATCCATGAGGATAACATAGTCTGTACACACAATGGGTTGCACCGATACAGAAGAACACTGAGCTTGAAAATTCACCACTTTGGCAGTAAATAAATGAAATGGTCCATGTGAAGATACTTCACAGTCTTGTATTTTGGCATGCCCATCAATATTTTGCCTTCATAATAGTTGCTTTCAGGATAAGATCAACTTTCATATTGTTGATGAAGAAATCATTTTAAAATCCAAATATACTGCTCTCTCTGGAGTATTTTCTCCATATATTATATCCCTCCTAAATCACAACCAAATAAATTCAAAACATTTATGAAAACTCATGCCAAAATTACATTCTCAGAGACCTTATCTTTGAACAACAGATTTGGTGCCAAATCTTTGTAGTCCCCTGGAAACAGGTATGTATCTTTCTGAGACCTATTTCATCATTTTGGAACTAGTGGTGTAATTTTCTGAATCATTCACTAGAAAAGGAGCTTTTAAAATGCCATGTGAAATGAACATGTATTCTGTGACTAGTATTGCCAGGCATTATGCTAAAACTATGCATGGACTACCCCATTTAATCCTCATAAACTTCTATGAAGTAGATAATGTTTTCATAAGCATTTTACAGATGAGAAAACTGAGGGCACCGAGGTTAAATAACTCACTGAATGTCTTTTAGCTAGATAGTAATGAAGACAAAATTTAAACTAATACAAAGTAGTTCAGGAGTCAGTTTTCTTAACAAACGTATTATATTCTCTCTACTGTAAAGTTCAAGAACCATTTCTGTGGTCCTATATCTTTAATGTGTAACATAATGTCTAAACGGCAATACCCAATTTGAAAAAAATCACTTGATGATTACATGAATGAATAAAAGTGCCCTTTATCTTGGTATAGTGCATTTGCAACAAGAAGAAGATTCGTCTGAACTCAAGAGTCTGTACTTAAAAAGTACAAATAGAAGCCAACATTATGACACAGAAGACAAACCAAGGAGTACAATGCTGGCCCAGCCCTTTAATGCCATTTGGGGAGTGAATCAGAGGGATGGAAGATCTCTCCCTCTCTCTCCTTTTCCCTCTGTCTCTGCAGTTAAATAACTAACTAACTAAATAAATAAATAAATCTTTTTTAAAAAGAATCAGTCTGCAAAATCTCTTTTCCTCCATTAACTCCTACTTAGCAATTTTAGAGATGGTGACCACAGACAGATTAACAAAAAACAACATCAGATTCTTCATCTGTAAGATGAGAATAACTATACAGTCTCAAATGTCCCTTCTCTTTCTATCATGTCCAATCCCCGTATTAATTTATATCATACATTTTAGAGTGCACAGCATGTTTTCTCTTAGTTCCACACTAATCTCTTTCTTGAAGTCTATAGACCAGAGCTAATTGTCATACCTACCCTATAGGCCAATTTGTAAGGGGAAAATCCATTGGGGACATCCCAAAGCAGCCACAATCTGAAGAGGGTGGAGTGGGAAACCTGCTGTGCCTGCATTGAAACAGCTGTTTCAAGAACCTTAAGCATCAGAGGAAGTCATCCAGAGAAAGGCCATCCACTGTGCTTTTGATCTCTCCACTTCAGCACTGAAGCACTGCCTGCCCATATGCTTGGTGAGAGCCGTTTGTTAGATCCATGCCTAAGGCTAGCTTTTCTCCTGTTTTCTGCCCAGGAAATGCCATCAGACTGTTAATAAAGTATAAATGAAATAAAATTTCATTATGGTAGAGTTATGATTGAAAATTAGGTCATATTTTGCAGTAATTAGGGTGACTAAGTCAGCATTGTGCTGCATAAGTGAACAAAATTGAAAATAAAGAAGTAAAAGGTAACACTATAAATATGTATATAGAAGTGAGTTTTTGAAAAACTGCTTCCCAAATGCTTTCTCCTTTACTCTCCATAAGAGTCTTATGAGTATATCATAATTATTTCCAGTTTTCAGATGAAGAAATTGATTATCAGTTGGTTGTTTAGGAGTTCACAATTAGTAAATATGGTATCTGCACTCAAATCCAAATCCTCTGCTACAATTTTGTTATGCTTTTTACCATTGTATGCCATCATAAAGTGCCCCAACATATATATCTCCCCAGCATAAATTTTATACACATATTAAAGACAAATATTTTTATGGAATGAAAATCATCTGTAATTTTTAATTAGAAATATGTTGAGTATCGGTGATGGCTACTTACTAAGAATTACTTACTTAATACAAAATGATAGAAATATATATTTTCTTTTCTTTTTTAATTTTTTTTTTGACAGGCAGAGTGGACAGTGAGAGAGAGACAGAGAGAAAGGTCTTCCTTTTGCCGTTGGTTCACCCTCCAACGGCCGCCGCAGTATCGCGCTGCGGCCGGTGCACCGCGCTGATCCGATGGCAGGAGCCAGATGCTTCTCCTGGTCTCCCATGGGGTGCAGGGCCCAAGGACTTGGGCCATCCTCCACTGCACCCCCTGGCCACAGCAGAGAGCTGGCCTGGAAGAGGGGCAACCGGGACAGGATCGGTGCCCCGACTGGGACTAGAACCCGGTGTGCCGGCGTTGCAAGGCGGAGGATTAGCCTATTGAGCCACGGCGCCGGCCAGAAATATATATTTTCTACTTTTCAAAGACTATCAAAATCCTAGTGCAATTAAAACTGGAGATTTTATTTATGCATGCTAAAATTATACCATTCTTAACATAATTAATTTTTGGCCATGGCCTACGAGAATGAATAAGCATGCCTAGAGAACTATCAATAATAATTAATATTCTACATCAGGAACATTTTCTTTAAAATACTATTTTTGAATAAAATTTACTGATAGTAAGGCTCAACTAAGACTGAAGCAGAGAAGGGAACTTATTTTGTCACAAAACTTTAAGTCCTATCTTGGGTGATGTTTCAGTATTTTTCTGATTGAACTGATAAAAAGTGTTACTGAAAGTCTGATGTTTCTATTCTCTTGGCTATTCCATCTGTGATATTGACTTCATTCAAAGGTTAGCTTTTCTTCCATTTACAGAATGGGCTGACAGGGAATATGTGCATGTTTGTCCATGTCTGGGCAGGATTTCGGGAGGCGGCCAGTGTTGGATGGGAAAAGTAGATACTTCTCCCTGTGCCATTGATAATGTCAAGGAAATCACTCTGCCAGTGACAATTCATTATTTATGCTGAACTTTGTCTGAAATCTTGTTGCCAACTGTAATTAGTCTCACCCTCCTATTCTTAGCAGTATTTCACACTAATAAAAACAGCATTCCCATGATTTCTTAAGCATATGACCAATGAGTTGCAAATAGAAGATTATGGATGGTTCCAAAGGAAGTTTATTAAAAGTGAAAAACTTATCAGCATGCTTAGTTTGCCTTTCATCCTTTCCCTTTTTCCTAAAAGGAAGTTGGGCACAGTGTTAGAGATGGAGCTGTCTTGGGGAACTATGTGGAAACAAGTGTGAAACAGGTTTTCTGATAAAGATGGCTCAGCAGAGAAAGCAGGAATGCATTATTGAGAGGGACCATCAGCCCACTAGGCCAGCAGCCTGACTTCCTGGCTCTGGTCTTTCTACATGATTTAAAGAAGCTGATATTTATTTACATCACTATTACTTGGGCTCTCAGTTATATACACACTGCTTAACAAAATTCCCGACAAATTCTTCTGAATCATTCATCATATCCAGGGAGAATTATGGGATCGTGTTGCCTTATGTCTGGTCCACATTTATCACTGTAGGAGTCTCCAAAAGTTCATAAAGAATGTGCATTTTTAAAAAATTGCACAAGGATTTCAAAAATCTTCTCACCAAAATAAATATAGTTTAAAAAAATTAGAAATGCATTTATACTTTACTTGGGTAAGAGAGATAGGGGTAGAAATAGATGATAGGTAGATGGAGAGAGGGAGAGAGAGAGAGAGAGAGAAACTCCCATCTGTTTATTCATTCCTCAAATGCTTGCAACTATCAAAGTTGGGTCAGGCTGAAGCTAGGAACTGGAAACTCAATCCAGATCTCCCAGGTAGGTGACAAAAACACAATTACTTGAGCTGCCTTCTCAGGAATCTCAGATCAAGACCTGACCTGGAATTGAATATAAGCATTCTAATATGAAGCATGGATATCCCAACTAGCAGATTAACCACTAGAACAAAAACTAGCCCCTATTTACATTTTAATTCTATTTTTCCATGAACTTTTTGAAGAACTCTCTTAGCTATTTTTTGTTTATTTACATTCATTTTACATACAGCCCATCAGAACCTACATCACTAACAAACGTAGATCCTAGGAAATGAGAGAAATCCAAAACCTGTTAGAAAGAGGGAAAGAAAAGATGGCTAACAGTAACCTCACTCATGCCAACTATGTGGATATATATTGATATACATGGATATATATATATATATATATATACATATTTTCTGTATTCCAGTAATTGATTGATGGACATCCGGGTTGATTCCATATCTTAACTACTGTGAATTGAGCTGTAATAAACATAGGGGTACAGATAATTTTTTCACATGCTGATTTCATTTCATTTAGGTAAATTCCGACGAGTGGGGGGATGGCTGGATCATTATAATTAGTGAAATAAACCAGTCCCAAAAAGAAAAAAAAATCATATGTTTCCCCTGATCTGTGGTTACTAATAAAGCACAAAATAATGTAATGTATATGAGCAAAATTGACATTTTGAGGTTTGATTATTATTCACAGCCCTTGTCTCAATTGTTGAGGAGCATTGTTTCTTTTTTTTCTTACTATTTGTTGAATTATTTACTTAGTGGAAGGCTAAGCATATGATTATAAAATAAAACTGAAAGTAAGTCATTGTAAAAATATAAATAAAAACCTACTTTAACAATATAAGAATGTTCATTCAAAGCACACTTACCACCATTATCACAATTAATATCTATTACCACACACGAAAACTTATTTACTGATTTGAATTTCTTTAATTTAAAATTTTTTTTTTAAATTTTAGCTGGATCTTCATTTTATTAATAACTAGCTTATATCCTTCACTTATTTTTAAAGGATTGTGTTGTCCTTGTCTGAAGATTCCCTTTGTTTTTTTCAAATATGTCAAATATTTTCTAATTCCACAAATGTGATAAACTTCTTTTATTTTAAATTGCAAGTTTTAGACTTTCAGTAAAGTCCAAACTTATGAACTCTCTCTTATGGTTGTCTACATTACTTTCATATTTACAAATTAAAGCCCAGTTAAATATTCATTATATTTTTCTTATAAGATGTTGCTTAAAAATAACTTCTAGTTTTTTTATTATCTTTATGAGTACTTATTCTAATTTGATTAATTTATTTTTGTTCTATTAATTTCTTTTGTGCAATTTCTTAGATTGATGTTGGTATTTTTCTGTGATGTTTAGGAAGAAACATTGACTTTTTTAATATTTCCTTGTTTCTAAAGACATATTTCCATAACTTCACATATTATATTGCTTTCAATTATAGTTTATAGAAGTTAATAAAGTATTTTATTCATTTACTCTCCATAAAATTCATTTTAAAGTTTCAGATCCATAAGTCTGAAAGCATGTATTTAATATTGGTTTGCTAATATTTTATTTATTTCACATAAAGGATGACAATTGCTTTAAGTAGCATTCTGACTTCAGAATCAGCCTTTAAGGCATTCTGGTCTGGCTGAAAAGCCCACAAGAACATTTCAGGCATGGGGAACTAAGACACTGTGGTAAAAAAGGTCCTACATGAAAGAAGTTCGTGGGTGAGATTCCAGTGGAAAAAAGTTTTCATCAAAGAAGGAGGTATTTTCTCTGAAGGGAGAAGAGAACTTCCACTTCGCTTATGGCCCTGTCTAAATGTTGATGGAGTTTATGGGTTCAAAAGGCTTCCATGGCCTAGGCAGCACATGTCAAGAGCCTTGGATGGTCACTGATACCACACATAAGATTGTTAATTGTTAAATTTACAACAAGAGTCACTGTGCACTAACTTTCCATGTAGGGCCTCTGTCCTCAAAGAGTTGTATTGTAATTATTACTAATTGCTTGCAAAAGATGTATCATTCTATGTATTTCTTTAAAATTATAAAGTTTCTAATAAAAAAGAAGAACAAGTGAAATTAATTTCAAAATGCCATGATGTGCAGGCTAGAACTTCAGTGTAGCAGATTAAGCTGCCTCCTGCAGTGCAGGCATCCCTGCACTGCATATGGGCTCAGGTTAAAGTCCCAGCTAATTTACTTCCTATTCAGCTCCCTGATATGGCCTGGGAAAGCAGGGGAAGATGTCGCAAGTCCTTGGGCCCCTACACCCCCTAGGAGACCTGGAGGAAGCTCCTGGCTGCTGGTTTCAGATTAGCCTAGCTCCACCTATTGTTGCCATCTGGGGAGTGAACCAGCAGATGGAAGATCTCTCTTGCTCTCTCTGCCTGTGCCTCTCTGTAAATCTGCTTTCAAAAAATATAAATAAATCTTTAGAAGAAAAAAAAAAGATATAATGTCTTTGAACAAACCTTGTCTCGACTGTTGAGGAACAGTTTTTGTATGTGTGTGCAAACTATTGAACTCTACTTAGTATGGAGTTGGTCTTCTGTGTATAAAGCTAATCAAAAATGGATCTTAGCAGAGAATGGGACTGGGAATGAGAGAGGGAGGAGGAGGAATGGTGGGAGGGTGGGTATGGTGGAAAGAATCACTATATTTTCTAAAGTTGTACTTATGAAATGCGTGACGTTTGTGTTCCTTAAATACAAGATGTCTTTGGGGAAAAAAACTGGATTTATGAAAAAAAAAACACATTAGTTAAATCAGTTCATATATGGTGTTGCACACATATTCCCAAATTTAGAGTGTTTTACCTACTAGCTCTATCTGTTTCAAGGAATTAAAATATCCCCTTACGGTAGAATTTGCTTATTGATATCAGGAGCAATACTGTATATTTTGACATGTATAGCTTATGTAAGCTTGATTATAAAAGCATGTCCTCATAAACAAATACATAAGAATTAATATTGATTTAAGGTTATCAAGTCCAGTGATTTTTCTGAGCCTTACCCTAAATATCTGCTATAAAATTTGATTCCTTCAATTTTCAAATCAACTAAATACACGTTTATTTTAATCTCAGACTCAAGGGCCAATATTCAACAACAAATACGATATTTAGATTTAAGCCAACAGGCAATCAGATATTTTATTATGAGAATTATGACATTGTTTCTGGATGGGCTGGAACATTCATTATCATCATTCTTGGCATTGCAGTATGGTATAAATGTGTAAGGGACTGAATTCTAATCAAAAATTTCATGCATAGTAACATACAATGATTAGGTTATAACTTTTCTCTGAATGATATGGTTATGTTTTACCTGTGAGATGGTCTATTCGATTTGATTAGATTTGGGGATGTCTAACAAATTTAGATTGTCCTTTGGGATGAGATATTTCTAGGATGTCTGCTGCAGCTATTACATCTTGAATATTCTATGTTGTTCCTTCAGTGGCAATTATGGAACATATATTTCTAACACATTTTTAAAATTCTCACTTACTGGTAAATTTTACATCATACTCTTGTCAAATTTCTAAGAATAAATCAGAACAATGGACAATATTTTTAATTTATGATTGGCCTTTGTAAACTATACATAAATTGTATTGAAATATATGCTTTTAATATAGAATTTTGGTTTATAGTCCTATTAAAATATATTAAATCACTGCTGATTAAATAAGAATAGAAATATTATATATAATAGATGCATTTTCAGTTTTAAATGATAAATTTGGTAGCTTCCTTGTATCATAATTTTATATCTTACATTGTATAATTCCTTTTGTGATAGTATAATTTTATAATTCCAGATAGTAGTTCACTGAATCTTCCACAAACTTAAGATTATTTTTCAACTATTTTACAGCTGCATAAACAAGCCACAGAGAAATCAAATGCCTGCCTAGGTTACAAAACTGGTAAGCAAGACTCCAGGATTCAAATATGATCAACCCCATTCCAGAGTCCTCTCAGCTATCTTAGAACTTGTGGTAACATAGAGTAAGCAATGGCAAACAATACTGTATTTATTACCTGCAAAAGAGGAAGTTAATTTCATCTGATGGATATAAGAATTTGAGGAAAAAACAGTAACATAATGTATTTATTTGAAAGGCAGAGTTAAGAGAGGCAAAAGCAGAGAGAGAGAGATAGGTCTTCCATCCTCTGGTTCACTCCCCAGATGGCTGCAACGGCCAGAGCTGGGTCAATCCGAAGTGGAGCCTCCTCCAGATCTCCTACACGGATGCATGACCCCAAAGACTTGGACCACCTTCCATTGCTTTCCCAGGCCATAGCAGAGAGCTGGATTGGCAGTGGAACAGCCATGTCTCGAACCAGAGCCCAATATGGGATGCCCGCAATGCATGCGGCGGCTTTACCAGTGATGCCATAGTGCCAGTCCCATTCACTCCAAGTGTTTTTAAAGTTGTTCATAACAATACCCCAATTACTCCTATCATGGCATATTTTTCTTTAATATTCTAGAAGCTCCAGGGGTGGTGAACGTCTAGTCCTCAGGCAGCATAAGGCTTGAAAATTGGCCCTACCAAGGCAACTGAAGGTAGGATTTCAAATTTAATAAATCTATAGCAAATTTTAATTTGATTATTGTGTACAGTCTTTGAGTTGATTTTATAAATATCCCAATGGTATTTGGAAGGAAAAATAAATATTGTTGCTCACCCTTTAGACAACATTCATGAAAACCTTAAAAAAAATATTTCAAAAAGAGAAGGAAACTATCATTATTATTTGTGAAGTTACTGTATTTGTTTAAAATATCTCTGCCCCTGGAATTCCAATTAAAACACTGTAAGAATCTTAAAGATCATTCATAACTCATTTGAAAATAAAATTGGAATGGCTCCACATACAGTATTGAAAGAAAAAATTAAGTGCCCATTAATAAAGGAAGTAAAACATGAAAACTCAAAATGTAAATTATAATAAATATTACTTTGAAGTAAATGAAACAAATAATTGGATATATGCATCTAGTAATATGAGGTTTGTCTCTGTTAATTAATTGAGCACATAATTATTGAGTAATCAGTATATAACAGGCAGTTCATCAATAGAATGTATACACCAAATCAACACATTCACAGATCTTACTGTAGATTTGCACAGAGAGATTAGTTATACAGCAGTCTAAAAATTATTATGAGAGTGTAGGATATCAAGAAGATGAATCATAAAAATTTCCCTGAGAAAGGGACCACTTACCTAACTGAAAATAAGCTGAGGCCGGCGCCTTGGCTCAATAGGCTAATCCTCACCTGTGGTGCCGGCACACCGGGTTCTAGTCCCCGTGGCCCCTCTTCCAGGCCAGCTCTCTGCTGTGGCCCAGGAGTCCAGTAGAGGATGGCCTAAGTCCTTGGGCCCTGCACCCACATGGGAGACCAGGAGAAGCACCTGGCTCCTGCCATCGGATCAGCATGGTGCGCCGGCTGCAGCACACCGGCTGCAGCTGCCATTGGAGGGTGAACCAACGGTAAAAGGAAGACCTTTCTCGCTGTCTCTCTCTCTCTCTCTCTCTCTCTCTCTCTCTCTCACTGTCCACTCTGCCTGAAAAAGAAAGAAAGAAAGAAAGAAAGAAAGAAAGAAAGAAAGAAAGAAAGAAAGAAAGAAAGAAAGAAAGAAAGAAAGAAAAAGTTGAAAGTGTATTTAGGTGCAAAGGATAGGAAACATGGAGCTCCAGTCAGAGTGAAGTCAAAGATCTTGCTTATGGTGGAAAACTAGCATGATTGAGTGAAAAACCTGTGAAGTTGAAATAATACATGACAGTGTGAAACTGGTATAGTGGGTACCTGTTAGATGATATTACTTTGGTCAGACATGTTAGAGATGTGTTCTTAAGAGCAACAGAATGTTTCTAACATTTTCCATGAGTAGACAGTATGATCTCATTTGTGTTTTGGAAAAATTATGGTTGCTACACTGAGAGAACCGAGGGAGATACAAAAAAAAAAAAAATACAAGAAAAGAAAACACGAGGAGTACAGACAGAGATGACATCCAGGTTTGTTACTGGAGCAGTGTCATTTAGTGAGATAGGCATACTGAGAGAATAGTTTTCAGTATATCAGAAAAATAGAATAAAGAAGTCAAAAACTTAACCCATAAGTTCAAGAATCTGAGTCCCGGGGGTGTGCACTATGGTGCAGCGGGTAAAGCCACATGCTGTGCCGGCATCCCATATGGGTGCCAGTTCTAGTCCTGACTGCTCCACTTCTGATCTGGCTCTCTTCTATGGCCTGGGAAAGCAGTAGAAGATGGCCCAAGTCCTTAGACCCCTGTGCCTACATGGGAGACCCAGAAGAAGCTCCTGGCTCCTGGCTTCAGATTGGCACAACTCTAGCAATTGCAGCCAACTGGAGAGTGAACCAGCGGATGGAAGACCTCTGTCTTTGTCTCTCTTTCTCTCTGCATCTCCTTCTCTCTGTGTGTAACTCTGACTTTCAAATAAAATAAATAAATCTTTTTAAAAAAATCTGAGTCCCAAGTCCGCAGGATGCCTTCTCCATGCTTCTAAATTTTAATCCAAATCTGGTCTCTCTGTTTCCCAGTTATCCAGGTTTTAGCTGCCTCTGTGATAGCGTGGTGCCTCTTTGGTGTCTTTCTAGTTCTCCAAAACCCAATTTACAATAACTTTTAACAAAATTATTTTAAATTGTCTAATAGTTTGTGCACTTTGATTAAACGGTCAGAACTGCTCTTGAACTAAGATACTCAATAATGAAATCTTAAAAAAAATGATATAACTTTATTAATGTTTGTTGGAAAGTTGGTCGGTATTCCCTAGGAACCTACTGTCTAGTATTTCTCTAAGCACTGGGACCACAGAATTTTAAAAAGACAGATGGAGTTCTTGACCTTCAGGAGCTTACATGGCAGTAGGGGGTGCTCTGTGAATGAAGGCACAACCACATAGGCAAGTTCAAGTGTTGATACTTACTTGTTAGAGATAAAAATGAATCATATGCGGAGTTGCAGCAGTGTCTAGGGATTTGAGTGGAATGGATATTTGACTTGAGACTTAAAAAGATGATAAGGAACAAACTCTGAAAAGATCTGAAAGCAGAGCTTCCAAAGCAGAAGAAAAAGTGTGTACAAAGTCTTGAGAGTGAAATGAGCTGACATTCTTTCAGTTCCAGCAGGATGAATAAAAGAAAGAAGAGTGGAAAGAAATACAATTGGAGAAGTAAGATGAAATCAGATCATCCAGGGTATTTTAGGTCATGGGAAGATGTTTTTATTTTGCTTGAGTTACACTGAAAGCACTTCGGACTTTAACCTGCAAGTGATAGGATCTGATTTATGTATTTGAAAGATCAGTCTGACTGCAGAGTGGTGCATGAGTCATGATGTGGTATACACAATGGATATTATTCAAGTATAAAAATAGGAATTTTGGAGATTTGCACTAAATAATTGTTAAACACTAATAAGAATAAATATATTTGCCTTGTTTGGATATTACATAATGTCTGCATGTAATAAAACATTACATACTCCCCCATTAGTATGTACAATTTAAAAAAAAAATAACTGAAATGTCCCAACTCCAAATTTAATTCCAACTTATTAGTGTCATGTTATTTGGAGGAAAGCGATGCCTATTTTTTCTCCAATCATGTGCTGTGATCAATTCCATGCAAACAACATCTTCTTCATATTCTGTTCTTTTTTTTTCCTTTTTTTTTCTATTTGTGGAAGTAGTCTGGCTGCATCCAAGTTATCCAGTAGTTATTCTGCAGTTTACCAAGTGCACTGCATCTAGCTGCTAGAGAACATACACTCTCACTGGCCTTGGCTTTCTTTGGCTTGATGACCACAACTCCAAGTGAAAGTAAACCCACATCCATAAAACCTAATAAATTTCTCTTTTAGATATCCCCTCTTTATTCCTTACAGTTATTCTCTATTATATCAAACTGCTTACTTTCTTGAGAGACTGAGCTATAAGAGATCTCTGGGTTTTGCAAATATCAAACTTACTGGGAGAAGGTGTGAGGGGTATATTTGGAAGATTCAAAAATTTTTGGATTTTAAATTATTAAGTCCCCTTCTTAATAAAAACATGGACCTGGGATACCTGTGCTTCTCAGGAGCTCAATGCCAGCATGTAAATTCTCTTTATTTTCTCTTTGACTTGCTTCTTCCTAAGGGCAGAGAATAATGATCTGGTTTCTAGAGAATGAAAGTATCACTCACCATTTTCTTTCACATGTTTAAAGCCATAACTATGACCTTGTGTTTTTGCATCTGATCCCTAAATTCCAAACTTTTTTAATGATTTATTTATTTATTTGAAAGGCAGAATTACAGAGAGAGAGAAAGAGAGAGGTCTTCCATCTGCTGGTTCACTCCCAAGATGACTGCAATGGCCGGTGCTGTGCCGATCCGAAGCCAGGAGCCAGGAGCTTCTTCTGTGTCTCCCACATGGGTGCAGGGGCCCAAGGACTTGGGCCATCTTCTACTGCTTTACCAGGCCATAGCAGAGAGCTGGATTGGAAGTGGAGAGGCCGGGACTTGAACCTGCACCTATATGAGATGCTGGCACTGCAGGTGGCGGCTATATCCCCTAAGCCACAGCACTGGCTCCCCAAATGCCAAACTTTTAAACTTCCTATCAGGACATGTTTGTTATTTTTATTCTCTACCACCATTTCAATACAATAGGTTAAGCCGTCTGAATGGGAAGAAATATGTGAAAGCTTGAAATATTGAAGAATGCTCAGGAATAGGGTAGTCTCTCTCTCTCTCTCTCTCTCTCTCTCTCTCTCTCTCTCTCTCTCTCACACACACACACACACACACACACACAGACACACACACTTCACACTAAAGTTTTCCAAATTAGCCCCAAGAACAAATTAACTATCTGTAAATTGAAGAGGCTTTCTTAACTGGTAATGAGATCCCATTATTGGAGGTAGCAAGGTGAATTAGAACAATCATCTCTCTAGTATATTGCCCAGTAAATTAGTGCAATATAAAGAGAGGCGAGAGGATAGCCTTCTAGGAAAGATGTGTTTTATGTTTTTTTTTTTCAAACTCTGAAGTTTTATGCTTATAATGATGAGATTCAGGATATAGAAAAGCTTTTCAGTCAAACCCTTCCCTGAGATACAGTATTTCCTTGAGGTACAAGCCTGTTGAGAACTTACCCATGTTATGGATTGTTTTAGATATTTGCAGTAGATTAGAAGTTATTGTTATAATAAGCTACATTTTTTTCCAAACCTTGACAAATCCTCTGTTTTATGTTTAGGTCTTAAAATTTTGGGAGCTAAATCTGCAGGAGAGTTTCAGACATCCAAAGGGTCTGAGGAAAAAAGGAATCACCTTCTAAATGGGCCTAAATTATCCATTATTTTGTTTTTATATCAGTATTTGTGAAACTCTATTTTAGAATATGCAATAGATTGAACCGAGTAAAGTATAACAGATATCACCCCAAGCAGATCTCACTGTCCTTCTCTTTCAATTCATAATTTGCTATTATCTCTACCTATTTATCTCTATCATTTCTTTCTATCAACTGTCTATTTTCTAAGTTATAATAGTGTTGCAAGAGTCTCATTCTAATTGCTTGTGTTTCTGTCACATGTGTATGCAGATTTAAGAGCATGGGCAAAGAAGAGGTTTTTTTGTGTTTTTTGTTTGTTTGTTTTTTTGTTTGTTTGTTTGACAGGCACAGTTAGACAGTGAGAAAGAGAGAGACACAGAGAGAAAGGTCTTCCTTCGTTGGTTCACCCCACCATGGCCGCTACAGCTGGTGCTGTGCCGATCCGAAGCCAGGAGCCTAGTGCTTCCTCCTGGTGTCCCATGCAGGTGCAGGGCCCAAGCACTTGAGCCATCCTCCCCTGCCTTCCTGGGCCATGGCAGAGAGCTGGACTGGAAGAGGAACAACCGGGATAGAATCCAGCGCCCCAACCGGGACTAGAACCCGGGGTACCCGTGCCTTAGGCGGCGGATTAGCCTAGTGAGCCGTGGCACCGGCCCAAAGAAGAGTGTTTGAAGCAAAAGCAATTTTGTAGTATTAACAGAAAGAGAAACTGATAATTTAGCAGAATGTTCCTAGCAGTACTGAGAGGAGTCCCGGGAGGAGGGAATTATTGAGGAAAGATTCTCTAAGGGTTTGTACAGGCTGTGAAAGGGGAAGTTCTCAGGACTGGTCCAGAAGAGGCATTCAGAAGTGATCGTTTTGACTGGTTAATTGGGTAAAAGTTTTGTCTCCAATGGAGAACCAATGAAGACAACAGAAAACAAATGAAACCTTGCCCCAAGATGCATAAAATTCTTGCTGCCTAGTTCAGTTATAATAACACAGAAAAACATTGATTAAAATAACTAACACATGACACCAGCATCCTTCAAGAAGCAGGTTGCTTAACTATTCTCAGGTCCTCTGTGAGTCACTTCCAGATACAGGCTGAAGCGCCCTGGTCTCTGTCCACCTAGTCGAGAGTCTGTCTCTGCATAAACCCCCTCTCTGAAGAGGTAACCTTAACTGCCAATAGGGAAAATGGTTGGTGACAGTTCTGGCGACTGCAGGCTGGAGAAGGGTGATCTTGGAGACCGTAGTCAAGTTTCTCTTGTCTGTTCACTCAGGATATTCATGAGCTCCATATTGTCTTTTAGAACCTACAGATTTGCTTCTACCTGCTGGGAGGTGTCAATCCAAAAGCAACATGTCTCATTCAATAATGCACATGTTCCACCTCAGTGGGTCATGAAGATGTCTTATGCACTAGTATTTTGGAAGATCATAAAATCTAAATGATTTAATAGAGGTTTGTTCAGTCTCAATGGCCTCCCATTCCTATTGAACCATAAGAGTGAGATTTACGATGGATCTCTCTAAGGTGGGGATAGGGATAAAGAAAAAGGGGTCTCTATAAATGGAGCACCCCATTCCAGATCTTCATAAGAGAGGGTTATCATGGGCATGACCCCACAAATAAAAGCGATATTTATAGGCTCTCACTGTGTTGCATTCAACAGGGTTAAAGTCAAGTAATTTTAGCCATGGCATTGTACCATTAGTGAGGCTAAGCCGGTGAACAATAAGATGAAAAGAACTAGCACTCCAAGTAGCAAGGCTATTCTGAAAATAACTGGAATTTAATTATGGGGTTGAGGAATGATATGCTGGGGAAGACTGTGTGTAACAGATTTGCTTTTTTGTTGTATCATGGAATACAGTTTATTAAAAGTTACATCAGATTTTTTTCTTAGATATATTTTAACAAGAATTGATGGAAAGGCATGGTGGAAATGTAGTAGCTAAATTAAAGTACCTTTTACAATACATATACTTAGATACATGTATTGATATTTTTGATAAAATGATGTCACATACCAAATTATATTCATTTTTCCATGAAATACTAGATGAAGCTATTCCTAGTGAAAAATATATTAGAAATTGTAAGATATGCTTGTTGGAACCAAGTTGAGTCCAATGGACTGAGTTGCTCCAGAAACTTCTCAGTAGACTCCATAGTTACAGTTTCTGTGACAATAACATGGGTAGCAGCAGCTATATCCACACTCACCATAGCCAGAGTCACAGCCATAAACATAGCCCTAGCCCAGGCCACCATAGCGACAGACCAGGCTGCCTTAGTTTTCTCCTAATATTATGTCATGCTATGAAAGGTTTATCTGAGGAACAAGGATTTATCATTCTTACCCATTTTCTTTTCTTTTTTTTTTTTTTTTTTTTTGAAAGAGAGTTTGAGCCCTTCAGTTGTTGGCAGGGGTAGTCATCTTCCTTGGGGGTGCTGAAGCCATCCTGTGGAATCAATCTGGAGTTGATTTGGAAACACCGTTTTACATTCAGAATGTGGCCTCAGGAGTCTAATTCAGACAATTTAATCACAATGAGAGTAGAAAGAATCACAGTGTAGCATCCCTCCCAATCCTTCTCTAAAGACAGAGAGTGAGTTTGAAGAAACTGATTAACATTAGGTCTCCTGGGGTATACTCAGGACTTCTTGATCCTTGTATTGTGTCTCTGGAAGATTTTGAATGGTCTGTTGAAATTTGGCAAGTGTTGTGATGGATCTGACAATGTATGAGATATCATTATCTATTAGGAGATCATTAGTGAGGAAAAAATAGCTACAGCATTTCAAAAGGATTCAAACCTAACTTTGAGGAGTTATTTCTGATATGCACTAAGCCATAGGGGCAAGGGACAGATTCAGGGAAGGAGGATTTTCTAAGACAGCTTCTTGAAATATGGGTCAAAATACAGGCCCCTGCCACCTGGGTGTCTTTTTTCAGTCAGTACAAAGTACAGGGTAATAGCCTCCTACAACAGAATCTTAGGACTCCTAAGATTGTAGCATTGTAGGGACTATTGCTTGGCTTTAAACATCCCTGCAATTTTAAGTTGTATTCTTTTTGATATGGAAAAGAGGATGGATCCTTAAGATGAATGCATTCTGGTTGAGCAGTTATTGCTTGGCCGGCCAATCTTTCCCTATATTATCCAGACCTCTGGATTAATATCTGCCTCCATTAGCGGACAGCATAAGGACTACCCTGGGGCTAGGAGGGCGGTAGTTCCCAGCTGAACGAAGAGACCTCACCCTAAAAAGGATGATGGGCTCTCTGGTCTGGTCAGAAAGGCATGTGTAAAAACCAAGTAACCCCAGTTACAGCTTAGGGGAAATATTTAAGGATTTCCTGAGACATTTCTGATGGTCACACTAAGAGAAGGTGGGAGACCCAGATTAGAGAGAATGACCAAAAAAAAAAAAAAAAGTTGCCACAGTGACTAGAAGGAAGTCAGTCTCCTTCACTTTGAAGGTTAGGACTAGCAGAGATTTTACTGTTGATGTTCCAAGTGGTAGGGGCCTGTAGAAGCCTCAGGCCTCTTCATTTCTATTGATTCATCCGAGGAAGGGCTCCTAATCCCAGAGGCCATAGTCTCTGGGTATAGTCAACTTTCCCATGATCCTCACTGCAAATGGAATAGGGCTGTGGTGCTTTCTCTGATGACAGGAATGTGTGCATTCCTCCTTGAAATTCACTGCATGGCCACAGCCATAGCACTTAGGAGACCTCTGCAGAACCTCAAGTTATATGGCCTTAAGACTGCTACCAGAACTGTGAGCTTTTCTTATCACTTCTCTCTCATTGCTGGTCTTGATTGTAAAAGACCCACGTGTGACTTTCAGAAGGTTTTTTCAGTACTCTCAGGTTCAGTAGCCTGTTTTTGAAGCTTTCTTCTAAAACCTGAAGCTGAATCATGAACTTACCCTTTAAGGTTGCCTGTCTTTCCATCGTATCTGCAGATAGGGAAATATCCTTCATTAATGCCTCTTTCAATGCCTCTTTGAAGACAGAAGAGTTCTCCTCTGGACTTTGGTATATTGTGCACTGTTTGGGGTGGTTTTCGAGTTTGGTCCTGTCCTCTTCAGTCCCTCTAGGACACAAACAATGCAATGTTTTCCTTTCTATTCACCTAGCAGGTCATCTGCTAGCCTTTTAGGATGAGATTTTTTTTTCCTGAGGAATAGCCTGTTTACCTTTAGGTAATTATTATTCTTAATCAGATGAGGGTGTAAATGTCGCTTCAAGTCAATCCCTGAAAATTTCTGCAGCATTGGAAAGCAGCTTGTTTTTTAGTCCCTGTTAGGGTTTGATGTAGGAGGAATATTACATCTTTCCAGGTGACATCATAGATTTGGGGACCAGGAAGGTTTCAATAGATCTGTCAGGGTCATCTGAAAATCTCCCCAAGTTCCATTTTACTTGTCTGAGATCCTGCAGGGAAAAAGGGGACCTGGACATGAGGAGGGCTGCTGAGCCTTCCAGGCACTTCTTGGAGTGGTAAAATATATGTCAGCAGTTTGTTGTTGCATTTGCTAGCAAGTAGTCCCAGAGTACAGTGCAAAAAGGGAGCCAGCTCCCTGTCCCAGTGTTGAGCAACCCTCAAACACTAGGCATAAGGGAAAGAGCATGCATCTGCACTACCCCCACCATCATAAAATCAACATAACATAGGAAAAATTGTGTCTCGTTACAAAGCTATGAGGGATGGGTCTGCTCTGGAATTATGTACCATTGACCCTGGAGCACAAAACATTAGTTTGTCATCATTTTATAACACAACAATGTATTTTACACAATCTACGTTCATTCAAACACTTATTACCTCTCCCAATTGAGAGCCTTATCATTTGAGAATTCCAAGCATCAAACTGGAAGCCTCAATGTCAAAAAAACTCGGTTTAGAGCTTTAAATCTAAAGAACCATTAGAGCCTTAAGCCTTTGGTCACAGTAAAGGCAGTAATAATCCATTTAATCTGAAAGCTGTTGGACAGATCTAATCAAAGTTATGATAATTACTCAGTCAAAAAATTGTCAGATGATGCTAACTCCTTTAAGAATGAGTTCTCTCAAGCAATGGGGAATCAGATAATCCTGTCACGAGCTAAAGAAAAAAAGTAATCAACAAAATGCAAACTGAAGACTGGAGGGAAAAAAAAAATCAAGTTACACTGGGTTAATGGATTAAATCTTCCCCCTCCCTTCCTGACATCTGAACTGATTGAGGAAGCCTAGAGAGATAGTAAGCAGTACAGATTTCTATCCAATGCCCTAACAGGTGGTCACAGTGTAGATCCTATCCAGGAGCCTTCAGTCAACACAGGGTAGCTGCCCTGGCCAGCAATCTTAAAATACTCCAAGACCTTACTCTAGTTTCACACACTGGGTTGATTTCTGCAAAAGGAAACCAAGGAATAATACGAGCAAGATGCCCAATACCAAAAAGCTGGGGCTTCCCCAGCAAGCCTGCCCTCTGAGAGTTCAAGGTCAGCAGCCACAATAATCACTTTTAACTGGCTAACAGAGTGCCAGTGTTTTGAATTGATAGTGGGATGTGGTAGAGAACAAATACCTGAAAAAACAAGCGGAGGCAATTCATCATTATTCACCCTTCCTAGGAGCCCAGCTTAGTCCCCCCAAAAATGTTACAAGTCTCTGTGGTTCGAGTCACCTGGGTTCATGTCTCTTGACCATGAAGAAGTAGGAACATGGAGAGAGGAGAATGTGGAATTCAGGAGTAGTTTATTAAGATTAAGTGGCGGATGAAGCAAAGTGAAGGAGAACGCTCTTGGCAGCACCAAGAAGGGTGCCCGAAAGAGTGAATTGTTGAGGGCTGATTGTCCATGGGTTTTTACAGGCTGTAAAAAGGGAAGTTCTTGTAACTGGCCTGGAAGAGGCATTGAAAAGTGACAGTTTTGATTGGTTAATTGGGGAAAAGTTAAATCACCAAATGGGCTTCAATACAAACAAGAGAAAAACCATGAAACTCCCCCAGGATGCATAAAATTCTAATTACCTGGTTCCATTACAGCAGCACCAGAACTCTTGATTAGAAGGACTAGCACCTGGCCAGCGCCGTGGCTCACTAGGCTAATCCTCCGCCTGTGGCGCTGGCACACCGGGTTCTAGTCCCTGTCGGGGCGCCGGATTCTATCCCGGTTGCCCCTCTTCCAGGCCAGCTCTCTGCTATGGCCCGGGAGTGCAGTGGAGGATGGCCCAAGTGCTTGGGCCCTGCACCCCATGGGAGACCAGGAGAAGCACCTGGCTCCTGCCTTCGGATGGGCACGGTGCGCCGGCCGCAGCGGCCATTGGAGGGTGAGCCAACAGCAAAAGGAAGACCTCTCTCTCTCTCTCTCTCACTGTCCACTCTGCCTGTCAACAAAAAAAAAAAAAAAAAAAAAGGACTAGCACCTGACACCAACCTCCTTCACAGAAGCTGGTGCTTGACTTTCCTTAGGTCCTCCGAGACTCGTCTCCAGGTGGTGGGGAGGGGCCCCCTTGTCCCTGTCTACCTAGCTAGGAGTACGTCTAGCAATACCACCAATAATAATCACATTCCTGTATTTACAGTCGAGGTTAACATTTCTGCCATGATAATCCAAGCAGGGTATCAGTGAAGAGTAGCATGATAGGTGAAATTTAAAGATAGAAATGAATAAATTTGAGAAAAGAGACAAAAATGGAGAGAGGAGCATAAAGAGCAGTTGGTGATTTTTTAAAGGCTCTTTGTCTTTAATAATATCCTTGAATGGAATTAAGATTTCATAATGAACAGAGTCTGCTCTATAGAATTTATGTAGAGTGATGCCAGCACCTTCCTTTCCATCTAATGAAGATTTTCTTATGGTTTCTTACAAATCTTGGGAGCCTAGATCTCCAGGTATTTTTGAAAAAAGGGATAGTTATTTTAAAATCACTATTTGCTTATTTAAAATTTGCTATGTTTAATACTTTAAATTCAACAAAAATCATGGACTACCACACAGCAATTCTATAAGTTCTTACTGAAGATGAGTTTTTGCTAATAGGTAACTATGGTGAGTTCCACTTCCTGCAACAATGATTTCTTCCATGAGGATAATCCTATGCCTTGTTTGCCATTGATAGTTCTAGTTTAAACCTATTGTCTAGTTTGGGGTTTCTCCTCACCTTTTCTCAGACTGTTTAGAAGAGAATTAGTTAACATCTATGCCCATTTTTGGTTGCAGCAAAATATTGCTTTAGAACCCCTTAAGCTGTGTCTTAGGTTACTAAAACTCTGTCACAAGCTTAATAAATTCCACCGTATGACTGTGGGATATACATTTTCTTTTTAAAAGGATACTGGGAGCAGGCATTTGGCTCAGCAGTTTGATGCCTGTGTTCTGTTTAAGTAATTCTGAATAACGCTGAGCATTTTATAGTGCACAATTATTATTAGTTCTTTCCTCCCTTTCAAAATTAATATTAATAATAACACTGATGCATAAATTATGTCAACCAAGTGATAATGGAAAACATTTTTTGCTTTAATAGTCATTTTGTCTTTTTTATTTTAACTTTAAAAATGTAATTATTTTAAAAATATATTTACCTGGCAAATGATCAGTTAAAAATAGTTTAGATAAGATTTCATAGTTCTAAATGTAAAACATTTTTTCTTGTTTGTATCAGTGTTGTTGATGAGATTCCCTAAATATAAAATCGATAAGACTGCCGGTGCCTTGGCTCAATAGGCTAATCCTCTGCCTTGCAGCGCCGGCACACCAGGTCTAGTCCCGGTCGGGTCGCCGGATTCTATCCCGGTTGCCCCTCTTCCAGGCCAGCTCTCTGCTGTGGCCCGGGAGTGCAGTGGAGGATGGCCCAAGTGCTTGGGCCCTGCACCCCATGGGAGACCAGGAGAAGCACCTGGCTCCTGGCTTCGGATCAGCGCGGTGCGCCGGCCGCAGTGCACTGACCGCAGTGGCCATTGGAGGGTGAACCAACGGCAAAGGAAGACCTTTCTCTCTGTCTCTCTCTCTCTCTCACTGTCCACTCTGCCTGTCAAAATAAATAAATAAATAAAATAAAATCGATAAGACAAAAAATAAACCATATCTCCTATATTATTAATGTATCAATATTCTTTTATTTTTTTAAAGTTATTTATTTATTTATTTGAAAGGCAGACAGAATTACAGAGAGAGGCAGAGAAACCTTTCATCTGCTGGTTCACTCCCCAAATGACTGCAATAGTCGGGGCTGAGTCAGGCTGCAGCCAGGAGTAAAGTGTTTCACCTGTGGCTCTCACATGGGTGTGCGAGACCAAACACTTGAGTCATCTTTTGCTGATTTCCCAGAAAGTTTAACAGAGGGATGGTTTTGGTAGTGGAGAAGCCAGGTCTTGAATCAGTGCCCATAAGGAATGTTGACATTGCAGATAGTGCTTAATCCACTGCACTATAGTGCCGGATTCTCAAATTAATGTTAGTTAACAACAATAAATTAATGTGTGAATTTATTGTAGTCTGTTTTTGATTGTTTAACTTAAAATAAATTTTATTAATTTAAGGTTTCAAATATAACTAATTCCTATGATTAATCCCTTCAGTTTGTTAGGGATTTGTTGCTGTGTTTGAGAAGAGAAACATTTGTGGGAAAATGTGTGGATAAATTAAAATATTAACAAAACTGTAGATTAGTACAAAATATTGAATAGTCACTAGATAATTTGATGATTTCGACAAAATCCTTTAAGAATCTAAATATTTTAATTTGGTTTTGATTTTAGATTTGGGGTGGTAAAGGTTAATTTTGTTCTCGGACATTACTTATTATCCTCTGGGGGAGAAAGTAGTTCAACAAGGTTTCTTTGACATATAGACACATTGATAGTCAGACATAATAGGATGTGCAGCTACTTTAAGTCAAAATGAGTTTTTTAATCCTCTATCTAGTGCAGGTAGAATTAATTCATTACTAACTTCACAACAAATTTCAAAGAAACTAGGTCTGCTGTAACTGTTAAATTGTGGTAGAAATTAGGAAATGTTTAAATGGCCTCATCAAGAAACTGCATAATGTCAGTGCATTAACAGAGTCCCCCGAATCTTGTGCAAACGTCTCTGTTTCTGTCTTCATTTCACCATTGCGTGGTTCATTTGAAGCAGCCAGTGTCTCTGAAGCGGTGTGTAACTGTGGCTGAGGAAACGATTCAGCACACCTCGTTACCCAGCAATTTTACCTCAAGACAACCCAGAGCCCTTGGTTCTTCATGGCTCATTCTGTGACTAGAAAAAATAATAATAAATAGTGCAAGTTATAAACACTCCTTCATTATGAGTGGTTTCTTGATGAGTCAGTGCATAATAATATCTCATTTTTTTGGCTAACAATTGCAGTGTAGTACATATGAGTATATGTATAGAACAAAATCCTCTAAATGATGGTGATTTGGATGTTTAATGTTCTATCTTTGCTGTTAATTTCTTTCCTCTTCCCCAGGAGTTTCATAAGGTGAAGATGGTCAAGTAATTTGAGATCTAGTCCCTGTTGTACACTTGGCTTGCTCTACTTGATTAAGCACCAAGACAATGATGATTCCTGCTAATATGTGTTCATTCCAGTTGGTTGAGATAAGGCCTGACCCTCCTCCCTCTTTCTCTGCCTCTATTTCTCCCTCTCTTTCTCTCTCTTTTTCAGGCATATGCACACACTCATACTCCCTGTCCCCTCCTCATTTTCCTACTTCCAAGAACAGAGACTGATTTTATTTTTAGTGTACTTGGTAGTTGTCTGTAATTCTAAATAATGTATGTTATGCAATAGCTTGATTGATCTATTGTTGGCAATATCTGATGACTATATTCTATGAAGAATAAGGGTTTTTGTGAATAGTGCTGCTATAAACATGGTGTAGCAGGTATTTCTTTGATATAATGGATTCATGTCTGTTCAGTATACATACCTAGTAGTGAGACTGATGATCACATGGCAGGTCTGTTTCTAGTGTTTTAAGGAATCTCCATACATACATTTTATTAAAGGGGAGCATACAAATCTATGCTAGGCTTTTCAAATTTTTTGTAGCAAAATAAACATCTCTTTATTTCATTTTCCACAAATGTTGAAATCCCTTTATATTTCTCTGTATGAATTTTGATCATACTTTGTTTTGATTCTTCTTTAATTCATTTATTTGTGTATTTCCTTACATACTTAATAACATCCTGCCTGCTTTTGGTGATTAACATATAACCTGATATTATGTGCCCACCTTATATAAAGATAAGCTACAGAAATAATGGCTATGGGCATTTTATGAAGTATTGATTAGATCCAAAGCATAATTCTTCATACTTCACATACACAAATTCACACATTTAATTATTACAACAACCTTGTGAAGCCAGTACAATTATTGCTCATTTTATACATGGTATAATGAACACAGTAAATTAAAGTAACTTGAAAAATATCATAGAACTAGTAAGTGATTGTGCAGACACTAATGTTCAGGTTTTCAGTCACTCTGAAATTTTCTCCTGATACACATTTAAATACTTTTCAAGTTGGTTAGAGGGAACTGGTCTTTGGTTCAAATCAGTATTTTTTCTTTTGTTGTGTTTTCTTTCTCTGAATTAGAAAAAAATAGTGGAATTTAAATTCTTCAATTTTGGAATAATTGAAAGTATCTTTATGTTTAAGGGAGAGTATTTCAAAATGCACACAGATGATGGCATTAAATAATGCATATTTTGGTATGAAAATTAAAACCAATGATAATGTATATTATAGAATATACTATAATGTATATTATAGAAAAACTGTGCATGGAGTTCATAAAATTTTCACACCAAAATGCAAAACTTTTAATCTCAATTTCTATGAACTTTTTGAAAGTCCTCATATTTATCTTCTTTGTCTAAGTTCTGTGAACAGTTATGTGAAGAGTTAAATTGTCACTCCATTACTCTTTAACATTTTGTGTGGCTAATAAAAAGACTAAAGCTAATCTGATTTTTATATCTTTATGAGATAACCTGGTTTTTTTTTCCTGTCAAAGTTTTTGTAATTTCTAATTTTCTCTAATATTATAAATATTACAATGGCAGTGTTTTCATTTGCCTGTTGATCCACAACTCTGAAAACATATTTATTTTTCAATTTAAATTTTTATTTATTTACTGAGAGGCAAGGAATGAAAAAAAAAAACAAAATAATGCAAAAAAAAACCCTCTCATCATTAGGCTGTGCTTGGGCTGAAGCATGAATCCCACCCAGGGCTAAGAACTCAAAACAGGTCTCTCACATGATTGCCAGGAGTCAACTACTTGGGCCATCACCACTGCCTCCCTAGGTATGCATTAGCAAGAAGTTACAATCAGGTGTCAGACCTGAGAATTGAACCCAGGTCCTCTGAAGAGATAAGCAGAGCAGGTATCTTAACCAGAAACTAAGCCACCAGATGAAATGTTCATGCCTTAAAATATGTTTGACTTAGTTAATACATCTTTTCTTCTGTGTAGATTAATATTTTTCTTCCATTGCTTTTCTTAATTATATTTCCATATATTTATTCAGTTTTTTGAGAACTATATTTTTATATTTCTAGAACTATTTCTAGGTCTTGAATACTTATTTTTATTATAAATATCCCTAGGTATATTAATTACAGTTAATATCTAAAAAGTTTTGCTGCTTTGAGGTAAGTTTTCTTCATTTGACTTGATCCTTCACTCTATTAACTTTCCCCAAGTTCCTGGTAATTCTCACGCATGTGCTGATCTGAAGCCAGGAGCCATGAGCCTCTTCCAGGTCACCCATTCGGATGCAGGGGCCCAAGCACTTGGGCCATCTTCTACTGCCATCCCAGGCCATAGCAGAGTCTGGAGTGGAAGGGGGGCAGCCAGGACTCAAACCAGTGCTCTTATGGGATGCCAGCACTATAGGCAGTGGCTTTACCCACTATGCCACAGCACTGGCTCCAGGAGTAAAATTATGATTAGATAGCTAGTGTGTGTGATATTGCCTTTCTAAAATAGGCCTTTTTTTTTTTTTTTTTTTAGTGTTGGTGTTTAGGTGAACCATCTATGTGGGACGGGCTTCCTACTAAAAGGACTCATTTTCACTTCACTGATGAGAAACAGATGGACACCCTGTGGTTCCTGTTTGTCTAAGTATCTTTTTTTTTTTTTTTTTTTTTTTTTTTGGACAGGCAGAGTTAGACAGTGAGAGAGAGAGAGATGGAGAGAAATGTCTTCCTTCCATTAGTTCACCCCCCAAATGGCTGTCACGGCCAGCGCACTGCGCCGACCCAAAGCCAGGAGCCAGGCGCTTCCTCCTGGTCTCCCATGCTGGTGCAGGGCCCAAGCACTTGGGCCATGCTCCCCTGCCTTCCCAGGTCACAGCAGAGAGCTGGACTGGAAGAGGAGCGACCAGGACAGAACCGGCGCCCAGCCGGGACTAGAACCCGGGGTGCCGGCGCTGCAGGCAAAGGATTAGCCAAGTGAGCCACGGCGCCGGCCATGTCTAAGTAACTTTTAAGAATACCATAGAATAACATTTAAATGAAAGAAATTTAATTCTCATAAATTTGGAGACTGAAATCCAACATCATGTTGCTGGTATCTGGTGTTGGTCTTCATGCTGTTTCCCTTGCTAGAAGGAATAAGGGTAGTAGTGGAGCAGTGGGTTAAACTGCTGACTGGGCTACCTCCCTCTCACACTGGAGAGCTTGTTTTCATCCTGATTGCTCTGCTTTCAATCTAGCTCTCTGCTGTTGTGCCTAGGAAGCAGAATATGATGGCTCCACTGCTTGAGAATCTGCCACTCACATGGTGTAACTTGTGGTACCTGGATGGAGTTCCTAACTCCTGGCTTTGGTCTTGCCCATCCCTGGCTGTTGCAACCCTTTGGGGCATGAACCAGAAAGTGGAAGATCTATTTCTCTTTCTCTCCCTTTTTGTCACTCTTTCAAATAAATAAATAAATAAATCATAGTAAGAAAAATGTGAAAGGACAAAAGTGATTGTGTGATCGTAAAAAAAAAGAAGGCCAACTCCATGCTTTTATCAGATGCTCATTCCCATGGTAACAAACTCACTCCTTTAATAGGGATTAATCCACACATGAGGTCAGAGCCCTCTTGACTAAGTCACCCTCTGAATGTCTCAAATCTCAAAACTATTGCCTTGAGGATTAGGTTTCTAATACAGGAACTTTGAGGAATACATTCAAAACATAGCAATACTAATGCAAAAATAAGAAGAGCTTCTTCTGGTACTGAATATCTGTAACAGATGTACTACTCCTTCTCAGTATTAATTCCTTTTTAAAACTTTTTTCTTTTTCTTTTTATTTCTAATTATATTTTAAGTTGCTCAACTTGATTTGTAGATACAGATACAGTTCTAAGAGTATAATGATATCTCTCTCCTCCCTTGCATCCTCTCTCCCACTCTTTCCTACCTTCCTTCTTTCTCTTTCTCTTTTTTCTTAGATTTTGAGATAACATATTTTAAATTTACATTAGAATAAAAAGGCCTACTACTTCACCAAACAAGAAGTTTATCAAGTTTAAGCAAAATGACCTTAGTTTAGTGGGAATACAGACAACTGCTATAAACAATAATTGAATGCAAAAATAACCATTTCACCCTTATATAGTAAATATTAAAGTAATTAGAGATCAATAAAGCTATGATAGTATGACATTCTTAGCCATTAGTAGACTTGCCATCTGATCCACCAATCCCATTACTGGGTGTATACACAAAAAACTTGAACACAATGAATTGAAGAGAAACCTGTACCATCATTTTTAAAGCAGTACTGTTCAAAATAGCCAAAATTTGAATCAACCAAGGTGCCCATCATCAAAAGAATGGGTAAAGAAAATGTGGCATATGTACATAGTGGAATATTATTCAGCTATAAAAAAAGAATGAAATTGTACCATTTGTAGCAAAATGGATGCAACTGGAGGACTCCATGTTAAATGAAATAAGCCTGACCCAGAAAGACAAATACTACATGTTCTCCCTTATATGTGGGAGCTAAACTGTAAACAAATAAAAAAATAGAAACAAAGGTCTGTGTAGTATTGCTGCACATACAGTTTTCTGAAATTCAATCTTACTTACCTTTTAGAATAGAGGGTAGATATTTCTTCATTTTAAATTTGCCAGTAGATATGGGAAAATGGAAAGTCAAATGTGTGTGGATAGATTTTCACCAATAATAAGTCCAATAATCAAAATAGAGATAGTACTATAGCAAGGAGACCAAAAGCAAATAATAGGTTGAAAATAAATAGCGAAGGTCCTTAAACCCAGGTAAACAAAACAAAATAGCATTAGTGGATTGAGAGGAGATGATGGACTGTTACAATTGCCTGAAAAATATTACAGTTGTTCACTGAGTTTTTGTGTGTGCTTTGAGGTAGAACAAATAAACATTCTGACCTTAATCTGTTTCTAAACTTATGAAGAAAGAAAAATTATAAGATATTGACAATAAGTACCAATAATTTTTAAAATATTTATTTATTTATTTTAAAGGCAGAGTTACAGACAGAGGGGAAGAGATAGAGAGAGATCTTCCATCTGCTGGTCCACTACCCAAATGGCCATAATAGCTGGGGCTGGGCCAGGCAGAAACCAGAGGCCTAGACTTCTGTCTGGGTCACCCACATAGGTAGCAAGCATCAATGGGTGGAAGGCCAACTTCCACTGCTTTCCCGGATATGTCAGCAAGGTGCTGGATTGGAATTGGAGCAGCCAGAACTTGAGCCAGTACCCATATGAGATGCTAGTGTTGCAAGTGGTGACTTAACCTTCTGTACCACAATGCTGGCCCTGCAATTAAAAATAAATTACAAAGAATTTTAGGCACTGATAGCTGCAAAAAGGCAGCTAAAGTTTCCATAAAATAAAATTCTCAGAATATAAAGAAATTACCAGATTCCTTGAATACATTTTTAGTTTGCAGTTCATTAAATCATCTTTTTTGTTTTAAATGAACTGTAAGTGACAGAAAACAGTTATGTTGAGATCCTTTCTATACTATACTATACTATAAACCTGCCTGTTAAAAGTACAAAAGTAGCTAATTCTAAATAAGGGATTTTTTTTCACAAAGGGATATTAACACAAGGGTTGCTTAAGCCTGGATAGCCTACCCAGATTTTGTGGTATTAATATTTTGTATTGAAGTTGTAACATATTCAAAAGAAGCAATTCGTTATAATTTAGAAAAATCAAGTTTGATACTAATGGATTATGTAGTTAAAGAAAAATCTTCTGGAAAGAGACATGTAATTTGCATTTTAATACACCAGACTGTTTCTATCCAAGGTTGACCAATTTTCTCTTTTGAAAAACAGGTTAAGTGTATTAATAGTTAGGTTGTTAAGCACATCACTTAATATTGTTCACTCATTTATTGATTCTTGAAAGAGACTTGCTAGTAAAGCCTCATTTCTGTATGGCTAAGATTAGATTTATCCTGTATTAACACTGTAGCTTGATCATTTAAAAGTCTCCAAAGTTCAAGTTCCACATTTTAATTTACTCTCAGGCCTGTGACAATGCAACTAAATCTTTAAGACTTTGCTCACTCAGATGATTTAGTCTTGATTTTAACAAGCTTGGCAAATTGGCAGCTTTAAATAACACAACCAAAGCAGTATTCTTCAAGATTTTTGTACATAACCACACATGATTATAAATGTTGTGAACAATAGGATGTGATTGTTCTGAAAGGAAGAAAGTTTCATTTTATAAATTACAATGCATCTATTCTTTCCAAGTAAGTAACTTCACAATCATTTCAAAATTGTTTTTAAAAATAGCCAACAAGGGAAAAAAAAAAAAACAAAACTGAGTCAATCAAATTAAAATATAACTAAAATTTTCTTATTTTCATAATGTTATGAGTTTACCCATGTGAATAAGAGGTACTCAAGGGTTACACATTGGAGTATCAGAAGTTAAAGGCATCTATAACTACCCAAACAAAATATGTTATTTTACAAAACAATTTTGTTTTTCTACAGCTTCAGTTCTATAAGCATAGTGATCTCACTCGACATAAAGTAACCACTTTAAATGACTATATGTAACTTTGTAGTATAGAATATAAGGAAATAAAATAATCAATAAAAACTCTCCTTCGTAAGCAGTCATGGGATTGTTCGTTCGATAGGGATAAGGATCTCTGTTATTTTTATATCCTTCAGTAATTTCCTGTCTTCTACATTCGATATAATTTTTTCTCAATTTTCTAAGGAAGTTAGTGTACATTTCCTGGGAAATATTTTGTTTAAATTTAACAGAAGCGTATATGAATATATTCTATCCAAAGGCCATTTCTACTCAGTTGTAGAATAAATCAAGATGAAACAACATCTGAACGCACAGACCACATTTCTCAGGGCAACTGAATCCAAGGGTGCTGAGCATATGTGGAAAAAAAAAGCTCAAGTTACTTCCTTCTTCATGGTGGGACATTCAGATGTTAGCAAGTTCACAAATATGTATGTGACAAATATGCAGATAGCAAACTATTGTAAATGAGCTATAAAGCAGGACAAGTATATACAAAGTGATTCAGGAGAAGATGAATGGCAGTGATTATTTTTATGACCATGTTTAAGGAACCTTAGTCTCTTATGAGATGAATCAGAGGAGAATGAAAATGATGAGTAATAGAATCAAAGAAGGACATGGGTATAGCAGGAGCAAACAACCTTCAATGGGTGAGGCAAAGTTGCACCAGAGTAAGTGTTGTTGAAAACACGCTTAATGGGATTGATGAGGGACATATATTAGTTAGAAATGCATCAGTCACTCAGAGCTGAGAGAATATTCTGAGTATTGGAAATGTATTAACTACAGATCTTTGAGAGTCTCTGAGGCCATTTTATGACCCTGTTTTATGGTTAGTTATCACAAAGTTTTTTCAACAGTTTCACTCCTCTAGCCTAATTTATGTACATCAATTGGCTCAACATGATTCTTCTATTCATACAGCTATTCTCATTCATGGAAATCTTCCTCTGCAGGCAGATTTTGTCTCTCCCTGTGTTGTACTGAATTCAGCTTTCTCTTCTCTGGTTGCAGGGTTGCTCATAAATAGTGGGAGCACTATCACAGGTCCAGTCTCTTTTTTCTAATTGTTCACTGTTTTGTCCTCCAGTTCTAAAGGTCGCACTATTTATTCTGAACCTAATAAGGTTCAAACCAAATGCAAGCTTTGTTTATTCATTTGAAAGGCAGTGTTAGAGAGGAGACACACACCCACACCCCCCCACACACACACACAGATCCAGATAAATAAGAGAAATCTTTCATCTGCTGATTCACTCCCCAAATGCTACAATGAGCAAGGCCAAAACCAGGCACCCTAGCTTCTTCTGTGTCTCCCACATGGGTCCAGAATCCCAGGGACTTGGGCCATCCTCTGCTGCTTTCTCAGGCACGGAAGTAGAGAGCTGGATCAGAAATGGAGCAGTCAGGACTCAAGACTGTGCCCATATGTAATGCAGGCTTTTCAGGCCAAAGCATAACCCGCTGCACCACAGCATGACCCCAGGACTTCTTTATTCGCTTATTAAGTTAATTCCCTGCTCTATTATCCAAGCCACCCAAACAAACTAGAGCTTATTCACATATTTACTATTGAAAATGCATATTAGTGTCCAGTTCCAGGATTCACAAGGCTAATAGCTGCTTGGGTCCAGGTGAGATAGCCTCTTACAGAACCAGTTATAAAACATGCATATCCTTTCAACTGAGAGCTGTAACAAAATATTGTCTATACATAGAAAGGACTGAAAAGTCAGTAGGGGCTAGTGCTGTGGCATAGTGGGTAAAGCCCCCATCTTCCGTGCTAGCATGCTTATATGGGTGCCAGTTTGAGTCTGGCTGTTCCACTTCTGATCCAACTTTCTGCTATGGCCTGGGAAAGTAGTAGAAGATGGCTCAAGTCCTTGGACCCCTGCACCTGCATGGGAGACCTGGAAGAAGCTCCTGGCTCCTAGCTTTGGGCTGGTGAAGCTCTGGCTCTCGTGGCCATATGGGAAGTGAACCAGTGGATGGAAGACCTCTCTTTCTCTCTGCCCCTGCCTCTCTGTAACTGCCTTTCAAATAAATAAATAAATCTTTTTTTTTTTTAGAAAAAAGAAAAATCAACAATAAAAAGAAAAAAGAAAAAATCAATGAATGAAGTTATCACATGTATTAAAGTAATTTGATCTTACTTTCAAAAATATTAAAACAAATATTAAAAATATTTGTCCACTACAAAAAGAAATATTTTAATACTTGAAAAGTAGAATGATAAATAAATCTTAAAAACAAAAAAGAAAGGTAGAATGTGTGTGTGTGTGTGAGAGAGAGAGAGATTGAAACTCAACTGTTGAGTTACTCTCCACATGGATACAACAGCTGATGCTGGGCCAGGCTGAAGACAGGAGCCTTGGATTGCATCTGGGTAGCAGGGACTCAAGTACTTGAATAAGATGCATACAAGCAAGAAGCAGGATTGAAGTAGATGAGCAGGGACATAAACCAGGCACTCCAACGTGAATGAGAGTGCCCCAAGCAGCAGACTAACCCATTATGCCATAATGCCAGACCCAGAATTTGCATTTTTAAACTTGAAATATGCAAGAGTATAAAACAGAAAATATTAACACTAGTGCTCCTACTATTCAAAGAAAATGGCTGTTAATATCATATGTGTGTATATGTATACTCGCACACACAGGTATGTTGTGTGTGTTCATACATGAACACGTATTTGAAATTAGTGTATATGCTTGTGCCATTTTAAACGTTGACTTTCATTCATTTACTATGAACATTTTTTCACATCTTAAATATATTTCAAAAATTTATTTTCTATGCTATATTTTGGTTTAACAGTGTGTTTTAGGTTGATGTTCTGTATTCAAGTACAAAATTTCTGCTTTTATTCTCTCTCTGTTGATTTTTTGTTTGTATAGGCAGATTTATAGCTGAATATTATCATTGACATTAATATCATTATTTTAAATTAACAAATTCACACAACAACTATCTTGGATATTTGCCTGAATTTATGTTGTAGTAAAATAATTACATATCTTTTAATTGATAAATGAACCAATTCTGCTTTATTAGAGTGTAATTAATCCTTAGTCATTTGATGTGAGTCACTAAGTATTTATATTTTCCAAAAAGAATATGAAGGGAATATTTTCAGTATCTATATAAGACAACTTTTTAGATTTATGCATTATTATTTTCCCTCTACATTAAAAAAGCACATTGGCAATATCTAGAAATCTTGTTTGACAATTTTTTTTATTTTTGACAGGCAGAGTGGACAGTGAGAGAGAGAGAGAGACAGAGAGAAAGGTCTTCCTTTGCCGTTAGTTCACCCTCCAATGGTTGGCGTGATGCGGCCGGCGCACTGCGCTGATCCGATGGCAGGAGCCAGGTGCTTCTCCTGGCCTCCCATGCGGGTGCAGGACCCAAGGACTTGGGCCATCCTCCACTGCACTCCCGGGCCATAGCAGAGAGCTGGCCTGGAAGAGGGGCAACCGGGACAGGATTGATGCCCCGACCGGAACTAGAACCCCGGTGTGCCGGCACTGCAAGGCGGAGGATTAGCCTAGTGAGCAGCGGCACCGGCTGTTTGATAATTTTGATAGCCTTCAGTGTTCTTACTATTAGAGTTTGAAATTGGCCTGAGATTTTCTTTTTTTAATTTTTATTTATTTATTTATTTATTTATTTTCCTTTTTTTAAAGTAGTATTTTTTATGTTAGAAGCTATGGAGACTAGTTGTTAAGGTCTTTGAAAGTGAGGTATGTTCAAAAAGATATGACTAAATTCTTATATATATTTAATTAATATTGCCTGGTCCTTTTTGAATGCTTCATGTATACAAATTCAAGTATTAACAATGGGAAAAGTAAAAATTATTTTAATTATTCTATTGTATAACCTTTATTACCTTCTTCAGATATTTTAATCATTTTTCCAATTTTCCCCTCTGACTTCTGAGATAAATTCCAAAGATTATTATTTATGGTATCCATTGAATTTATTTTTAATTGTTTGGTACTGTACTTTTTCATGTTAATGTAATATAAATACAAAAAGAATAGATTCAATGTAGTACACAGATACTCCTTTAATGATATTCTGTTTCTCCCTCCCAGACTTTCCATCCCTCTCTTCCTTCCTCTTCTTTTATTCTCCTTATTTTTTAGTTTCTATTTTTAATTAGCATTACAGTTTGGGTTTTAATGGTCCACTAAATAAAGAAATCAATAAGTAAAGTGTAAAGAGACCTTAGTTCAGTAGTACTACAGGTAAAGTCTATAAACAGTAATCAAATGGAAAGATGACCATTCCACCAATATACAGTATGTTTTAAAATAAACACAGATCATTAAAACCATTGTAGTATAACATTCTTAACCACTAGATTGACAAAGATATAAAGCACAGTTTAATAAAAATATCTTCAGCAATACTGATACACACAAGCATTTCTTTTTTTGTTTTGTTTTTTTGATTTTTTTTCTTTTTGAATTTTTAACCTGACAATCTCATCTTCTTAGTGGTTTTTATGCAAGCAGGCATAGTGTGCCTTCCCCATTTTTCCCTTTTTTATTATTTATACAAAAGAAACAGATTTCATGTTTTTCTTTTTTTTAAACTTTTATTTAGCAAATATAATTTCCAAAGTTCAGTTTATGGATTACAATGGCTTCCCCCCTCCCATAACTCCCTCCTACCCGCAACCCTCCCCTTTCCCGCTCCCTCTCCCCTTCCATTCCCATCAAGATTCATTTTCAATTCTCTTTATATACAGACGATCAGTTTAGTATATATTAGGTAACGATTTCAACAGTTTGTCCCCATATAGCAACACAAAGTGAAAAAATACTGTTGGAGTACTAGTTATAGGATTAAATAACAGTGTACAGCACATTAAAGACAGAGATCCTACATAATATTTTTTTAAAAAATTAATTAATTTTCTATGCCATTTCCAATTTAACACCAGGTTTTTTTCATTTACAATTATCTTTATATACATTATATATATTATGTATATAATATATATATATACACAAGATTCATTTTTAATTATCTTTATATACAGAAGATCGATTTAGTATATATTAAGAAAAGATTTCATAAGTTTGCACCCACACAGAACATAAAGTGTACAATACTGTTTCAGTACTAGTTATAGCATTACTTCACATTGAACAACACATTAAGGACAGAGATCCCACACGAGGAGTAAGTACATAGTGACTCCTGTTGTTGACTTAACAATTTGACACTCTTGTTTATGGCGTCAATAATCTCCCTAGGCTCTAGTCATGAGTTGCCAAGGCTATGGAAGCCTTTTGAGTTTGCCGACTTCGATCTCATTTAGACAAAGTCATAGTCAAAGGGGAAGTACTCTCCTTTTTTGATGGCCCTTTCTTTCTACTGGGATCTCACTCGCAGAGATCTTTCATTTAGATGTTTTTTTTTGTTGTTGTTTGTTTTTGCCAGAGTGCCTTGGCTTTCTATGCCTAAAATACTCTCATGGGCTCTTCAGCCAGATCTGACTGCCTTAAGGGCTGATTCTGAGGCCAGAGTGCTATTTAGGACATCTGCCATTCTTTGAGTCTGCTGTGTATCCCGCTTCCCATGTTAGATCGTTCTCTCCCTTTTTGATTCTATCAGTTAGTATTAGCAGACACTAGTCTTGCTTGTGTGATCCTTTTGACTCTTAGACCTATCAGTGTGATCAATTGTGAACTGAAGTTGATCACTTGGACTAGTGAGATGGCATTGGTACATACCACCTTGATGGGATTCTATTGGAATCCCATGGCACGTTTCTAACTCCACCATTTGGGGCAAGTCCAATTGAGCATGTCCCAAATTGTACATCTCCTCCCTCTCTTATTCCCACTCTTATATTTAACAGGGATCACTTTTCAGTTAAATTTAAACACCTAAGAATAATTGTGTGTTAATTGCAGAGTTCAATCAATAGTATTAACTAGAACAAAAAAATACTAAAAGGGATAAAGTATTAAATTGTACATCAATAGTCAGGACAAGGGCTGATCAAGTCACTGTTTCTCATAGTGTCCCTTTCATTTCAATAGGTTTCCTTTTTTGAGCTTGGTTAGTTGTCACAAATCAAGGAGAACATATGATATTTGTCCCTTTGGGACTGGCTTAATTCACTCAGCATGATGTTTTTCTTATATAGTTCCCCAGTCTAAAATTCATTAGGCTTGCACTGAATTGTTCTGCAAGGTAGTTTTTTTTTAAATATATATATATATATATATGCTTATATATATATAAAATACTTATATTTATATATATGTATACATACATATGTACGTACGTATATGTGTATATGTATACACATTATTTTTCATATACTCTTGAGTTCTTTTTCTTGAAACCTATTTTATTCTGATTTCCTGATATTCATATTTGATATGATTTACATTTAAATCTTAAAGAAAGATTTAAAATTATGTAACTCACTTACATGGTTCATATATTCAGCAGCTTGAGGGAAAAGTGAGGGAAAAGTGAGGTAACTAAAATTCATTCTGATCCAAACAGAAAGTTTCCTCTTCACTCTCCACTTTTCCCTCCATTGTGTTTGGTGTGGGTTTCTTGCCTCAACAGATATCTGCTTTCAATATCTCAATCTCTGGGGGTGTGAAAGTCATCCTTAGAATCAGGTTTAGCATGATTTTTTGTTTGTTTGTTTTTCTGCTGGTTTCAGTGGTTTCTCCTTAAATCAGAAGCAACCATAAATTTAGATTCAATAAAGGGGGTAGCCTCTTCTCCCTGGGCTTTTTAAAATGGTTTCTAGTAAATTGTTAAGTTCCTTTTGAGTTGTTATAGTCCACCAACACTTTATGCCTCAGACCTTTAAATAAAGTGGTGGTACTGGGGCTGCACAAGGTTCACTTCATTTATTCCTCAAGTGTCTGTTCCTTTTCACAGTGGGAGTATTCTTGCTCGTCCAAATTTTTCTAAAACTGACATGTTACACACTACACTAGCAGAGAGAAATCCCTTGAAAATGTAAAATTGCAATGTCTATACTTTTTCATGATTCAGAACTCACAGAACATGCACTTACCAGGTAACAGGGATTGTAGAAACTCTTTTTTATTACTATCATTTTTTATTTAAAAACAAAAGAACTTCTCTAAAACCCACTATTCTCTCTTGATCACTAAGCATGCTTGTAATGTTTCTAAGTATAATATTATTTCCCTTTGAAAGTATTTTTTCTTCTTTAAAATGATTGCAATATTTTCCTGTGACAAAGACATTTAAGCAATATTACTTACATGGCTTTCTGGCTAATAATGCATATGCTTCTGTGTGTGTGTGTGTGTGTGTTTAGGGGGTGTTGTAGGTATTGGGCACTGCAGTGATGGATGTGTAGTGTAGGACTATGAACCTAACATCCAGGAGCATGAACCCTGGTGTGGATGTAAGGCATGCCCAAACTACAATTAAAAAAAAAGGAAAGAAAATATTAAATGCCTCAAGTAAAAAGGAAATAAGGACTAAAGGTGTTTGAAAGATGCTAGATCATTTACTGGAAAGACTTACAAAGAGAAGGTAGTGGACTGTTAACTGAGACTTGAGGGAAGATATAACTTCAGTAGATCTGAGTGGCAGTTAATTAGGAAAAAGAAATAAAATTCATAATGTTTATGGTGTCCTGAAGATATTTAATGTTTTACCACATAGTCTATGATTTATGATTGTTCCTCACTGTTTCTTCTAAGACTTTTGCATAGTTGCAACTGAAATTTTAGTTTGTTATTACATTTTAGAACAATTTATGTCTTTGAATAAATAATTGTTTCTGAAATCATTCTGTAGTGTATTCAAGAAGTCACAATCCCCACAGCTTAAAATGAAAGTTTTATCTGTATCAGCTTATGTTTTATTAAAAACATTTCAACTATTTTAGCAAAGAGCTTGATCAAACATGAATGCGTAAGTTGGTCATGGTCAACTTTTATTAGCAAAATTTGATGTAAATTTTCATTATACATAAATTTTAATGACAATGTAATAAAGAAAATTTGAATAACTTTAACAGGAATATTTCCTTGTTTGCATTGATTGTTTTTTCTGCAACACTGCACCTGTGTATTGGCAAAGAAAACATCTTTTTTCCTGAAAGTTCAATAATGTATAAGAGCCTTAGGTAGCATCAGCTACTAACCTTACTTTCTTAATATTTAATTTTCTCTACTATCATCAATAACATTTTATTACTTTCATTTAGAATAACAAAACATTAAAAGAATTATATCTGTGAAACTTATATTTGGCACACTTTTCTTGCTTGTTTATACATAATCAAGAAATTTTGATATCATGAAAAGATTCAAGGAAAAAATGGGATCATGTAATTTTCTGGAGTATCAGAATATTTCCAGTATTGAACTTAAAAATAGCCATATTTTTCATATTCAAAAATAGTTGGGGCCGGTGCCATGGAGCAGTAGGTTAATCCTCCACCAACGATGCCAGCATCCCATATGTATGCCGGTTCTAGTCCCGGCTGCTCCTCTTCCAATCCAGCTCTCTGTTGTGGCCTGGGAGAGCAGTAAAAGAATGCTCAAGTGCTTGGCCCCTGCACCCGTATGGGAGACTGGAAAGAAACACCTGGCTCCTGGCTTCAAATCTGCATAGCTCCAGCTGTTGCAGCCATTTGGGGAGTGAACCAACAGAAGGAAGACCTTTCTCTCTGTTTCTCCTTCTCACTATCTGTAACTGTACCTCTCAAATAAATAAATAAAAATCTTAAAAAAACAACAGGATGTCATCAGAATACAGAATTTTCTATTGAGAATATAATTGTAAAAAGGATTATTTTCTCTCTACTTTTATATTTTTATATACACTTATGATTGTATTAGTGTAAAATAAAGTCTGCTCAAAATTCATTTTTGCATGCTTAAGCATTACTAAATTCTAAGATAGTGTAGAATCAAAAGATTTTATGATGTGAGGAATAAGTGAGAAAATGTATGTAAATGATTTATGCTTGTGTGCAAAACTAATTCTTATAATACATTCACATGACAGTCATAGAGAATATTCATACATTTAACATAATTTTTTTTCCTCTTCCCCCGTTTTCTTTATATAGCCAAATCATTATTTTTGGATAAACCAGCAATTGCTGTGTACATAATCTTGATTTCATTAGTAAGTACTCTGCATAGCAAATTAATATATTGTGGTTTAAGAAAAAATATTTATTTATTTGAATTGCAGGGTATTGGATGCACTTGGAGGGGTTGGAAATCTTCCACCTGCTGGCTCATTTCCCATATGTCTGCAACAACTAGGGCTGGGCTAGACTGAAGCCAGGAGCCCAGAATTTCAACCTGTATATACCACATGGTGACAGGTCCCAAGTACTTAGACCACCATCTTCTGCCTCCAAGATGTGTCAGCAGGAATGTGGATTGGAAGCAGAGGAGCAAGAACTTGAAGAACTACATAAATATGGGATGTAGGCATCTCAGGCAGTGGCTTAACCCACCTTCCACAATGCATACCCCATAGTATACTATGATTACATTTCTTTTGTTACTGAAATATTATTGTTTACTTTATAGTCTATTTTCAGATTTCTAAATCCTTAATGTAGTTTTTCCCAAATGTGACTATAGTGATATATTATTGAAATTCCTGCTTTTTTTTCTCAAAATACCTTGTTCCCAGGAGCCTCAGTCCTCTTGCTCTAGTATTGTTTTCCCTAGTCTACTACAAAGCTACCATGCTTGTATTTCTGTATTGAACCCACAGCTAGATGCCTTTTAGCCTTTCTTCTTTTGTGGCATATGCTCACATGATTTAGAGCACTTCAATAACTCATACACATAGTAGAATACGTGGGAGAAAAGTGTGACAAGCCCTGTATTTCTAAAGTATCTCAACTATTCCTTTACTCTTAATTGATTGGTTGGCTTATCTAGAAAGTTGCTTTCCCTTAAAATGCTGTTATTATTTCATGTAGGGGACATTATCTCTTTTCTCTCCAGTGATTTAGTTTCTTAAATGTTTTTCCTTTAGCTATTTTGTTGATACATTCTTTTCCTCCCCCGGCTCTGAGTTGCTGTTGGAGCATGGGCACCATGACGATCAGTACACTGAGTTAGGTCTCCCAGAGTTCATGCATTAAAGCCTAGTTATCATGTGACAGAATTTTGAGGTGGAGGGTTGGGAAAGTGGTTAGGTCATAAGGAAGGAGCCCTCCAGAATGGGATCAGTGCATTGATAAATAAGCCCCAGTGTGTTGCCTTCCCCTTCCACCTTGTGAGGAACCAGTGAGAAGATGCCAACTATGAACCAGGAAGCAGGATCTGGTCAGACCCTGAGTCTACAGGGCCTTCACAGTGGACTTCCCAGACCCCAAAACCATGAGGAACAAATGATTATTTTGTATGATTCACTCAGTTTCGTGTGTTTTGTTATAGCAGCCTGAATGAATTGAAATACTACTATTTGTTTCATGAACCAGCCTTCATCACTGTATATCCGAGGTTTGTACCTCTCTCACATTGCGGCGGTTTTCTCTCCATTTTGAGTCCCACCAGGATTTTTTTAATTAATTTTTTTAAGATTTATTTATTTGCTTGAAAGTTAGTATTACAGAGAGAAAGGGAGAGACAAAGAGAAAGAGGAGAGAGATTTTTCATCTGCTAGTTCACTCCCCAAATGGCCATAACAACCAGGGCCAAGCCAGGCGAAAGCAAGGAGCCAGGGACCCCTTCTGGGTCTCCCACATGGGTTCAGTACCATCTTCCATTGCTTTCCCAGGTGCATTAACAGGGAGCTGTATCAGTAGTGGAGCAACTGGGACTTGAACCAGTTATCATATGGGATGATAGCACTGCAGACAGCGGCTTAGCCTGCTACCCACAGTGATGGCCTCTAAATTCTTTTTTTCCTTGATAAACAGTTTCCTCAGCTTTCATGTCAGCCTACATATTTCTAAACTAGAGAATGAAAACTGTAACATATGTATCTACTTATTCCAGAGCTTAGAATCCGCCCCAAAGACGTCTTGAATAACTTTAAGTAAGTAAGTAATCCTATAAATTAGGAATTGAGGTGGGGTTAGTAACTACAGTAAAGAATTTCAGGCCAATCCATAAAGCAATCTGGACTGGCCTGACACCTCAACCCTATGACAGAGACACCTGTAGAAGTAGTGTTTCTCCACTGGGTATCCCCAGAGTACTGTACTGTATATATAGTGACAATCATGCCTGGGAAGGCAGCATTGGCATTGATCTCAGAAAGGGAAAGCTAGAGTAGGAACTAAAGAAAATCCTGATATTGTTGTGAAATAAAACACAGCCCTAAAAAAAAAAGTATATTCAGAAGAGAATTAACTTAAGCACCCAAACCAAACAGTGAACAATGCAACATTTAGTCCTGTGGAGGAGCTCACTTTTCGTACTTATTCACAATTTATAAATTTGAAATTGAAACACAATTGGTATAGATAATACAATTATTCATTCATAATGTAGAATGAGTCCAAACCAGGACCAGCAAGCACTTGAAATGAAACAAGGATGGGGAAAAGAAGAGTCAAGATGATTCACGGCAAAAAAAAAAAAAAAAAGCAATAACCACATATATGTGATAGCTAACTTGGAAAATAGCAGACTATTTAAAAAACATTTATTGCTACTTCAAATAGTTTCTGAAGAGTATTGTGTCCATAAAAGTTTTTTTTTTTAAAGAAATAGGATATCTAAAAGATAAGACAATGAGGTGAAAGAAATCCTGGAATTTTAAACATCATATTCTATAAACAAAACTATGCAAAAATTGAAAATCCCAATGAAGAGGAATAAGGACTGAGATACTAATGTGGTAAATGGCTGGACAACAACATTGCTTGTAAAATATAGAGTTGAAGGCATGGGAGGAGAGGAGGGAAAATCCAAGATATATAAGCCAATCCCTGCTCCTTTTACTGTCCACCCCTCATCAAAGAATCTTTCTTTTACGTCATTGAATGTGTCTCTTCTGAGACATCATCTTTCATGTTTATTCCACATTACAACCTCTTCTGCTTCCCCTGCTTGGGAAGCAATATCTTTGGTCACAGACTTTCTCCATTCTAATAACCAACATTGCTATTGATAAAATTACTTCCCTTATATATGCTTATTCTAATTTCATTGTGCTCTGCTTAACATCATGAATCAGAAATGTAATTTGTTATTACTAATTATGAATGTGTGGCAAGCTGTGGCCGGTGATTTAATTACTTTCTAGTATCTTAATTTCTTCATAGATACAAAGGAGATGCATAAGTTTGAGATCATCAGTCTGGGTTACAGGAGGCTTTGGCATTTCCAAGCCCATCTCTACACTACTCCAGTCACACTGCACTCCTCCCGTTTCCTCATGTTCAGCACTTCCCAGACCTTTGTTATATTTTATCTCAGTCTAGAAGTTTTTCCTTATTTGCTCTGGTGGGATTCAACTCAACTTCCATGATTCAAATCCTCTGGGAAGCCTACCCTAAAAAAAAAATCAAATGTGGTGGTTCTCATCCTTTCTAGGAACTCATCACCATGCATCTTATTACTATTATTCATAACTTCTAATTTCCCAACATACTCTAAGGTCCTTAACAAAAATGCATGTATTTGTTCAATACCTTATTTCCAGAGTTCTTTGTGAAATAATTTCATATTTCACTGGACTATTATCATACTGCATTAAAATTAAATGTATGAAAATCTTTTTTCCCTGAAGATATCTTTTATTTAAGGAATACAAACTTCATACATTTCATAAGTACAACTTTAGGGATATAGTGATTCTCCCACCATATATACCCTCCAACCCACACTCCCATCGCCCCTTCTCCTTCCACTCTCATTCTAAGTCCCATTCTCCACTAAGATCCATTTTCAATTAACTTTATACACAGAAGACCAACCCTATACTAAGAGTTCAACAATTTACATGAAAAACAAACAAGCAGTTCCTCAGCATTTGAGACAAGGGCTGTTCAAAGTCATTGCATGCTGAAGTTAATTTCATTTATTTCTTTTTAGAAACTTAATTAACTTTAAAGAAGCACCCAAGAATGATATCTTTTGTGAAAACTTAGGTATAATATAACTCTTTGGGGACAGAGGTCTTCCATGGGAAGTTAGTGCACATTGACTCCTGTTGTAAATATAACAATTAACACTCTTATATATGATGTCAGTGTTCACCCAAGGCTCTAACATGCACTGCCGAGGCTATGGAAGCCATTTTAATCCACAAATTTTGTCAGTATTAGACCATGCCATAAGCTAAGTGGAAGTTGTCTCCTCCTTTCAGAGAAAATACCTCCCCTTCTTTGATGACCGTTTCTTTCCACTGAGGTCTCACCCAACAATTTCTATCATGTAGGACTGTTTTTTTACCACAGTGTCTTAGTTTTTGCTTTAAGGACTGATTCTGAGGTCAGAGTGCTACTTAAAGCTAATGTCATTCTGTGAGTCTGCTTGTGGACTGCTTCCTGTGTTGTACCATTCACTCCTTTTTAATTCTATCTGTTATTATTACCAGTCACTTAATCCTATCCATATGATCACTTTAACATTTAAGATGGTATTTTTATCACCCAGCTTAAGTGGATTTGGGGTCTCATTGCAAGTTTTTAAACTGTACCCTTAGATGTAAATCCTCAGGAATGCATTCAGAACTATAGAGCTTTACAGTTATAAACTTCACACACTTCATAATTACAACTTTAGGAACATGGTGATTCTTCCCACCCTGACTGCCTTCCCACCCATACTCCCACCCTTTTTCCTTCTCCCTCTCTTATTCCCACTCTTATTTTTTACTGAGAAATATTTTCAATTGACATTATACTAATATGTTTAACTCTTTGTTAAGTAAGTGTTCAACAAATAGTATGGAAAAAAAAAAAAAACACTGTCCCTCAAAGTTAAGACAAGTGCTATTCAAGTCATTGCTTCTCAAAGTGTCAATTTCACTTCTAGAGATTGTCTTTTAGGTGCTCTACTAGTTATCACATGTCAGAGAGAACATATAGTATTTGCCCCTTTATTTCACTAAGTATGATGTTTTCCAGATTCATCCATTTTGTTGCAGATGTCTGAATTTCATTTTTTACCACTGTATAATATTCCATGGTGTACATATCCCATAATTTTTTATCCAGTCTTCACTTGAAAGGCATTTGTGTTGATTCCATGTATTAGCCATTGTGAATTGAACTGCAATAAATATGGGGGTGCAGATAACTCATATACTGATTACATTTCCCTTGGGTAAATTCACAGGAGTAGGATGGCTGAGTCATATATTAGGTCAGTATTCTGATTTCTGAGGTATTTCCAGATACTCTAATTCTCTGTTCGTGGGAAGATAAACTGGTAAAGCATATGAAAATCTTTGGTACATCATTTGCATTAATTCTAGTTTCACTTCCTTTCTCAGCAGTGAAGACTTCCAGGTAAATAGAATGAACAGAAGTTTCTCTCCTGTTTACTCTTGCTTTTTGGTCTCTGTTTTCCATGACTGTGGGCTCCGGATCCTGACATTTTTATACAGACTGGTAAACTGGAAATTGAAATAGGTGTTGGTGCTTTAGTCTTCAGGCAGATTTTCTTCTTTTCCAGGACATCTCAGATTTTGTTCTTTGTTGAGTCTCAGCCATACCACAGAGGGTGATCTTCATTACTGAACTAAAAAATCATCTAATTGTCCATGTCAATAAGATCTGCAGATGCCTTCAAAGTAAAATCTAGATTCATATTTAACAATAACTGGATACTGTAGGTCTGCCAAATTGACATATAAACTAATGATCATATTTCCTTTGACAGTTTTCCAGACTAATAGTGGCAAAAATGACAGAGATGCTTCCCATTATAAGCAGTACAAATTGACTGTAAAAAGAGAATATGTTTGGTTATTCAATATCAACCCCATGAAATCTTATCTTAAGCAAAGTTGATTAATAATAATGTACTTTAGACTTTTGAAATATAGAAACATAGAACATACAAACATAGAAAACCATGCATCAGTTTACTTTCTGGTGATGATTATTCTGTTCAGGATAGCCAAATAAAGAGTAGATCAAGGCACTGTCAATTGTTAATGGAATCCAGGGTTTTCTAGCACTTTGCATAAAATAGTCATCTCCCCAACCAACTCCAGACTATAGTGATCTTTTTAAAAAAGTATATGTAGATAGATAAATTTGTCCTTAAATCTGAGCTAAATTCTCAGTAAAGTTCTAAGGTGACTCCATTTTAAACTGAAAGTGCCCTGAGCTTTCACTTAACATTTTGCTGTTTGAAGATAATACCTTTGGGTTCCATAGCAGCAGGTTAACCTTCACCTGCTGCACCGGCATCCCATTTGGGTACAGGTTAGAGTCCTGGCTGCTCCACTTCTGAATTAGCTCCCAGTTAATGGCCTGGGAAGTCAGTGGAAGATGGCCCAAGTGCTTAGACCTTTGCACCCATGTGGAAAATCTATAAGAAGCTCTTGGATCCTGGCTCTGGATCAGCCCAGCTCCAACCATTGCACTTATTTGGGGAGTGAACCAGCAGATGGAAGATATATCTTTCTCTCTGTCTTTCCCACTCTCTGTAAATCTGCCTCTAAAATAAATCTTAAAAAAAGAGAATTCCCATGAAGAAACCCCATGATTATTCAATTGTTAATTTGTCCATGTGTAAATACAAATATTGAGTCAAAGCCACTGAACTTACTAACCCAAAGCCTTCTTGTTGATACAACTTGACGAAAACATAGTTTACAATGTTAAGCTTTAGATTTTATGTTCCCTCTGTTAAAAGTAATTCAATGGAAATACTATTTTATTGACAAAGAATAAAACACAAGATTTAGAGAAAACTCTTTTCAAATATTTATTTTATTTATTTGAAAGGCAGATTTAGAGAGACAGAGAGAGAGGGAGGGAGGGAGAAAGAGAGAGAGAGAGAGAGAGAGAGAGAGAGAGAGAGAGAGAGAGAGGTATTGTATATGCTGGTTCACTTAGCAAATTGCTTCAGTGGCCGGGTCTGGACCAGGTTAAAGCCACAAGCCAGAGTCATTAGCTTCATCTGGGTCTCCAGTGTGGGTGATAGTTACTTGGTTCTTGGGTCATCCTCTGCTGCTTTCTCGGGCACTTTAGCAGGGAGCGGGACAGGAAGTGGAGCATTTGGAACTTGAACTGACATTCAGATATAGGATGCCAGAATTGAAGGTAGCTGCTTAACCTGCTACACCACAACACCAGCCCAAGTAACAAGATTTTCATGCAACTTTTAAGCAACAGTCAAATCAATTTTAATTAAATATTTTTAAAATGTAGGTATTTATGGTGGTATGAGCTTGGAATAAATTGTTATCCACTAGATTTATATTACTAGATTTATATTTTAAAATTTAAAAGATACACTATTAAAATTAACGATTGTCATTTTTACTATAAATCAATCTTTGTAATTTTACAGCAATATTTAAAATTGTATAGTTAATAAAAACATGGGAAAATCAAGAACTACTAAAGCAATGCTTTTTATTTATAATACATTTATATCAATACGATTGATTTTCAGATGAAACTGAATTATACCAGAGAAGTTGAGGTATTAAAGCTTATTTTCAACATTTTTTGACATTATATAAACATTTACATCAATATAATGATTGACTATCAAATGAAACTATGAATTATGCCAGAGAAGTTGATGTTTAAAGCTTATTTCCAACACTTCTTGGCATTTTGTAAACAACAAAAATATGTATTCAATTGAAAATGCATTTTGCTGTTTTTCTCCTGAAATCAATGTTTTCATTGTTCAATTCAAGTGATGCAGTCTTGAGATTAGCTGATCTCTAACTGATCACTTAACATTTAATCAAACTTTTTTTTTTTTTTGCTTCACCTTGAGAGAGAGCTATTTTTCTAGGCAACAGAAAGAAAATAAAAGTCCTTTCCAAATTCATTTTTCCCTTTCAAATCTGCAGGAGCAATTCCATTATGTGTGGTCCCATCATATGTTTGCCCTAGAAAAGGAATATTTTTCCAATATTTTTCACACATGTCATGTGCTTGATGAAACTTGGGGAAAATCTGTGAGGGACTTTGCCGCTAGAATGCACAGCCATTGTGAAGTCCTGTCCAGCTTTACCTTTGCTTTTTATTATTTTAATGCCTACTATATAGAGATTTGATATTTTAATGCCTTCTGTATATAAACACTGAGCAAGAGAATTTACATATATACCTTTTACATTTTCAATACCAAATTTATTTATTAGCATTTATTTCTCCCCATTTTTAGAGAGGAGGTAATGAGAGTCTATGTGTTTATGTGATATACTCACATCCAGATATCTAAGTCATCTTACTGAATCCTTCCTGACCTCAGCGTTTACTCTATTGTATGTTAATATTGTTAATCATATTTTTAAAGATTTATTTACTTGAAAATCAGAGTTATGCAGAGAGAGAGAGAGAGAGAGAGAGAGAGAGAGAGAGGTCTTCCATCTGATGGTTCACTCCCCCAGCTGGCCGCAATGGCTGGAGCTGTGCCGGGAGCCAGGAGCCTCCTCCAGGTCTCCCATGCGGGTGCAGGGGCCCAAGGACTTGGGCCATCCTCCACTGCTTTCCTAGGCCATAGCAGAGCGCTGGATCAGAAGTGGAGCAGCCGGAACTAGAATAGGTGCATATATGGGATGCCTGCACTTTAGGACAGGGTGTTAACCTGCTGTGCCACAGTGCCGGCCCCAATATTCTCAATTATATTTCAAAAGTGTCTTCACAATCATCCTGAGCTTCTGTCTTCCTTGGTTGGGATTAACTTCCTTTTGAAAATGTGAGAAAAAATGAAAAAAGTCTATATTCTTTTATTTTTTGACTTTGTTTTGATTTATTATTATTATTATTTTTCCGAGGAGACTGAGAACATGAATATGCTGATAAGACATACTTTGCCTCTTTGTCACTTTTGTTAAACCATTACTTGCCTAATTTTAGCTCTTCACATTTCTCTGTCAGTAAAATTTCTGAATTCTAAGAGAACTCTAAATTAATAGTTAAAAAGCTGAACCAACAATAATTTTAATCACTGCCTCATTCAGCTTATCTCCATTCACGTTCTAATATTTTTATAACTCTCCCCTTGCATCTGCTACTTTGAATGTGTTTCTACTTTCTAGTCCTGTGAATGTCATTTATCCTATTTTTGTCAAGTTATAATTGAGAAATACATTAGCACATTATTTCTCATTAACTTTCATTGTTTTACATATGAATGCAGATGGCATCATTATAAGGTACTTTAAAAATTAAATAATAAGTTTTGTTTTTTTATCTTTTTCTTAGTACTTACCTATTATGATTCTTATACTTTTCAATATTATTTTGTAGCAGGGAGAGAAAAATAATTATTTTCTCTAATCTTTCTAATATTTCCAAATGCTCACTTATTCTTTCCATTTTTGCCTAAAATTAAGTTAGTGTCTTCTGAGTAGTTTCAGTGAAAGGACTTAGAGGATAAATTATGTGCTTCATTTCCATTCTAAGCGCATTAAGGAAGGGTATGCTTTCTCCATTACTCAATTCCTAAGCCACGGGAATATGGGAAGTCAAGCAGTCCAGATAGTGCAGCTAGAAAGAAAAAGAATGCCATGAGACTGCTATCTTATTTCATTGAGCCATAAAGCTTCATAGTATCCAACTAATATTTAGAGACTAATTTGTCACAGTTTCCTGGTCTATCCTATTTTGTGTAAAACGGCAATATAGTCTCCAAATATTTGAGAGTACTAGCCTTGTTCCAATATCTTGACCAAGAATATTATTTCACAGACAATTTTATTTTAATTGAAAGGTTGTTTCTCCTGGTTTTATTTTTCTCAAGATATCTCAAAATTCTTGATTCTATATAAGAACACACATTCAAAACAGCATCCTAATATTACAAAATAAGTAAATTGGTATATCTTTATAATAATTACCTAAAATTATTAAAAATTAGGTCCCAAAAAATTAAAGCCTATCCAAGCAATTGTAGAAACAGCAATACTCCCTCACACACACACACACAATTGTCATATTCAGATTTTTGTATGTATACTTTTGTAATTATATTGACAATATTAATTATATAGCAGCATTTATAAATCAGTATAATGGGGCCGGCACGGTGGCGCAGTGGGTTAACGCCCTGGCCTGAGGCACCAGCATCCCATATGGGCACTGGTTCAAGACTAAGCTGCTCTACTTCTGATCCAGTTCTCTGATATAGCCTGGGAAAGCAGAAGATGGCCCTAGTCCTTAGGCCCCTGCACCCACATGGGAGACCCAGAAGAAGCTCCTGGCTCCTGGCTTCAGATTGGCACAGCTCTGGATGTTGCAACCAATTGGGGAGTGAACCAGTGGATGGAAGACCTCTCTCTCTCTCTTTCTCTCTCTCTCTCTCTCTCTGCCTTTCCTCTCTCTTTGTAACTCTGACTTTAAAATAAATAAATCTTTAAAAAATCAGTATAGTATAATAAATTTGTACATTATATTCTAAAAGATAATTGCTTGCAGACTTGCTTCATGAAATAGTAGAGATTGTTGTATTTATGTTCAATTAAAAACCATTAATTTTTGCTACAATAGATCCTCTATATTATTCCTTGAGAACATTCAGTGGATATAACTCCTTATATTAATAAATGCATGAGTGATTAAAGTTACAGAGCAATTATAGTAATTTCAAATTCTCCTACCAATGTCCCACTACTGCTCTGCAAAATGTCTAACTTCAATCCTGAATTTTCCCAGAAATACAAAGGTCATCTCATGAATATATACACAAGGGTTTTTTACCACCAGCCCCACAAATGAGCTGTAAATAAAAAGTCAGATTTCTTGAGATTTATTCCATCTCAGCAGCCAATTATTGAAGATGTGGGTCTCAGGCTCTTCGTTATAATGAGAACATCAGCAGTATCAAATTCATATCATTGTTGCAAGAATTAAATGCAACAAAGATAAATTTTGAAGAACTTAGAAAGATGCCTAGCACATTAAAGAAACTAAGTAAAATTTTTACTTAACAAAAATGTTTTATTTTTATTTAATTATTATAGAAATATTATGACCTTTTCATTAAAGAAACATATATTTGAGTCTCTGGCAGTGAAAGATATTTATTTTAGATAACATATACTTTTAGTAGACCAGGACAATGATTCAGCTTCCTCAAAACTTCTTTTGTAACATGGGCTAAGATTATGAAAAAGCATTTTTCAAAGGATGAAATACAAATGGATAATAGACACATGAAAAGGTGCTCAGGATCAGGCAAATAAAAGCTACAATGAAACTTTACCTCACTCCAGATAGATGGCTATCATCAAAAAATAAAAAAAAAGTAATAATAAATATTGATGAGGATATGGAGAAAAAGGTACCCTAATATACTGCTGGTGAGATGTAAACTAGTACCACCATTATGGAAGTCAGTATGGAGATTCTTCAGAAATCTGATGAAAGATCTACCATATGACCCAGCAATCTTACTCCAGGGAATTTACTCAAATGAAATGAAATCAGGATGTGAAAGATTTATATGCACCCTGTGTTTCCGGCAGCTCAATTCTAAGCTAAGATATGGATCAAACTAGATGTTCATCAGAGGATGACTGTTTTTAAAAATGTGTCCTATATGCATGATGGAATACTTCTCAGCCACAAAAAAGGAAAGAAATTAGGCTTTTCACAACAAAATAGATACAATTGGAGACCATTATGTTTGGTGAAAAGGTCAGTCCCCCAAAGACAAATATCATATGCTTTCTCTGATTTGCCATAACTAATATATAGAGTACAAGCAATGTAAAGTGTAGGAGGGAGATCTGATTATCACTTATAGTCCTTGTTTATACTCCTGAGGAACACTGGTTTTTCTCCTTACTACTTACTGAATTCTTTACTTAGTACAGGATTAGGCTTGATATTTAAAGTAAATTGAAAATATGTAGTTGCAAAACCTAAAAGAAAAATAAGAAAGGAAGGAGGAGGTAGTGAGGAAGGGAGAGTAAGGTAGAAGATATGTTTTTTATATTGTGTATGTGAAATACATGAAATTTGCTCCTTTTATATAAATTAATAAGTATTTTTATAACAGCAAAATGCATGCTTTTTCCAAATGTTTCACATGGAAACCGTTGCTCCTCCAGCTGGTGGGGAAGTTCTCAGGATCTCACCTCACTGCTCAATCCTTTGCTGCCTGAAGTCATTCTCAGAATATGGAGGCTTAGTGTGAACAGTTGTTGTCAGTCTAGGTTCACATTGATCTCTTCTCCTTATCATTGCTAGTAAAACAGTGTACACTTCAATTCTTTTTTTAAAAAAATGTATTTACTTATTTTAAAAGTCAGGGCTATACAGAGAGCTATACAAAGCTATACAGAGCTATACAAAGAGGCGAAGAGAGAGGTCTTCCATCTGCTGGTTCACTCCCCAGTTGGCTGCGATAGCCGGAGCTGCGCCGATCCAAAGCCAGGAGCCAGGAGCTTCTTCTAGGTCTCCCACGTGGGTGCAGGGGCCCATGGACTTGGGCCATCCTCTACTGCTTTCCCAGGTTATAGCAGAGAGCTGGATCGGAAGTGGAGAATCCAGGACCCCGAACCGGCGCCCATATTGGGATGCTGGCACTGCAGGCAGTGGCTTCACCCACTAAGCCACAGGGCTGGCCCTGACACTTCAATTCTTTTTTTTTTTTAATTAGAAAACTTTTGGATTATAGCAGCTTTTCCCCCCAATACCACCCTCCCACCCGCAAACCATCCCATCTCCTATTCCCTCTCCCATCCCATCCTTCAATTCTCAATATCAGTTTTGCTAAGATTTGTTGGTTGTCTAATTCTAACTGATTTTGTCATCTAACACAACCACAGTTCAGGTTTATTTAAACCACAATGTCCAGCTTTTCTTCTGAGATTTCCTATGAAAAGAACTTGCTATTCTTTATCACTTTTATAGATTTGTGGTTAGTCATTAAATTTTATTTTCTTTCCTCATGTTTCGAAAAAAAGCAAAAAAGAATTAAAGTCAAGTAGTGGTCTCAGTGCCTGTATTTGATTTTATCCATCAGTACCTATCTCTATTGGTTTTGCTGCACTAGCATTTTCCATGGCTCTCAGTGGGGCTTTCAGTTTCCTCTGTGAAAGGGGACAAACCAAAGAAACAGATAATTTTCCTTCAGAAGCCCTTACACCAAGATTTTTCCTCTTTTCACAGCCTTTGTTATGACTGACAGAAAATAGATTGATCTGGTACTTTCCTTAACAGCTACAGTGAGCACAAACTTTGAACATCTGAATAAAATAAATGACAGAATGAATTAATAAGTAAATATATGAATATATAAATTAGCATAATTTCTGTCTGCAGACTGTTTTGATGTGTCCACAGAGGTAATTGCATGATAGCATGGAAATTTAATGGAAATTTAGCACAGGAAACCAAATTAGGAATATAACGGGAACCAAGTATGTCTCTGCAGACGGGCATGCATATAATGATCAAGGTGGGCACAGATGAGATTTTAATTTTTATCTGCCAATAATAAGAGGAAAATGTCATGTTTACGTAGGGCATAACATCCACAAAAATAAAATCAACAGACATTAGAACCTGAACCGTGATAAGATGCATATCTCCTTGGAAGGAAGACACACCTATGGTCTCCAACACATACATGCAATGTAGTCACACTTACTATCATTATTGGGTTGCTAAGTTATAGTTCAGGCTGCTGTAGTAACATGCCATAGACAGAATGGCTTATAAACAATAGAAATTTATTTCTCAAACATCTGAAACCTGTGATGTTCACTGTCAAGGAGCCGTCAGATTTGATGAGGGTCTGCTTTCTCATAGATTCTTATCATTGTGAACTCACTTGGTGAAATCCCTTTTAGATCAATAGTACCACTCATGAATTCTCTATCCCCATGTCCTAATCACATCTCAGAGACCCCACCTTCTCATACCATCATATTGGTCATTTGGTCTCAACACATGAATTCTTGGGGAAGAGGGTGTACAAAATTCAGACTCAGCACACACCTATATTAATGACATCAAGTAACTACTGCTGGTAAATATTTGTGCAAATTTTTGGGAGGGTAGGCTGGAAAGTGTCCATATATTCTTAAAGTGGTATAAATGAAATATGAAACTTGTTTTCTTTATATAAATTAAAACAAAAAAGTGTTATAATTTTTAGCTCCTGTAACTTTATAGCAGATTTTTCAACCTGGGAGATCAGCTATAAGATCCTATCAGGCGAGGCCGGTGCTGTGGCATAGTAGGTTAACCCTCTGCCTGCTGTGCCAAAATCCCCTGTGGTCGTTGGTTCTAGTCCCTACTGCTCCTCTTCCAGTCCAGCTCCCTGCTATGGCCTGGGAAAGCAGAGGAGGATGGCCCAAGTACGTGGGCCCCTGAAATTGTGTGGAAGACCCAGAAGAAGCTCCTGGCTCCTGGCTTCAGATTGATCCAGCTCTGGACATTGCTGTCATTTGGGGAGTGACCCAACGGATGCAATACTTTTCTCCCTCTCATTCTCTGTAACTCTACCTCTCAAATAAATAAATAAAATATATATTTTTAAATCCCATCAGTACATCAAGTCCAAAAGACTAGAATATCTACTGTGGTTATGCTTACACGAAATGGTTCTAACATTTCAGTTTCCATAAGCACTCAAACGCTGCAAATTGAAAAGGAGGCCAAAACCTCCTCCTCCATTGCTTTACTGCCAACCATAACCTTATGCCTTCTTCTACCCTTCTTGTCTGAGCCCTAGTCTCAGGACTCACATATAAGGCACTTGGCAGACTGAGAAGGATCGTTGCTACTCTGGGACATAAACAAAACTGAGAAGATAGCAGAAAATCTACTTTGTTTGGTCTACCAATATTTAATCTTCAGTTCTAAAATTTATTTGCTAATCCTACTTGACTAAATTCTTGCAGAGGTCTTTAATCTGTAATGATATTTATATCAGTGCCTGCAAGCAGTGCTATAGTTAATGGTGTGTTGTCATTTCCATTATAAACTCCCTCTTGCAAGAGTAGCAGGAGAACCAAGAACCTGTGACTTTCCTAGCTAAGGGCACATTTCCGTGCTCTTTTAAATTACAGTATTAGCCAGAACACTTTTGTGAGGCAGTATTTTCAGGCAATTTAGGAAATAGCTTTAAAGGGGAAAAAAGAAATCAAAACTCTATGAACTATCTTAATAATCAAATATCTGCAGATAAAATTCATTTTATTTTTGAAGTTTTGCACATATTGAGCATGTATTTAAAAATAAGAAATATAGGTACAAACTATAAATCAGTTTATGCCATTATTGCACTTCTGAGATATTTTCTTTGGCATCTACCTTTGATTAAGTATACAAAAATAATTTATAGGCATAAGGAAACTTTTATATTTTTGTTTTGTTCAAAAATTTTAAGCAACCTAATATAATATCTGGAAATGTATGCATGGATGAGAAGTATTGCTAACATATATTTTATGAAAGGCAATTTTGTAATGTAAACATTTGAAGGAGCTGATAATTATAATTGTAAAGTCATTGAAATGAATAAATATAACCATAATATTCTTCTCACTGAATAAATTATGTAGCTTAGTGTTTCATTGTGATGTTACAGTCTTGCCTTGGTTAATGGAGCAGAATATGGAACCAGTGGTTCTGGTCTCTTATTGACTATACAGCTATAGCTTCTGCTGAAGGATGGTTCTTAAGAGAATACTGTCCCCTTTGCAAAACTGAAATATTCCACAGTGAATGAGCACTAAGGAAAAAGTCCAACAAACACAGTGTTCGAAATAGCATTTAAAGTAAGTGATAGAAACTTATATCAACCTGAAACATTACTTCTAAAATGTTGTCAAAAGGAGGGAATGTAACGTGTATGATTTTTCAAAAGTGATTTTCCTTCATTATGCGATTCTGGGGAGGCTAGAGGACAGGCTGCTGGGACATTGGTTCATTGACATGGTTCTCCTGTCCGTTACCTCTGAAGTTCTCCTAGTCAGTGTGTCTGTGAAGATTCATGAAGCAAAGCAGGCACATAACTTCACTAATACTTGGCTTTCTCTGAAACAAAATGCAAATTTCCTGTGAACGAGTCATCTTCAATCATTTATTTTATGATTATTTCTAACTCTTAAAATTACCTAAAACAAGACTTTGCTATTTTTTTTTACTTTTTTGCATCTCATTACATATTCCTGTATATAAAATGAACACATTGAATACCACTTGAACTGCCATTGACAATTCAGTCAGAATTTAAATTATTCTCTTGTGATCTAATAAAGCAATATCCACAGGGAATATTGAGTTGCATAAGGCCATTTGCCATTACGATAAATGACCTTACATTGTGTTATGCTTGTGATCCTTATGTTCTGGTTTTGTGGATATTTTCCTTACTTTGCATGGATGCCTAGCTATAGTCTGGCATACTTTACTGCTCTCATTGAAACTGTTAGTCTTTGTTTCAATTTAATTTAATTTAACTCAATTTACTTTTATGCTATTTTACTTTTGTAAAAATCTTATTTTATTTTGTTTCCATTATATTCAACCCAGAAAAGGCTATTATAAATTCATGTAATGCAACATTCCGTAACTATGAAATCAAACATCAACTAGTTTTTTGGAAGTTTTATATGCATTTTAGAAGGTAGAAGATATCTAATAAAATTCCCTTGTCCCTTTAATTAAAAAATAATAACTTGGATCTAGTAATTGCAAAAATCTAAAAAATCTAATAACTAAGCTAGTACTTACAAATAGAGGTCAAAAAAGTACTTTTCATGATAGCATTGCATTGGTGAATGTGGAAAATTATCACCGCATATGCATATGCAGTTGTGAATTTAATGCTAGCTTATATATTATGAAGCTACATAGCTTACTATGTTTCAGAGGCTGTTCTTTTTGGAAAGTTTACATATCTTTTTGTTTATTTCATTGATTTGAAAGTCAGAGAGACATCATCCATCTATTCGTTCACTTCTCCAAGTGTCTGCAACAGCTGGGGCTATGCCAGGCTAGCTATGTTGCCTATGTGATTGGAAGCAGAGCAGGAATTAGAACTAAGTAGTGCTTAATCACTGTACCAAATGATTGCCTCTATGAGATACTGTTCTTGTCATAAAGTCTCACAATATACCCTATGATGTGGATATTATTCTTTTACATTTCCTATTTTATACTCCCTAAATATATATTCGTGTTTCCTATATATATTTTAATGAGTGTATATTGGCATAATTAGATTAAATGTATATTTGTACATATCTAAAATGGATAGTGAACTTAAGAATTTACAAAAATTTAATAAGCAAAATTGTAAATACCAATAATGCAACTGACAATTTGACTTCTCAGTAATATGAATAAGGCATAAGCACATAACCAAATGCTTATGATTTTCCCCAGGGAGGCCCATCCCTGCCAGCTGCCCATCAGTTTCAGAAGCTGGAAGGGTTAGAGTCCACAGCAGTTTAGGTATTTCTGATCCTATATGAAGTAAACTTTTTGTTTTACTTTTTCAGGTGATGATGACTGAATACAATTTTTAAATTATTCTAGTGCCTTATAATGCCATCATTCATCTATAGAACACACTAGCTGGATGGCTCCCTTTGTCTCGTTTCTTTCTCACAGCCTCCCACCACCCTCTCCAAATACACAATCCTGAGATTTCACAGTCCCAGTAAATGTTTTCCTTTAATCAATCCATACTTTGCTTGAAAAATTCATGGGAGTTTACTCAGTAAGAGAATCAAGAAGTCCAGAGATACTGAAGATACAAAAGGAATCTGTACATACTCTCCCACTGATGCTCACAAATCAAACACTGTTCTTTTTTTGTTTTATTTATACATTTAATTATTAGATAACATAGTTAATTTACATTATAGACAAAAGCTTATTGGTTCCATAAATAATAAACAAACAAAAATTAAAAAGGATGTTTGACTCAAGGGCCATAAAAAATAATCAAATGAAAAGATGTTCAGCTTCACTGTCCTGTACTATTCTTAACCGTCTCAACATTCATGTTGTACAATCAACCAGTTGTCCCAAGAAACCAAACCAAAAATAGGCCACGTATATTAAGTTATTACTTAAGTTACACATACATTATTACTCTTTCTCAACATTTGACGCTTCCCTTGAAACCTTTGCTTCAAGGAAAAAAGTAACTATGTCGGTAGAAATAAGAATCTCAGTCATCAAAATTTAAGTATCAGTGGACTCTCTGAGAAGAGATTTATATCCAAAGAGGGCACCAAAAAAAAAAAAAAAAAAAAAAAAAAAAAGGAAACAAATAAGGTCTGAGATAAGTTCTGAAAACGAACAACAGAGGAGAGCAATATTGTCTCCCATCAAGAGCTATGGGTGGTGCTGCCTCACCCTGGCCCAAGCCACCATGAAGAGTTAGGAAGCCCTAGAACAAAAATGGCTGCATGGACTGCAGGAGAAATTACAGCCTGATATAATTCAAACAGATTATGTTGAGAAGTAGCTGATATTTCTGGCTCCTAATTTTATCCCTGTACTTGGCTTTATGACTGTTCTAGTGTATGGTTCTATAAAGGACTAGTCAGTGCTTCAGTTTGATCAATAATTCAGTTAGGCCGGCGCCGTGGCTCAACAGGCTAATCCTCCGCCTTGCGGCGCCGGCACACCGGGTTCTAGTCCCGGTTGGGGCACCGATCCTGTCCCGGTTGCCCCTCTTCCAGGCCAGCTCTCTGCTGTGGCCAGGGAGTGCAGTGGAGGATGGCCCAAGTCCTTGGGTCCTGCACCCCATGGGAGACCAGGAGAAGCACCTGGCTCCTGCCATCGGAACAGCGCGGTGCGCCGGCCGCAGCGCGCTACCGCGGCGGCCATTGGAGGGTGAACCAACGGCAAAAGGAAGACCTTTCTCTCTCTGTCTCTCTCTCTCACTGTCCACTCTGCCTGTCAAAAAAAAAAAAAAAAAAAAAAAAAAAGAATAATTCAGTCATCAGCTTTAATGTCTACCAACATTCTTCCTTCTTCCTGAGACTGTGAACTCTCCATAGGTGCCAAAAATAAAAGTATAAAACCAGTCACCTTATCATAAGAGGAAAAGAGAATTCATTAGATGAAAAATAGCATATTATAGCAAAGAATATTATACTGATTCTGAAGTACTTTGGGTTTCATATTTCTAATTGCTTGGATTCTTGTGAAGATAAGATGGTTTCAGATGTTTCTCTTCTGTGTTACCCCTACCCTGTCTTTCTCACAGACAGTTAGAAAAGAAAACTCAAAACACTATATCATTGAAAAATAAGGGGCAAAGGCCTAGATTAAGTTTTATGTCTTGGATTTTATAAATTCTTTGAGATACAGGGCAAAGAAAGGCCAACATGTGCCCTGGACTCATGTTTGTTTACAAATGAAGGGATGAGACAAGCAGAGAGAAACTCAGTTTAATATGCAAGAGGGCCCCTGATCAAGTCATGGCCTAGCGGAAGATGAAGGAAATGCTAAAATCCAAAGTGGCCCATCAGTTATCTAAAAAGATGGCTGGTGGGAACAGCAAACTTTCTTTCTCTTTTCCATGCTTCAGGTCAAATTGCCATGGTTACACAGGTCTTCCTTCCCACGTGGGACAAATGGCAAATGAATATAAGTGACACAGGGGACCATCCAGAAGAAAATAGTCTCTTCTTTGGGAACTAACTCTAGTCCCTTATTCTATGAAGTAGGCTTTAGATGTGAATTCATGTCTTCGAGAGGAAAGTTGGTGGTACAGAGAAGTCATTTCAGCCTTGAGGCCTACTTTTCATTTATTTGCCAGAATCCTCAAGGTATGTGAATGGCCGGTGGCTGAAGAACATTAGGAAGAAATAGGTCGTAGTAGCTCTTCTATCATCCCCTCTATTTCCTTTGCTCAAGGATCCTGCTGGATAAGCAATCTTCTATGCCAAGACAACCAGTCATACATAGAGAAAGAGTCTTTATGAGGGACGAGAGGAAAGCGCGCAGTGTGTCTGAGGTGTTTCACCTGAACTAATGAGGAGACAAAAGCCTTAGCTCAGTTGTCTTGCTTTGGTGAGCTTTCCTGCAGCGGATTCCTCAATGTTAGCCTAAGCAGTTTATTTTGTTTAATTATCTAGTTACATTACAAAGTTCGATGACTTTACTCAAAATTGTACTTAAATATTACCTTCAGAAGTGTTATTTACTATGTTCACGAAAGAGTTTGCTTTGTAGGTTTTATAATATTCATAGAGAATGATGTATGCTTGTTTGAATTTAATTTAGACTGAAGGAGTAGATAAAAGCAGAGGTTGGCAAAACCCATAGGATAGCATTAAGAAAATGAGGCAGAATAATGCAGCTAAAGAAATGCAAATCTTTCAAAGTCCATTAGTACTGTTAATAGACAAAGAGTAGGAAAAGCATCAGCTGCCTGACTAGGGTAAATAGGCTGCAACTCACCCAGAAACAGAGTGCTCAGCCTTTGACTAGGTTTTCTGAGATTTCTCAGGGCAAGAGAAGTGTCTTAGACTGCTTGAGTCAGTTTGCACTGTTAGAACCTAGTGCCATAGACTTGGTGGCTCATAAATAACAGAAATTTGTTCTACACAGTGCAAAAGGTTGGCAGTCTGAGATCAAAAGGTCAGTGTGAGTGGGTTCTGGTGAGAGGTACGCCTGGGTTACATACAGAGGACATCCTGTTGTATCCTCACATGACAAAAGGAAAGACAGAGCTCTTTGGGGTGGCACTTTTCAGGACTTAATTCCATCAGCAAGATTCCATCCTCTTGACTCAAAAATGTCTCCTGAAGGTGACACTAATTGCTGTTCCACCACATTGAGAGTTAGAGTTCAACATACAAATTTTTGAAGATATACAAAAATTCATTCTATCAAATAAACCTTCATTAAAGATTTTAATTAATTTATGTTTTTTGCTAGGAAAAATTAAAATAAATTAGAGTTTTCTGTAGCTGAGCCATAACTGATGATAAAACTGTGGCTGTAGTTTGCTGCAGACAACTTGACTGAAGGACCATGTCACAGAGATTGATAGCTGTTGGATTTTCTTTTTTTGAAGATATTTTGCAATCTACATTATGTTTCAAAGAAAACTCACATCTAAATGTTCTAAAACTCTCAGAATATAAGTAGCATAAAATTTTAACAACTCACTGTAGTCAAGTCTCTGGTTCTGTGTGTGAGAGTGGATTTTTTTTTCTACTGGAGCGTTTCTTTGGAAAAATGGAAAAAGGAGTTGAGTGATTCTTCTGTACAACAAAATAAAAATAATCTCTCATGTTCACATTACCAATAAATGCAGGCATTAAAATAGGGTGTAAGAAGACATCTGATCATCCTTTTGGTCAGATCTTGTTCACTAAATACAGTTGTGAGAGACTAATCTGTCTTATTTGTCCGAGTCTCAAGTTGACCAAATGTGTTAAATGTCCAGATTTGTAAAAGCAATGTAGCAATGAAAAGTTAAAAAGCAGTAGAGAAGTAGCATCACCTTAAGTTCACTATTTAAATTGAGGACAGAGAGCATATGCACGTGGAAATAAACCCCAGCATTATTTCATCTCTCCTGACACAAAAATGAGTACATATGTGCTAATGGGATACTTAGTGGCCTTCTCAACCTACTTTCTAACTTCCTAAGAGTAATTTTGTCAGTGACTTTGACATTAAAAACAAAGTGGTTACATAGAATTTGCTCAACTGAACATGTTATTTTGCTTGTTTCCTTTTTGCAGTAGTCTATTAGCGCATTTAGGTAAGATTATTCTATTACATTATGAAGTGTTTGCTGTCCGTTGTGTTGAAGATGGCTATTATTCTTCTCTTGCATTGCAGGTAATGTTGACAAAAGTATTTATGTAACTGTCCTTATAATCTTCTGGTGAAGACGAACAGTCTCCCTTGTATGGTCTGCACATGTTATGCAAAACAGAATCTCTGTTTCCTTCTACTCCCTTGCCCATCACTTATATTACAATAGAGACTAGCTCTGGGATGAGCCCTAAGTAAAGCACTCCCAAATTAGCAACTATATTTGGAACTTAACTGACATCAAGGAATTTCTATTCTTTTCAAATCTTTTCTCCTATCCTTCTGTTACACTAACGACTGAATAGCTGATAACTAGTTAAAGTTGTGTTTTTCAATTGAATTTGCCAAATAATATTATGAAGTATTAAGGTAAGCTAAAGTCATATAGGCAGAAGAGTTTAAGAAAAGCTGCTAAAGTTACTATTTCTTCTTTTTGGAGAATCATAGTGCACAAGAGCATATCACAGGAACTGAACAGTCCTGCAATAAAGAAATTTGTTTACCTTCATTTATCCTATTGTTCTACCCAAATGTGATTCAATATATAGCAATTTTGTATTGCAAAGTTTCTGCTAGGCTTAAGAATTAATCCGTGAAATAGAATTAGAGAATGAATACTATAATCCTTCAGGTGGCAGATGCTTTTTCTCTTTAATAGAAATAATGGAATGAAAGTGAGATAAGTGATGGTGACTTACTTGATCCATTTTATGCTGCTATCCATAGGAATTCATTTCATGTATTTCTGTCCATGACCAAGGAGCTGGCATCTGGTGAGGGCTTTTGTGCTGTATCATCCCATCATGGAAGGTGGAAGGGCAAGAGAGTGTCTGCATGAGGGAACAAAGTCACTTTTAGAGGGACAAAGTCACTTTTAGAGGGACAAACTCACTTTTAGAGCAAACTCACTCTTGATAGCAAATCCATCTCCATGACAGCAACCTATTCACCCCTTAGGAATCGTATCTCGCATTGAGGACTAAGCTTCCAACACCTGAACTTTGGAGGACCTATTCAAATCACAACACTTGTAAACCAGCTGTTCTTTGTCCTGACTGCCTAAAGGTAGACAAAATACAATTGTAATTGCATCACGGCCCAGAAAGTAACCAGGTAGTCATTATAGAGGGTCATTGCAAACAGTGACCCTTGTTATATAAAATTGAAAAACGGGGGGGGGGGGCATCAAAAGTTATTATTGATGACTGTTTAAATACAACCCACTCTTACACAAAGACAAATATCTCTGCAGGGGAGTCAGTTCTAAAGGGAGGGACTATGATAAAATGGAATGAGTTTAGGATTTGAGATGTGTAGAACTGTTTGAATCTTTACTAAGACACTTTAATTTCAACCCATTGTTTTTCTTTCTGTGTGTATGAAGATTAACCAAATTGGGGCTGCCACTCTGGCATAGTGGGTTAAGCCGCCACCTGCAGTGCTGGCATCCCATATGGACTCCTGCTAATCCACTTCTGTTCCAGCTCTCTGCTATAGCCTAGGAAAGAAGTGGAGAATGACCCAAGTCCTTGGGCTTCTGCACTCACATGGGAGACCTGGGGGAGGCTCCTGGCTCCTGGTTTTGGATCAGCTCAGCTCTGGCCATTGCAGCCAGTTGGGAGCGGACCAGTGGATGGAAGACTCTCTTTCTCTCTGCCTCTCCTTCTATCTCTGTGTAACTGTGACTTTCAAATAAATAAATATTAAAAAAAATTAACCAAATTAAAAATTGGTATGTAACATGTGATAAACAAATGTCATATGTTATTATTATATTTCAGTTCTGAATACTGCTTTCTCCAGAAAAAAAATTATTATGAAATTAGAAATTGAAGAAAAGTTATAAAATTATACAGTAAAATTAATTGCAGGATATAAAAGGACTAGAATTTTAAATATTTCATACAGGTAGCTGATAAATAAATTGAAAAATATGATCATATTTTTTTTATATATTTTTTTTTTTGACAGGCAGAGTTAGACAGTGAGAGAGATAGAGAGAAAGGTCTTCCTTCAGTTGGTTCACCCCCCAAATGGCTGTTATGGCCGGCTCTGGGACGATCCGAAGCCAGGAGCCAGGTGCTTTCTCTTGGTCTCCCAGGCGGGTGCAGGGCCCAAGCACTTGGGCCATCCTCCACTGCCTTCCCCGGGCCACAGCAGAGAGCTGGACTGGAAGAGGAGCAACCGGGACAGAATGCGGCTCCCTAACCGGCACTAGAACATGGAGTGCCGGTGCCGCAGGCGGAGGATTAGCATAGTGAGCCGTGGCGCTGGCCTGATCATGTTTCTTAAATATTAAGTACCAGTGTAATACACATAGCATTGTGAAATGATCTTACTGTGCTTGTTAGCAGAATACAGATGATATCACAATGCGTATATTGTAGGTATCTGAAATGAGAGGATCTGCTTAGACATGTAATTCTCAGATGTTATACCATTAGATTTATGTTATGTATGAGATGTATATTATATCATGGGATATATAATAATCGATAATGACTGAAAAAAATGTCATTACCAAAAATGTGTTCTGTTTACAGTCAAACAGCTACAGAATCATGTGAACAAAAACATGTATGGGAAGTGTGTGTGTATGTGCATTGCAATGGTAAAACATGCATTCAGAATTTTAGAGCACAGTGGATAAACACAATAGAGAATAATTCATTGGAGTGAGCTTATTTACAGAAAAATTTGAAAGTTTTTTAATATAAAAACGATAATTAAAACTGCTTTGCAAGTAAAATCAAGGCTATGAAAATCACTTGGCCATTGCACAGAATTTTTATTCCTAAATGAAAATACTTAAAGTTTTCATTATTTATAAATTTGGAAGGCAGGACAACAGATAGGAAGGGAGTGACCGAGACAAAAACAGAGACAGAGAAAGGAGGAGAAAAAAAATCTTCCATTCACTGGTTCACTTCTCAAGTGGTTGCAACAGCCAGGTACAGCCCCAGCAAAACTAGGAGCAAGGAATTCAATTCTTGTCTCCCACATGCGTCGTGGAACCCAACTACCTGGGCTGTCACTTGCTACCTCTGCAGGCACATTAGCTAGTAACTGGATCTGAAACAATGGAGCAGTCGGCCCTTGAACCTTGATCGGGCATTTAAAATGGGATGATGCTATCACAAGTGAAAGGTTAACATGCTGTGCCACAATGCTGGCTCTGAATCGTTTGCTTTTGACACAATAACTTAAGCTAAAAATTTTATCCTACTATAACTATTAGATGCATAATTTGAACCATCCTCCAAGTTTAGTCCAGATACTGGAGCACAGGTAATATCTACGATGAAAATGTTCCGGGCCAGGGCTGCGGCTCAATAGGCTAATCCTCCACCTGCGGCACCTGCACACTGGGTTCTAGTCCTGGTCGGGGCGCTGGATTCTGTCCTGGTTGCCCCTCTTCTAGGCCAGCTCTCTGCTGTGGCCCGGGAGTGCAGTGGAGGATGGCCCAAGTGCTTGAACCCTGCACCCCATAGGAGACCAGGAGAAAGCACCTGGCTCCTGCCTTCGGATCAGCGTGGTGCACCAGCCGCAGCACGCCAGCTGCAGTGGCCACTGTGGGGTGAACAATGGAAAAGGAATACCTTTCTCTCTGTCTCTCTCTCACTGTCCACTCTGCCTGTCAAAAATAAATAAATAAATAAATAAATGGGAAAAAAAAGAAAATGTTCCTACGACAATCTTTTCATCACATTGTCCCTCTAAAAATCTACAATTTACATAAGAGTTAAATATTTTTTAATGCTCAACAATCATTTCATCATTTTCTTCTACAGGTTGCACTAAAATATAAGTTGTCATTCTTTTAAACTTAAGAAAGTTACATTTAGGAGGGGGATTTGTAGTCACTTAATTGGAGAAGTGAAACTTAAATTCCTTGCTCACAGATAAAGCCTCAGGCACAATTAAATAGGGGCTAACAAAGAAAACAATGAGTAAGAGATTTGTGTGTGGCATAGGGAGAGAGAATTACTACCAGCAGCTCACAGGGGAGGGGTGCTTTAGACATGTATATTTTATATATGATGCCCTCTAACAACACCAACTCACCTGCAGCTAATTTTTATCAGAGTCAGAAAGACAGATGCTTCTGTCAACTACAGAAAACCTATTGGCCACAGTAAGATCTGTAAGAAAATGAATGGAACTCCCTGATCTAGACAAGGGAAAGGATACGGAGAGAGGGAATATGCATTGCCTCTCACTGTACACTCAGGAAAGAGGTTATTAATGCGGAGTTAGTGGCAGAGCAAAGATTAGACCCTCAGTCTCCTGGTTTCTGGTCAGATTATTTTCTTCAAACAATTCAAACTTTCAATATTTAGCCCCAAATTACCATGCTACCTCTTTATGATTCACCTTTGTGAATCTCCTGGTTTCTGGTCAGATTATTTTCTTCAAACAATTCAAACTTTCAATATTTAGCCCCAAATTACCATGCTACCTCTTTATGATTCACCTTTGTAAAATCTTTTTGCATATGTTAATCATTTTTAATTTTTGAACACTCACTGTGTTTCTTTCCTGAAGTGTTTAACTTGTCATCTCTTTCTTCTGAGAAATATAGTAAGAAATATATCACTATCCTTAAGGTATTTAACATTTCTGAAATCTTAAATGGATTTTGATGTTTACATAAACAGCCCTGAAACATACCAATGCCAGGTCTTTTCCTTGATGAATTTTATTTGTATGGAAATTTGGGACAAAAAAAGAATTTTCCTTGAAGAAAAGAGCATATATTTGAATAAGCTAGGATTATTAAGACAAAATTATTTAGAAAACAGGAATATTATCATCTCTCTTAGCATTATCTTGATTATTTTTACTGTGATAATATTGAGAGCTCATTTGAAAGTGCACAAATTTTATACTTTTATGAATCCCACATGATGCCAAATTTTTTTTTAAAGATTTGTTTATTTATTTGAAAGGCAGAGTTACATTGAGGCAGAAGCAGAGAGAGAAAGAGTGAGAGAGAGAGAGTGAGAGACTGATTTTCCATCTGCTGGTTCATACCCCAGATGACTGCAATCAATGCCCAGAGCTAATCCAATCTGAAGCCAGGAACCAGGAGCTTCCTATGGTCTCCCATGTGGGTGCAGGGGCCCAAGGATTCCAGCCATCCTCCACTGCCTTCCCAGGCAAGAGTAGAGAGCTGGATATGAAGTGGAGCAGTTGGAATTCAAAACAGCACCCATATGGGATGTCAACACTATAGGCGGCAACTTCACCTGCTTTGCCACAGTGCCAGCTTTTGCCAAACTTTTATCTACTAAATTTAAGGAGAGTTTGATATTTGATTGACTAACACATGGCACTAAATGTGTTTATCAATTTTTTATTCCTTTGTTATTCTAACACATTTAAGCTTTTTGAAATTTTGTCTACTGTTGATTAAAGCATGGGTACTTTAATATAGATAGTTTTTTTATAAAAACAGTAGTTAAGATAGTACTTGGGACACCACATCCCATTTAAGATTTCAGAAGTGTTAGCTGAGTTCCAGTGGAAGCTTGGCTTTCAATTCCAGCTTCCTGCTTTTGCAAACCCTGAGAGCAGGAGATGATGGCTCTAGGAGTTTGATCTGTGTCATCCACATAGGACCTGGATGGAATTCCCTGTTTCTGGTTTTGTCCTGGCCCAGTCCTATGTGTTCCAGCATTTGTTTCAAATAAAGTGAAAGTAAGTAAAAAGTAAATTTAGAACACAATAAAAGTCATAAGTGATTTTCTTTACAGTCATCAATGATAAAAAAGACTGAAATAACAACAGCAATAAAATAAAAATAGTTAAAATATGCTTCTGTGCAGTCATAGTAAAGAATTACAATATTACCATTGAGAACACTATGTTCCTCTTGAGAACCCAGGTGTAATGGGTTTGACTATGGTTTCCTAGAATCTAATATGACTTTCATACCTTCTAAAACCATTCCATAGTGTGGTTTTAATTTTTCACCACTATTTCTGAGATAGTGCAGCTGCAGCTGGAGGCAAAACAATAGTTCAGCTTTTTAGCATCTATTTCCTGATTTAGAATCAACAGGGAAATAATTGTCAAGACTTGAAATGGAATGCGCAATAGATTTACATTGAAAAATTAATAGGAAGCTGTTTAATTCAAACACTTAGAGGTGCTTATTTTAAAAAGCAACACTTTAGCATTTCACTGGGGAAATTATTAAATTTGAGTTTAAAGATTTTATAGGCTGACTGTAATTTATAATAAACATTTTAATTTTTTATTTGTGATTTCAATAAAAGCATATAGTTAGAAAGAATCCTATAGAATATGTATACTTATATAATTCTGCAAGTGAACCATGACAAACGGGCAAAACAACAAAATTATGGAATTTTGAAAGGAAATAAACATTTTCCTAAAAAACGCTAATGGTTCATACTATGTTTGAAAGTCATGCAGTTTTATTTCTTTGTTAGATAGTCATGAAAAGAGTAAGAACAACAGATAACACTTAAAATAAAATTTGTACTTTAAATAATCTTCCAAGTATAAGTCTCCTGAGATTTTGGAAAGTAATACAGGGTAAGGGCAACACAGTGCCAAACACAGTGCTGAAAAGGCAACAACAAAAGCTGTTTGCTTTAAACTGTTGAACAAGTAGATCTACTCGATTTCTATATATGCTCAAGCTAATATGTTAAACAAAAACGTGATTTTTTCCTTTGAAAGATGCAAATATTGCACAGATTTCATTTATACTTATAAGTAAACAAATAGCTAATATATAATAAATAAAATATGCTAGAAATTGAGTGAGTGGTTCATATGGATCACAACATCTAATTTTTACAACATTCTTCTCTAGTCTGTTACTTCAGCTTACACAAGAAAGATGAAGCATGAAAGACTGATATGAGGCAGGCACTTTAGCATAGTAGGTTAAGCCTCTGCATTCATTGCTGGCATCTCAAACAGATGCTGGTTCACATCCCATTTGCTCCACTTTCAATCCTGCCCCCTGCTAATGGCCTGAGAGAGCAGTAGAAGATGGTCCCGTACCCACGTGGGAGACCCAGATGAAGCTCCCGGCTCCTTGCTTTGGACTGGCCTAGCTCCAGCCGTTGTGGCCAATTGGGGAGTGAGCCAGTGGGTGGGAGAACTTTGTGTCTCTCCCTCTGTCAGTAAGTATGCCTCTGAAATAAATAAATAAATAAATAAAAAAGATTGATACAATTAATATTGGAAGAATTCTAAATATGCTTTCTGTGTTTTCATAAAGGCAGTCCAAAGTTAAATTAGCTTGAATAGGAACAGGAATTAAATGTAGACTATTATAATGTGATTTAATGGTAAGCAGTGATAAGAGGTGGGTAGCTGGTATAGTGGTTAAGACACTAATTGAGTACCTGGTTTGAGTTGGATCCTCTGCTTCCAATCCAGTTTCCTGCTAGTGTGCACCCTGGGGTGTAGTAGATCATGACCCAAGTACTTGGTTCCCTGCCACTCACATGGAAAACCCAGATTGTCATGGACTCAATTTGGGCCTCTGGCTTTGGCCTGGCCCATCCCTGGCTGTTGTAGGTAACTAGGAGTAAAGCAGTGGAGAAAAGAAAAAAAAAAAAAAAACTTACGAATAAAGATATGTCTTGGTCTCTGTCTCTGTCCTTTATTTATTTTACTGCCTTTCAAATAAAATGGAAAAATGTAAAGGTGTTTTCCTTTCTTTCATATATTACCTGAACTTTAAAAATGACCATGAGCTTAGAGCTCATGTTGATGAGTGGTATACTCTAGTATCCCAAGTATTTTTAACATTTATTTATTTATTTGAAGGGTTAAGTCAGAGAGAGAGAGAGAGAGAGAGAGAAAGAGAGAGAGACAGAGAGAGAGAGAGAGAATCTTCCATCTAATGGTATACTCCCCAGATGGCCACAATGGCCAGGGTTGGGCCAGGATAAAGCCAGAGGCCAGGAACTCATCTGGATCTCTTATATGGGCATCAAGGGCCCAGGCACCTGAGCTATCTTCCATTGCTTTCCCAAGTACATTAGCAAGGAACTGGGTCAGAGGTGGAGCAACTGGGACTTGAACCAATGGGGCTATAGGATGCCAGGGTAGGCTGTGACTTATGTCACTGTGCTACAATGCCACCTGCCCCCAATTCCAAACACATTTTTAAAGTTTTCATAGTTTCGGCTACTCTTTGCCTTTTGTTTTATTTTCTCTTATTTCCAACACCACATCGGGTGTTTGTTACCTCTTATCTTTTGATATTTGGGCTTGTTTAAAACATTTTTCACCAAAATGTTAAGATAAATATTCAAGCAATTTAAAGAAAATTTCATTTCTAACATCTTTACTATTTTTAAAGCCACAATAAATAATGCTAATGCAAAAGTCCCTTTGACATAATAAATTAAATCCAGTTCACTCCAACTGTATGACTAGATAGGACCATTAAGAAAGTCATCTATAAATGCATGTACATATATATCACTATTCCAAATGGATTATTCCAAACTCAGAGGCTTCTACATAGCATAGAATGAAGAGACAGCATACATAATAGAAGAAAAAATTGCAATACAAAGTATCAACAAATATATGAAAAATGCTCAATATTGCCAGCCATCAGAGAAACACAAGTCAAAAATCACAATTATATATCAGTTTGTTAGAATGACTATTATCAGTAACAAATACTGGTGAGGATGTAGAAAAAGGGGTTTTATACACTGCTGGTGGGAATGTAAATAAGTGCAGCCGCTATGGAATACCATATGGATTTTCCTTCAAAAACTGTAAATAGAGATGCTGTACAAATCACAATCCCATAATAAGCATGCATCCAAAAGACCTGAAATCATTGTATCAAAGAGACCTGCTCCACCAAGATAATGCACTGCGCACAATAGCCACAATATGGAATCCACCAAGGTGTCCATCATCTGATGAGCAGACAAAGAAAATATGGTATATGTTCACTATAGAATATCATTTAGTGACAAAAAGGAAATTCTGTCATTTGACATAAAATTAATGTAACTGGAGAACATTATGTTAAATAAAATAAGCCAGTTACAGAGAGACAAATACCACATTATTTTCATTAGATACAGATGTAACCTAGTATATATTGTATCTACAAACAGTAGAAAGAAGTTCCAAGCCTACAATCATAATGTCAAAGAAGGGGGAAATTTAGTTGCCCTGTTTTGTTATACATGCATTTAAATGTTGCACTGTAGCTCATAAATAAGTGCATAGTGCAGGCTTTTGGCCTAGCAGTTAAGGTTCCAGTTTAAACACTTGTGTTCCATATGCATTGCCTGTGTTTAAAGCCCACCTTCAGCTGCAGACTTTATCATTCTGCTAGCATGTACCCAGGGAGGCAGTGCTGTTGGCTCAAGTAATTGCATGTGGGAGACCTAGATTAGATTCTTGGATCCCTGCTTCTGCTTTGGCCCAGTCCCATCATCACAGGTAATTGGACAGTGAACCACAGGATAGGAGGTCATTCTCCCTTTCTGCCTGTCTCAAATAAATAAATAAAATATTTTTCAAAATTGAATTAAGTTAAACCAATTCCTTCCCAAGTGCTTTGTTTCAAATGTTTTTAGTTATTCTAGTTCCTATGCTTCACCTTTAAAAATAATATTGTCGGAGCCGGCACTGTGGTGCAGTGTGTTAACACCCTGGCCTGAAGCACCAGCATCCCTTATGGAAGTCAGTTCCAAACCTGGCTGCTCCACTTCCAGTCCAGCTCTCTGCTGTGGCCTGGGAAGGTAGTGGAGGATGGCCCAGGTCCTTGAGCCCCTGCACCCGCGTGGGACCCAGAAGAAGCTGCTGGCTCCTGGTTTCGGATTGGTGCAGCTCCGGCCATTGTGACCAATTGGAGAGTGAGACATCGAATGGAAGATCTCTCTCTCTCTCTTTCTTTCTCTCTCTCTCTCTCCCTACCTAGCCTCTCTCTGTGTAACTCTTTCAAATAAATAAATAAATCTTTAAAAATTAATACTGTATCACTATAAAACATACAGACAAGAATTGTATTACCTTTTTATCTCAGTTTGGGGGGATCTGATGAATATGCTCAATTAAATCTTCAATCTATAATTCTAGCAGAGGTCCATTTATATAGATTTCCCTTGATTTTTATTGTGAAAATTATGTGTGATTTTTGTAGTATTTAGTGCACACGTTTTATATATAAAAGGATTTTGCTAGCATCTATGTTTTGTTAGATTCATGTCTTTTCCCCAGAAACATTTTATTTAAGATCTACAAACTTCATGCATTTCATAAATTCAACTTTAGGAATATAGTTATTCTTCCCACAATACTCAGCTTCCCACCTACCCTCCCACCCCCTTCCTCCTCCCTCTCTTCTTCCCATTCTTACTTTTTTACTAAGATTAATTTTTCAATTAACTTTATACACATATGATTAACTCTATGCTAAGAGTTCAACAAATTGTGAGAAAAAAACTCTTTTTCAATAGTGGAGACAAGGGCTGTTCAAAATCACCGCATCTCAAAGTGTCAATTTCACTTCTATGGATTACCTTTTAGGTACTCTATTGGTTACCACAGATACGTGAGAACACATAATTGTCCTTTTGGGACTGGCTTATTTCAGTAAGTATAATGTTTTCCAGTTGCATCCATTTTGTTGAAAATGGCAGGATTTCAATTTTTTTTACTGCTGTGTAGTATTCCATGGTGTGCATATCCCATACACTCCATTTAACTCACACTGTCTACTTTCTTTCATATATTTATGGATTCCATTTGGTAATATTTTGTTACAAACTTTGCATTTATATCTTTGAGATATATTGGTTTGTAATTTTAATATTTTCTGTTGTCTTTGCCTCGTTTGATGTTAGGGTAACACTGACTACAGAGAATAAGAGGGGAATAATTCCTCATTTCTATTTTCTCAGAAATATTTCATAAAATTGGCACTATTTCATTTCTAAATATTTAATAGGATCTTTCTGTGAAATAAACAAAGCCTAGTGTTACTGGTTTTCAGGAAATTCTAATTCTATATTAATTATAGTGCAATTTAAACATATTCTATGAGTGTGGCAGCATGTAACTTTTAAGGAATTCACCTCAATTATCAAAATTATGTTTTCATATTTTTATATTTTTAGCTAACTATATCCTTAATAGTTTAAGGATAGAGATAGTAGTCAAATAATCTGTAGTCAAATTTCCTACTGCATCCCTGATATAAGTAACTAGTGTCTTATCTTTATTTTTGTCAATCTGCAAAATTTACAATATTCTTGGCTTTTCAATGAACCAACTTTTTGTGTCATCAATTTTCTGAGCATTTTGGTTTATCTATACTGCTTTTCAGTTTATGTCTTCACTTAGCTCTTTTAGTTGTTGTTCTGGTTGTACTACACACATACACAAACACACAGAAAGACACAAAACTTATGATAGTTTATAGGTATCAACATTTCACAAGTTCGAGGTTAAAGAAGCTCAACCTATTTTTATATGCTGTTTTTCTTCCCAGTTTATAAGATAATAATTTAAAATATTTTCTCTATAAACACTGAACAGCATATTACACAGTACTAGAAATTTTCCTCTAACTGGCAAATACAATTGATAAAACTCAAGAATAGAAGGAAATTATTTTACTTTCACTCTTATTTTTGTTTTTTTTTTTCCTTTCTTCCTTTCTAAATATCCCAGATTTGTCCCTCTAAGCCTTTTCTTTTGTTCCGAAATGCCTTAAACAATTCTATTTGAGAAGGTCTGCTATAGACAAAATCTGTTTGCCTTCAAATAAGAAGGGACTGATTTACCTTTAATTCATGAAGGATGGTTTTTATGGACATAGAATTCTAGGGTGATCATTCTTTGTCTTAGGAAAACCTCTTTGGCTTTCCCCTCTGAAATGCAATGTTTGTTTTAGCTGTCTTTCAAGAAATGTTTTGTTTAGTTTACAAAATTTGTCTATGATGTCTTAAAGTTAATTTATTTGATCCTTATTTTATATGGAGTTTACTAATTCTTTAGAAAATTAGGAATAAGCCTTTTGCAACACCTAGAATTAAAATAAGCAATATTTTTTCCAAGACATTTCCCCCCATTTTTTCCTTCTTTCATTCTGGAATATAACAACATGTATATTAATTATTTTGTTATAACCCCATAGCCTGAAACTCTGCTCTCTTCTCACTTCATTAAATTTTATTTCCTTTCTCTTGTTCAGATTTGATTTTTTCTATTTTTTCACGAGTTGACTGCTTCTTTCTTCACCCAATGTATTGCATTGCCGAGTTCACCCATAAAGATATTTATTTTGGTAATTATGTTTTTAATTTTGTAATTTTCACTTAGGTATGCTTTAAATATTGTTTCTCATCTGTGGTTTTTTATATTTTCAGTTATTCAAGTATTTACTTTTTAAAATATTTTTGTATCATATTCTTTAAAATCATTATCGGGTTACTGTAACAATTGTACTGTCTTGGTGTTGGTGTTTATTGACACCATTCTCAAGTAAGTGCAGAACTTTCTAGTTCTTTTTGACTTTTTTACTGATGCATACAATTTTTGTAATACAGTAGACATTTAAAGTTTGTTAGGAGAAGCCTCTGATACCACCCGGATGGGGGAAAGTGAATGTTACCTTGTCACTGTTAGGTGGGTATGGAAGTCTAATTTCCTCCCTGACCATCACTGACAATGGGGGACATGGAGACTAATAGGGTTCCTGTCATTGCTGGGTTTCATTGGGTTTCTGGTAGCTTCTACTGATACCACCATGGCTAGTAAAGATGTCACATTTCTTCTTTTGTGGCCACTACTGGTACTATGGGGAGAAGGGTATGGTAAAAACCCTGACTTTGTACCAGTCCCTTCATACAATCCCTACAAAGAAAGCTGTAGACCATCTTGTTACTGTCAGATGGTTGTATAAGTTTAAATGTCCTGTGTGGCTCCATGTTGGGTAGGGTGAGTCTGATCCTGTCTGATGATGGACAGGAATTCAAGAACTGATTCCAGGGCTGTTACATAGTTTTCTGTAATGTTATGTCAGCAGGAAGATTGGATCTCACAACAGAGCCCACAAGGGTAGAATTCTGGGATCTCCTCAGTCTTTGTTATTTGGTTTTTTCATTAGTCATAGACTGAAGTATGGCAGGTACAGTCACTTTTGCTAAAGAGAGAGCTAACTTTACTTGTTTCTCCATGTTTCTTTCTTGTTTGCTTTTGGTTCTTATTACCTATGCTAGTTGATATTTCTGAATTATCTTTTTCTCCAGTAGTCAGCTTTGAATACGGAAACAAAATATCACCTAGGGAGCTCACTTCCGTATCATTCCATGTGTTCAATGATCCCTAGCCTATCTGTGACCTTTCTTCCTCAGTTCAGCATTTTCTTATATGTGTTGTCTTACACAAAAGTATTGTAGCTGTAATTTAGTGATGAATAAAAAAGCAAATGGCTATTCATGACTCCTTAAAAATAAATGAATTTTATTTTTCAGTGAAGTCTTTTACTTATTGTACTGTAATAAAAGCAAGGATGGCTTTCATAAACCTTCTATTTTACTTCTAGCCTCTGTCATTACTTGTGGTGTTATGTAAGACACTTGCACAGTTAACATAACTTTCACTTCAATATGTCTTACAACGCAATTCGTAATTCCTTTCCAAAACATTGCAGATATGAAATAATTAAGTCTTCTGTTTTTAGGCAAGCATGTAGGGAGCTTACCAATAAAATAAAGTGAGGTTGGATAAACCAGGTAGGGTCTACTAATTAATGTCCTACCTTGGTATTCAAAAGAAAAAATCAATACTAGCTGCCAGTTTTGTCTAACCCAAGTCTCAGTCTTCAAGGTACACAATCTGGAACTGGCACTGTGGTGTGGAGAGTTAAAGCCAAGGCCTGGAGTGCCAGCATCCCATGTAGAGAATGAAGAGGTTGGCCAGGACTTTGGGCTCCTGCACCCTCATGGGAGACCCAGGAGAGGCTCTTGGCTTCTGGCTTTGGATTGGTTCAGCTCTGGCTATTGCAGCCATTTGGGGAGTGAACCAACGGATGGAAGACCTCTTTCTCTCTGTCTCTGTAACTCTTTCAAAAAAAAAAAAAAAAAGATACACAAATTTTGCTGACTCACCAGAAAGAAAATGAATGAGGGAAACTATTGGTTAAGTATCTATGTAACAATAGAAAGACTTAAGTGTCCTAATAAAAAGTACTAAGAAATCTGAATGTTCTTGCTAAAGTGATTTTATCACTAACTGCATGACATAAATCCATATGAATTAAAATGTCTATTGTTTCAGCACTTTTTAAAAAAAAAAAACTTTTCTATAATTCCTTTTGTTACTAATAGACCAAAAATGACAACAAAATCCACATACAGTACAAACTTAAATGCTGTATTTCCATTTTTTGAAAGGTGATGTTCTTTAAACATTTTCTTGTTAATATTTTACAGGAAATTTTATGAAAAACAAAAATATAATTTTATGTTGAAAAATGCATTCTTCAGATAAAAACTGTGAAAGTAATTGAGACAGAAATAGCAAATTTCAATTCTTTAATATAGGGACTATCATGTGGCATAGCTGGTAAAACTGTCACATGTGATGCCTGCATCCCATATTGGCACTGGTTTGAATCCCAGCTGCTGCACTTCCAATACTGCTCCCTTTTAAACACCTGAAAAAATTAGCAGAAGATGGCCCAAGTCCTTGGGCCCTTGTACCCGCATAGGACACCTAGAAGCTTCTGACTCCTGGCCCAGCTCCAGCCATTGAGACTAACCATTTGGGAAGTGATCCAGCAGATGGAAGATATCTCTCTCTGTCTTCCTCTCTCTCTCCCAGTCTGTAATTCTGACTTTCAAATAAATAAATATTTTTTAAATTAATATATATCAACAATATGTGCTCTAATTTTGTTTTTTAAGATTTATTTAATTGAAAGGCAGAGAGAGAGAGAGAGAGAGAGAGAGAGGTATTCCATCTACTGGTTCACTCCCGAGATAGCTGCAACAGCTGGAGCTGGGGCAGGCTAAAGCTACGAATCAGGAATTTCATCTGGATCTCCTATGTGGGTGACATGGGATCAAGCAGCTGGGCCATCTTCCACTGCTTTTCCAGACCATTAGAAGGGAGCTGGATTGGAAGTGGAGCAAACCCGGACAAAAACCAGTGCCCGTATGAGATGCAAGTGTTAGAGGCTGTGGATTTACATGCTACCCATGCCAACCCCAAATAGTTTTATTTTAAGAGTAAATTATTGAGGTAGGGGCCATGGCATGGCAGGTAAAGCCACGGCCTACAAAGAAAAGGAGAGAGGGAGAGAGAGGAGAGAGAAATCTTGCATCCCCAAATAGCTGCAATAGCCAGGACCGGGCCCAGCCAAAGCCAGAAACCAGGGGCTTCAATTGGGTTTCCCACAAGGTTGCAGGTGCCCAACTACTTGGGCCATCCTCCACTGCTTTCTCTAGAATATAGCTCTTGTTTCATATTCCTCAGTTTTTTGGGACAAAGGAGTAATTTCTTATAAATACTTCACTATCCTCAAAATAAATTAAAACATCTGTGGTCTCCTGCTGTCCACTTCCTATTTTTTAATAAAATAGAAATAGAAAAGATTTTGATGGTATTTATTTTAGTTTTACAGAACTGGAATAGACATCTCACAATAAGTTTTAGGAGGAAGTTTCTAGTATTTCCTGTCATATCTCTTTCAATTAGTGTTTTTAACATGGTAACATGAAAAGCATACTCATACATTTTTATATTTCTATGTATTTCTTTTTCATTTTTAATTCTCTATATATGTATGCAAAATTATAGGTATTGCATTTGATTCTGCCCTCAAAGCCATTACAATGCTTAAAGGACCATTTTTTAATTAAAACAATCAAGTTACTAATAGTTCAGCTAAGTTACAGAGCCACAACATAAAGTTTGTAACAAAAAAAAAAATAAAAAAGGAAACAAACTTATGGCACAGAAGTTGGAAAATTATTTTAGTGAATTCCTTAACATCATTTGACAAGAAAAGTTCAATATCCTGAAGTTTTCTTGTTTGTCTTAGAATGGCATGTATCAGGCAATGTCAACCAGTAAAGTAATAAGCAGTTTTCAAAGCAATTTATAAATAATGCAGGTTCACTGTCACTGCAGGTTTTTTTAGGGTTCCCTTTATCATTTTTCCATTAAGAAAAGCATGAATCTGAAACAGCAGAAAGCTCCATGGAAACGAAGTTTTACAATACAAACTAATATTCTGGAAATTTGCTCTGCATTTAATCAATAAGTCTAAATAATCACCAAGTGCACAGAACTCTTGGATAAAAGTCAATGGGTCTTGGTGTTAGAACTTGGATTTAATCCTTACTCTGTCATTTACTATTTCTACTTTCTTATTCTTGAATTATTTTTGGTGGAGGTTTAAGCCTGTGATTACAAAGTAAATTGGAAGTATGTTATTACAAAAATTTAAAGAAAAAAAAAAAAAGAAGGAGGATGGAGGGAGGGAGGAAGAGTGGCAAGTACCATTATGTGCTTAAAATTGTATAAATGAAATGCAAGAAATCAATTTTCTTTACATAAATAAAAATTCAAAAAAAAGGGTTTGATGGCCAATTCTTTCTAGCTTGCTGAAAGTTTGAAATAATTACTAATAACACAAATATGAAACATAACACAGAGTAGCAGTTTCTAGCAACTATTAGCATTGTTATCATAAGGTTAGACTGATAGCAGAGAACAACTCAACAGAAGAGATGGCGAGTACATGCTAGCAACTAAGAATGAAGGTGTGACAGACATGATGGAAAATACACACATTTTGTGTTGTTGATGCTGTTTTGCTTTGCCTTTTTTTTCTTGAACCTGGTATTTCTTCCCAATGCATTGAACATTATATTTCCAAAGTTCTGGGAACTTTGAAATGTTCATTAGACCATAGAACGATATTTCTTTGGGTTCCTGCTTGAAACCAACAGCTTCAGCAAATAGCTAGGCTTGATTCAGACCCAAAAGTTATGGACACTTTGGATATTTGATCCACCTTGAGGCTATATTAGTCTTACTATTAAGAGCTAGACCAAGATGTGCAGTTTGTCATTCTGGCCTACAAAGTGATATTCTTGCTGTTTCCCAAAGTGCAAACTTTTCTATCATTTCATTATCAGCAGCAATCCATTTCTGCAGACTACTTTTATGGATACCACTATTGTTTTACAGTTTTCAAACACATTTTAGAGGCAGTCTGAATGACACAGACTTGAATGAGGTAGGGACTGATACATCTCCTAAGAACACAGCTGTTGATTTCATCTCCAAGTTACTCTGCAAAGGGTTGAATTATGGTTCTTTCCCAGACAAAGGCTGATTTTAGGGCATCTTCTTTAGTGAAGTCAGGGAGAATACTGATGCTATTCAAGAATCTTATCAACCACTAGTCTCTCACCCTCTTGGTGGGTTTAAATGAAACAAATGCATCACAGAGTGAAATTATTTGGACAGATGTCAAAGTAAACCTAAAGAAAAAACTCAGCCCACTGTGAAGGACTCCTCAGTTACCAAAGGAGTGCACAGGAGGTGTGCAAACAAATCCTATTACTGGGTAATGGGATTTATTCGCGTGTCCAGACACCAGTTTGAAAATGTGATTCTGCTCAAGACATAAGCAGAAGAGTTCTTATATGGGGCAGAATTCTGTCTTCAGGAAAGATAGAATATATTTCATTAAAACCAATCTGATTCTCCCTTTAATAAATCGCTGGAAGGAAAAGAAAGTCGCTGACACAGAAAATACTGAAGCCTTCGGAGTGAAGTCCTTTGATGTACAGTCTACACAGGGAGTAGGCAAAGAGAATAACAGACTCTTGTGAAAGGTAGACTCCAAAACATTAGAGATTTCTGACTAAATGGCATTCCTTATTCTTCCCAGGCAAAGTCCAGATATAAATAGTAGGATATTTTATTTTAAAGTATGACATATTTTGCATTGCATATATAGTGCAATGTGTTCAAGAGGCAAGACCAAAATTTATTCATCCTAGCAGGGAATTGTAAGCCAAAGACACAGGACTGAGCATTAGCTAAAATGTTTCATTGCTCAACTGTTTAGCAATAATTATTCTATTAAAAAGTTTATTAAGTGGAGTGGCTGTTTAGCCCAACAATTAAGATGTCTGCAATTCACACTGAAGTGTTTGGGTTCTATTCCCAGCTCTGGCTTCTACTGCAGCTTCCTGGAATACAGACCATGGGAGGCTTCAGTAGTGGCTCACATAATTGTGTTATTACATTCCAGTTGGGAGATTTGCATTGTATTCCCAGCTCCTGACTCTGGGTTGGACTCAGGAAATGAATGAATGGGTGAGAGTCCTTTCTCCCTCCCATCTCTGTCTCTTTCTCACTTTCCCTCTCTCTCTGTCCCTCAAACAAACAAAAATCCCCCCAAATATTTGTTTTTTCATTAGTTAGAATGATGCCCTCTCAGAAGGCAAACTTTATTTCTGGAAAGTGTCAGATAATAGCTATTTTAGGCTTCGTTGACTGTATGATTTCTCTCATTATTTACTTACTACTCTACTGTTATAGCATAAAAGTAGCCACAAAGAATTCATGAGTCAATAGACACTAGTGGATGTGTCCAGAAATTTAGTTTTTTGATGCCTGGCAGTAGCTACTTCATATCCTTGTCAATATATCCCTCGGATATATTTAAGTTCCTGGTTTGTGATCTGGATAATAAGTAAATACATAACATATGATTTATGTTCTTGGTAGTTTCTCCTCTCCTTAGTCTTTTCTACTCTAATTCTACTTTTTGACATATTCCCAGGTGACTAATTCTGAGGCCACCTGAACATTCCTCAAAATCTTCATAGGCACATAATTTTTGTAGTATCACTGCTTTAAAAAGCCATCACCTGAATCTAATAATGGTGGAACATTAGAATAACCCAAATTGTAAGACCATATAGAAATCCAGGGTCAAGAAAGACCAAGAGGAGTTGATATAATGTTCCAAAATAAAGGAAACTAGGCCACTAAGTGCAATGAATAAACCTAGAATAGATCCGAAATAAGGGGGGAGATTTATGGATAGCATTAATTGGACAAGTAACAAAATTGTACTACACAATAAATTAAATAATAGCATTGAATCACTGTTGAATTTCTTCATCATCTTATGAAAAAGAATGAATTTTTAGGTAATATACCTTTGTATATTAGTCATGGGGTTGGAATAATGGTGTTTCCGTTTTGCTGTCAATTGATTCCAAGGAAATTATATAAAAATATATATATATATATACATTAATAGAAATAAAACCATACATAAATAAAATGAAACTAATGAGCTTAAATGGTGTGTGAATCCTTTTTAACAAAGCTATTTTAAAATTTCTGTCACCTGTTCTTTTCTCAACCTCATATTCCGATACACATAAAATAGGGAGAGCCAGAATTTTTACATATCAGTTATAGCTCTAACTTTTGTGTTCTGCTTTGAATAGATGAATGGAAAAATAACAACCACTTTATAAACAAATGAATTGACTCAATATTTGCTAGTCAAATTATCCTGAAAGAAATTAGGATAACTAAAACTATTGTTGACTTGAAAGGCTCAGACTAGGAAATTCTAAGTAATTTTCAAAGTACCCAATCAGCAGAAAATACTTAAAATACTTTCTTCAGCTGTTTTTAAATTGGATTATATTTTGCCTGTAAACCAGATTAACAAGAAAAAGAACACACAGTGTTTAAACTGAATGCTGAGTAAGGGCGCAACAAAATAAATTAGTGAACCCAGAAAACAAGTTTTCAAATGGAAACTGAAAGGAAGGAGTTTTGAACAAGAGCATCATGAAAGAATGAAACAAACAAACAAAAAAATACGGCTTTAAAATTTTCTAAGGAGTTAAGATGGTATTTGGTTAGAAAGATAAATGCTTTTCTGGAAGGATAGCCTTAAGGTATTAGAATAACATCCTTTCTCTGCAAACGTTTAAATGAGTTTTGGGTTCATTATAAATGAACTTTGCATTTACATAGGTTTACTTTGCCTGCTTTTATTTAATGTTTGCAGGTTATTATGGGCAGGTAGGATAAAATGTATAGTTTCTAAATTCATCATGTTGATTTATACTAAATTCTTCTAATTTAGGATACTGAACAAATATGGAAAACATGGACTTATTTTAAACTACTTTTGTCTTTAAGATTAAACATGAGTCTGGACCAATTACCAAAAATAAAGATATCAGTGTAACTCATTGTAAAACATGAGAAACAGAATGGAACTTGATAATCACCAAGGGTAATAGAAAAATATCCATTGGACTATCTAAAATAAATGACTTGTAAACATTTTTAAAACATATTCATTAAATTATTATTTCTACTTTTTAAGTCATAGACTTGAGACTTCGGGTTCATACATAATGTTCTTTCAGAAAACATGAACTCAGAGACTCCTCTAGTTAGATTTTTCAAGGTGTATACATTCTATTTCTGTGAGCCTGCATGGAAGACACAAATGCTAAAGTGTTAAAATTAGCTTTATGGATAAAGTAATTTCAATGAGACTAGTAAAACAATTCCTTAAAATTTAAAGTATCCTCAAATTGTGATTTTCAAGAAATTGTGTTAACATATTTACTGCTTTGTAGCAATATCAAGTATTTTGATCTAAAATTGACCAGCTGACCTCCATAAATAACCATTTATCTTACATCAGCTCCTGCACATTTCTTCCTCTACAAATTCTTTTCAAATTATAGATATTGTTATCACAGTGGAAAGTTACTTTAAATCTGTTCATTGGTTCAAATAATGCTTAAAATCAATAGTATTTCCTGCATGTCTCTACACTCTACTTGATTCCATGGGTACAGTAGCTGCATTCTGTGGCACATAGAATTTCCCCCTGTGAAAGTCACCTTGATCAAAGAAAGTAGCATTGGGCCTTACATATTTTATTTTCAAGTTTCACATTGATTGATTTATAACACCTCAATACCTGTTTGGAATTAAATCTCTTAATTTCAAAATGTACTAAAATAATAATGAATTAAAAAATATAATACATTTTTTTTTTTTACTAATCTTAACGGGTCCTTGAAGTGGCTTTATGAAATAGGAAAAAGGTATTTATCAAGTGTCAATTATAGGTACATTTACACATACACACAAGACACACTATGTTTGTAGGAAGATTTATTTTCAGTGATTCTCTTCTCTTTCTCTAGCTACAAAAGTATTTTAATCCTGCTTTTGTGAAACATGCTATTTATAGCACCTGTGGTTTAACTTTGATTTGTCATTCTCCACTAGTAGCAAAAGGTATAGATTGCCAACTTCACATCCAGCTCCATACTGGGAAGGCAGGAGAGGATGGCTGAAGTACTGGTACCCCTGCTGCCCAAGTCCAAGATCCAGAGGAATTTCCTGACTCCTGTCTTTGGTCTGGCCCAGCCTCTGCCTTTATGGTCACTTGAGGAGTGGGCCAACAGATAGAGGATCTCTCTCTCTCTCTCTCTCTCTCTGTTTCTCTCTCACTCCCACTCTCTCTCTGCCTCTCCCAGTCTCTCCCTGTGTCTCTCTCTCTCTGTAAATTATAATTTTTATGAAATTAATTCAAATCTCAATAAACAAGTGCTTGATTTATTAAAAAAAGAAATTCTTTCAAGATTTTTTTCTATTTTATTGTAGGTAAGGTTGAATGTTAATTAAAACAGATAATTTAAAGATATTAATAGACCATAATTCATCATCAAAAGATTGTCCTTTCCTAAATTTAACATTTAAATCCACTTGTTATTTGATACCTTATGCAGAATTATGGAAGTTGCGCTATGGATGTTGTGTGTAGCCTGTTAAGGCACCATTGGGATTCCAGCATCCCATTGTAGTACCTGGATGGGAGTTCTGTCTCTGCTTCTGATCCAGCTTCCTCCTATTGGATACGGAAGGCAACAGATGATGGCTATAGTTATTGGGTCCCTGCCACACACATGGGAGACCCAGATGGGGTTTAAAATCACTGGCGTCTGCCTGGCCCCTCTTGGACTATCATGGTCACTCAGGAAGCAAAATAGAAATTCTCTCTCTGTTGTGTCTTCCAATGAAAAAATACATAAACTTTAAAAAGGCTATAAAATTTGGTTTAACTGCTTTTTCTGAATCTTAAAATCTCTGGTGGGCATTGTGGTTCAGTAGGTTAAGTCCCTGTTTTGGACAGCTGCATCCAAGGTAAGATTTCAAGTACTAGCTACTCTGCTCAAACAGTTAGGTTCCAGCTTCCTGCTAACTGCACCTGGGAGACAGCAGATGGGTGGATAGGTGTTTGGCTTCTGCCACTCATATGTGAGACTCAGAAGGAGTTCCTGGTTCCTGGCATCATCCTGGTCCAGCTCTGGCTGTTATGGGCAGATAAAAGATTCTCTCTCTCTCTGATCAATCTACTTTTCAAATAAAATTGATACTTTTTTTAAAAAAATCTATGTTTATTAATGTTGCTGCTGTATATATTCAGCCACTGTTAAAATGTACATAACGAACTTATCTTGCTAGTTTTAAATTTGGCAAAAAAAAAAAAATCAGAAGAGAACTTATAGCCACTGTTGATCATTTAAGCTTCTGAATGTATAATGCATTTTTAGGATTAGCATAACAATATTAGCTAAGGGCAATGCAACATAGGAATTTTCCTTTTTAAGTCATTTATTTGAATTTAAATCAGATCACCAGTGATGTTATCTCTCAGCATTACTGGTATGCTATTTCTGGACACAGAACACAGAATTAGAGCTGAGTCCTTTTCCTTTGCTAGCGGACTCATTAAAAACAAAACAGATAATGCCAGTTTGGATTAAAATAATGACAGTACCAAACTTTAGTAACTATTAATAGTATAGGTCCCATTTATTGTTTATTTCCTATTAGAAAGATTTTAAGATTATGTAATTGGTCAAAACACTCATTGGATCCCAGCTATAAATTATATAAATTAAATATATATAAATTAAATATAGCTTGGACCACAAAATGTCCATCTGTAAGGAGTTCTCTGTCCAGTGAGTAGCAGTTGCCCACCCACCTAGAAATTCTATATATTCTGTAAAATCAGGATGTATGCGCACAATTAAGAAATGACAACATTTTTATTGCTTTTAGTCAAATAATTGGTTAAATTGGAAGTACTTAAAAGTGATGAGCTGAGGATAGCTACATGTAAAGTAGGATCAGTCCTGAAGTATGGGATCTTTTGTGATTCTGCTGGAATGCCATTTGGAAGACAAGTCATGTTAGAGGGGAAACTAAACCAGAATAACAAAGAACAAATTGAACATGTGTCAAATCAAACAAAACTTTGCCTACTAACTCATTTTCAGAGTTGAGTTTAGGAGCATAGCCTGGTATATTTCTAGACATATGAAAAGATCCACCTGATCTTTATTGTAAACTAATTGTGTGTGTTCTACCTGGAGTGCCTGGTGCCCGGGGACTGTCCCTTTTCTGCAACATGAGGGCATGAACTCATTCATTTACTAAAAATATGTTGATTTTACTTCTGTTAAGCAGAATTATTGTCTAGATTTAGAAAGCAAAGAGATTAAAGACACAAGTTCCTATTTTCAAATATCTTACAAGTTTCATATACTGTAACATTTCTCTCATGATCTATTTCCCATGAATGACTTTGTTGATTATCTTTCAAAAAACACAAGAAAGTAAACAAAATAATATAACCAGGCAGCAACAGAGTCACACTGAAAATATCAGGTAATATTTAACATTACAAACAAATTAAGATCATTTTTTTCTAAAACAGCCTTCAAATCACAGACTATTACCAAAAGTAATTTAAAATACCTTTAATTATAATTTATCAGTGTCATATATAGAAATTAATATTTATTAACTGTGAAGAATATACTTGCAGCCATTTCAATTGCAGTTACTGAAATATAATTGTAATCTGTGCATTGCACTGCTTAACTTCATGCATTCAAATAAGAATATTCTCTTCAGTACACAAAAGCAATGTGTGCCTTACTGTTCTAGGACTGTGGATAAATTACTGTTGTAACTCTGTGATGCTCTCGTGTTTATTGAACTACTATTAGTTAGAATGCTTTTGTTATTCATTTGTCTGGGAACTCTGTTTCTTGAGGAAATGTTTAATAAAAAGCCCTATCTTGTTAACTTGTACTGAAAGCAAGGACATACACTATTTCCTACTTTGAGCCCATGGTGGAAGCAAACATCAAAACTTAATGACACACTTAATGATTTTGAAACTCTGGCAATGAGTAGAAGAATGTATTTTATCTTATTTTATTTTTTTAAAGATTCATTTATTTATTTGAAATTAAGAGTTACACAGAGAGAGAAGAAGAGGCAGGGAGAGAGAGGTCTTCCATCCACTGGTTATCCCCTTAACCAGCTGCAATGGCCGGAGCTGCGCCGATTTGAAGCCAGAAGCCAAGAGCTTCTTCCAGGTCTCCCACATGGGTGCAAGGGCCCAAGGAGCTGGGCCATCTTCCACTGCTTTCCCAGGCCATAACAGAGAGCTGAAGAGGAAGTGGAGCAGCCAGGACACGAACTGGCGCCCATATGGGAAGCCGGCACTGCAGGCAGAGGCTTTATACAATATGCCACAGTGCTGGCACTAGAAGAATGTATTTTAAAATGTTTATTTAATTTGTAGGAGAAGAATCATAAAAAGTAGGGTTACAATTTCCCATCCGAATCAACAACTCATATGCATTTGTACAAATATAAACCCTACATACAAGATAATTATGATGTGCATGTATAATATATGTAGACATACTTTAATCAAAACATTTATACATGTAATATATATACATTTAGAATATAATTGTATAAAACCATTATACATAGTTTAAATACATTCACATGCACATAGAAAAAGATGTGTCTTTCCTGGTATCTATGTATGATTCCTCCTGTATAATTTGCAAGGTTAGCTAATGTAAAATTCAAAATTGACATTATGAGTTAAAACCATTATATATTTATTCCATGAATAATATTTGATCATGCAAATGAGGCATAAAGAGATCATTTACTTACACACACATATAACTAAGGAGGAATGATGTATGTATATACATTTGTCATCAGTAACAACTATCTTATGATGGAATTTTCTTCTTAGCTAGGATTTTATTCTTTATAATTAGGACTAAAATTTTATTGGTTCTCAAATCTTTAAACCCTGCAGTTAATTTTCTATCTCTTATATACTTTATAAGATTCTACCATTTCTCTTTATTTTCTCAACAATTATTCCCGTATGTCACTCTAAAAGGCTTCATAGTCTCCTACCTTATCTATGGGACTTTCAATTTTTTTGTTATATGTTTATTACTGACACTTCACTTCATTAAAAAACTATTTACTTATTTGAAAGGCAGAGTTGTAGACAGAGAGGGAGGGAAGGATGGAGAGAGAGAAAGAGAGACATCTTCCATCTTTGATTCACTGGTTCACTCTCCAAATGGCTGCAAAATTGGAGCTGGTCCAGGCTGAAGCCAATAGTCAAGAGCTTCATCTGGTCTCCCACATGGGTACAGGCGTCCAAAGACTTGGGCCATCTTCCTCTGCTATTCAAGGTACACTAGCAGGGGCTGCATCAGAAGCAGAGCTGACAAAATAGCAGGTGTCACTGGTGGTGCCTTAATTTTATATACCACAGCATGAGTCCATGATATTGTACTTTCTTAAGGGATTTATGTCCCCAAAGCTTTTCACTTAACATCAGGTCTGTTTATAGTAAATTCATCTGGGGCTCCATTATTCCTGAGGGAAAAATAAATTTTGTTAATGTAGTACCTAATTTACTCCACGGTGCTACATTAACTTTATTAACTCTCTTCATTTTACTTTTCCTTTTCAGCCTAGCCAGATTAAGTGCTCATTCCTATTTCTATGCCAGTTCCTTCATCAGAGATGCTCCAGTATCTATTTCAACCTGTTTTCCATAATTCCTTCAATGGACAGTCAAGACTCACCCAAATTTATGCTTTCCATTTTCCATGTTGTCAATTTCATCAGCATTTGGGCAATTTTACACATTTTCTTCAACTTAGAGCTTATGATGTTATGACATCAACTTAGATGTTATGACATATAGCATATGAATGTACACAGAGACTCTACTTTTCTTTAGGGCAATGATTGCTTTTCCTGTTTCTGTTTGAAACTTTTTAAGAGTCATCAGCTACCTAAGTCACAGTAGTCATTAATAGGTATGGCACAATATAATTGCATTTTCAATTTGATTTTATAAATATCATTTTCCTTTTGAATCGATATCATTACTTTGTGTTTCAGTTTGTGTGCTTGGTTTGGTCTTAATTAATTTCTGGTTCATAATCAAAACATAGGGAAAATAAAAAAAAGACTAAAATGACTGTAAATTTATTTTTTTCTTAATGAAATTTCCAGTAGAAATACTCTGAAACTCATCAGAACCTCTCAAAATAAATGTTAAGTAGTGGTTATGGAATTATTTGAAGTGAAATTGATTCTAACAGTTCCTAGTAAATGCTCACTAGATTATTCATATAAATTATTTGACTAAAATTTTGATTTTTAAATTTCTTTGCTTAATTTTTCTTATATGATTTATATACCTTTTTAATAACAGGGACATACCTAGCAGGTCTATATTCAGGAGAAATTACTATTCCTTTGCTAATACTGAAAAGACTTGTGTGGTTAATTGACAATAATGTGGAGAAAGGGAGAAGTAGTTATTATTTTCTTTTTTTACCATTCTAATGTGCTATCATCTCTATAATATCTTTCCTTTAGTATTTCTGCTTCCTTCCCTGGAATGTCTCTCTCTTCAGGAAGTATCACTGGTGAAGAAGAATTACAAAATACAAATTCTAGTAATTTCTTTTTTACGGTACTGTTCAGGAGCAGTCAGAAAGTGAAGAAAATGCATTCTTCAAAAAGCCCATTGAAAAGGAATGAAAGGTAAGATGAGATGCAGCTGTTTGATCTGGTGTCTGGTTAGGATGCCTGTGTGGCATATTGGAGTGCCTGGGCTTACCCTCCAGTTGGCTCCTGACTCCTGCTTTATAAGCAAAGGACTTATATAACGTTAAGACTTACAATATAGTGATTCTGGAGCTTTAGATATTATAATCCCTATAAAAACTTCAGGACAGTGGTGGGCACATATAACTACAATTGATGTGTTTTCATCATTTTGATTGTTAATATTTTGTTAGAAGTTTGACAAATGACAAACCTAAATTTAATATTATTCACTCAACTTTTTTCTGTTAACTTTTGGATTTTTAAAAATTACGTGATTGAGATCATTTTAAATGAACAATTATGGCTAATACCATCCCACCAAGAAAGCAGAACAGGGCTGGTATGGTCAATGCTCAGGTACATTGCTCATCTCCACTCCGTGTATCTTTGCTACATTATCTGTAGTTCTTACTCATCTCTTCACATTCTCTCTGCTTCATAAAAGAATGAGCAACTGAAGTGGTGCACACACAGCATGCATTCACACACAGATGTTCCAGCTGTGTTGATGGTAGCAACCATATGTTGCCTATTTCACAAGGGATGTTGAAGCCTACTTTGCTTTGCACAGTGGGAATAATTGGGTTCAGTTGGAGGCTTGACTTGCTGAGATGGTGCACCTTTTCAGGTGAGAATGCAAATGAGCTGTAGATAAAAGAAATCACTGTGCCTGAATGGCAGGAATGTTAGAGGGAGAAGAATGCACACTGATTGTAGTCAGATTGTGTGGATGAGAAATAAACAAGCAGAGGTGAAAGGAAAGAGTAAGGACACAGAGTTGATGAAATAAAGCACTTAAATTGCTGCAAAATTAACTTGACATTTTTGGAAACTGTTATGAAATGGTGCCTGCAGACTTACTTGAAAATTAGAGTATGACACTGGGGACACTTCAGATCCAAGAATATAGTGAGCAGAATTCAAATCTGTGGTTTTTATACAGAAATTTTAAAAGTCAAAAAATAAAAAAAGTACATTCAGGAAACAATTTACCAGAGGTATTGCGAAGGCAGAGCTAGGAAGCGACAGATAACTGCTGATATTTAGTGACTGCCTTGAAGGCAGCTGAATACTAACAAGAAGAATCCTTACCAGAACCCAGCAGTACCATGATTGCCCAACACATTGGCCATTACTTAGTTATTCAGAGGTATCTCCAAGCAATTGGATTTCTGAATGTAGATGTAGCACATTAATTCTGAGATTTATTTGGTATGTGCTTCTAAAAGAAGTGACCAGATTTATCATGTAGATAGAAAATTATTTAAATTCCCGGAAGCTATGGCTAGTCACCACACCTGTGCATCATTCCTGGATGAGCATTAGTTAAGGATATTTATAAAGCAAAACACATTACCCTTGGATATAAAAGTTTTCTGATTTTATCTTTTTTTATCCTAAAGAAGACCTTTTACATTTTCTTCATGTTTTATTTGACTGATGACAAGCAAATATAATAATTTTTCAAAGTCCATCCATGTTTGATGGAAATCCATGATATGCAAGCATGAATATGCAAAGGGTGAATTTACTTTTAGTTTACATTACAGGTAACAATGGCATACTAAATTAAGTAGAACATATTATCATACATTTCAGCTGTCACTGGACATGGATATACTGACAATGTTATCAAAGAAGTCTGTTGCCTATTTTTGCATCATTGAAAGTTAAGAAGAATTTTTACATTTTTAAATTGTTGTGAAAAGACTTTCCTAGTAATTGTTTTGAATTGGAAGAAAATTACATGAGATTCACATTTATGCTTATTGTTTGATTTGAACAAATCTACACTCATTCATTTAGGTATTGTCTATGGTTACTTTCTATACTGACAATGTGAACTGGTTGTGACAGAAATCACATGTGTTGAAAATGAAGTTTACTGAGCCTTATTACAAGGCAAAACAGGACAGCAGATCACTCTTTTCTTATTAGGCTCAGTGTCCCAGGAGCTGACTCTGGTGGACACTAAGTGGATAAGGATTGTAGAATAAAGCAACTTCATGATGGCATTCCTTGGAAAAGACTCCTACTTAAACTTAGGTGGTTCATTAGCATGTTATGGCACCACCCTGAATGTCTTCTTGCTTTTTTTTTTTTTTTTTTTTTTTTTTTGCATCAGAGTAGCCAAAACTTCAACGATTCACTTTGAGTCTTCTAGGGCCTCTGTTGACTTTAGTTTTTTCTCATTTTGGAGTTCTTGAAAATCAAGAGTCAAAAGGTAAATCTATGTATTTTCTAGCAGAATATTTGTGTTTGTTTAAGGATAGAAAATAAGAGTGTGTCAGCTCCTTTGATGAGCACAGGTCATCCATCACACTCCTGTTACAGTGAAAGTCCATTAGTGGCAGGGTAAGAATGCAGGGCAAGACTGCATCATCTTCTAGGTGCCTTCAGTCACTTACCCTTGACCAGTGGAAAAGTTGCTTTGAAGGAAGGGTAGAAGTTCATGGAGAAAGGTTACAGTTATGTGGCACAGTTGCCCAATTAGTGGGGCATGCTTCTTAGTTTAAAAAACAATTATAAGAAACAGATGGAGTTCCTTATCCCAAAGACCCTCACCAATCACAAAAGTCATGAGTAAGTGAAGTGGCAAAAGATCATACTATGCTTACAGCAGTGACTTTAAGAGAATTCAGAGAATGAAAGATGCAAACTCTGTGATATGGGGTTCAGTTTTATCCAAGATTGGTTTCATATGAGCTTTTTTGTTGTTCTTTTGATTTGACTGTTTGTAATCCCTAGGCATGAGTTGTTTCCCAGTTTTCTGTGCTGTTTATTCAGAAATATATGAAACGAGAGAGAGGGAAGCAAATGTATTGCACAGCTTGAATTCCTGAGCAGTGATGTGCTCATAATTGGGTATATTAGCAAGTACCTCTAGGCAGTCATTGTGTTCTGATATAGATCCTCTTGTAATTTGCTCAATGGCAAGTACTCACATAGATTATTTTCTAAAAATCTAAGAGGCTCTTATGAACTTTCAATGAATACCATCTGACCTATTAAGCATTCACTAAACGCTCACTCACTTGAGTTCTTTTGCTACTATTAAACACAATGCTTCACCATTTTATGTTCTACCAATTGGTCAGTTACAAGTATTTAAAGGCCTTGTCAGAATTTATAGTCTTTCTGTAGAGTTTCCTGATGTACAGTAGAGGATAAATGATTTTGTTCTCAACAAGCCAGCATTTCACTTGATATTGTCATATTGACAGCAAAGGGCTTATTCTGAAGCAACCATAAAATGAACACTGTCTTGTTAAATGTATCTGGAGTTTAAAAAGAGAGCTCACAATAGACTCTTTTTGAATGGACCACGTCTATTGATTTACCAACAGTATTGTTTTATTTACCTTCGTAAGAAGTTTAGCAAGACATCATATATTATTAACTAATAGAAATGCACACATGGAGAAAAAATTAAAAGGTAATTGCTAAAATTTGAAGTTACTAAGATGAAAAGATCTTGTCTGTCAAACTAGTAATTCATTATTCATAATATTATGTAATATTCATATTCAGTATTCTATTTTATAGCTAATACTTCATTTCATGAAAGATACGCTCACTTGCTAAAGCATACATAAATGTAAACAGATATTCATCAAGTGGAAATTTCTTCTATTTTAAGTACTGGAAACTTTTGCCTAAATATATGCATAAAATATTCCTTTTCATATCCTTAATTTGCTATTTGACCCATTTGTATAGCATGTATACTATGTTATCTAGAATAATAGGAAGGGTAGGTGTTTGGTCTAGCAGTTGATGATCAGAATGTCTCTGTACCACATTGGAGTATATCAGTTCAAATTCAACTCTGGTTCCTGATTCTGGCTTTCTGCTAATGGCGACACTTGGGAGGCAGAGGTGACGGCTCAAATACCTGGACACTCATTTGGATTGAATTCCTGGTCCCTAGTTTCTAGCCCCCCAGCCATTGTAGGTATTTTAGCAATGAACCAGTAAATGGGAATTTCTCTCTCTCTCTCCATTCTCTCAAATTAATTATTTAAAAAATAATAATACAGTACCCTCTTAGAAACCCACTGACAAGCCAAACAAGAACATTATTAAATAATTCATTTTTATCCATATATTCTTTCCCTAGCCCTCCTTACCTCTAGCACAGAAGTTAATAAAGGAGTACTTTAAAATACTCATGGAAAATGATGCCATAATAAAACTATGCATTGACTTAAATATTCTTGCACTAGAGTAAGCTTATTTTAATTCATTGTTCTTATTAATATTTTCATTTCTAAAAAATTGTTTATTTATATGATGGGGAGAGAGAGAGAGAGAGAGAGAGACAAAGAGACAGAGAGAGAGGAGAGGCATGCAAAGAGTTCTCATCCACTGGCTATCTCACTCCCCAGATTCCTTCAGTAGTCTCCTCAAAGCTGAAGCTGGGAGCCAGGAACCAAGTCCTGATCTCTAAGTGTGGGCAGGAACTCGAGTGACTTGAGCTATCACTTGCTGTCTTTCAGGGTGCGCATCAGCAGGAAGCTAGAATTGAGAGTGGAGGTGGACCCAGGATCTCTAACATAGAATGTGAGCATCCCAATTGATGTCTTCACTGCTAAGCAAGGTATCTAAATGTCCAGAGACTTTTTGACATCTCAAATTTTATATTTAACATGCTTTTGACTCTTACAAATTTGTCATGCTTCTATATGTACTTTACAATGTAATTGTCCTACTTCTGACCTTTACTAGAATATATCACTTTGTTCAGCCAATGGTAGCTTATGATTTCTGTGTACTGTTTCAAGTTATAGCCATTCTTTTTTTTTAGTTCATAGTTCTTTATTTGTGTATAATAGCCTATTATTTGTTTTTATCATTATTTACTTGTCAGCTCTATGACAATGCTTAGTTTGGTTGTTTTCAGATTTTTTTTTAACACAAAGTTCCTGTTATTGATATTGTTTTCTGTATGTCATAGGCCAAATGTGGAAGACTTTCTTATATGTTGATATATTGATATATTGGCATGACACTGGTTATAAAGTGCTTACTCTAGGAATATGTGAATATGCCCAGTGAATGTCTTAATGCACATTTCCTCCACTATTTTTTATTATTTAGCTTCTTGTTAGTTGACAACCTAGGAGAAATAAAATGATATCTATCACAGTTGAAATTTGTATTTCATTGATAAATAATTATGTTAGGAATATTTTCATGTGGTTTTTCTTTAATATCTTACTTGTTTGAAAAGCAGATTAACAAAGATAGAGAGAGACTCCATCCACTGGTTCCCTCTACATATGGCTACAGTGACCGCACTGAGCCAAATCAAAGCTAGGAGCCTGGAAATCCTTCCAGGTCTCCCACATGGATGACAGAAGTTCAAGCACTTGGGTCATTTTCCATTGCTTTTCCAGAGTGCTCAAGCAGAAGTGGAGCAGCTAGAACTTGAACGAGTGTTCATATATGGAATGCCAGCATGTAGGCATCTAGTCCTTTATATATTTATTTTTCAAGTGTGATTTTCTTCCCTATAACATCTGTTCCTGTGACTTCCCCACTGTTTTTAGACAATGTTGTAGTCTTTTTTTTTTAAAGATTTATTTATTTATTTGAAAGTCAAAGTTACACAGAGAGAAGGAGAGGCAGAGAGAGAGAGAGAGGGAGAGAGAAAGAGAGAGTCTTCCATCTACTGGTTCACTCCCCAGTTGGCCGCAGCAGGCAGAGCTACACCGATCCAAAGCCAGGAGCCAGGCTCCTCTTCCAGGTCTCCCATGTGGATGCCGGGACCCAAGGTCTTGGGCCATCTTCTACTGCTTTCTCAGGCCATAGTAGAGAGCTGGATTGGAAATGGAAGAACCGGGACTCAATTGAGCACCCATACGGGATGCCAACACTGAAGGTGGCAGCTTTACCTGCTACACCACAGCACTGGCTTCAACAAGGTTGTGTTCTTGAAAAGTTTTCTTGTCTTGATGTCTTAAAGCATGTGTCTTTCCAGGATCCAGTGATGTTGCAGCAGGAATATCCCTCAGAGTACCATAGGATGCCATTAGAAATAGTGTCCACTCTGTGTAAAGGACAACTAAAACAGCATGTAAATTTATAATTAACAGGATTTTTTTTACCTAAGTACCCAAAATGTGCATATAATAAATGGCAAACTGTAAGGAAGAGCAAAAAAGATTATGGAATTTAGTCGAGTTTCCTATGGACTAATATTTAGGTTAGATCTTAATTATCATACACAGCAAAGGACAGTAACCCAAAAAGTCAAGCACAGGAGAAGGTCCAAATCTTAGAAATCCAAAATGTCTTCCAGGGAGTTACCAAGTATGAGTCCAAAATCCAAATAGTAAAACCAGGATGTAAACCTTATTGACAAAGACGAGTGCAAGGACACAAGTCCAAGTGCAAAACAATTCAGAGTAAGTGAGAAGGTGCACAACGAATTGCCTAGAAATCAATGCTCTGGTCAGAGACTGGCTGTTAATGCGCCTACCAGAATAAGGTGAAAAAAGAGTATAATTGAAAGTATAGGGCCCAGGAGACTTATGCAGGGCTAGGACTGGAGCGGAACTAATTCATTATTAGTCTAGTAATTGTTTAGCAAGGAAGATAAATTGTAGATTTGAGAAAACAATGCCAGTGTCCAGGGGTTTCACGTTATCAAGTCGAGAGGTAAACTGAAGAAGTGGAGGAAGTTTTGAAAACTCTTGGTGAGAACTTTGGGATTTGAAGACAAGGATCACACTGTCTTTGCAGTAGATGAGACTAAATAACCTAAATAAATATTTTAAAAGAATTATATGCTATTTTTTCTTTACACAAAAAAGTACAGTACACTTCCTTTTTAGTTGTAAGCCTTCCTGAAAAAGTATGAAATAGATTTGGTCTGTTTTTGATGCCTACACTACCAACAAGCATTTATTTATATTTAGCCATTAAATTTGGACTGGGGATGAAATTTATTTATGTTTTTAATGTATAGTCATTAAAATCACTGCTAATAATGAAGGGTAAGTTTAGTGTTATTAATCTTATTTTTTCCATTTCACTAACAAGAGAACATGAGTGATAATGTGAAAACATATAATTTATTTTTCAAAAAATAATCATTTATTTATTTGAAAGAGTTACAGAGAGAGGCAGACACAGAGAGAGAGGTCTTTCATTTGCTAGTTCACTCCCCAAACGGCCACAAGGGCCACAGCTGAGTTTACCCAAAGCCAGAAGCTAGGAGCTTCCTCTTAGTGTCCCACATGGGTGCAGGGGCCCAAGCACTCTGGCCATCCTCTGCTGATTTCCAGGCTAGACCAAGGAGCTGGATTGAAAGTGGAGCAGTCGGGATTCAAACCAGCATCCACATGGGATGCCAGCGCTGCAAGCTATTGTGCCACAGTGCTAACTTCCAACATATATTTTAAAATGAATGTAAATAAGTTGAATGGCTATGTCCCACCAAGATTTGAATTCAAATCACTGAATTCAGATTTCAGAGTGCTCATCATTAGACACACACACACACACACACACGAAGTTAAATAATAAAAATGAAAGGTAAACATAAATGAGAGGAATTTAGAAAAATATTGATGTTTTTAATCTGCTGCCTAGCAGTATATCTGGCTTGAAATTTCTAATACAGTAAAAAGTAATGCTTAAAAGAATCCTTTCTGTAAAATGCTGCTCTTAATATCAAAGGAGGTAATGTTCCAAAGCATGAGGTGCTCTTCACCGGATTATAATTGATAGAAGAATTTGTTATTATGGATGTGTATATAAAATAGAGTTTTGTTACGTAAAATATCATTTGCATCTTGCTTAGGAGACCTTGTTTGTTTTCTGCGTGTTTTTTGGAACTCTAAACTTTGTTACCATGCCAAATGAAAATGAAATCCAATCAAACACAGCCTCAGAAAACCTGTCTCCATCAGACGTTTGTTTCTTCATTCCTACTCTTTAGCAATCTCTAGTAAAGTTGCTCTATTTTCTAAGATAGTCTCTGTCTCCATTCATGCTGTGATTGTATGTTCAGAACTGAAATTTCTTTCTTTGTTTCTCTCTCTCTCTCTCTCTTTTTTTTTTTTGTGAATAAAAGCTAAAAACAACCAAAATAATAGCATTTATCAAAAAGAACTATTATCTTCCTGGGAGCAAACAAAATTGCATTTACCACTGTGACATTTGAATGACACTTGAACACGTTTTTGTTTTTAATGTCTATGAACATTTTACACTTTCCACTAAAATATTTTTCTAGGAGCTGACATGTGGTATAGCAGGTTACGCTGCAGCCTGCAATGTCGGGCATTCCATGCAGGTGCTGGTTTGTGTCTGGCTGCTTCATGATCAATCTAGCTCCCTGATAATGGCCTGGGAAAGCAGAGGAGGATGCCAAAAGCCCTTGAGCCTCTGTACCCATGTGGGAGAACCAGATGAAGCTCCTGGCTCTTGTCTTTGGCCTGGCTCAGCCTGGCCCAGCCTGGCTGTTGGGTCATTTAGGAAGTGAACTAGCAGATGGAAGATCTTTTTTTCTCTCTCTCTTTCTCTGTTATGCACCCCAACTCCCCTCTAACTCTGCCTTTCAAAAGAATAAAATAAATCTTAAAAAAATAAAATATTTTCCTAATTAATTAGAAAATGGTTGTAGAATGCATTTCAACATTGGCAATGACTTTGAAAATTGCTACTTCAAGATACAGCCAAGTATTATTTTCTTATGGTTTGAAGTGTTATTTATTTATTTGAAAAGTAGATACACAGAGAAAGGGAGAGAGAGAGGGAGAGAGGTCTTTCATCTTCTGGTTCACTCTTGTAAATGCCTACAACAGCAGACACGAGGCCAGGATAGAGACAGGGGGCAGGCACTCCATTCAGGTCCCTGAAGTGGGTTATAGGACCCAAGTCCCTGATCCATCATCTGCTGCTATCTATCATCTGCTATCACATTAGCAGAAAACTGGATCAGAATTGGAGGCAAGATCGATACCAGGCATGGTGATAAGGGATGCTGGCATCCCAGGCAATGGTTTTACCTCCCACACCACTACACTCACCTATGTGTATTTTTGTAAAGCTGAACTTGAGGAATCAAATATTCAGTCTCTCACTAGAATCAATATAGACATAGGCACAGAAAATATCAATTTCAGCAGAAAGCTTAATTAAGTTCACTAACATAAAATATGAAGCAAAAGTACTTTAATTTTCATTTTTTTCTTAATATTACTGATAATTTAAACATCAAGGATTATGTTATATAATAAATTATAAATCAAAAAGTTGTAATCTGAGTGACTGCAAAATGAAAATATAAATCCTAAAAGTAAGGTTAACAGGTCACACTCTGGGTAAGGCTGATAACATTAATTAAATAGTAATTTGATTAATGCTGAATCTGTAGTATTCTTACTTTGCATAAACTTTGCTGTTTGTTACAGATTGTGCAAAGTTGATTTTCAAAGTGTAACCTGATCTGTAAATTCTCACTCTTAGAAACTTCCACCTGGCTTAATAAGGAGTCACCACTTTTCTCTATCAAATCGGGTCTTTATTAAGCACTTATTTACCTTAAAATGTTATTGTTATTTCATGTCATAGGTATTTATGTAGACTTTAAGTTAGCTTGATTAAATATTTTCAGGGAAATAGTTCAGTAATTTTTATAACATTAAAAATTAATAAATTATTTCCGAGGCTGCACATTTTAATTTTTACATGTTTTTCGTGAAAAAAAATAATACATTTTATATTATTACTAATGGATTTTATGTTATTAATGAAATAAAGAAAGAGTTGTTATACTGTAATCTGCTTTCCTTCCCACATGAAATTCATACTACTGACCTAGTTCAAGGAGGGATGAGGGAGTGTACCTAGTATAGTATCCTAGCAAACAGATTGCATTGAAATGTATACAGACAGTAATTTTGAAAAGCAGGATAGATATAGAAAGGAACCCGTTTTCTTGAAAGAGATTATTCTAAAAGTTGAGGCAGGAATTTACTAAATCAGTGCATTACTCTTAAGTTGGAGCATACAAATTATGGCAACAATCTCTCATAACCCAAAAGACATTTTAAGATTTCATAAAGTAAGTCTGTCATCTAGGTAAACAAAAAAGTTACTAAATCTAATTGATATTAAGTTAGAGGTAGAAATCATGATAGGGACTAAATTCTATATACTGATTATTATCAATACAATTTACATTCTTGAGAGTTTTTGTAACCAAAAACACTAATAATATTTCAGTATCTATCATATGATACAGCTTAATCATATGTAAAATTGTATAATACCTCATTATAGGTATCCACATAGCATCAGCTTTGGGTCAAATAATCCAAGTTTGAATATAATATTGTATCTCAAATTATTCATTGTTCTTTCCTGTGTTAATTAAATTAAACAATTCTGTCTGTATATATATACACATTTCTTTTCCTCAGTTTGAAGAACCTGTGTGCACTTCTGTAAAATTTTAAATTATACCTGTAGCCTATCAATGTTTCTCAATCTTTACTCCTCTATCCAGCCACAAGATCCAGGAACCTGGAAATGAACCTAGACATTTGTCTCTGCTCCTCTCCCATCCAACTTCATCCACTGCCTCATACTATCAGCCTCAAGCATAGCCCTTCTCCAGTCTTCAACCAAGAACCCCTTATTTTCAGCCTGCACGTTTTTCTCCCTACTTAGTTTTCTTGCAATCAACCAGTGTTACATACTGTTAACTGTCTGACTTTTCTAAAAGAGAGCATTTTATGCCAGCCATCTGATATAGCTCTTTCAATGGCTCCCTATTTCATAGTTCTCTTTTACACATGACATATAGCAGGGTGTGACTGTCTCACAGCCTCCAGTCCTACCTCTCCACTTCATACAAAGCCACATTGTATTGTTTCATGTTTTCTACTTCTGCAAATGGCCATCTTATTCTTTACGGGTTACCATCAGACAGTTTTGCAAAAAACTCAGCTTTATGGTTACCTCTCCCCAACGTACTTCCCTGGGCTTTAGATATGCCAATATGCCAGCTCTACTTCTTCTTCTTCTTCTTCTTCTTCTTCTTCTTCTTCTTCTTCTTTTTTTTTTTTTTTGACAGGCAGAGTGGACAGTGAGAGAGAGAGACAGAGAGAAAGGTCTTCCTTTTTGCCGTTGGTTCACCCTCCAATGGCCGCTGCGGTAGGTGTGCTGCGGCCGGCGCACCGCGCTGATCCGATGGCAGGAGCCAGGTGCTTATCCTGGTCTTGGGCCATCCTCCACTGCACTCCCGGGCCACAGCAGAGAGCTGGCCTGGAAGAGGAGCAACCAGGACAGAATCCAGCACCCTGACCGGGACTAGAACCCGGTGTGCCAGCACCGCAAGGTGGAGGATTAGCCTATTGAGCCGCGGCACTGGCCCCAGCTGTACTTCTACTATGGTGTTAATCACATACAATCTATTACAATCTGTATTCCATCCATACTGCCCCAGACTTTATTGAGCATATTGAAGGCAAGTATTATGACTTTCATGTCTATCTCAATGACTAGCATAATCTTAAATTTATACATATTTGTTCAATTAATTACTAAATAGATGAATCTAATAACTTGCCAATAACTTTACCGAGTCCAGTGGCCAACTCATTCACTCCATGATTATTTTTGGAAAATCTATATAGTTAGTTTTACTCATCAAAGCATAAAGTATAATTATGGTTTATGTAGATTCCAATTGTATATTAAGTGAATGCTATAAGGTCACCCCACTTTTTACATTTTTTAAGATTTAGTACCTAGATACAAGAATTGTGTGACATTTGTAGAGGGATAGACATATAGATCACTATTACCAAATAGAGTACACCAAGTTACCTCCACACGTTTAGCTAACTGATTTTTCAAAAATAATTCTAAAATTAATTAAATGGAACAAATTTTTTGGCATACTGAATGATATCCATAAGCAAAACAAACTAAAAAAGCAAAACAATTGTCCTTAATCTCACACAATGCAAAAATATTACCTAAATGGATCACAGAATTATATGTAAATGATTAAAGTATAATTATATATTTTTATCAAATAAATCTTCAAATCCTTGAACTCAGAAAAGAGCTTCTTTTTGGAGATTAATTGATTTATTTGAAAGGCAGAATGACAGCAAGAGAGAAAGCTAGAGCAAAAGAGAGAAAGAGAGAGAGAGAGAGAGAGAGAGAGAGAGAGACTGAGAGAATCATTTCCACCTGTTTGTTCACTCCCTAAATGCCTGCAATAAGCCAGGACTGGGCCAGACCAAATCCACAAGCCAGATATTCTCTCCACGTCTCTTTTAAGAGTGGCAGGAGCCCAAGTACTTGAGTCATGATCTGCTGTCTCTCAGGCTCAAATCAGGAAGCTGTACTGGTAATGAGGAGCAGAGGCCCAAACCAGTACTGTATTATTGGATATAGGAATTTTAAATGGCAGCTTAATCTGCTACACTACATGTTTAACTGTGACAAATTTTAACTTGACATTAGGGGCAGGCATTCGGCAGCCACCTGGACATCCACATCCTGTGTTGCTGTACCTGTGTTCAAGTCATAGCTCTGCTTCCCATGTCAGCTTCTTGCTGTTGCACACCCTAGTAGACAGTTGTGATGGCTCAAGTACTTGGGTCCATAAAACTGACATAGGACACTTTAATTGAGTTCTGAGTTCCTGGGTTCCACCTGACTCAATTCTGCCTCTTCCTGACATTCAAGGACTGGATTAGTAGATGGAACATCTCTGATCTTTCTGTCTCTCTCTCTCTCTCTCTCTCTCTCTCTCTCTGCCTTCCAAATAGAATAAAAATTAATAAAGAAGCAAATAAATAGTGTAAGAGGACTTTACATTATACACATGGTCCATGAAAGAAAAGTTGATAAATTGGAATCTGTCAAAAGCAAAAACTTTTATTCTATTAAATTTCCAGTTAAGAGAATGACAAGACTGTAAACTGAAAAAAAAAAAAAATCATAAGCAAGACACATTTTTGACAAAGAATTTACATATAGAATGTATAAAGAACTCTCAAAACTAAACTTAAAACCCTCCAATTAGAAAATGAGAAAAATACCTGAAGATATATATATTTCACTGATTAGGATATAATGCTGGTAAATAAGCACATGGAAACATTGATTGTATATTTGGGAAAGTCAAATTGAGGCTTGAATGAGTTACCATTGCATACCTGTTAGAAGTGCTGAAATAGGGGCCTTGCATTTGGCCTAGTGATTGATATTCTACTTTAGATGCATCCATACGGAGTGCCTGGATTAACATTCTTACTGCAATCCTAATTGCTGCTTCCTTCTAATACATACACTAGAAGGCAGCAGATGATGGTTCCAGTGCTTTTAGTCCTTGCTGTCCATGATTGTGCTATTGGCTCTTGCCTATGGCCTGGCCCAGTCATCTTTCCAACAGTCTCTTTCTCTCTCTACCCCCACCATCCCTCACCTCTGCCCCCACCATGTGAGGAACTGGATAAGGCAGCTTTCTGTAAACCAAGAAGAGTGCTCTCAGCAGTGAAGTCACTGAATTGGTGACCAAGCCAACACCTTATTCTTGGACATCACAGCCTTCAGGATTGTGATAAAAATAATATCATTGTTGTTTAGGCCTACTAGTCTAAGACATTTTGTTATGTCTTCTTGAGAAGACTAATACACCACTTATATTGGCAAATATTTCCAAGTAGTCCTAAGAAGAATAATTCTGGTCTCATAGGGTGAGTTGTAGTCAATTATGAGTATATTCTCTGATTTCCTTTAGCGACATTCTGAAAGACATTAAAGCTAATGGTATTACTCTAGCTCTTGGTAGTCATGATCCTTCATATAATTTTCAAGCTTTATTTCAAAAATATCATTTCTGATTTTAATTTTAATTGATGGTTAACACACTAAGGATGTGTCATTTCCTCACACTGGGCAGTGTCTTATAGAGACCATGAATGCAATTCCTATAAAATGGACACTTTCATCACTGAGGAAGTAACGTGACACACACCACGTTGAAAACACAGTTTACATGGAAAAATAAACTATCCAGAAAATGGAGAGAATGGTAAGAACACACTCATTTTCATATGAAGAAGGTGAATGCTCAATCTGTCTCTCACTATCCAAAGAGACCTTTTGGCTCTTGCTTTTACTACTTTGATGAGTTATAAGTAGGCTGATGAAAGGCTTGCCAGAAACAACATCAAGAGTTTTGAGTGGAAGTGTTCAGCAAATGACAGTTTAATATTGCAGATATGTTTTCTACAGTATGAGAATAAAATGGAACTGTTCTGGAAAATGAATTATCAGTACTCTCAGCATTGAAGAGGTTAGGGACTTCTGAGGATTGGCACACAATTTGTTGACAAACAGGTAGTCAATGTTTGCTCTGGCAGTAAGAACATACAGTACATAGTAAGGACATTGACAACTGCCTAGAATCTTCGATTTACAGCATAATGAATGGTTGTTGATTGTGCCTTATAAAGTTTAAAAAGATAAATCATTTACACACATAAACTCTACCAGTGTTTGTGCCTAAATATTTGAACTAAATATTATGCAAATCAAAATTGGTTATATTAACGCATCTTACGTATTCACAATGAACATAAAAATAGAAGTCCTAAACAAGACTGATTAACTTTACATTATTTCCTTCATAAGGGTGAGGAGGCAATAGTTTTGGTACCTAATGGAAATTACAGAAATTTGCAGGCCAGCACCTTGGCTCAATAGGCTAATCCTCCGCCTTGTGGCGCCGGCACACCAGGTTCTAGTCCCGGTCGGGGCACTGGATTCTGTCCCGGTTGCCCCTCTTCCAGGCCAGCTCTCTGTTGTAGCCAGGGAGTGCAGTGGAGGATGGCCCAAGTCCTTGGGCTCTGCACCCCATGGGAGACCAGGATAAGCACCTGGCTCCTGCCATCGGATCAGCGCGGTGGACCAGCTGGCCACAGCGGCCATTGGAGGGTGAACCAACAGCAAAAAGGAGGACCTTTCTCTCTGTCTGTCTCTCTCACTGTCCACTCTGCCTGTCAAAAAAAAAAAAAAAAGAAAGAAAAAAAGAGAAATTTGCAGATATTTATTATTCTGAACTTGATGCTTGAATTTGGGGAAGACAACAAAGAAAAAAAAAAAAAGAACACCACACAGAAGTCAAGCTAGATGATAAGCCAATGTATTAATGTAAAAAGTAAGGACATCAATAAGAGACAATGATTTTTGAGGCTTAAATTATACTCTCAAAATAAAGACATTTAAAAGTGATTCAGTTCACGGGGCTGGTGTTGTGGCATAGCAGGTAAAGCCACCACCTTCAGTGCTGGCATCCCATTTGGGCTCTGGTCTGAGTCCTGGCTGCTCCACCTCTGATCCAGCTTCCTGTTATGGCCTGGAAAAGAAGTAGAAGATGGCCAAAGTCCTTGGACTCCTGCACCTGCGTGGGTGACTTAGTAGAAGCTCCTGGCTCCTGACTTTGGATTGGCACAACTCCGGCCACTGTGGCAATTTGAGGAGTGAATCAGTGGATGGAAGACCTTTCTCTGTCTCTCTCTTTCTCTCAGCTTCTGTCTCTCTGCAACTCTGACTTTCAAATAAATAAAAAAAAATATTTTTAAAAAAGTGATTCAGTTTAAGGATATGCTAGAACTATTGATAGTGAACAGTATATTTTGGTTACATAAATGAACTTTTCTATCTGGGCATAAAATAACTTGATCATTTTATAGAACAAAATTTTGATTCTGTATATTTTTATTTATCCAGTAATTTTTTTCAGGGAAGACTCATAAACCTTTCTTCTTATAATAAATATATTATCACTGAACAACGTTTTTAAAATATTTATCATATTTCATAGTTTTTAATTAATTTTATTTATTTGTAGGGTAATGTGTCAGAGAGATGGAGCCACAGACAGAGAGAAAGAGATCCGATCTGCTGGTTCACTCCGAGTGCCTTCAACAAATGGGGCTGTGCTGGGCGGAACTCAGGGGCCAGGAACTTCATTCAGGTTTCCCATGTGGGTGGCAGGAACCCAAGTAATGTGGCCAACATCTGCTCTCTTCCAGATACTCTAGCAAGAAGCAGGATCAGAAGAGTAGCCTGGTCTCAGACTATGCCCACCCCATAATTATTTAAAGACATGATAATAGTAAAATAGACTTCATCTTTTAAATGTAATTAACCTTATCAACATATCAAATAAAATAATAGCCATATTATATCTAGTATTCTCTTATAAAATATGATGATTCCTGAAGAAAGTGACAAATGATACCCAGTATTTCATGTATATTATTTCCATAATTTCAACTATTAACGCAAAATAGTTTTCAGTAAAGTAACTGAGTTTTGTTTCTTTGGATCCAGGAAAAATTGAAAGGTAAAAAAACTCAAAATATCTTAAATTTTTGTTTTTATGAGCAATTACTTTGAATTACTTTTACAAACATATAAAAGCATAAATAACATAATACAAAGACATTCAAGAATGTTCATAAACATTAACACTTATACAATAATAACAATGAGAAGGAAGTCTAGAACTAAGTTTAGTGATTGATATGTTAGACATCTTTTCTTACTTTGAAAAATTATTTGTTCATTACCAAAATTTAATATTAATTCATTATTAAATGTTGTTAAATGTATTAAAATTATAACTACACACAAAGCTATAATAATGTTGACATAAGAAATGAGACTGAACACTTTCAGATGACATGTAGTTACAACAAAATTGTATATATTGGAAATCTTCAACATTTACAGAAAAAAACTTGTTTGATTCATAAAATCATTGAAAAAGTTTAAAAATTTCAAAGTAATTGAAGTATTACAGTCTTAAATGAAGTAAAATATTGAATGGGTATCAATTATATGTAATAAAACCTAGAAGAAAATATAGAGTAGACATTAAATAGGTTTTAATTAATTGTGCAATTAACTTCTTTTTCACATATATTAAAGGGATATTTTCTTAACAAAACTCATATGTATGTATTAGTAAACCAAATTTTAAAGATTCCATTACTAATGTTTAAACTTCATACTTCTTTAAAAATGAGCTTTCCAGGTTTAACTTTCTTTAGCCAAAATTTTAAAACAAAATAAATTCACTTGAATAATTTTTCTTGTTTTTTTTTTTAATTTTACTGTTTATTTGTGCTATATATTTATAGAATGCACATATAACAGCAGAAAACATTGCTTTGAATTAATGTGTAAAAATTCTTTAAGAGACTGGATCAAGTTGAGGAAAAGAAAGTAAAAACAACTAGGTAATGAAATAAGAGGAGTCAACTTCAGGTAAATAAGGATGTGTCATTATCTTTCTTCTTCAATGGAAAAGTTAAATGGAGGAAAGTCATTCTCTCTCTCCCTCACACTCACTTTCTTTCTCTCACACACATGTGCATGCACACACATACTCCAAATAACTCAAAGATTTGTTAAATAAAATAGTCCCATTCAAAAATTCTTTCTTTCTTTTTTTAAGATTTACTTTTTTATTTGAATGACAGTGTTACAGAGAGAGAAGTGGGGGAGAGAAAGAGAGAGAGAGAGAGAGAGAGAGAGAGAGAAACTAACCCCCAGCCAGTTGTTCACTCCTCAAATGGCTGCCATGCCAAACCCAGGGGCTGGAACTCCATCCAGGTCTCCCGTGTAGATTACAGAGATCCAAGTTCTAGGGCCACCTTCTGATACTTTTCCGAGTACATTAGGCAGAAAGCTAGATTGGAAGTGGATTTGCAAAAGTGTCACAGGCAGGCAGTAGCTTAACCCATTGCACTACATCAGCCCCAAACATTTTCTTTTAAAGATAGAAAAGATAATCTCTTCATGGGGATCACTTCACTTATTGTCTGAAGATATCTCTCAAATAAACATGCCTACTGCAAATTACAAAGGGGCCCTAAGAATTCTAAATTTTGTTAGTGAGTATCCTGCAAGTGTTGAAATGTTTCTGCCATTAGCATCATAATACATATGCACTTACAAATCTGAAAATGTGGACACTGTACTCTTACTTGTCAGTGCAAAAGAGTTCCAAAAAGTAAAGAAACTTTGTAGAGTTCTTAATGATAGACTATGCTTAGAAATTCTCAAAATGCTGGCCTGCACCGTGGCTTAACAGGCTAATCCTCCACCTTGCGGCGCCGGCACACCGGGTTCTAGTCCCGGTTGGGGCGCCGGACTCTATCCCAGTTGCCCCTCTTCCAGGCCAGCTCTCTGCTATGGCCCGGGAAGGCAGTGGAGGATGGCCCAAGTGCTTGGGCCCTGCACTCGCATGGGAGACCAGGAGAAGCACCTGGCTCCTGCCTTCAGATCAGCGCGATGAGCCGGCCGTAGCGGCCATTGGAGGGTGAACCAACGGCAAAAAGGATGACCTTCCTCTCTGTCTCTCTCTCTCTCACTATCCACTCTGCCTGTCAAAAAAAAAAAAAAAGGAAATTCTCAAAATGCATGCTGACATAAAAAGGCACATTGCAAGACAGAAGAACACATCTGGCTAATGCAACTTTCCTCTTCAGGATGGGGAGCAGAGAAGGGATAATTCACCAGCACTAAACATTTATTAACTCAAGATTGTATTAAAATATAGCAACCCTGAGAATAGGCTTTTATTTTGAAGGTTGCACCATTTTTGTCTTGATTTGTTTGACATAAGCTTATTAAGGAAAGGTTGTTATCACTTGAAAGTCATAGATATGCTTGCAATCTAATACGAGATTTGAACATGTAACATCTTTTTCTGCATATAGGAAAATAATGAAATTAATATGATGATTATGTTTTAACGAGAAGACTCATCCAATAGGAAAATTAATCTGTCAATGTTTTTATGATATATTCATAAACTTTTGGTTATAGATGACTGGAACAGATATATATGTATGTATCTGCTTTTAACGGGGTAACCATATGATGTCACAAAGACTCTGGGATTGGTATTCAGATTTCATGATAATACTGTATATGTATAAAACCTATTCATATGGCTATATGCAGAAAAATTGATCTTCAAAAGAGAAACGATCAGAGGTGTAAAATGGAGTCATATGGAATTAGTCACAAGTACTCTCTGGCCCTTGCTGACTTCCCTGTTCCTGCTTCTTTGCTAGGAATACCATTTGCTCTCAGCTTTGGCTGCCTCAGCAGGCTTCTACCAAATGCTTTTATTAGTTGAATGATCCCCATTGCCTGTAAGTTAAAGCCAATCCATTGTTAACTAAATTATCAGGCCAAAGAAATGATACAAGTTTAGAGAGATAAATTTACTGTGATTTGAACCTTACATGTATTGAAGCATCACTTGACACTACATAAATATGTATAGTTTTGTCAGCAGAAAATATTTAAATGCTTAAAAATATAAAATATGAATATAAAGTAGGTACCAAAAATAAAAATAGATTTAAAAAATAAAGGAAAACAGATGAGAGAATATTGCAGTCATATAAGGAGAGCACATTCTAAAAATGTCCTAAAGAGTTAACTTAGACAATGAAAATAAATAAAATTACTTAAATTATTCTGGACCAAAACCCTGAAATGCTATTTTGGCATACAGATTGAACAAATTTTCTGGAAATTTTCTTCTCCAGTATTATTGAATATTCTAGAGTTCATACAAAATATCTTCACAAGCCCTTCCTTTCATCTTCCTTCCTTTACAAAATAACAAATTCAAGCATCTACCTTAATTCCCCAAATGCGGTGTTCCTTTTACTGGAATAGATTACATTTGAATTCTTGCCACAGTGTGTTAGTAATCTTAAAAATTGCCTCAGTAGTATTTCTTGGCTTCTGATATAAACAGACAATTCTGCCTCAGTTCATGCACAGAAAATTCATTATAATTGCAGCATTTTAATGAAAAGCAATCAACAAATGTATTTCAATAGCTGCTACCCAATTTGTCCACTGAAATCTTTTCAGAACTTAACTGTCCTCAGGATTGTTAATATGTTCAGGCAATGCCTGTTTTCGTCTAAGATATTATATTTATGTGTGCTATAAATAATTATTATACTTGCATGAATACTTTTTCACCCCAACTGTTTTGATTCTCTCTGAGCTTCAAAAATACGCAAGCTCAAAAGCAAGGAGCTGTAGCTGCCTTGCTTAGGAGGAGGGGGAAGCCCAGGCTATGTTTATTTTATCACTAAAAGTACCTTGAGTCACAAGAAACTATTCTTTCACTTCCTCTCTGACTGAAAGTTTCCTTTGTGATAGTCAATGAAAGTGTTCAAAAACAATGGAGAACTTTTATAAGCACTATGTAACTGTGTTAATTGTATAGTAGTCTCATGCATGAGTGAAGTAGTTCAAGTGTTCTAAAGAAATCCCCACAAGTGTGAGCTACAGCACATCCATTCAGATCATTCATCTTCATCTTCTATCAAAGTAAATTTATGTTGCATGTGAGAGTATTTTAAAATGACTGACGAGGATATTGAAAGAACAATAAATCGCCAGTCATAATGAAAATATATTGATGTGCTAAGTGCAAAATCTATCTCTAGTAGCCTTACTTTATATAGAAGAAGAAAGTGAGCATAAAGACAAAGACCCAGGATCTCCCTGTCCTGGCAAACATACAGTGCTCCCTCTGAGAAGCCCCCCTAGGCAGTGACTTCAACAGGCAAAGCAAAAGCCTTGTGATACGGCGTTGGCAAGCATTCTGTCATCCTGTGATCCTCCTGTGAGCATCTGTAAATCCTCGCATACTCCATCAATGTAACTTACCTTGGAGATGGAATTAAGTGCAAATTTCTTCCCTTGCTTTCAAAAGCCTAACAACTTTGCTTCTGCTCTGCTTTCAATTCTCCTCTCCTTTCCCTAACCACACACCATAGGAAATGTCCACCTTTCTTTCCCTTAAATACAGTCATTTTGTTTATGTCTAAGGGTGTTCATATGAACTGTGTCTTCTGTCTGGACCTTATTTATCCAAATTTTGTAGAATAACTTTTTTATTCATGCATGAGTTTATTTAATATTTTCCATATAAATTAAACTACATAATTAATAGAATAACATTTTTTCTTTATTTTTTAATTTTTTTAAATTTATTAGACAGAGTTACAGACAGACAGTGAGAGAGAGAGAGAAAAAGGTCTCCCTTCCATTGGTTCACTCCCCAAATGGCTGCTATGGCCAGAGCTATGCCGATCCGAAGCCAGGAGCCAGGTGCTTCCTCCTGTCTCCCATGAGGGTGCAGAGGCCCAAGCACTAGAGCCATCCTCCACTGCCCTCCTGGGCCACAGCAGAGAGCTGGCCTGGAAGAGGAGCGGGACTAGAACTCCGTGCCCCTATGGGATGCTGGCGCCGCAGGCGGAGGATTAGCCTAGTGAGCCATGGCGCTGGCCCCATAACGTTGCTTTTTCAAAATTAAAGATCTTTACAACATAGGGATTTTCTCTGTCTAGTCCCCTGCTGAATCCTTGACCCTATCTCAAAGCAAGTCAGAGAGTAAGCAGTCTACATGAGCTGGTCGAATTGGAGGACAAACAAATGTTAAAAACATGCTATGTATGATAATGCATGAAATAGCCTTCTTAATATAGCTTATTTAAATTAGTGAAACTTAAAATCAGACATTCTCCATCAGAGATAAAAAACAAAATGAAACAATATGGTTCACTCTCTTTGGAGTGGTATTAAAAGAAAGGGAATGTTAGAATTTTTAAGGGAGCATGATATCTTTATGTTTTTGAAAATAGGACACTGACTTAAAATAAAGTTAAGAACCCCAACTTCAGTGACTGATGTTGGAAATCTGCGTATTCTAGCAGTTTTGCTAAGCATGAGTTTGCACTTGGAGTTGTAGAAAAACGCGTAAATTAATGATCTATGTCATAAATACAGTAATTTGTTACTTTTAGTGTCATAAGAATGTCATTTTATTATGTGCCTCTTTTGGGGAAAAACTCTTTTGAGGTGAATATTAGATCTTAAAATCAGAGTTTTAGATAAGACTTGTAATTTCACCATTATTTAACATTTTCAATCTGTTTTCCCAAATTCAAGCTGATTGGTTGTTGAGGGTATGGTATTTGAATCAAGTTTGACATGCATAACCCTAAACTTGCTGAAATTGCAGTGTTTTAACCCTTTAAATACATTTTAAATTACCTAATTCAGCCACTAAACAGACTTTAATTTTGATATTTTATTGACCACAATTGAGAAATAAGAAAATGCAGAATAAAGAATTTCAATGACTTACCAGTGTCATTCAACTAGTATTAACTTTTTATATAGAATAGGTAGTTTACACTTCTTTGATGCTAATGTTTATGAATGGTCCTTAAGTTACACCAAGAACAGATGAGAGTGTTCCAACATCTTCCCATTTATGTAGGTAACTTAGTGTTTTATGTCCTGATTATTCCTCATCTTTCTTGACATTTTGGTTTACTTTTCCTCCAAGACTCTGATCCCCAAACTTTCTTTATGGAAATGGACAGCAGTATGAGATAGAAAGATGTAAGTGCATTGACTTGGAGATAAGAGAGTCCTAACTTTGAATCCTCTCTCAGTAATTCACTAGGAGTATGATTTTGACCAAATGATTTTAAAATTTAAACTGCAGTTTCTTTTCATATAAGTGTGGGACTCATATTACTTTTTAGGGTGGAGTGAGGATAAATTACTTATTGAAGAGTAGATGCTTTGTTATTGCAGCCTATTTACAATCCTGCAGTCTCCATAGCCATCAGCTCTGTTATCTAAATACTATCATAGTCACCTTCCTTTGCTATGCATCTGGAGGTAAAGTGCAGTGATTTGGAAGTTTTTTGTCAAATATTTTTTCAGGCATTTGAAACATTGAACTTCTCCACTTCTCTGAAGCTAGCTGTGGTCAACACTTTTATCAATGAAAGTTAAGTGGAAGTAGCTATGCCTTTTCCAGGCAAGCACAACAAAAACTAAATGATTCCCTATCTTATGATCTGCCTGTGATGCAGCCTGAGGTTGTTTTCTCACATGGATAATGCCCTCCAAACCTGAGTGTTGAAACTAACAAATGTGGAACCCAGTCCTCAGGAGGACACCTGGTGTGGACACTTGGTATAAGCCATGTTACAATGGCATTAAGATTTATTTGGAGATTTGAATTAACGACTGTATAATCTAGTCTACTTGGACCGGTGCAGGCGATACAGGATTCTTTTTTTTTTTTTTTTTTTTTTTTTTAGCAACTCCTTCTGACATTTCACTAAGGAAAATGTAATCTATTCATTCTAATATGTGAAATAATGTTTTCTGTACTCTCTCTGGTTTGAACTTTTTCTTGTTTGTTGATGGAATTAGAACAATTAGGCAATTTCTGCTACAGAGAAGGCATGGTTCAATCAACTTGAGGAGGAGATACTCTTTAGAGCATAGAAATTCTCTTCCTCATTCTTTTGTGTGGCCATCTTAACCAAAGGATTGCCAACAATGTTGCAGCACATGAACACCCCAAGCTTGCCTCTTTGTGTAACTGGATGATACAAAGAGCAAAGGGAAATATTGTCAACCACCACTTACCACTCTGTGCCTACTATGGATTAATATTGTACCTAGGCTTCCTTTTTATGAGGAATGTAGACATTTGCCTGTTTACTTTGGGTGAGAAGTTATTGTGTACATCATGTGGAACGCTGTAATCACCCAGAAACACCAGCAATATCCCTTTGGCTAACTATAACGAATTCTAAGTCAAGAATATATATCCTAAAATTAATACACTCCAAACATACTTATCGTGCATTTTCTGTGGCTGTTTAAATCTCAATATAATGCCAAATTTTGGATAACAATAAAAGTTCTGAATTAAAATAAGTTATATTATATTGGTCAGGATTCTTCCAAAGAAATAGAGTCAATACTGTGTGTATATAAAAATGATATAAAAATAAAGAGATTTATTTTAAGGAATTGGCTCCCACAATTGTGGAGGCTGGTAAGTCTAAAATCTGCAGGATAGGCCAGCAGACTGGAAACTCAGGGAAGCGTTTGTATTGAGTCTGAAGACTGCATGGAAACGGAATTTCTTCCACAGGACAATTCATTTTCTTTTCTCCTAATGTCTCAACGGATGGGATGTGGTCTACCTACCTTATGCAGGTCAATAACCTTTACTCAAAATCTAGTCATTTAAATATTAATCTCATCTAGAGAATTTCTTCACTGGGACAAGCAATTTTTTTTCCTCTTTCAGATTGCAAAAAGAAAACCACATTCAGGTTAAACCTATTACTGAATATTTATGGAATAGACTTCCAAGAATGAAGAACAGAAAACAGTGTTAGCAGAGATCCAGACAAACTCTAAATAGAATAAGTTCTAATAAATTGCTCATTTAATCTGTCCTTTGGAATGACACCTACATTTTATTCTATCACTATTCATTATCTTATTTGTTTCTGTGTTGGTACATCTTGAATTTTTATGTATTTTCTTATTTTTCTATATTGTGAAACTGTACTCTTTACATGAACATTGAGAGCAGAATAAGATTTTCTAGAGATGATCAGCTAATAATTAGGATATGATAACTTTGCTAGACACTGCTGTCACAGCTTGTACTTTATAAGCCACTTTCCAGCTTAATTTGCAGTGTCATTCTTTGGTTCTTGATCCAATAAATTGTGACTTGGGTAGAGGTCATGTTGTACAAATTGTGACCTCCTGTGTGTTAAGAGGTACTTTTCACTGCTTGATTAGGAGCAAGCTGTGCAATTGGCTACCACTTACAAGACTATAACAAGGCATAAGTCATTACATTTTTATAGTAATTTCCAAAACAAAGGACCTGGAGAAAAAAATACTTTCAAAAGGAAGTACTGGCTATCACAGCATAGACATGTATTTTACTGACTTATTTATTTATTTATTTATTTAAAATGTATGCTTTATTGAATTTTGACAAACAACATAACACAATTATCTGTGCAACTTGTTTATAACACACTTAATTTGACTTAATGCAGAAATATTTAGAGATAAGTGTAGTCTTTTATTTTTAAACAGAACCGATTTCATGTATTTCATAGGTACAGTTATAAGAAGATACCCATACATCCCTCCCTCCCACATTCTCCCTTCTTCCATCCCTTCTTTTCATTACAAAACATATTTTAATAAAAGATAATTAAGAATAATTTTAACATGATCTAAATAATTTAAAACACAGTGTTCCCCAATAGAGTACACATAAGATTCCGGTTTATAAGGTTGAAAAAAGTGTTTAATACAAACATGAAAGCAAATTACTTAATCAGGCATGACCACGTGGTGGGTTAAGAAAGGCTTGTAACAACAGCATCCCATATTAAGTGCGAGTTCAAGTATGGGCTGCTCCACTTCCAAATCCAGCTTCCGACTATTGCACCTGGGAGGAAGCAGATGATAACTCCGTACTTCTGTCCCTGCCACCCCTGTGGCAGACCCAGATGGAGCTCCTGTGTCTTGGCTTCCGCCTGACCCAACTCTGGCTATTCTGGCCACTTGAGGAGAGAAAAAATAGATGGAAAACATCTCTCTCACTTTCTCTCTCTCTTTGTCTCCCCGCCCCCCACCACCAACTGTGGCTCTTAAATAAATAAATAAATCTTTTTAACTTACTTCAGCTATCATGCAAAGTAAATGATGAATAAAATTAGCTTCATTTTATCTATATTTGGCCTAGCGATGATAACATAGCTGAGGTTCAATTATTGAAAATAAAATTATATAAAATCAAAATAGAGCAAGACAACATGAGCGCTATTAAATTAACGGATAAGTAATTAAATAATCAAGAGTGGTGAAATATTAACAGTAATTTGCATTGACATGCTGAGTTGGGCCACTTTTTGGGATGGCTGTGTCCAATGTCCGGGTAGATAGAAGCAGGTCTTGCCTAGGCTTCGCATCCAGCTTCCTGCTGGTGCACCTCCTGGGAGGCAGCAGATGAAAGCTCAACTGCTTGGGTTCCTGCAGCCCTTGTGGGAGACAAGGATGGAACTCTTGTCTGCTGACTTTGGCCTGGCCCAGCTCTGGCTGTTGTATGCATTTCAGGAGTATAATGGTGGATAGAGGATGTTTCTCAATCTCTGTCTCTGTCTTTCTCAACCTCTCCTCTTTCTCTCCTCTCAAATAATAAATACTTACAAAAACTCCTTTTTCAATCTTGATTTTCTGTTAGCTACCTTCAGTAAACATGCTATTTTATAACACAAATGTTTCATGGGCATACTTGCTTTGTGATGCCATTTCAAATTAATGATTTTCTTATGAGAAAACTGGTGTACAAAATCATATAGAATTGGGGCCGGCACTGTGGTGTAGCAGGTAAAACTGTCACCTGCAGTGCCAGCATCTCATAGGGGCACTGGAAAGAGTCCCTGATGCTCCACTTCAGATCCAGCTCTCTGCTATGCACCCAGGAAAGTGTCAGAGGATGGTGCAGGTCCTAGGACCTCTGTGCCAACATGAGAGACCTGTTAGAAGCTCCTGTTTCCTGGCTTCAGATTGGCTCAACTCCGGCCATTGTGGCTCTTCGGTGAATGAGCCAGTGGATGGAAAATCTCTCTCTCTCTCTCATCTCTCCCTTTCTCTCTCTCTCTATTTCTTTCTATAACTCTCTTCCAAATAAATAAAAGTAAGAATTGAAAATGAATCTTGATGTGATTGGAAGGGGAGAGGGAACGGGAAAGGGGAGGGTTGCGGGTGGGAGGGAAGTTATGGGAGGGGGGAAGCCATTGTAACCCATAAGCTGTACTTTGGAAATTTATATTCATTAAATAAAAGTTTAATAAATGAAAATAAATAAATAAATAAATAAATAAAATCACATAAATCTCAATAAGAGTGATATTCTAAAGGAGGAATTCCTTTCTACATGTCTTCTTCTTTAAAAAAAAAAAAGATTTCTTTATTTATTTGAAAGGCAGTGTTACAGAGAGGCAGAGGCAGAGGCAGAGGCAGAGAGAGAGAGAGAGGGAGGTCTCCCAACCATTGGTTCACTCCCCATTGGTCGCTATGGCTGGAGCTGCGCCAATCTGAAGCTAGGAGCCAGGAGCTTCCTCTAGGTCTCCCACATGAGTGCAGGGGCCCAAGGACTTGGGCCATCTTCCACTGCTTTCCCAGGCCATAGCAGAGAGCTGAAGTGAAGTGAAGCATCCTGGAATCTAACCTGCGTCCCTATGGGATGGCGGCACTGCAGGCAGCAGTTTTACCCGCAGTACACTATGCAGCAGTGCCGGCTCCTACATGTCTTTATGTATTTTTTTTGGGGGGGGGGGGGTTCCAATTTGGGATATAGTCCTTGGCTTTCAAATTAAGAGTTGAAATAATTCTGAGCTCAGCTCAATTAAGCTTCACTTGCTATATTTCGAAAATCTTACTGCTTTTAGTTTTTAGTAATTGACATGATAACTAGACAGATATTCCCTTTGGCATTTACTAACAGTCCTTTGCAGTTTTGAGTATCAACCTAAGCGTAATATTTTGGTAATTTATGGTTGTATTTTGTTTTTTTAGTAATGAGATAAAGCAGAACAACCTGAGATAAAGTAAAACAGTTGAAAATAACAGGCTGAAGCCTAAAATTATTTTTTCAATTCATATGAGCTACTTGTTAACGAACTCAGAAGATGCTGGTTTGAGATATAAAGATCAACTCTCCCAAGTACATGCGACAAGCACCCTCTCTGTTTCCCTACCTCTCTCCCTTCCTCCCTCCCTCTCTCACCAGCTGAGAAATTTACCATCTCTTATGCTTGGCAGACACAAGTTACTTCCCTGTATCATCTTTCACTTAAAGAGCACTGGTTTTAGTCAATGTTTTAAATTTCCCATTTTTAACATTTTATTTGACCTCTGACCAGGCTAGGGACAAAAAAACCAGCAACTGCCAAAGTTGGATGGATAGTAGGGTCCAGAAAAATGTGAACAGGAGTACTATTAGATTCAGATAAGGAAATGGGTTCTATTTTATGGTTAAATACAAGAAAGAATAATACTACCCATGGGCACTTGTGTTACAAGAAATAATGACTGACAAATACAGACCCAGAAACCAGATAAACTCATAACGAGGGCTTTTAATTCATCATATTTTTAAAATAATAATACTTATGAAATGTCTTTACATTTATTGCCTGTTAGTTGAAGTCAATATTCTAATATGTGATTGTTTTCTTTATTATTATTATTTGAACTGTATATGTTTTTGAGGTACCGTGTGGTAATTTTATGTGTACGTACACAATGTGTGGTCATCAAATCAGGGCAGCTAGCATTTCCAGCTGCTTAACCTTTCCTAAAAAAATTGATTAATGTGTAGTAGCTGTACTTACTTATGGGTGACTTGATTGATTATTTTAAAACCACTCAATTTTTTCTCTCCTAGCACTTTCTGTTATTTGGGGATCAAACAGAAATCAATCCTTTACATGTTCACCTTAGGAAATAGACCTCCATTTCTCTGGATGGGCATGTAGTTCACCTGCAGTCATAGACATGCTCAATACAAGGTTGTTTTTAATCCTCTGTTTCATAATAAGACCCTTGATAATAACATATGATTGTCTCCATGATGTCGAGTATGTTTTCGTTGTCAAGCTAATTTTGAAAAGATGAAACTTTAATAAACCCAGAACAATATTTGAAAAATTTATTATGCTTTTCAAATGTACTTTTTTGTTTTCATTTGCTATACAATATACTTCCATTATTAAGGGGAAAAATCAATGTGTAAGAAACCTGAACTCTTAAATCATGAAATAAACCTACATTTATCTGGGGAGAATAAACCTAAAGAATATAAACCAGAAAGTGCAAATCGGTTTTAAAAATACAGTTTTAAATAGCTATCAAATGCAGTGCACGCTCCACAAACTGCAGACGGCTTCCTGAATAAAATATGAAGACACGTAGCTCTGTGACTATCTATCTCAGTTAGTTAAAAAAAAAAATTCAGAAGAAAATTTCTAAATAGACCATATACTATCTGCAAAGGAATAAACAAAGTGGCCAGCACTGACAGTGTTTGCTTTTCATGTGGTGGAACTGTGTACAAACACAAGGCCTAACAAATGTCAGCTCCTCATTTGCAAATGAAGATGTAAAAGGAAATGTCGGTGACAGTACATGCAACAGTTCATATCTGAAGTTTGGCACAGTGAACTGACAGCCACAGAGGAGCTGCAGTGGCCTAATCCTTTCTTTCTGCCTTCTAGCAATGATAGTCAGGAGCGGGGGGAGGTGGGGTGGAGTTAATAAATATGTGATGAGGAAAAGCTGTGGAAGAATGGCAGCTCTTCTCCTCCACAAGAACTCATCTTCAGAGATAATTAACTAGGTGACAACATACAATGTGCCATTAACAACAGCATTCAAATCATTTCTGGACTTAAGTACAGTTTTAAGCCGCTTATCAGATTTTCATTTCTGAATCCATTCAGCTGTCAGGCTTACATCCTGGCTCTTTATTGAAGCTCACATGGGAATCCAAAACCTTCTAATTTTCTATACAGATTCATTTCAGAATCAATTAGAGTTGGTGGCAGCCTTGTCCCTGTGTGCAAAGGGGATTAGCTGGGCACTTGCTCAGCTGAATCTACCTCTGAATGTACATTCACCCTTCCACCGAGAATGAGCTCTTTCTGTCCCCCTTCTAGAGGACTCTTCAGCCATTGAACCGCTGTAGACAACAGATGGCAGATAATCACTCGAGCAGCCTCCAATTTTGTCAGGAAAGGGAAAGTGATCATCCAACTCTCTCTTACAGTAGGTAAGAGACCTCTGGGCATTTGAAGCATGCTCTGCTTTTAAATAGGGAAATCCGCAGTCGACTTCCTTCTCTGGCAATTTCCTAACAATGTCATCCTGCAGTCCTTGTCCCTGACTTTCTCTCATCACCTCCTCGACCTTCCTGCCTTCTCATTCCCCATCTTGCCTCACCCAATTTTGCTGAGATCTTTGTTCTCTCCATGTGCAACCAAGGTCATCCTTCCTGTTACTGGTGAAACACTTTAATGTTGTTCTTTCAAAAAAACAGTCTTATGCAGCATATCGTATCGAGGAGTGCCTTATACTGATTATTTTGCAGACAAAGCATTTTATGTATACTCTATTTTTTATTATTCCCCAAAAAACAATATAAAATGGGTGTAGTTCACGTGAACGTGTTTACTTTCTATCCATCTTTCATTATTCTCAAAGAAATGAACATGAAATATCCTTTGTCCTATTAAAATCATCTAACTTTAATATTTAATTTGAATGTTAGAATTATGTGCACTTAGTATAAAAACAAGTAAATTACAAGCATTCCAATAAGAAACAGAGATCAATACTCTCTACCTACTAGTGACTTTGAGTGATGGCTTTCAATTATTTTAGAAGTTTCTTCTGGTATTTTCTTTTATATTTCAAAATACAGGGCTTACATTATTATTTCTTCACCTTTCAATTTTAGTCACTATTGTATTGACTTCTCTCCAAGAAATATAATGTTGAGACTCATTCATTCTAGCTTGCTATTATGCACAGTGTTTGGACTTCTGCTCCAAGGGGCACCATACTCATGTATATTGCTTGAGACATGAACAAAAGCCAGCCTGAGAAACCCTGAGCCTGCTCCAGCACCACCAATAACAACATTCCCCCTCTTTATCCTCACAATGTGTTACTGATCCACTTAAATTTAAGCTGCCACTGGTTATAAGGTGCAGTATTTTTTATGCCTACTATCTAGAAAAATAAAATGCTTATAATTAAAATATGACACGGTATTTTCTTATCATCAAGAATTTTTATATTATACCTATTTTAAAAGGCTCCTCAGACCAATTTAAGACACACTCCTAATTTTTGTCATACATCATAATTTTGCCTCTTGGAAAATGTATAATAGAAATAAATTGGCTAAGGCTTTCATAATATTTCTTTCTATTAATAATATGACTTATGAATTGCTTTTCAACTCAAGGTTCTTATTTTTAGGTTTTCAAAAACAACACTGTCATCTGTGTTATCCGGAGTGCTGGATATAGAATATTGTAAAGCACCACTTCACTATTGGCTCTTGATTTTTCCAAAGCGTCTGACATCCTGGCACTTTCTTGATCTTGAGAAGCTGTCAATTGAAAGCTTGCAAATCACACCTGGTGCTCTTTTTTTTTTTTTTTTTTCTTCCTTAAAAGGAAGCTAAATAGTTTATTGTCTGAAACTACAAAAGTTATGGTTGCCTAGATGTGCCATTAAGTTGAATAACTACTCGTTCATGTAAAGGCAAGAACAATTATGTCACACTTGATATCTGGCCAAGACCCTTGTAAGATGCTGTTGAGTACTTATAAAATGCATTCTTATTTCATATATGTTAAAAATGAGAAACAAAACACATCGCATACTTGATGAAATAATCATAAGGATTGATTAAATGAAAATAGTCTCTCTTATTTTTATGGGACTACTAAGTACATAAGGGCTTCTTAAAATTTTTAAGGACCCAAGTGAGCTAAGTATTTTTAATAAATATGTTGTTTACAGTTTTTTTTTGCAAACTTTGCTATCCCTAGCTAGCTTAGTTTGTGTTGATGGCTTTTCTCTTTGTCATTCAATAATTCTTCCCCCATGATTCTCATACAAAACTTCACAACCCAACTCACTGCATTTGAACATATCAGGAACTGTTCTTAGTCTTTAGAGACATGTCTTGTGGAGGTCTGCTTCTTGTGCTTCCAGGTGTAATGTCTGTTTTAGTCAGGTTACTTAACACTGTCTTCAATTGTCTTCTCTGTCCTCTTCTATGTTTGTTATATCTTATATTTATTGTTTCAAGTTTAAAATATTTATCTCAATACAATTTTGAGAGAATATTTGCTTTTTGTAAAGTTACTTTCACTTCATTATTTTTAAAAGATAAGCAATATGAGGTATATGAAATTGTTTTTCCCCTCTTAAATATGGGAAACCACAATCTAATGTAATTATATAATTGCTTTAGGCCACAGACAGTAGACATTATTGCAGTTCTGTTCTAATTCTTTGTTGCAGTTCTGAGTTTTCTAAAGTTTTCATAAACTTTACTCACTAGAATTTTATTGTGAAAATGTTTTGCTGGGTAAAGTATAATCTCAATTATTGTACTTCCAGAAGACAAGCATAAATGATACTCCTTAAAATTAACTTTTACCCCAAATTTTATCATCAATTATTTCTTCTGTATAATTTGACCCAGGTAGTTTTGATGACTCGTACGTTTATTTACTCTTCAAAGGGGAATTCATTCTTTGTTGGTATTAAGATTGTAATACTTTTGGAAGTATGGAATCTAGCTGAACATATATAGTGACAGATATAAGAAAAATAACAGCTTGAATTTCATATATTCATGACATTTTAAACATTTAAGAAAAATGTGGATTATGAATATTTTCTTACTTTTCATTATCAACTGGATCACACCTGGTTGAACCAGTTTAAATGAACCTACTTTTTCATAGATAATAATGATTATCCTTATTTTAATATTTCTAAATCCATAACATTTATTACAGTATATAAGTCAGTCACATACTGGAAAGAGGAGATTGTGTCGTGTTTGCAGAAATTATGATAATTATAATACTATATATTCAATGATTTTCCTATGTTTAAAAAATATAGAGCGGGCCAGCGCCATGGCTCACTTGGTTAATCCTCTGCCTACAGCGCTGACATCCCATATGGGTGCCAGATTTTAGTCCCAATTGCTCCTCTTCCAGTCCAGCTCTCTGCTGTGGCCCAGGAAGGCAGTGGAGGATGGCCCAAGTGTTTGGGCTCCTGCACCCACACGGGAGACCAGGAAGAAGCACCTGGCTCCCGGCTTCGGATTGGCGCAGCACCAGCTGTAGCAGCCATTTAGGGGTTGAACCAACGGAAGGAAGACCTTTCTCTTTGTCTCTCTCTCTCTCACTGACTATCTCTGTCAAAAAAATAAATGAATAAATAAATAAATACAGAGCAAATTAAAGAAAATTTGTGTTTTTACCTTATAAATTGATTTCTGACACGTTTGTCATTTCCTGTGTATAAAATAAAAAAAAAAAAATGAGTACACACTAACAAGACAGTTGTGATGAAAATATATGGTTTATTTATAAAATAAGAGCTGGAATCTCCCAATGGTTTCCTGCATGATTCTTGGTTGGTGTAGGTCCCAGGAGGACAAGAATCTGTTTCTTTTGATTATTGACACACCACTGCCAGCTAGGAAAACCTTTACTCATAGCGGGCACTAATAATATGTATAGAGATAAATGAATATTACTACTAGACAGTATTTTTCAATCACAAACCACAAATTCATAAACCTTCCTTTCTCCTACCACACCAATTAATGTGATTGCCATATCTGAGTCTCTCAGTGAGGCTGTAATGTAGCCTGATGTCAGTGAAGGAAAATAGAGGCACTTTACTTAATATTAAGTGGTCTTTGCATAACATTACGTGGTATTTTCCAATAACTACATATGGCATAGTAACAGTGTAGTTTGAGGAAGATGTTATCTGAAAATAATGTTCCTTATATATTTTCCAAAGAACTATGAACATATATTCACAACATATTCTTGAAAAGTTATCCCAAATAGTATATATTCCAAATATATATAATACACATATATAAATATACATAGAGGTAGAAACAGAGTTGGAGAAACACACAGAGAGGAATATATACCTCTATTTATGTTTATCTACTGAGTTAAGATGTCCAATTTCCTATTATATCTCCATCTATATCTAATTTTCAGTGGTTAAGTTATACAGCTTTGTTTTTCCATGATTGTGTTGTTAGGGGGGTGATTCTTGCTATTTTTTATGTGGTATGTGTTTTTTCTCTTCTGAATCAATTTTGTTCTCACAAGAAGTGGAAGAGATCAAATATTGCAACTTAATTAACTCATTTTATAACTTAAAATATTTACATAAGAAACAGTTTCTTATAGATTTGGGGCAAACATAAACTAGTTATCATCTCTGTAAGCACCTTTACTTTCTTTGTGATAGAGACATTCACTAGAAGTAAAACTTTAGCGATTAATAATACGAATATGTATTGTGGATCAGAACATATGCTGGTCTGGTACTGGATGCCCTAGGAACTTGCCTATTGCCTGTGGCAGAAGACTTCTTTCAAATGCCCTGGCCTCTTCACTTACGCAGGCAAGAGGACACTGAACTCCCAGGCAAATTAGTTGGGAGAATTTTCTTTACCATTATGAGTGCTAAATAAATATATTTGAATGTGAAATTCATTCATGTTTTCAAATTTCCCCTTATAGTAATAAACTTCCTTTCTCTTTTCCAACCACAAAGGTTTGAGTGTGTCAAACAGCACATTAGGAAAACAGTAGATTAACTTTCAACAGTAGAATTACAGTTGAGTTAAAGAAAAGGTTTAGGGTGCAGAAAAGAATAAACTGTTGAATTTCATTCCTGTCTCAGGGTAGCTGAAGGCATGCAACCCAGTGCCTTTTCAAAGCCATCCAAACAATAAGCATTGAAAATAAATGCCTGTGTGATTCCCCACTACTCAAAACTGAGAGTACATATTGTTACCTGGCCTTTGTGATCCAAAGCATAATTTTTCTAACATTGCCATTTCTCTTGGCTGTAAAAACTGAAAAAAAAAATGCCAGAAGTGTTGCTACACAAGACTGCAAATGATATATTATACTGCAGTCCAGAAAAATATAAAACCACACACTAAGGATTTTGATTTAACAAAATAAAATTAGGTTTTATTCCCAAGAAGGAGAAGGGATTACTTCTCTCGTCTTGATACACCTAATTTCTTTTCACTATAGAATTTTTTGAACACTGTTATTGCATTTCCAATTCTATGATGCTGAGAAATACATTTTCCAAAGGAGAGGGGTGATGAGAAGAAGGTAGGGAATGGACAAGTGTAGCAAAAGGATATACAATTTCAAGCATTTTTATTTAGAAACTCCAATGATTTATAAATTTTGAAGGTATATTTTAATATTCAGCAGAACTGAGAGCTCCCTGGGCCTCAAAATAATGGTGTGAGCATCATTACGTGGACCTTGGGCAAGGACACCATGACCTCTGCAGGCTATCTATCAAGAGGGCATAACTAGGAAGAAGCCCTTCAGTCTCCATATGCTCCACTGTGCTAATTTCAGAGGTTGTGGTGATAGTCATCCTCATGAGGACAGAGAGTTGTTGTTGTGACCATCTACTTAAGGGCCCTAAACTCAGAATGTGATAATCCACAACAGAATGAACCACCAATGTTCTAACCTGGAGAGAAAATATGCCACATCTAAATCCCATCTCCATTCTTTGATATTTATTTTATATCTCTCTTCCTAAAACCTTTTGTAACTCAAAATATGTCTCTGTTTCATGTATTGATGATCTTTATTTTTAGATTAGAAATTCATCAAATGACGATAGTTTTAGCTTACCTTTTAGTTTTAAAATTTTAAGTGTGCATCTGGTTAGATTAAAAGCTCTTTTCCATATGAATTAATTAATGAAATGGTTATGGAATTATAAATAGGAATTGAAAACTTTATCAAAAAAGTTGCAGCTTAATGGGTCAGTCACCCATATAATTGAATTACTATAATGTGATCAACGAAATATTGATAAAAGTATATGAGAGGAAAAGGACTATCGGATGCACCCTATATTAGATTTCTTTTAAGCTTATTTATTTGTTCTATCAGATATATTCTATTAAATGTCTTTAAACTTATTTATTTAAAACAGAGTAACACATAACACACACAGACCTTCCGTCTGTTGATTCTCCTCTTGTAATGTTGGCAAGAGCTGGGCCTGGGCTAAGTCAAAGAAAACCAGGAGCCAATCATTCCATCTGAGTCTCACTTGGGTGACAGGGAGTCAGTTATCTGGTTCATCACCTGCCCCCTCCCAGGATCACATAAGTAGGCAGCTAGACTAGAAGCATAACAGCTGGGACTTGGATCAGGCATTTTGACATGGGCTGCAAGTCTCCCAACAAACGGCATAACCCACTGTGCCAGAAAGTGTGCCCCCATTGTATTTATTAATATCTCCTATATAGAAAGTTTTCTGATGTTCAGATTTCAGTATTCCCTCTGTGTTCGTTAGCTTGCTAACAATCATCTCAAAAACAAATGAGCAATGTTTCTTATTGCGAGAATGGTGACTACCCATTTTGCTATGCAAACTATGAACATTTTATTGTTGTATTGAAATATCCACTGTGAAAAGATGTAGATGCAGAAATATTGTACAGAAAAAAATAGATACGTCCAGCTGAAAAGTAGATATTCAGATGCATGTATTTATATGTTCATAATACATTTTACTGTTAAAATATCATAATTTAATTTTTCCTAAACTGAAATTATGTTATTGCAAAAATTAAAGGAAAATTGAAAGAAAAGAAAGAGAGAGGAGGGATTTAGGGAGAGGGGGAGGAAGTATGGTTAACTTCTCATAATTGTATCTATAAAATACATGAACCCTGTTCTCCTTATATTAATAAACATTAAAGAATAATAGGGGCCGGCACCATGGCTCACTTGGTTAATCCTCCACCAACATTGCCGGCATCCCACACGGGCACCAGGTTCTAGTCCTGGCTGCCCCTCTTCCAGCCCAGCTCTCTGCTGTGGCCCGGGAAGGCAGTGGAGGATGGCCCAAGTGCTTGGGCCCCTGCACCCACATGGGAGACCAGGAGGAAGCACCTGGCTCCTGGCTTCAGATTGGCACAGCGCTGGCCATGGCGGCCATTTGGGGAGTGAACCAACGGAAGGAAGACCTTTCTCTCTGTCTCTCTCTCATTGTCTATAACTCTACCTGTCAAATAAAAAAAAAGAATAATAAATGATTTTAAAACCTTGGAAATGTGGCTTTATGAGTAACTGACTGCTTTCCAGAACACCTATATTTTATAAAGCCCCTCCCACTACACACACACACACACTCATACATACACACATGTACACAAACACAGCTTGCTCAACATAATGGAAAGCTTTAGTGAAATACAAAATAAAACTATACAATTACATTGTTTTAATGTCCAAATGGATGAACTTATCAGGAGTGACAATCCTAAGAGTTGCCTAGGATATAGCTAACTTGTACTATCACATGCTACTGGTGAGAAATTGGGATCATCCTCCTGAGATAATCATTTGGCAATATCTACTATAATATTTATATGCATATCCTATTACCATCACATAGTAAATTCTCTCCTGAGTATACACCAACAAAAACACATACATATGTGCACTACAAAAGTACAAAATGATTATGAGGTTCTTCAAAATGATCTTGAAAATGTGTATTTTGAGAAACTATGAATGGATTTCAATTTTTTGCACCAAAATAAACTTGTCATTTAATTTTTTTCTTCCACCAACTTTTTGAAGTACCCTCCTAAGCTTTATTCTTGATTTTGATGGGAGTTGCATGGGCCAGTTTACAATAGTTCATCAAATTATGGATTATAATTTATATATTTTCTATTTTTATATCAATAAATGCATATTTAAAATGGAAATTAATATCATATGCATTATTCATAGTTACTTTACTGTTTAGTATTTGCTAATTTCCATTTTTAAATAAGCCTTTACAAATTGCACTAGTACTCATATTTTTTAATTTGGATGGTGTGTATCTTTATTTCTGTCCTTCCCCCACTCACAATATTCATTGAGAGTATTCCTTTGAAAAATAATGTTATCATATTTTTCAAATGATCTATTTAATTATTCAATTGAAAGGCAGAGTTACACCAAGAAAGAGGGAAAAACACAGAGGGAGAGAGAGAGAGAGGTGTCTTTCTTCTGCTGGTTCACTCCTCAAATGGTCACAACAACCTGGGCTGGGCCAGGCCAACGCCAGGAGACAGGAGCTTCATCCAAGCCTTCTACTTGGGCCATCCTCATTGCTTTTCCAGGCACATTACCAGGGAACTGGTTTGGCTTTGGAGAAGCTGGGTCTTGAATTGGTGCCCATATGGGATGCCAGCATCACAGGCAGAGGCTTAACCTGCTGGCTCCAATTATCACATTTTAACATGATTACTGAAGTGTTAGATATTTTCTGATTTCAAAAAAGAGTATAAGTTTTAAAATGTTAGCTTCTGAGAGCACCTAGTCTTTATAAACTCTTAAGAAAAAAGTGGTAATTTTCATGTGCTTCCAAAATCATACACTAATGAAATAAATTAAAGATCAGGTCTTTGCCTTATCATCTGATGATTCTAGCATTAATATCCTGGAAATACTTCAATATTCATACTTATTTGTCCAAAGTGCTTATGATTATAAACTACAGATTTTTACATATTTTAATGGCAAATTTAAACTCATATACTAATTACAAAGCAGGATCTTATTACATTATACAGTAAACATATTACATAAGAAATTCTTTAAATTATGCAATATTCTAGTATATTAAGGGTGCACCACTTAAGGCTAATATAAATAAAAATGTGTTAAAATCACATGATTAAATGAATCTTCATTTACTTAAGAATTTGATGGAACATAATTACATATTTTAAAAATTTATTTTGTTTATTTGAAAGGTAGAGTTATAGAGAGGAAGAGGCAGAGAGAGAGAGAGAGAGAAAGAAAGAGAGGTCATTCATCCACTGGTTCACTTCCCAAATGGCTGCAGCGGCCAGAGCTGTGCCGATCCAAATCCAGGAGCCAGGAGCATCTTTCACATCTCCCACATGAGTGTATGGACTTGGGCCATCTTCTGCTGCTTTCCCAGGCACATCAGCAGGGAGCTGGATGGGAAGTGGAGCAACCATGACTTGAATAAACTCCCATATGGTATGTTGGCACTACAGGTGGCAGCTTTACCCACTATGCCACAGCGCTAACCCCATAATAGCATTTTTAAAGTAAACCATAAATAAGAACCAAAAAGTGTTTAGAACATTAAATGAATATATCTAAACATCTATGCATTGATTTTTAAAATTCTTTGACCAACATATTCAAATATAGACAGTGTACCTCACTCACTTTCATTACATTTTTTTTTTAAGATTTATTTTATTTATTTGAAAGGCAGAGTTACAGAGAGGAGTAGAGCCATAAAGAGACAGGTCTTCCATCCTGCTAGTTCAATTCCCAAATGGCCACAACGGCCAGACCAGAGCTGATCTGAAGCTGGGAGCCCAGAGCTTTCTCCAGGCCTCCCACACGGGTGCAGGGACCCAAGGAGTTGGGCCATCTTCTGCTGCTTTCCCAGGCCATAGAAGAGAGCTGGATCAGAAGAGGAGCAGCCAGGACTAGAATCGGCGCCCATATGGGATGCCAGTGCTGCAGCCTTGGCACTGACCCACTGTTCCACAACACCGGCCCCTCTTTACATATTTTTATTATTTTTCTCAATTGATCAGTTAGCTTGAAAATGTTTAGGAAGTTCAGTATCAGATGGTGGCCTACCAAGAGATCGTTAGACTATCAAAATCTATTTTGTAAAGAATGCTTTGCAAGTCAATATGTCAAATTAGAATTCTGTTCCCTTGTGCCATTGTACTGGCACACATTTTTCTTTTGTATCTCTGTTAACTGTGAATGAAATATTTCTCAACTGGCATGTGATACATTTTTGAACTGGTTGAATAGTTCTTCTACAAAAAGTTGTTTTCTTTTACATTTTTCCCTCATGTTTATCTATTGTTACATATACATATAAACACAAAAATAACAAAAGTGACATCTTATATCCATTCGATTTTTGTGTGCCATTTTTGGAAGTTAATAGAACTTGCAGTTTAAGAAGTCATTTCCTACGTGATCATGCAGAAAAATTATAATTCTATCACTTTTACTTCATTTCCCTGGATTCTTGCACTCATTGTAGCAATTCAATACCTATTTCAGAAATGCAGTGAACCATTTTCCACTATATCACTGGAGGAGCAATATCCTTGTTCTCTTTCGAGATCTATTTTTTTAAGAAGCACATGCAGCAACTGTTTCCAAGATATAAACATTAGTATTGCTGCAGACTATTTGACTATAGCCTGTGGGGAGGATTTTCATGCTTCAACATAGTGTAATATTCAAATTGAAAATAAAACTTTTAAAGCTTGAAGGGACTAGCACAGTTTGGTTGGGTTGTGACCACCATTTTGAATTAGATATTCTGTTGGAGTGTCCATTTCTCCTTTTCAAGCCTCATTTTCCATTAAAATATAATCTAAGCAGTTCAAATGTGCACTGAATCTCATACTTCTAAGAAATCTAGTTTATGTGTTCCAAGCTTATAGCCTCTATTTACTTCAAACACTGAAGCATAAAAAGGACCTTTCTCTGCTTGATTAATACAGTGGGGCATTTCCAACAAAACTAAATATATATAAACATAGTTATATATAATTCAATAAATGGAATAATTTTGTATAATTAAATATGTAAACTTATATAAATTATATCTGTATGTAAATACACCTGAATATAAACATAAAACTAAAACCAACTGTCAATACATTTCCTCAGATATGTACATTAGGACAATAGAGCCGTAACTGCCAAGTGCTGTACTGAGGTTTGCTTGTGATGCAAGTAAATACAATAGTTATTATACAAGAAAGGACATAGAGACTCAAGAAATGTGCTTTGCCTCATGTAATAGGATAGCCATACTGCTGCTAGGGTTTCTATCCCTTAATTTCTCCATTATATTCTTGTTATATAATAAATGCAAATAAAGTAAAATTATGATTAAAAAGGAAGCAAAATCACATAAAATACATAAAATTTTTACTATGCACAGCATAAAGTTTTTAGCATAAATGAAATTTCTCCTTTGCATTCTCTTTTTAATGTAACTTATATGTTATTCAAGGTCAATATTTTCATTTTTCTCCAAACCTTTCAGTGTTCAATGAGATTTGAGTGAAACACCAAAGACCACTTGTTTCCTTAAGCTTAAAATAAATAAAATTGGACTAGGCTTGGGCTTCCTTGACTTTAATTTGTGTTCATGGATAACCCAAAGTCTTTTTTAGGATTTAAGAGAAAAAAAATTCTTCAAGTATTTGGAGAAAAAGCCATGGGTGTTTCATTATTCCCTAGTTAGGCACTTACACTGAGATTTATTACATCTTGAGTCTCCTAGATGATATCTGATGTATATATATATTTTAGTATCTGATGAGACAAATGCAAGTATGTATTACAAAAGACTGCTATTTGAAAGAAAATTTTCATTTTATTTTAATTCATATATCACATCACATTTTGCTAAAAATAAGAAATGAAGCTTTCTTATGTATTGTTCAATAGGATATGTATAGGAACTATATATCATAATATGAGTATTTTAAACATGAATTCTTCATTTATGATGCACTATGTGTCTTGAAACTTGACAGACCTTAAGTACTTGGCAATGATACTATTAGACTTTGTAAAACATATACTGTAGAACACTTGAAGTTACATTCTTCCAGTTTTCCCGATAACACTACTCTAGTAGAAAATGAATCTTGATGTGAATGGAAGGGGAGAGGGAGCGGGAAAGGGGGAGGGTTGCGGGTGGGAGGGAAGTTATGGGTGGGGGGAAGCCATTGTAATCCATAAGCTGTCCTTTGGAAATGTATATTCATTAAATAAAAGTTAAAAAAAGAAATTTATGGCCGGCGCCGCGGCTCACTAGGCTAATCCTCCGCCTTGCGGCGCCGGCACACCGGGTTCTAGTCCCGGTCGGGGCACCGATCCTGTCCCGGTTGCCCCTCTTCCAGGCCAGCTCTCTGCTGTGGCCAGGGAGTGCAGTGGAGGATGGCCCAAGTCCTTGGGTCCTGCACCCCATGGGAGACCAGGAGAAGCACCTGGCTCCTGCCATCGGATCAGCGTGGTGCGCCGGCCGCAGCGCGCTACCGCGGCGGCCACTGGAGGGTGAACCAACGGCAAAAAGGAAGACCTTTCTCTCTGTCTCTCTCTCACTGTCCACTCTGCCTGTCAAAAAAAAAAAAAAAAAAAAAAAAAAAAAAAAAAGAAATTTATAGTTCATGCCCTCTAGCACATATAATATTTTGCATTAATATTTTGTCAAAAATATGATAATCTCCAACATGACAGTGAAATAATTCAGCACTGCAAAAAAACTGCACCAAAATTCTATTGATTGTTTTAGGCTTATTTGCTATGCAAGACATTGTTTGCATTAACTAATTTTTTTAAGGGAAAGGGTTTATTGGGGGAAACCCAACAGACTGGAGGGAAAGGGCAAAGAAGGAAAAGAGGGAGAAGAAGAGCGTAAGAGAGAGACAGAGAGGCAGAGATATGGAGAGAAAAGAAACAGAGAGAAAAGAGACAGAGAAAGGGAGAGATCAGGAGACAGAAAGAAAAACAGCCACGTATTCAGTAACACGTTCTTTTAAAACTTTATCATTACTCTTTTCACATACTAAAATCAATAAGTGGCTTATTTTACTGAATATGTGAGAAAATATCTCCTGTATATAAAAATTATTAGAGATAATCTACTTTCCTGATTTCATAGAAAGTATGGGATATGTTTATGTTTAGACTACCAAAAACTGCTAAAACTAGAACCAACAGGAATAACTAAATAAAATTGTTCATTACATCATATTATATTCTTTCTGATTTATATTATGTGCTAAAGTTCCACTAATTTTAGGGTAATCATATGTCTTAGTATGATTGGAGTAGTACTAGTTTATACTTATTGTCATGGCACAAATTATAATAGCACCATTTTCACGATTAAAGATGTTTATAATTGAGCAATTAATTAAATAGTTGTCCTAATTAATATAATAATATTCAACGTAATTTTATATCTATATAGACAATTATGTTCTTTGTTTGAACCAGAAACAAATTAATAAAAGTATCACAAAAACTTATCAAGAGGCAGCTAATATTATAGAAAGAAAATGGATTTTAGAATCCTGCTGAATTCAGACATCTTAGCTTGGCATATAGTTGTCATCATGCTGAGAAAAGATAACTTCTCTAGTACTCAATATTTGTGTCAACACAATGGGTCTTACAATCTGCATTACTGTTTTATTGCAAAGATTCAATCATGAACACATCAAGCATATTAGCAAACAACAAATGTTATTTCAATTATTTTAATAAGTTTTAAAAAGAAAAGATGTTAGCATAATACTTTAGCCTATTTATAGCACTGAATAACAGTTCAAAAGCTTAAATGAAAACACTACCTACTGATTTGACTGAATCCATTTTGAGCTGAAATTAACAATTGCTCTACTTATCTCAGCACGGAATCCATTTTGCTAAAAATAACAAAAAAGGACTTGCTGTATTCCAAAACTGTATATCTGTTCACTTGAAACAAATAGATTTAAAAAAGTCTGCAATGCAGGAGCCCACTAATTTCATTCTCTCATTTCTTAATGGATCATTATTTTTCCTTATTTTTAACCAAAGTCTTTGAGTTTGTTCAGGAATAAGCTGTCATTCTTGACATATCATCCCACTGTGTTCCCAGCAATTATTTTTAAAGAAAAACAAAGTGAAAAAAATTTTTACAGAAATTTCCTTACAGTCTCTTTGGAGTACTAATATATGGAACATTTTTATTGAGCTTATATATATACTCATTTTGTGATTTCATATACTAAATATATGTGTGTGCATGTGTGTTGTATATAAAACTACAAAGTAAATTCTAATAAAATCATAATAAGCTTAACCTCAAAACCCTTTTTTATCTAACAACTATTTTGAAATTATATTAATGAAAACCATAATATAATTAAATATAATCCATTAATTCAATATGAATAATTCTTCATTCTGTCCATAAATAGTTGTTGATGCCAGCTGTTTTAGGGAGTGAGCATTGATTGACAGCGAGCCTCCAGGGTCAGAGTCTCTGTGCATGTCCTTTTTTTGACATAAGTCTTATTCCTTAGTGTTTCTATATTGAAATGCCTTGTTACAAATGATAATTAACAATAAATCCCCCACTCCTAACACACAAACAGTTCTGTGAGATTGTGTGGAAAGATAGTAAGATGCTAATGAATAGATGAGTCTGGGGTTCCGTGGATATTTCAAGGTTAAAGATGGGAGTATGCAAATCAGACATGTTTAAATGGTATTAAATCCACAAGTTTGAGGACTGAGTATAGACAGAGAAGGAAAAGAATGCAGGACCACAGTGTAACCCAACATTTAGGTCTCAAGAATAGAGGAACCCATTAAAAATCAATGAAAAGAAATAGGCTGGGCTTCAGAGGTCTCTTCAGAATGGTGAAGAACCTTATTCCAATCTTTGAAATAAGCAAAATGTTGACAAATTGAAAATTAATGACTTATCTCGGTCCAAAGCAAATTTGAGATTACAAAGCAAATCACCACAATCAAATCTGGAAAGACTGGCACATTTATAGAAGACACAGCCTGCATCTGACTACTTGGAGCAGAAATCTCTGGGTAGGTCACTGTACATCTAAACGAAGGAGACACATCAGTGGTGATTTTGACAAATAGCTGATGACTGAATATGCTATGGAATAATGGCTAACGTTCCTCAGTAGCCCAGATGGAGGGAGGGTACTCTCTCACATCTTATCTCCAAGAATTCCAATATGCTTTCATGATAAATTCCTGAGAAAAATCATCTTTCAACTCTAGCACAGAGAGAAGGCTATCAAATTTCCCATGAGAATAACTTGAATTCTAGGAGGAACAAAAGACCTTCGTAGAACCAGGGCCAGTGTGAAGAACATTTGTTCTGTTCTTGCTCCTTGCAGCCCCTTTGTTTCACCAAAGACATTAAGGAAAAAGACATCATGAACAATAACTTTAGTGAAATCATTTGGGAACATGGCACCAAGAAAAGCGGTTAAAGAACATAGAGGAAAAACGATTTACTATTGGAGAAATGTGGTTTTAAGACATAGGCATGGGGCTGGCATATTTGCATGGTGGGTTAAGCTGAAGCCTGCAATGCTGGCATTCCATATAGATGTTGGCTCAAGTTCCAGCTTCTGATCTGATCCAGTTTCCAGCTAATATGCCTTAGAAAGCAGCAGAGGATGGCCCAAGTGCTTGGGCCCCTGCAACCAACTGGGAGATCCAAAAGTAGCTCTTGGAACCTGGGTTTGGTCTGGCCCAGCCCAGGTGATAGAGGCCATTTGGGGAGAAAACCAGTGAGTAGAAAACCTCTCTCTCTCCTTCTCTCTCTCCTTACTTCTCTCTCTTTTTCTTAATAATTCTTTCAAATAATTTATAATAAGAATAATTAGCATAGCAAGGATTATTATGGACAAGATAGAGAATATGCAAGGAAAGATGAATAATGTAAACAAAGAAATGATAACTGCCAGAGTCAAAAGAAAATGCTAGATATAAAAAAGAAACATTGTAACAAAATGAAAGTCAACTAAGATGGGTCACTAAGTAGAACAAACACAACTGAAGAAAGAATCAGTGATTTGAAGATGGGTTGATGAGAAATTACAAAACTAACACAACACATTAAAAAAGAAAATAAAGAACATAGTAAAAAAGAAAAAAGAATTTAACAAACATGAATTATAGGATAATTAGAAATGATACAGAGAATAACAAATGTTGGGTGTGGAGAAATGGGATCTGTTATACAGAATATAAACAAAAAATAATTTGATAAAATACAATATTCTATTGTGATTGACTTCCCTGAACAAATTAAGTACAAAGAAAACATACTTCAACACAATAAAAGGTAAAAATGACAAATTCATGATCAACATTGTATTGAATGTCAAAAAACTAAAAATATTTCCACTGTGATCTAGAATCATACAAGAGTTCTACTTTTACCATTCTTAATTCCATCTTGTACTAGAGGTCATGCCCAGCAAAATTAGTCAAGAGACAGAAATATAAAAAAAGTAGGGAAGATGGGAGTCAAATTATCTGTATTTGCAGATTATATTATTTTATATAGATAGAAGCCTAAGTCCTCCAACCAAAGGATATTAGAATTGAAATCAAATTCAATAAATTTATAGGATATGTATTTAACATTGAAAAATATTCAGCAGTTTTGTATATTAATAATGATCACATTGATCCATAATTTATAAAAGTAATTTCACTCACAAAAGCTACAAAAATAAAATAAAAATTTAACCAAGGATATGAAAGAACTCTACAGTGAAAATTATAAAACACTAATGAAATAAATTGAATAAAGCACAGAAAAAAAATGGAAAGTCCTCCCATGTTCATTTGAAATTGAACTGAAAGTAAAATTGGATTGAAAGAATTGTCAATACTACTAAAAAATCCGTTTACAGATATAACACAATCTACATCCAAATAGTAACAACATTCTTCACAGAACTAGCAAAGCAACCCTAAAATTAATGGACACCCAGCACCCAAGGGAAGAGGTGTACAAGGGGAGTCCATCAGATTTGATCCTCTCGGCACATGTATTTTCTACTTCCTTCATTGCGAACCAAGAAGCAGAGGGGTACTTCCCTAGGTGCTGCAAAGCCTGGGAAAAAAGCTCTGGGACTGGTGCCCCACAATCCCACAGCTGCAGGATGACCTGTTAAGCACCCTGACCTCTGCTTTGAGGGCTTCTGGAAGCTATATGGATGCTTGCCATTCCTTAAGACAGAATAGGGTTTAGCTGTAGCTGTAACACAGCAGCTTGGAGACAGGGCTTTTCGAGTGGAAGGGGTCAAAGTGAGTTTCTTTTCTGAAGCAAAGCAGACACTCCAATACCAGTAAGTTTCCTATACTGGATTTAAAGACAATGAGGACTACGGAATCCCTCTGTAACTAAGGCTTCCAGGTCTGCAGAACCGGATTTGGGGAATTTTCTGCTTGCCTTTTCTGGGAAAATGGATTTCCTCTGGCTGCAACCTCAGTAGGAGTTCCAGTGTGTATTGTTCCTCTATTTCTACTGACTTTTGTAATCTTTGTGTTGTTTAGAGTTCCCATCCATTCCCAAATGAAGTGTAATGCTTGGTCCCTTCTTTCACTGTTATTGGTCTTCTCTGTGGTGGAGGTGAGTATAGCTATCCTAAATGTATTCTGAGTTTTATTTTTTAAAGTAAGCAGCAATAGTTGTAGTGTGTTGTTTCATATTTTATGTGTTCAACATATGTGCTCTTTTAAGCCTGAATGATTTAATTTAACCATTGTAAAAAAATTATGTGGATTATTATATAGTCATTAAAATGGAAAACAGGCTCTGATTCTCTATTTTTCTATGTATAATCTTATGTGATCCTCATGTCTACTACAAATATTTCACTATATTAATTTAAAATATAGCTTAAAGATAAGTAATCTTATACACAGAAGAAACAATGTTGACTACGGGAAATGATAGCAATATTAAATTTTTTCAAAAAGATCCCAAGTGCTCTTAGCAATTTAATTATTAGCAAAGTTCTTTAAAACATAAGCTTCAATGAAAATGTAGTCTTGAGGATGGACATTGGGTGAAGCGGTTAAGATGCATCTTGGCACACCGACATTCTGGATCAGAGCGTCCAAGTTTGAGTTACAGCTCTGCTCCCAATTTCAGCTTCCTCCTAAAGCATAGCCTGGGAGACAGCAGGTGATGGCTCAAGTGACTGTCTCCCTGCCAACCATGTGGGAGACCCTGGTTGAATTCAACAACTTGGTTTCCTGCCATCCAAATGGAAAAACCAGATTTGAGTTCCTGCCTTCTGGCTTCAGCATGGCCCAGTGTTTGCTGTTAAAGGCATTTTCCTATTAACGCAGCAGATGGGAGACATCTGTTTCTGTTTCCTCTCTCTGTCTCTGTGTCTCTTCTTCTCTCTGTGTCTTCCTCTCTTTGCCTTTCAGATAAATAAAAATAACTTTTAGCGATTTAAAATATACTTAGTTTAGCATTTTTCCAGTGGTATACTCTAGTCAAAGATCATTTCAACCACAAAACATTTACCCTAATAATATAGGTAGGCCTAAATAGAGTTTTCAAATTGACTTGGCAAATAATTTTGCAGAGATAGTAATTTTTTTTTTCTTATGAACTGTAAATAGAAAGCAGAGAGTTGGATAGACACCTGTCAGCATCATTTTCCTTGGTGTGTCAGGAAATTCTCATCCCTGATGTGCTGCAGGAAATAAATATCCAAATCAATGTCAAACTTGTTATTTGTTTTGTTGATTGCTACATACTCTAAAACACAGTGTTATTAATAGTAAACAATGATTTTTAAAATAAGTGTGAGGGCATTTATTATTCAAATTATCATCCTAATAAAATTAACATAACTCCCTAAGGCAGACTTCATCATCTCTTTACATTCACTGCTTTGAAACCAGTTAGTTGTAAAGGGGAATCAGAAATATTTTGAGTAAATTAAGCATAAATTATTTGAAATGCTTACTGATTTTCTGCTCATATATATATATATATATATCTTTTCAAATATTCAATAAAGCTTCAACATTATCTTACATTACTTTTATAGTTAACAGGATTTATACTAGCATATGATGTAAGAACTACATTTCAATATACTTAAAACTAACATAATCTGTAATTACTGATTATTTAGATAAATTCAAACAAGTAATGAAAGAAGAAATATTCAACAACTCTGTTCTAAGCCTTTACTGTAATCCCCTGTCATAAAGGTAAATAGATATTCCTCAACATACTGTTATCTAAAGAGGTTAGGGAAATCTGTTTTTAATGCTCTCAATGTCTCACTTGAGCTGTTTATCTTTTGATATTTTGATGCCCTTTTATAAGGTTCCTGTATTTGCCTAAGGTCTTTGTTCTTCTGCTCTCCAGATGGTTCTAACTTTCTCTCCAGGGAATCTTAAATTTCTATATGAGACCTCACATTTTCTACTCCCAAAGCATACAATTCAGCAAAACTGCATCAACCTCCAAAAAAAAAAAAATAATTGCAGGCTTGTAATTTGCTTTTATACTTTACTTTCATTGTACTTCAAATTTTTGCATTGATCTCAGGATTTTATTCAACTTGCATTTGGTTAAAATAATTAGATTAAGTACTGTGGTACTATGAAAACTTTCCTCAAAGTCTCTAAAATCTATCAATTTATATGATTGAGGTATTTCAACTTTTTATTTCTTTATTTTACTTTTATTTAAATGACAGAGGATCAGAGAGATCTTTGATTCATTGGTTCACTTCACAGATAACTTCAACAACCAGTTCTTGGCCAGGTTGAATCCAGGAGTCTGAAACATGGTCTGGATCTCCCATGTGGGTGGCAGAGACCCAAGTACTTGACTGTAACTTGTTACATCTCAGGGTTCACATTAGCCAGAAGCTGGATTAGAAGCCAAAGAGCCAAGACTCAAAACAGGCACTCCAATTTTAACCAATGTACCAAATGCTTGCCACAGTGACAGCTATTTTTCACAAGAAAATAATTCTAGTTTATCCAAGGTCTTCAATATACCAATACTTCAAAGAAGTTAGAAGCTGAAATGTAGCACCATTATACCATTTTGACTGGTGTTAGATAATCACACTGATTTAGAATAAGGTATCTATCTCTTTTTAAAAGATTTATTTGGCTAATTTGAAAGGCAGAGTTGCAGAGAGACAGAGAGATAGAGAGATCTTCCACCTGCTATTTCACTCTCAAAATGGCTGCAGTAGCTAGGACTGGGCCAGATTGAAGCCAGGGGGCTGACGCCATGGCTCACTTGGCTAATCCTCTGCCTGTGGTGCCGGCATCCCATATGGGCACCGGGTTCTAGTCCTGGCTGCTCCTCTTCCAGTCCGGCTCTCTGATGTGGCCCGGGAAGGCAGTGGATAATGGCCCAAGTGCTGGGGCGCCTGCATCTGCATGGGAGACCAGGAGGAAGCACCTGGCTCCTGGCTTCAGATTGGTGCAGTACTGGCCATGGCAGCCATTTGGAGGGTGAACCAATGGAGGGAAGACCTTTCTCTCTGTCTCTCTCTCTCACTGTCTAGCTCTATCTTTCAAATTAAAAAAAAAAAAAAAAAAAAACAAAAAACAGATTGAAGCCAGGAGACTGGAGCTTTATCCAGATTTCCCACGTGGATGTGGGGATCCAAAGACTTCAGCCATCTTCTGCTGCTTTCCCAGGCATGTTAGCAGGGAGGTGGGTAGAAAGTAGAGCAGCTAGTACTATAACCAGCACCCGTATGGGATGACAGCATTGCAAGTAGTAGCCTAACCATTATACCACAACGCCAGCTTCAAGATATCTATCCTTCATACATGACCATTCATCTTCATTTTATTAAAAAAATATGCATTCAAGCTAATTACATTCGAGTGAAATTAATTGTATGTTTTTCCCTTGTGTTTGGTTGAATGGTTTCCCATCAAAATTCACATACAGCCAAAAAATTAGAAAGTGATCTTATTTAGGAATAAGATATTTGAAGATGAGATTAATTAAAATAAAATTGGTCCCAGGATCTGGTGTTGTGGTGCAGTAGGTAAAGCCACTGCTTCGGACACACACATTCTATATCTGAGTTCCTATTCAAATTGCCAGCTACTCTGCTATTGATCCAGCTTCCTACCAATGTTCCTGGAAAGCAGCAGATGATTGCTGAAGTACTTGAGTTTCTGCCACCCATGAGTGAGACCCAGATGGAGTCCCTTGCTCCTGACTTCAGCCTAGCACAGCCCTGCCTCTTGTGGTCATTTGGGAGAAATGAAATAGTAGATATAATCTCTCTCTCTCTCTCTCTCTCTCTCTCTCTCTCACACACACACACTCACTCTGTCTTTCAAATAAATGCATATGTATTTTTAAAAAGATGTGGTCCTACTGGATTGACATTCAATGATTTGTATTCTTAAAAGGCGAGGAACACCCAGGAGCACAACATGCAGAGAAGACCATGTGAAGACAAAGGTAAAGATGAGAGTAAGGCATTCAGAAACCAAGAAACACCTGGGGCTACAAGCAGCTGAAATAATCAATGAAAGATCATTTTGTTTTATGATATATACTATGTGATTGGCTTTATGGTGTGGTTGGTCAAGCCAACAACCTGGGAAGCTGGCATCCCACATGGGCACAGATTCAAGTCCCAGCAGCTCTGCTTCTGGTCCAGCTCCCTGCTTATGAACCTGGGAGCAGAGGAAGACAGCCTAAGTACTTTGGGCACTGCATCCTCATGGGAGACTTAAATGAAGCACCTGACTCCTGGCTTTGGCCCAACCATTGTGGCCATCTTGGGAGTCAGTCAGCAGATGGAAGGTCTCTCTCTCACTCTCTTTCTCTCTCTTTCTCTGTGTGTGTGTTTTTGTGTCTCCTTCTCTGTAACTCTGCCTTTCAAATAAATAAATAAATCATTTAAGAAAAAGACATCTAACATGGCAATTTGATAAGATGCTAGAAAGCTAATACAAGTTCATAATATCTACCTTAGAGGGAAAACTGTTAGAAGTATTTGAAAAATATAATATATTGAAAGTTGTATTTATCTAGATGATACATTTGAAAAGTAAATTTACAATAAGCTATAAAGTTGTGAAAATTTAGGTAGGGAAGTCATTTTGAGAAAAAGAAAAACTAATAGGAATATAGACTGCAAAAACAAGATGAGTAAACAAGTTTATTTTAAATAACTACACAAGGAGAGTTTTGCATAGTGGTTAAGATGCTGCTCGCGATACTTTTATGTCATCAGAGTACCTAGGTCCAAGTGCCAGGTCAACTTCCAATCAAGTTTTGCTCTAATGCTTCTAGAAAGCAGCTGATGATATATGACCTACTTGGGTCCCTGCTACCCATTTGAGATATTTGGAGTCTTGGGCTCCCAGCTCTGGCCTGGGGAGAGTGGCTAGTTATTGGCATTTGGGGAGCTAACCAGCAGGTAGAAGATTTGTTTCTCTCTGTCTCTGTTTCTCTGCTTTTCAATACATAAATGTAAATACATTTTAAAATTAAAAATAAACACAGAATAATATTTCCAAATTGCAAAATGTGTGGGACTTTAAATGAATTATCCAATTAATTATCCCATCACATTTTATGCATAAATAAATATGATGTCATTCAGACAGCAAAGCATTTTTAAGGGTAATTTTAAGTTATTACAATTATTTTGATCTTCGATGGGCAATTTTACTATGACATTTTAAGTTGTAGTTCTCTTTTCTTTTGTCTATGAGGTAGCCAGAAATGCTTTAACCCTCTTGTTTGATGTTACTTATTATATTAGAAATTCCTAACCAGCATCTTTTCAAATACATTAGTGATTTACATTTCTTCTGTCAAGAAGTGTGTGATGAGACAGATGACCTTGATTTCACCAGAAGTTCAGATGATTTAAAGCTGAATTCTAATTTTCTGAGGTTGGCCAATTTTTGACTTGCACTGAGTCATAGTGTGTGATGCTTCAGGGGGACTTACGTGAAAACCTGAACTGTTTATTTAGCCTCCACATCTTAGTAGACTCTGAAATCCTGATTTTGTCTCCTCAGCCTCTTAAGACTATCAAATTTTCTGCTTGGTGATTTTGCTTCCTTTTTTTTTTTAAAGTATTATTTACTTATTTGAGAGATAGATTTACAGACAGAGAGAGGGGCAGACAGAAAGGTCTTCCATCTGCTGGTTCACTCCCCAGATGGCCACAATGGCCTGAACTGAGCCTATCCAAAGCCAGGAGCCAGGAGTTTCTTCTAGGTCTCCCACATAGGGGCAGGGGCCCAAGTACTTGGGCATCTTCTACTGCTTTCCCAGGCCATCAGTAGAGAGCTGTATTGGAAGAAGAGCAGCAGGATACAAACTGGCCCCTATATGGGATGCCAGGGCTGCAGGTGGAGGCTCCACGATTTTACTTCTTAGCTATCCCTTCTTGCGTGGGCATACACATAGTCCTTTGCTAGTCTACCGCTAGTGTACTTTACAGTTTTCTTTTCAATGATATCATGATCTCAAATTCTGACCACTTTGATTCTTTGGAGGAAATTAAAAAGATGTTCATTTTAACTTTTATACAGATCATTTCTCTTTAGGAGAATGTTGTAATACCAGATATGTTTTCATCGTTGGAAATCTCTCTAAGAAAAACAACCCCTGTTCTGAAAATCAGCATTGTCTGGCATTTCTTAGGTTTTAAAAAAATGACGCAATTAAACTGTATAACCATATAAGTGCCATAACTCATGAATTAGACCTCTTGCCATTTTCTCCTAGAAATCTGTGTCTCTCATGCTAAATTGAAACAAAGACTTATAGGAGGTTCTGTTGGTTTTGGGTTTGAGTCTCTGAGTGAAATGAATCATTCACCAGTCATCATGAGATTGATGGCTTTTAGCCAGAAAAAAAATGGTCAGCAATTTGAATAATTATTTATAATGTTATTTTTTACACAGGTTTCATACAGGCTTTTTATAACAATTTTTTTTTTTACTTTTTACCTAACTTTTACTTCTTAATTAACATTTTACTTATTTTTTTTTTAATTTTTAGAGTGTTTTCTATCCATTTAATTTTTTTGAAAGGCAGAGAGACAAGAGAAAAATAAAAACGGACAGGATAAATAAAAAAATATATATATCCAATGCTTCACTCTCCACGTTCCTGCAAAACCGAGGCTGTGCCAGGCTTAATTCAGGAACCCAAACTCAATCACACATGGGTAACAGGGACGCAACCACTTAAGCCATCATGTGCTGTCTCCCAGGGAGTGCATTAGCAAGAAACTGGAATGAGAAGCAGAGCCGGGATTGTAAACCAAGACCTGTGATATGGGATGTGGGCATGCCAGTCTCACTCTGCCTTTCATCTGGATGTCCCTTGCCCAGTGACTCATTCAGAAATTTTTATTAAACATAAATATACTGCTATTTCAAAAGAAGCTAATTTAATTTTAGAAATTTATGCAAATGCATCATGTATTCATAGAAGTTAATTATTTTCTTTCACTGCTTGTTGTCCTCTTAATTTTTAGTCACATTTCTTGTTATAAAGTGTCAATTATTTATTGTTCAACCTCTGGAGATATTATATACATCTAAAATTTTATATGTTGTGTACCTACATAAAAATTTATTTAATTTGTTGATAGTCTATCAACTGTTCCTTGATTTTTTTCATTGAAGAATGCATAATAACAATAATAACTGTTATTTTAGAAGACTTACATAAAATTGCTATGTCTCTTCCACTGGTGAAAGAACTTTATATGTGTGAAGTATTTTGAACATTACAAATCTCTGAGGTATTTGTACAATTTTGTTTGTTAACAATGAAAAAAGTAAGGCAAAGAGGATTTGGGAAACCAGAGATTTTACAATCTGGTGACTAGTAGAATTTAAATCTATGTAGTTTTGGTATAGTGTTTGTGATTTTAACCACAACCATATAATATTGAAGCATGTTCAAATTAAATATTTATGGAGCACTATTATTTTCAACTGTTACATCATACTTGATTTATAGCAAAATGCTATTTTATTATATTTTTGATTAGTTTCTATTATAAACTATCTGAATACATACATTATTGTTGATATGCGCCTTTTTCTGGGGTAAGTTTTCAGAACAAAGCGTATTGAATCAATTGAAATATAACTTTAAAGATTATAACAGCTTGTTTCAATTTCTATAGCTTCTTATTACAGGTCATATTAAGCAGGAAGTCCCTTCTTAACATTATTCCTTATCACCTAGTACTTCCTGAGAAGTTCTTCCATATGACTGCCAGGAATGGCTGATGACAGCATGTAAAAAATTTAAAAACAGCATTTCAACATTGAAACAATAATTTTTAAAATGGTTTTTTGAGTCTAGACTGTTAATAAGGAGATTCCACTTACTAAGTCCCTTTTTATGTCCTATAAAGTTTTATGCTTTTGTTCATATTGGTCTTCCTCATTACATGCTAGATTTTATCATTTATTTTGGAGTCATGGTGACTTAAAACTTTAGTTATTGCTTTTTTCTTACTGGTCACTGATGACATATAAGGATGATAATATGTTTTATATGATCTCTTGTAGCCAAAAACCTTGCTAAACTTTCCTATTATTCTCTAAGATGGCCTGTTTATATGATAGTATCTTTTGCAAATAACAACCAATTTATCTTTTCATTTTTACAATGTTTACACATTTTCTACTTTTCTTTTTAACACTGGCTGAGATCTTAGTATGTTTTCTTAAGTTTTTCATGTTTTTTTTTTTTTTCAACAGCTTTGTTGAGGTTGGCTCATAATATATGGAATTCACCTGCTTTATATGCACAATTCAAGGCCTTTTAGTAAATTTAGAGAATTGGGTAAACATCACGATAATTGAATTTTAAAACATCTCTATTAACTTAACAAAATCCTTTGTGTCCATTTACAATCACTCTTCATTCCTTCCCAAGTCGTAGCAACTGTTAATATTCTAGTATGATGTTTTATACAAACAAGCCAAACTTCCTATCCTTAACAAGAATGGCAAATATATAGGGGCTGGTATTGTGGGTTGAGTAAGTTAAGCTGTTGCTTACAACATTGGTATCCCATATCAGGCAGCCTATTCCCGTCCCAGCTCCTCTGCTTCTATACCAGCTACCTATGGATATACCTGGAAAGGGAGTGGTCCAGGTACTTGGACCCTTACCACCCAGGTGAAAGACCAAGATGGCTCAGATATGGCTGTTGTGGTTTGGGGAGTCAGTCAATGAATGGGAGATCCCTCTCTCTCTCACTCGCCCTCTGTCCTTCCCTCCCTCACTCCCCCCTCCTCCTTTCTCTTTCACTCTGTCTTTCAAATAAATAAATAAAGCTTTAAAAATAAGAGATGGGTAGTCTCTCCCTCTTTAAAGAGATGTAGTTATTCTCTTCATCTTGATGTATTTTCTCCGTTTTCACCTTGGTATATATTTGAAAGAGAGCTTAGTAGGACATAAAATCTTTGGTTCACACTTGTTTGAGTTTTAAAAAATAAATGCTGCTTTGTCTTTTTTTTTGCTTTGTAAGTTGATCTTGACATTCTATTCTAGTTTTTGCAAGTCATTTGATATTTGCTCTTGGAAGCCTAGAAGATATCATTTTGCCTTTAAATCCAACCGACTTATTACTGTAAGTTTCATCATTAACTTTTCTAGGTTTTTTCCAAGATACCTGATGAGTCCTTTTAACATATACACTCAGGGGCCGGCACTGTGGCTTAACAGGCTAATCCTCCGCCTTGCGGCGCCAGCACACTGGGTTCTAGTCCCGGTTGGGGCACCGGATTCTATCCCGGTTGCCCCTCTTCCAGGCCAGCTCTCTGTTATGGCCCGGGAAGGCAGTGGAGGATGGCCAAAGTCCCTGGGCCCTACACCCACATGGGAGACCAGGAGAAGCTCCTGGCTTCGGATCAGCGAGATGTGCTGGCCACAGCGGCCATTGGAGGGTGAACCTACGGCAAAAAAGAAGACCTTTCTCTCTGTCTCTCTCTCACTATCCACTCTGCCTGTCAAAAAAAAAAAAAAAAAAAAAAAAAGATTTAAACATATACACTCAGATACTTTAGGTAATTTTTAAAAGTGGTTTTACATTATAGTTTCAAATTTAAATTCTCTTCCATTAGTTTGTTTTTCATTAAAAATTTTGAGGTGAGTATAGGTGTTAAATTTCCTTTTAACCTTGTTACATCTTCCTGACATTATCTTACTTATCTGGATTATTTTCCTAACTTCCTAATTTTTCCTTATTAAAGTTTCAACTGAATCTGTCCTTCCTTGCTTTTCTTTTCTTTCTTTCTTTCTTTTTTTTTTTTTTTTAAGATTTACTTATTTTATCTGAAAATCAGAGTTACACAGAGAGAGGAGAGGCAGAGAGAAAGAGAGGTCTTCCATCCGCTGGTTCACTCCCTAATTGGCTGCAATGGCCGCAGCCAGGAGCCTGGAGCCTCCTCTGGATCTCCCACGCAGGTTCAGGGGCCAGAGAACTTGGACCATCTTCTCCTGTTTTCCCAGGCCATAGCAGAGAGCCTGATCAGAAATGGAGCAGCCGGGACTCGAACCGGTGCCCATATGGGATTCCGGCACTGCAGGTGGAGGCTTTACCCACTATGCCACAGCTCTGGCCCCAATTTACTTTTATTTCTTAGTTAAATATGCATTTTTCAGCTCATTCCTGAAATCATTAAATTCTTTTTTCCTTATTGTTTGTCCCTGTTTGGCCTCTATTTCATTTTAAGTTTTGAATTTCTGATTGAGCTCATTTTCATACTTGAACATAGGTAATTTTAGGGACAGGGTAGACCTGACGTTCTCTCCTACTTCATGTTTAGTATGTGGTAGAGATAGTTAATCAGCCTCACCTGATTTGTATGGAATTTGATTTTGGATTTTCTTGGATTACTCTTTATGGACTTTATTTTCCTAATGTGAAGTTTTTTGATGTTGGGATATTTTACTCGATCCTTGCTTTATTATCAGCTGTTTTTTTTTTTCTTTCTGTTTCTTTTCATAACCCCCCAAATTTCTATTTCCTCTATTTTATCCATTGGTTCCCCCTGAAGTTAAATGTTTCAAAAAGTTTCCGTGGAAATCAAGCTTGCCCTTTCAACTGGCTCTATTTATTTAAATCAGACCTGAGACATTTTAAATGTACAATGTTAGCTATGCCTATATGTGCTATATTTAATTGGTTATACTAGGGATTACAATAAGCATCTTTTCATTGTACATTCTATTTATATTAATATTATATTATTTCATTTGTGTATAGAAACTGTGCATTTACTCAGAATGTCTATTGTCTTATGACATAGTTTTATTATACAAGACAATTGTACAAATCTTTAAAGAGATGTACATATTTGAAATATGGCAAAGTAAAGACTTTAACATTTACTCAATAGCTTACCTTTGAAGCAGTAATCACCAGTTCTTAAATGTCCAAATTACTCTATGGTATCTGCCTCTCAGCTTACATAATTTCACACACTTGTTTGAGTATAGGATCCCAATGAATTAGTTTTATTTTACCTGAAGATTATTTTATATTGCCTTCATTTTAGATTTATAATCACATTGGTTTGGGTTTTATTCTTTCAGCTCATAATGAATATTAGTTCACTGTTTTCTTATGACTATTAGAATTATTGTTTTCTCATAATTAATTTGTCATTGTGTCCAACTTATTTTCAAGATTTTTAATTTTCAAGATTATTTATTTTTATTTTTAACTTTTTAAAAAATTTTATATAGGTATACACATTTCATGCATTTTACATATAGATTTAGGAACATAGTTATTCTTCCCATGCTATCATCCCTCCCACCTCACTCCCATCCTTAGTCCTCCTCTCTCTCCTAATCCCACTCTTAATTTTTACAAACATCTGTTTTCAATGAAATTAATACTCATAAGATTAACCCTACACTAAGAAAAGAGTTCAACAAATAGTATGAAGAATAAACCCACTGTTCCTCAACAGTATAGACAAGGGCTGTAATGAATCAGATATTATGGTGTAATAAGCGTGATTTTCATCTTTCTAGTTGTTTGTTTAGTAGTGAGCTTTTAAAATCTGTCTCTATATGGCCTTTCATTAATTTTGGAAGTTTTATGTACTCAAGTAATTTTTGTATTTTGATTCTTACTGCATCAGGAATACAATTACTCATGTGTTGAATCCATTAAGATTGTGTTACTTATTGCTAAGATTTTTTTTTCATTTTTCTTTCACTTTGTCCTTTAGTTAGGGAAATTTATGTTTTTATCTTTCTATGCTCAAGTTAATTTACTTGTTATTTTTTCATCAAGTTGTATGTATACCTTATATTTAGACTTTTAAAATAATCATTTGATTTATTGTTTTGATGTTCTTTTCTAAGATTTTTTTTAGTCATCATGAACATTTACTTTGATTCTAGGAGTAATATTTACATCAAAATTCTTCCTTGAAAAATTCCATCATCCAGCATCATCCAGTTATTTTTTTCATCAGCATGTGTGGATTATCTTTTCCCCTGAGGCCTGAGGGCATTTTCTGGACCTATTTATCTTCAATAATTTTAAGTTATATCCACACATGTTAAATACTATGGCTTTTGTTTTATTCCTCTGAGAAAATATTTGTTTTCCTTTTTTGTTGAAAATTAACTTGTGTAGACTCAAATGGCAAGTTCTGTTATGCCTGCATTGGGTGCAGCTCATAGGTAAGTTGAGATTGCTTTAAATCTGCCAATTATTTCTAGGTTCAGGGTCATTAAGACAACAAGACACAACTTAAAACATATTTTGGGCTCCTCTTCCTCCACTTTTTCCTTTCTGGTTCGTTTCTTTATTGGGAAGCTCTAGCAGAATTACTAGATTTTTTCATTACAGTGTTTGCTACCTCAAATGTTTAACTTGACTTTTTTTTTATTTCGCTACAAGACAGAAAACTAAAATACAGGCACATAATTTTTTTTTCTTTCTTTTTGTTGTAATACTTCCCTCTAAAATGTGCCTGTATTTTTTCACTTATAGTTGTGTTTTTTTACTTTGTTTACTTTTTAAGATTTATTTATTTATTTGAGAGGCAGAGTTACAGAAAGAGACAGAGAGGTTTTCCATCTGCTGGTTCACTCCCCAAATAGCCACAGCAGCCAGAGCTGGGTCAGGCAAAGGACAGGAGTTAGGAGCTTCTTCGAAGATTCCTACTTGGGTGCAGAGGCCCAAGTGCTTGGGCCAACTTCCACTGCTTTCCCAGGCCATAGCAGAGAGCTATATCAGGAGAACAGCACCTGGGGCATGAACTGGCTGTAGACAGAGACTTAACCTGCAATGCCGCAGTGGTAGTCTATGCATTTTTTTTCTAAACTGAGTTTATAGTTGTTAGTGCAACAAAGTTGTTTGTCAGTTGCTTACTCTTTAATCACTGAAATACTACCACCATGGACATTTTGGAAATCATATTTAGTTATTAGAAAGGCAGAGTGACAAGGAAATAAAGAGATTGAGCGAGAGAGGAGGAAGGAATCTGCCATCTACTGGTTCACTCCCTAATGGTCACAATGACCAGGGCTTGTCCAGGCTGAAGCCAGGAGCCAGGAGGCAGGATCTCCAGCCAGGTCTGTTGCATTGGCAGCAGAGGCCTAAGCACATGGACCATCATCTGCTGCCTTCCCAGACATGTTATCAGGAAACTGGATTAGAAGAAGAGCAGCTGTTACTCAAGCTGGTGACTCACTATGGGATGCAGGCATTGTAGGAAGTGTTTTCCTTCGCTGAGCCACAATACTGGCCACTCTACGGAGATTTAAAAAGAATAGATTTCTTTCTCTCTTCTTCTGAGTGGGTAATGTCTATTGATATATCTTCAAATTAACCAACCTAGTTAAGGTAGTTCATGCAATCTGTATTTTGCTGTTATACAGTAACTTGCATTTCAGTTTTTGTATTTATCAATTTTAAACATTCTGTTTATTTCATTGAGTAGTTTTGCTTTCATTGCTGAGTTTCTCCATCCACTACCTATTAGACTTTGACTTTAAGTCTCTGAGTCTATTAATCTCATCATATTCAATTCTGTTCTTACTACTTGATATATGTAAACTGAGTCTTTTTAAACTTATTTTTCATTTCTCTATTCTTGGTATATATTTTTCTGTTTATCTGTATGCCAAGTAACTTTCATTGTGTTTAGGAAATAATGTATTTTAGATATTCCAGATTTGCCATCCTCTTCTGTACTGGGGTGATTATTTTCCCCCATCATGTAATAGAATAGTAGCTGACATACTGAAGTTGTGCAATCTTAGTACACTACATACCATGTCTTGGGACATGTCTTGGGACAAGGTGGACATTGACTTTGCTGCAAACATGAAGCTCCAATGAAGAGTCTGAGGAGTTCTCAGATGCCTTTTACTTGTAACATCTCATACTCAAATTTCACTATATTCAAACTTCACTCTATTCAAATTTCAGTCTCTCCTGCACTGTGAAGTAGACTAAATTTCTTAAAAATGTCATCCCAGGGCCTGCACAGTGGCACAGTATGTTAATCCTCCACCTGTAGTGCCAGCATCCATATGGGCACTGAATCTAGTCATGGCTGCTCCTCTTCTGATTTATCTCTCTGCTAAGGCCTGGGAAAGCAGTAGAAGATGGCTCAAGTGCTTGGGCTCCTGCACCCACGTGGAAACCAGAAAGAGGCACCTGATTCCTGGCTTTGGATTGGCCCAGCTTCGGCTGTTGCGGGCATTTGGGGAGTGAACCAGCAGGTGTAAGAGCTTTCTCTCTGTCTCTCCTTCTCACTGTCTCAAACTCCACATATCAAATAAATAAATAAAATCTTAAAAAAAAGAAATGTCAGTTTTGGAACTGATGCTTTCATTTATCTTTCCAAGGAATTCCAACAAAAATAAAATCAAAGACTAAATCAAAGGTTTGAGTGTATATAACATGTGTATTTTAGAATTTTTAATGCATTTTGGATTCTTATAATAAAAATATTTTCCAACTTAATTTCCAGCCACTTGGGCAAAATTTTTAATTTTATACTACGAAAAGAAAACTATTAGTTTCTAATTAAGTTCTAGATGTTTATGTAGCAATAAATATGGAGTGACCTCCGAAGAAAAGTTATTGAACGTAAGAATTATTTAGGGTTGCTCTCTTCTTAGACTAGCCAAATCATTTCCATTAACTACTTCAGTCTCCTTTTTGTCCATGTCCAGTTTCCTCAAAGAGTTGTTCCTTTATTTATTTTTCAGAGTTTTAATTCATATTTGCAGCAGTAATTCAACAGAAGCTAGTTAAACATTTTTGGAATAGGAATCCTTTTTCCTTTACTAGTAATTTCTCTTTATTGCAAACCAAATCAGTACAAACTTAAGGAGTAAAGAAGTGTGAAAATTTATTGCAATAAAACGTATTGAAAATGACAGAAAGTATTGAAAACATTTTTATTATAGTTGTAGAAGTTTGCTTTAGTAACTTGAAGTCCTATTATCTAGTAGATACACTGCTATTTTTGGATAATTTCTGAAAAAAATTAAGCAGAATAATTCCATAAACAAGTTCCCCATTTAAATAATGCAACTTTAATGTACTCTGGTTGTCTTTGCTTATAAATATTTTTTTTTGACATCTAGAATCTTTAAATTAGAAGGAATGCTTGTGATCATCTGTAGTCCAATCTCCCACCCACTATAAGAAATCCTCCTTAATCTCCTTAACAAATGATCATTGAAATTCAACTTGAATACTATCAATGAGGGAGCACTCTTTATTCTGTTTATCTGAGACACAGATGTAAACACTGTTCTATAGTGAAAGACAGCTTCTTCTTTATCCAAATTCCCACGAAATTAACCAGATTTGACAAGTTAATTTCAAATCCTAGCTAAACAATAGTTTCATCTAAAGAGGCCATCACTCAGGCTCTACGTGTTCTAAAAACCCTTGAGAACAAGGTTTGAAGTTAAAACAAATCCTATTTTTAAATCTTTTGTTTGTTAAATCTATGTCCAAAGTTTTCTTTGATCAGAATAGAAAGTTTTGTTTTTTAACCAAAGTTGTTTCATTTTTTTTCCCTCTCACTTTAGTTGGGACAAACAAAGCTCTGTTGCAGGTTGAAATATATAAAGCACAGATACACAAACAGCTCAAAGTTTAGGTTTATACAGCTTACATACAGAAACAGTTTACAGAAACATTGCCAAACCATGTGTTTTTTTTGTTTTTTTTTTTTTAAATCAGTATGCTACCCTTCAATTTAGGATTTTTTATTATTTAAAAAGATTAATATAAGTGCAATTTATAGAAATTCATTGAATTATGTAAAATTATGTAAACAAATTGAAACTTCATGTATTAGCTACTGAGTTTACACTGTGTGTGTATGTGTGTGTGTGTGTGTGTGTGAGAGAGAGAGAGAGAGAGAGAGAGAGAGAGAGAGAGAGAGAGAGAACTGACTCATTATCTTCGTATGGACAGTGAAATGAGAGGCAGAACTTCTTTCCACAAGTCCATGTAATATATTACATAATTGCAGATACCATAGTAAATGTCATGATTTATGCCAGATGTATTAAAGCAAAATCAACACGTGAATTTATTTTAGGGTATACCATTAGGATGCAATTTAGATTCCGTGTGATCTAAGTACACTCCTATTCATGTTTCTTTACCTGTGAATTCAAATAAATCGGAGAACCATTATCAGGACAGAGGTAAAAATATCAAAGAGAGAGAATGAACTATTATTGAAAGCTTAAATGATTTTTCTGTTCTAAGTGTATATCTTTAAATAAAGCTTCCCAAGCTTAGAGGTCTATTTATTTGGGTGCTATATTGTAAGCTGTTGGATATTGGAAAATAAAATGTCCCATTCCATTTAGAGGTAACTTTTTGACAATTGACAAAGGAAATAGTGGAACTCTGCTGCTATAATAAAAGAGGAGATTGTGAGATGAATAAATGTCTAAAAGAACCTCTCATGATTTCATGGATTTCATGTTATCAGAACTTAGTAATAAACAAGGAATCCATTACTTTGATAATTTGCTAAGGGTATACACAGAAATTATTACAAAAAAAAAAAACACCCAGAACTATAGTTTTATGTGTGCTATCCTGTATATAACTAAGAGATATGAAAGCACAAAAGCTATTTTAATAGCAAAAAAAGCAGGTGGGAGGGGTGGATGAAATGTTCTTTTCAGCCAGAATCATGCATCTCTTTGATAAATAACAATCAGTTAATACTTTTAGTAGAAGAGAGCAAAAAAGTTTTGGGCCATGGCCATCTATATCCTTCAGGGACATGGTACCAAAAGGAAAATGTGAGGTATAAAACACTTCAAAGAGGCAGATAATATCAACAAATACTAAGAAACATTATCAAAATAATTGTCAAGTAGTAAATATAGAGAACATAGAGTGGAGGAAGAAAAGAAGGAATTCTGGTTTATTATTAGAAGGTACACAACAGCTAATAATATTAAAACATATCCAAAAATTTTGTAAGTCTTGCTTTCTAGATAGGAAAGATTAAAATGAAAGCATGAGCTTTATTAGAAAAAAAATTATGTTCCCTCTGGGAACAAGGTACTCATGTTAGTGGCTGATGCTTCTCTTTATGTGGTTCTGATGGTAGCTGATGAAAGCTTGGAAAAGTGACATGCCCAGTGGGAAGGCATGCTAGTTTCTCTAAAGTATGATCTTTGAATATTCTGAAAGTAAATGGAGGCTTATCAAACGCCCCAATCACAATCGAAAGTGAGAAATAAAGAGACAGACACAAATAAATAACAGAAAGCCAGGAAAACATCTTTAGTTGAAATCTGGGTAACATGAAGCCAGAATAATTTTCCATTGTTTTATCTGATAAATATTTTAAATTTTAGCTGTAACAAAAATAATTATAAAAATTAAATTTCTGGGGACCAGCTTTGTGGTGCAGCAGGTTAAGTAGCCATCTGCCATGCCTGCATCCACTATGGCACTATTTAGGGTTCCAGCTGCTCCATTTCCAATCAAACTCCATGTTAATTTGCCTGGGAAAGCAGGGAAAGATAGTCCAAGGATTTGGGCACCTGCAACACATGTAGGAGACCCAGATAGAGTTCCTGGCTCCCTGCTTCAGCATGACCCAGCTCCAGCCATTGGAGCCATTTGGAAATGAGCCAGCAGATAGAAGATTTATTCCTTGTCTCCTTTTCAAGTAAATATATAAATATATCATTTTAAAAATTGAGCTTCTTTTTATATAGATTGTTTGAATGGACAAATCCTGAATTCCAAAATAAGATTTATGATAATAGAGAAACCAACCTAGAGATACTAGTAGATATATAGAGAGCTGATAAATGAATATAGATAAATAGATAGATAGATAGATAGATAGATAGATAGATAGCATAAACACTAGCTGACAATTCAAAACATTTTTAAGTAATGTGGAGAATTGACAAAGGGAGGGAAAAAACAGAAGAAATGGGAAACCCATAATTATAGGGAATATCAGGTGGGATAGGCAGATTATTTGTCTAAAGATTTATTTATTTATTTGAAAGTCAGAGTTACTCAGAGATAGAAGGAGAGAAAGAGAGACAGAGAGAGGGGTCTTCCATCCACTGGTTCACTCCCCAGCTGGCCAAAAGAGCTGGAGCTGCGCCAATCTAAAGTCAGGAATCAGGAACATACTCCAGGTCTTCTCCTGTGGGTGCAGGGTCTCATTGACTTGGGCCATCTTATACAGCTTTTCCTAGACCATAGCAGAGAGCTGGATAGGAAGTGGAGCAGCCAGGTCTCAAACTAGCACCCATATGGGATGCCAGCACACCAGGTGGTGGCTTTACCCACTACACCAAAACGCCCCCCCCCCATAAGACTTAAGGATAAGCAGATTATGATTCTTGCTTACTTCTTCATCTTCATCTTCTCACTCTGCTCTTTAGTCATCAGTTCATTTCACCAAAGGCAACCTAGTTTGTTCATGTCTCAGACACAACAATCTTCCTCTTACTGGTCACATTTTATATTCATTCTTTCTATAGCTGGTTCCTTAGAATTCTTGTTCTGAGAAGTGACCATCCACTCTAAGAACATTTCTTTACCGTATTCCCCATCACTACCCATGTAGTTTTCTTCACATAAGTTATTTTTATACAATTACCTATAATTTTTATAATCAACTCACTAGGAAGTGAGCTGTAGGAAGAAGTGTATCATGTGTTTTGATTCATTATTTCTGATCAAACAAGCGCTGAAGTCTTTAATATATGATAGGGATTAATTGCATGCTGGTTTGTATAGAAATTTATGAGGAAAACATATGAATGATATGGTCACACATGTCTACATTCCAATACAAGGAGTAGAGTAATAAAATAATCTTGAGATTCAAATGTGATAATATACAATCATTCCTTGCAATCCATGGGAGATTTGTATCAAGACCTCACATGGTTACCAAAATCTATAGATGATCAATTGTCTTGTATAAAGTAGGATTGTATTTGCTTATAACCTACATACATCCTCTTGCATACATTAAATCTTCTTTAGGTTACTTGTAATGCCCAGTAAAATATAAATGTCACATGAATAATTATTACACAGTATTGGTTAGGTAATAAAAACAAACAAAAGTCCGTACATGTTCTGTATAACTTTTTTCAATATTTTTTATCTATTGTTGGTTCAATCTACGGATGTGTAATCCATGGATATGTGTGACTGATTAGTCATTAAGTTGTCTTTACTTAAAGAAAAATGAGACACATAATTGGAGTATTCTAATAAAATTATAATTTATTCAGAAAGTGACTGACTATAAAGTAGAAAATAACTTTGTAAAAGATTATACAATACTTTTTCATACACTGCACAGAAAGTAAAATATGGTTTAAGATTTTTATTTTATTTTATTTTATTTATTTTTAATTTTTACCATCTGATACTTTATTTCATGTTAATGTGATATTAATTCAAAGAGAACAAATTCAATGCAATTCATAGATATACTTCTAAGAATATAATAATATTCCTTTCCTTCTCCCCCTTCACTCTCTCTTCTTTCTTTTTTCTTTTTAGTTTTTGAGATAACATTTATTAAATGTATTCAGTATTAATGCATTTTTGCATTATTGTCAAAGGCTTAAAATGTTTCAATAAATAAAGAGACCAAGAAATAAAAAGTAAAATGACCCTAGTTCAGCAGAAATACAGACCAAGGCTATAAGCAATAACCAAATTAAAAGATGAACATTTCACTCATATATAATAAATTTAAAAATTTAACAATAAAATTTAAAATAAATTCAAAAAGAAATTCGAAAATAAATTTAAAATTTAAAAACAAAAATTTAAAAATAATCACAGATCATTAAAACTATGGTAGTATATCTTTCTTAACCTTTAGCTTCATAAAGACAAAAAACAAAGTTTGGCAAAACTGTATTTGCATCAGTACTGATACACACAGGCATTTCTTTTTGCTTTCATTTTGTGATTTTTTTTTCTGTTTAAATTTTACTTCCCATATATAAGGGAGAATATATGATATTTGTCTCTCTATATCTGGCTTATTTCACTCAAGGTGATGTCCTCTGGTTGTATCCACTTTGATGTGAATGGTAGAATTTCATTCTTTTTTTATAGCTAAATAACATTCCATACATATATATATATACATATATATGTATATATATGTATATATGATATATATGTGATATATATATATTCTTGATCCAATATCTGATGATGAACATCTTGGTTGATTCCATATTTTGACTGTTGTGAATAGTGCTTGTTTTTTTTGAGATTTATTTTATTGTAACCAGTGCTGTGGTGTAACAGGTAAAGCCGTGGCTCTCAGTGCCAGCATCACGTATTGCACTGGTTCAAGTCCTGGCTGTTCCATCTTTGATCCAGCTCTCTGCTGTGGCCTTGGAAAGCAGCAGAAGATGGCCCAAGTTCTGGGGCCCATGCACCCATGCCCGAGACATGGAAGAAGCTCCAGGATCCTGGATTCGTATTGGCCCAGCTTGGGTCATTGTGGCCATTTGGGTAGTGAGTCAGTGGATGGAAGACCTTTCTCTCTCACCCTCTGCCTCTGCTTCTCTGTAATTCTGCCTTTAAAATAAATAAATAATCTTTTAAATTTATAAAACAGAATTACAGAGAAAGAGAAAGAGAAAGAGAGAGAGAGAGAGAGAGAGAGAGAGAGATCTTCCATCCATTGGTCCATCCAAATGGCCAAAATGACCAGGGCTGGGACTGGCTGAAGCCAGGAGCCAGGAGATTCACCCGAGTCCCCCAGGTGGGTGCAGGGGCCCAAGGGTTTGGACCATCCTCAGCTGCTTTCCAAGGCCATTAGCCAGGAGCTGGATTTGAGGTGGAGCAGCCAAAACTTGAACCAGTGGGATTCTGGTGCTGCAGGCCATGGCTTCACTTGTTGTACCACATCACCATACAATGGAGGGAGGGTGCGGATATCTCTTTGATACATCAGGTTCACATCTTTTGGGTGTATATCCAGTAGTGGGATTGCTGGATGATATGGTGAGTCTATTTCTTTCAAAAAAACTATGCAAGGTATACAAGTTTCATGAATTTCATATACACAGATTTAGGAACATTGCGATACTTGATACTCTACCCTCCCTATTTCTAGTTTTTATAGAAATCTTAACATTTTTCACAGTGGCTGCACTGATTTGCATTCCCACAAACAATGTATAAGTGTTCCCCTTTTTACATCCTCAGTGGCATTTGTTACTCTGTCTTTTGGATAATGGCCTTTTTGATAGGGTGGGGTGATATCTCATTGGGGTTCTGATTTGCATTTCCCTGATGACTACTGATATCCAGAATTTTTTCATATATTTGTTGGATATTCATATTTCTTCTTTTGAAAGCTCTATGTTGAGCTTATTTACCCATTTCTTAACTGAATTTGTAGTTTTTTGGTTGAGTTTTTTGAGTTCCTGAAATATTCTGGGTAGTAATCCTTCAGCAGATGGGTAGTTTGTGCATTTTTTCCCCATTCTGTGGATGTCTCTTCACTCTATAAATCATTTCCTTTGCTTATAAGTCCAACATAATCCCATTTGTTTAACTTTGCTTTTGTTGCCTATGATTTGAGGGTGTTATTCAAGAAGTTGTCCCCTACATCAATGCCTTGAAGTAGAAACTTCATATTCTGCATATTCCTATTCTGATGAAAAACTTCTTATTTATTCTCAGGTCCTAAATGTAGGTCTTTGATCCATTGTGAATTGATTTTGTATATGGTAAGCGATGCAGATCTAATTTCACTCTTCTGCATATATACACCCACTTAATTTTTTTAATAGTAGTTTAATAAATAGTGAGCAGTATAATGTGTTATGTTTGGCACAGTTTTAGAATGATGAAGATGATTATCATTTTTTCCTTAATTGGATATTATTTGCATTATAATTTATATATCAACATTATAGAAGAAAATACAAGAAATCAAACTTCTAAAAGAATTCAGAATTGTGTCATCTAAGAAGAAATTTCCTCTCCTTATTGTCAGATACTAGGACTTTTTCATTAGTTTCTGCATCATAAGTCTCTAACACAATGTTAGATATCCAGTAGATGAGAAATACATTTACATGAAATGTATGAAATGTTGGAAACCAATGACAATAACTCTAGTAACTGTATTCAAATAATTGATGAAATAATAGATTGCTTTTAAAACTGATACAATTTTGGCTAAATAATAAAATAAAAAATCAATAATAAACTTTTCTGTAGCTTATTAGGAATATTTTTGAAGACTAGCTGTTTTTCATAACTGTGAAATACCTCAAATAATCAATGGTGAAAGGTGGTTGAAAAATCTATTTTGGAGCCTTGTACAAGGTTTACAATCTTTTATAATATTTACAGACTTAGTTTCTAACTGCTGAAGTATTGGTAAAAACTTGCTGGTGAAATTAATTTAGGTGGGAGGTTGCTGTTGTTTGCTAATACTTTCTATGGTGATCAGCAAATACTGTCAGCTATATCACTTGAAAAGTCACATACATTACAACATAAAAATGATAACACTGAAATTGGGAGTAAGAAGATAGGTGCTCTAGCAATTGTCTCTAAAAGGGAACTCCAATTTGAACAGATAATCATACATCAAACTACTTTCACCAGAGCTAATGAAATCTAGTGAGAGACCACAGTGCTTGGTTTTAGGATAAAAAGAAGATGCATTGGGGGTTGGTGCAGTAGCATAGTGGGCTATAGTTCCAGCCATGGCCCTGGAACCCCATATAGACATTGGTTCATTTCCCAGCTGCTCCACTTCCCATCCACCCCTCTGCTATGGCCTGGGAAAGCAGTGGAAGATAGACCCAATGCTCGGGCCCCTGCACTGGCATGGGAGGCCCAGAACAAGCTCCTGGCTCCTGGCTCCTGGCTTTTGATCTGCTCAGTTGCTACTGTTTAGGCCACTTGGGGAGTGAACTATAACTCTACTTCACAAATAAATAAGTAAAATCTTCAAAAAATATTTAAATGAAATCTTATTTAAAAGATGCATTGAAAAACTGGAAGAAGAGTTGGTTGTGTCACTCCTCTCCCAACAGAGAAGGGCAGCCTTGAGTTTGACCCCTTCTCAGATTAGAGAGAGGAAATTAGGCTCAGAACTTAGACTTGAAACATGGTACTGGGCCTGCACTGGTGACACCCAAGCCAAGAAAAGATACAAAGCTCTTCCTTCCAAGCCAGTAGACATAGACTGAGTCTCTGGGACCTTGCTTAGCCAGGCAATCAAGGAACTGTCTCCATGACTTCCCTAAACCTTCATGTAGACTAAGAAGCAAAACTCCACCCTGAGTTCCAGCACCAGGCATAACCCAAAAATGCCAATGCCCATGATAGTGCTCACAGAGAGAGCCTCTATACCTTCCTTGACACCAGGAATCTGACCTCTGGTGGGACTAACTCATGCTTGGCATGCATGACCCTCAGACATAACTTTACCTGGTGCACACTGCTGAAACTACACAGATCTCTGCAGCTGTAAGACCCAGGAGTGACAGAAGCCTTGGTGGTCAAGAGACTATCTCTGCCATTCTTCCTTGAATTTCAGGCAGCACAGCAAGGAGCCAGACTCCTTCTACCGGGGGCAGGTAAGGAAAATGAGAACTTGGTGCACAGCTGTTAAAACCCAGCTATCAACAGATTCTTACAGACCTGTCCCCGGCCTGTGGCTGCAGAGCAAGCCTCTGGACCCATTCTAGTGCTGGGTGCCAGCCTTTAATCCCAGTTAGTTGATTTCTGTTCTGGTCTGAATAACTCCTGGTCCTGGGCAATTAGTCCATATCAACAGTAGGCTAACCATAGCAACATTGGCCTTGATTCTTCCCTATGTTGTGTTGGACACGGGGGTCTATGGGCTCCATGTATAAGCCAGTATTATAATATTAATCACATGACTGCCAACACCATTCTTCTTCCAACCTCGGAACCACAATACTGAGACAATAATTGTTCAATTGATGGAAGAAAAAGGATAGTGGTTTCACATCGCTGCATAAGAGCCAGTCACTGCACAGCATGGTGCAGAGCCAATCACCACAACCCTGAACTACCTGTTCACAGGCCGGTAACTGTGAAAAAGACATCTGTGTCGACAACAAATTCAGAAAGAGACTTGCATAAATGATATATCTTTTTTTTTTTTTTTACCACCCTCCCACCAGTTCAGTCTTAGCAGCACACCCACTGTATATCTGAGACAACGTTTGTCATGGATACACTTCCACTGCTGAGCAGCAAACACATGGCAACAGCAGACTCATTGCAAACCTGGATTTTGTGTACATATAAGGCTAAAAGAGCAGAGTATCCACAGGCACATATTAAATAAGCAGACTGCATAGAAATTATAGGAGGAAAAGCAAAAACAATCTCATTACAAAGCCTGGAATAAATAAGAAATTTTTCAAAGTGCAGATGATGTTGCATTCCAATAAGCATCCAGAAATTTCAGTGAGCCATAAATGCACCTAATGAACAAAATTGTGCCAGAACCCGATTATATAGCAGTGGATATCTGTAAACTTTTGAAGAATACAGTACAGCAGTTTTAAGGAGTTTTCTCCAATGAGCTTGAAGAAAACAGAGAAAAGTTCAATACTCCAACAGAGTTAGAGAGACTTAAGTAATATTTAAAAAACAAAAAGAAATCCTTGAACTGAAAAGTAGATTAGATTAAGCAGATTTAAAGATATGATAAAAAAAAATCAATAGCACAATAGACCAAACAGAGGAAAGACAAGTTGAAAATAAATTCACTGGAGGAGAAACATAAAGAAAACTCAAGAGGGATGAATAAAACCTATGGGAACTTTGAACAGCAGTAAGAGAGAAACTATCAAGGTATTTGGGTTCAAGAAGAATTTGAGAATTTCAGAAAGATAGATGACTTATTTAAGATATAATAACGGAAAAGTTCCAAAACTTAAAGTTAGATACAAATATCTACTCATATGATAATCAGAGGTGACCTATAAGATTCAATTCAACCAGCTCAAGACCTAGAATACATTGTAATCAAGCTCTCAAAATATAAAAACAAAGAATTCTCATAACTACAAGAGAAAAGAAACAAATAACATATAAGTATGTCGTGATTCACCTTATGACAGACTTTTCAGTAGAAACTTTACAATTCAGGAGTTAGTGGGATGAAACTTCACAGGTGCTGATGAAAAACAACTGCCAACCAAGAACACTCTATCCAGAAAAGTTGTCCTTTAGGTATGAAAGAGAGGTAAAAGCATTCCCAAATAAACAAAACTGTGAGAATTCATAACTCCAGACTATTATACAAGAAATACTAAGGAGTGTTCTTCAAAACTGATAGATTGATATGCTAATGAGCAAATCAAAACACTGGGAAGTGGAAAACTCCCCGCTAAAAGCAACGGCACATATAAGTTTAGGATTCTCTCATATTATAAACAAGGAGCAAAATCAGAGAGAGAGAAAAATCAAAGTGAACTCACGTATTTAATTCGATCGCCATGAATTTTTGAAGTGCCATATATATATAAGGTAAATAACAAAAAACCTATAAGGAGATATATGCTCTAATGCAGTGTTTGTAGTGGATTTTAACATCATATTTTTCATCAATGAATAGATCATCTAGACAGAAAATCAACAAAAGAAAAACTATATCCTGGGAAAAATAGGCCTGAAAGTATCCACAAAGCTTTTAATTCAGGTGCTACAAAATACATATTCTTTTCAACAACACATAGGATATATTACAGGATAGATCAAACATTTGTCACAAAACAAAGGTCAACTTTAAAAAAATGAAATCATATTTTTTTGCTGAACACTCAATAAAACTAGAAATTAATAACAGAAAACTTTGGAATAGAAAACTATGAAATAGAAATTAAACAACTTATTCCTATGCAACCAACTAATTAAGGAAGAAATTAAAAAGTAAATTAAAGTGATTCTTGAAAACATGAATTTGGAAATATTGTGAAATAGGACAAAAGCAATGTTTTAAGAAGAATGCTATAGCAGAAGATAAAAATTTATAAAATTTGGAAACTTTAAAAAATTATGTAAAGTAATAAAATGACTAAAAATCACTATAACTCAGGAAATTAGAAATACAAGAAAAATATTAAAAACAAGAACAGAAAAAATAAAGATCAGAGCTGAAACAAATGAAATAGAGAAAAAAACAAACCACCAGAAGATCAATGGAGGGTCCGGCATCATGGTGTAAGAGTGAAACCACTGCTTGCAACAGCAGCATCCCATCTGGACACTGGTTCAAGTACAGGCTGTCACACTTCTGACGCAGGTCCCTTCTAATGGGCCTGGAAAAGCAGAAAAAGATGGCCCTTGCACCCACATGAGAGATCAAGATGAAACTCTCTTTTTGTCTCTCCCCCTCTCTCCATATAACACTGCCTTTCAAATACAATGAAGTAAATATTTTTTGTAAAAAAATAGCAATAGAATAAATAAGTGATCTTTGGGATAAGAGTTCTATAGCCAAATTAAGAAAAAAAGAAGATATAAAACTTACATTAAACAAAAATAATAGAAAAACAGGGGACATTAGAACTGACATCACAGAAATACAAAGCATTATTAGAAATTATTATGAACAACTATAAACCATAAAATTTAATAAGTTAGAAGAAAGAAACAAATTACGGGAGACATCCTTTCCAAGACTGAATCATGAAGAAATAGAACACTTTAACTAACAAATGATGAGTAATTAGTTGAATTGGTAGTAAAAAATCTCTTATTAATGAAAAGCCCAGACAACATGCTTTCACCATTAAATTCTACCAAATATTTATAAATCTACCATCAATTATTTATATATTATTTTTCAAAATAGAAAATTAGGAAATTTTTCCAAACATATTCTATATGAGGCTAGCATTACTTGTAACAAAGCAAGAAAATAATTTTGCAAATATAGATACAGAAATATTCATCAAAACACTATTAGACCAAACCTCACAGTACATTCAAAAGTTAATCACCATGTTCAAATGAGATTCATTCCAGGGATACAAGGATGCTCTAACATATGCAAGTATGTACATATATCAATTCAAAAGAATGGAGGATTAAAAAAAATTGAACATCTCTACAGATGTAGTAAAGTCATTTGATAAAATTCAACATCTCTTCATGATGAATCCTGTGTCCCACTCCAAAATAGTTATAGAAGAAATGTACTGGTGCTGGCATTGTGGCATAGAAGGTTGAGCCACCTCATGTGACATCAGCATCCCATAAGGGTGTCAGTTTGTGTCCCAGCTACTCCACTTTCCATCCTGCTCCCTGCAGATGCACCTGAAAAAGCAGCAAATGATAGCTCACATGCTTGGGCTTCTGTACCCATGTGGGAGACCTGGCTGAAGCTACTGAGTTCTGACTTCAGCCTGACTCAGCCCTGGCCATTGCAGCTATTTGGGCAGTATACCAGCAAGTAGAAGTTTCTCTCTCTCTCTCTCTCTCTCTCTCTCTCTCTCTCTCTCTCTCTCTCTCTCTCTCTCCCCCCTCTAATCCGGCCTTTCAAATAAATAAATAAATCTTTCAAATTTTATAGAAGGAATGTAGTTCAAAAAAATAGAGGCCATGAATATGAAGTCAAAAGCTAACCTCATGCTGAACAGAGAAAACCACAAACTTTCTCTCTAAGCCCTGGCATATGATCAGTTTTAAATCAATACAGCACTGGAGTTTCCAACCAGAACAATGAAGCAGAAGAAAAAAGAAAGAAAGTTTACACAAATTGGAAAGAATGACTAGAAATGTTCATAGTTTATAGAAGACAATTAAATTTATATAGAAAACTAAAAAAGAATCCACTAAAAAAAACTATTAGAATGCTTTAAGGGCTGATTCTGAGGCCAGAGTGCTATTTAGGACATCTGCTATTCTATGGGTCTGCTGTGTCACCTGCTTCCCATGTTGAATCATTCTCTCCCTTTTTGATTCTATCACTTAGTATTAGCAAACACTAGTTTTGTTTGTGTGATCCCTTTGACTGTTAGACCTATCAGTGTGATCAATTGTGAACTGAAGATGATCACTTGGATTAGTGAGATGGCATTGGTACATGCCACATTGATGGGATTGTATTGGAATCCTCGGGCACGTTTCTGACTCCACTATTTGGGGCAAGTCCAATTGAGCATGTCCCGAATTGTACATCTCCTCCCTCTCTTATTCCCATTCTTAAATTTAACAGGGATCATTTTTCAGTTAAAATTTAAACACCTAAGAATAATTGTGTGTTTTTTTTTTTTTTTGACAGGCAGAGTGGACAGTGAGAGAGAGACAGAGAGAAAGGTCTTCCTTTTTGCCGTTGATTCACCCTCCAATGGCCGCCGCGGTAGCGCGCTGCGGCCGGCACACCGCGCTGATCCGATGGCAGGAGCCAGGGGCTTATTCTGGTCTCCCATGGGGTGCAGGGCCCAAGGACTTGGGCCATCCTCCACTGCACTCCCTGGCCACAGCAGAGAGCTGGCCTGGAAGAGGGGCAACCGGGACAGGATCGGTGCCCCGACCGGGACTAGAACCCGGTGTGCCGGCGCCGCAAGGCGGAGGATTAGCCTGTTGAGCCACGGCGCCGGCCATAATTGTGTGTTAATTACAGAGTTCAACCACTAGTACTAGAACAACAACAACAACAACAACAACAACTACTAAAAAGGATAAAGTATTACATTGTACATCAAGAGTCAGGACAAGAGCTACTCATGTAAGAGCCCTAGATGGAGTTTCCTGGCTTTGGGCTGGTCCAGATCTGGCTGTTGAGGCCATCTGTGGAGAGAACCAGTGAATAGATGATCTCCCTCCCTCGTTCTATCTGTCTCAGTCTCTATCATTCTGCTTTGTAAATAAATGAATAAATAAGATAAAGATTTAAATGTTATACTCCATATGGTAAAGCTATGAGCTGTACATTTCATCATTAATATTCTACTCTCATTATTAAGTATATTTTCTATAAATAATGGAGTAACTTTCATCTGCTTCTTGATTTTGTCTCTGTTATCCATGTACAACAAAGCATACACAATGACATTTCAAAATCAGAATGCAGATCATAACAATTCCTTTTTTAAAAAAAGATTCATTTATTTTACTTGAAAGTCAGAGTTACACAGAGAGAGGAGAGGCAGAGAGAGAGAGAGAGAGAGAGAGAGAGAGAGAGAGAGAGGTCTTCCATCTGCTGGTTTGGTTCACTCTCCAATTGGCCGCAACGGTGGTCAGAACCTCAAACGCCCATATGGGATGCTGGTGCTTCAAGCCAAGGTGTTGTTAACCCACTGCACCACAGCGCTGGCTCCGATAACAATTCCTATAACATGCACTTAATGTTTTCCCATTATCCTTCTCTTGGAATGCCTCTGCACATCTCTCTTATTTTATTTCTTATCCCTGTGTCCCTCAGTACTCATCTGTCATGCTAGCTTTATATTCCAGATTTGTAGGTTTTTTTGCTTTTCCGTGTCTTTCTCCAGATCTCTGACTCTATGTTTTCTTCTTTTTATTGTGGTCTCAATATAGGTGACATTCCCAGGTAAAAATAAATTAAAAGTTACAGAATACCACAATAAAGCACTACTTTGAGAAATAAGAAGTCAAATCTGTTCAGTAATGGGAAAAATGCTTTCTGCAATTAAGTATTGTTTTCATAAATACAAATCATCAATACAAATCATAAATACAAATCACAATTTCATAAATACAAATCATCAATGTTATAGTCATGTAGAAGCCATGTCAGTTATCAGATGCACTGTCATGATATTGCAGTGCTTTTGTTGAAGTAATCCTTATTCCACTTAATAGCTGCCCCAGTGAACAGAGTATTGCCAGTAGTCCACACATGCAAAAGAAAGTCATCAAGAGTTTCATTTGAGAGACAAGGTAAAAAGCTTTTAACTTAGTAAGGGAAGGGAAAAATCATATGCTAAGGTTGCTTATGTCTATAGTACAATAAGATATTTAGAGGAAAGGGTAGATAGAGACTACATTCACATAATTTTTATTATAGTTTATTGTTACACTTATTCTGTTAGATTTATTTTTGCTCATCTTTTGCTGTAAACTTTATCACAGATATGTAGGTTTAGGAAAAAAAAACTTAATATACATAACTCAGTACTATCTATGGTTTTGGGCATCCACTGATCATCTTGAGAAGCTTCCATCAGAGACAAGGGATTCCTACTGTGCATGTTAGTTTGGAGATAACACAACCAGAGGAGGTATTTTATTGAGAAAACAGGAAGAAGGAACAATTATAACCAGCTGGATTTGGATTGTTCCATTGAATGAGTCATTGTGGTCATTTAAAGATAGCAGAAATCCAGGAAAGGATGCAGGTTTAGATTTAAAAAAAAAAAAAAAGAAATCAAGAGTTTGTTTTGTCGTGTTATTTTGTATGTTAATTAGATATTACATGCGTAGTAGATTATACAAGTTTGGAGTATAAGAAACATTTTTTTTTTTTCCTTTCTCAAGTGACTGCAAGTGACTATCTCCAGATAACTGCAGAGTTTATCAAAATTTCTTCTGATAGGTTTCAAAGTCGCTGTGTATAATTTCTGATATTTTTGAAGAATTTCATGTGAGCATAAGTTTCTAAAACTTAAAGGACAATAATTAAAATAAAATGAAAACTGCACACTTATATCTGGATTCAGTTTGAGTTTTTATTCTCTGCTTCCTCACATAAATCCTAAGAAATTAATCCTGATTCTTGGTATGAATCCTGAATTATATGAAAAGAAAATAATGATGGTAACTTAAATGTATTTTATCTTTGATAAAAATGTATAATAAAATGGTAAAATTTACGTATAGCATTCCGGATTTCTCCTTCTAAAACATTCTTCAGCTCTTTATTTATTTATTTTTTTTCTGGTGCTGGAGCTGCGTTGTACTGGGTAAAGCCGACACCTGCAGTGCCAGCATCCCCTTTGGGCGCCAGTTCGAGTCCCTGCAGCTTAAGAAATTCACCAGGGGCTCCCGCTGTTGCATAGTGGGTAAAACTGCCTCCTGCAGTGCTGGCATCCAGTATGGGAGCCAGTTCGAATCCCAGCTGCTCCACTTTCTGTCCAGCTCTCTGCTATGGCCTGGGAAAGCAGTGGAAGATGGCCCAAGTCCTTGGGCCCCTACACCCGCCTGGTCAACCCAGAAGAAGCTCCTGGTTTCAGATAGGCGCAATTCCAGCAGTTGTGGTCAACTGGGGAGTGAACCAGCGGATGGAAGACCTCTCTCTCTCTGCCTCTGCTTCTCTGAAACTCTGTCTTTCAAATAAATAAGTACATCTTTTAAAAAATGTTTTAAAATTTTTTTCTTTTGGAACAATTTTGTCATTATCACACTCTAGTGTATTTGTCATTATTGTTATCTAAATTTATTTCAACTTAAGTGATTGGGTGCAGGGTAAAAACAGCTTAGTTAATGCCTCCTAGATTTTTTCACCCATGTGGCATAGAATATGATCATTGTACCTGACCGTCACTGCTGAACAACCTAAACTTACATCTTAGTCAGCCAATTTAAATATCAGCATATACATTTCATCTCTACTATTCCAATTTGTCACTCCTTGAAATTCCATTCATCACTCTTCCCTGCCCTGTTCTGGTCTCAGGTGCTTTTACCCATGCAGGCAACTTGACCTGATTATTGGCCTATGATGAAGTTTGGCCAGTGTCATGATGGGAAACAGAGGATGGGAAAAGAGAAAAGCCAGTGTAATTATCAGTCTTAACAATTCAGGTCCTTGCCTTCCCTCAGTTTGGGCAATGACATTTTTCAATGATTAAAATTCTTGCTGGGCTACCCTACTTCTATGACTTCAAACTGTTAGTAAGCTTTCCATCACATCATTCTCTGCCCTTGCCCTGGCTATACTGCTGTTGCAGTATACAACATACTTTGCTGTGTCTTTAATCCTGGCCATTTCTGTAAAAATTCTTCAATAAAATATTTTAAATTAAAAATTGAATTCCATAATAGTATTCTGAATACTACTACAGTGTGCAAAACAATATTCTAAGCATTGCAGTTATCTCAATGTGCAAGATGAGTAAAATAATGCTGTCCAGTTCTATCACCATGAGAAGCCATTCATTTAGTTGTGTCCAGATGTGGTTTCTGTGATTCAACTCAGTCAGTGTGAAGTTTTAAAAAGCAGATAGGGCTAGGAAGCAATTTACTTTGCTGTTACTATGCTCCATTGCCACTTGGAAAAGGGAATTGAGTAAAACACAGAATGCTGTCAGTGTTCTCTTTTGAAAGAATGTTTACATAATTCCTCTGAATTCCAAATATGTCTGTTGAATTAATGTCAGGAATTGAGTGGTAGCGATTTGCTTCCTCATACACAGCTTCAGAAAAGATGAGAAAGGAGAGAAAAACAATGCTTTCACATAAGGTCTTTTGACTTAAAGCACAAATGTCAGGTAGGAAATCTTACAAAAATATATTTATATGAAAGAAGTGAATTTTACAATACTGCTCTTTGTTGTTTTTTTTTTTAAAGCAGACCAAATTTTAATTTTGGCATTAGGAAAATCTTGCACTTATTGCCAACATTTATTACCAATAAAACCTTGGACACCTCATGCAGCAATTCTTCTGAAAAATATTTATATATCACATTATTTGCTTGACTGATACAAGTAGTTGAAGGAACTTGGTCAGGTACTTTATCAAACTCCAGATCATTTGAAAAGTAAGTAAATTAAAATTTTGATGAAAACCATAAGGATAACAAGACAAGTGGAGGAGAACTTCTTTGGAGATTAGCTAGAAAAGAAACGTCTTGGTTTTAATTTCTGTGTGGATGGACTATGTTTATCTTGATGTAACTTTTTTCTTCATATGCTCACTTCTTCCTTAAACTATTATGAGAGCTTTGTTCTCCCCTCTGATATTATTCATGACATTTGCATATTTAGCATATAATTACTGAGAATCTAAAGTCTCTCAGATCAGTCAGAAGAAAATCATCAGATGGACATTAGTCCTCAAAGGACAATTCTTGACAAGGAATAGGGAAGTTTGTCCATAGAAACAGAAGCAGTAGGATGTAGATGATGCTAGACAGAGATGATAGAAAGATAGATAGTTGGATGGACAGAAAAATGGTTGATAGATGTCTTTCTGGGAAGTGGCTTATACAGTTTTACAAGCTGTTAAGTCTAAACTTTAGCAGGCATGATAGCTAGGTATGTCACAGATAATGCTGGAATCTTGAGGCATAAATAACTTTTTCCTAACAAAAAATAGTTTTACTCTTTTTTTAGAAATCTTTTTTTTTTTTTTTTTTTTTTTTTTAGTTTTTGACAGGCAGAGTGGACAGTAGAGGGAGACAGAGAGAAAGGTCTTCCTTTTTGCCATTGGTTCACCCTCCAATGGCCGCCGCAGTAGGCACTCTGTGGCCGGCGCACTGCACTGTTCCGATGGCAGGAGCCAGATGCTTCTCCTGGTCTCCCATGGGGTGCAGGGCCCAAGGACTTGGGCCATCCTCCACTGCCCTCCCTGGCCACAGCAGAGAGCTGGCCTGGAAGAGGGGCAACCGGGACAGGATCGGTGCCCTGACCGGGACTAGAACCCGGTGTGCCGGCGCCGCAAGGCGGAGGATTAGCCTGTTAAGCCACGGCGCCGGCCTAAGAAATCTTTTATTTAATAAATATAAATTTCAAAAGTACAATTTTTGGATTATAACCACCTCCCCCACCTGCAAACCATCCCATCTCCTACTCCCTGTCCCATCCCATTCTGCATTAAGATTAATTTTTAATTATCTTTATATACAGAATATCAATTTAGTATATACTAAATAAAGATTTCAACAGACTGCATCCACAAAGACAAAGTATAGAGTACTGTTTGAATACTAATTTTTTTTTCATTTCCAATTATCTTTATATATAGAAGATCGATTCAGTACATAATTAGTAAAGATCTCATCAGCTTGTATCCACGCAGAAACACAAAGTGTAAAAATACTGTTTCAGTACTAGTTATAGCATCACTGCACATTAGACAACACATTAAGGACAGATCCCACATGGGATGTAAGTACACGTGACTCCTGTTGCTGACTTAACAATTTGACACTCCTGTTCATGGCATCAGTAATCTCCGTAGGCTCTAGTCATGAGTTGCCAAGGCTATGGAAGCCTTTAGAGTTCGCTGACTTTGATCTTATTCCAATAGGGTCATAGTCAAAGTGGAAGTTCTCTCCTCCCTTCAGAGAAAGGTACCTCCTTCTTTGATGGCCCCATTCTTTCCACTGGGATCTCACTCGCAGAGATCTTTCATTTAGGTCTTCTTCTTTTTTTTCTTTTCCATGTATCTTGGCTTTCCATGCCTACAATACTCTCATGGGCTCTTCAGCCAGATCCGAATGCCTTGAGGGCTGATTCTGAGGCCAGAGTGTTGTTTAGGACATCTGCCATTCTATGAGTCTGCTGTGTATCCCGCTTCCCATGTTGGATCATTCTCTCCCTTTTTGATTCTATCAGTTAGTATCAGCAAACACTTGTCTTGTTTGTGTGATCCCTTTGACTCCCAGACCCATCAGAGCCACCAATTGTGAACTGAAATTGATCACTTGGACTAGTGAGATGGCATTGGCACATGCCACCTTGATGGGATTGTATTGGAATCCCCTGGCACATTTCTAACTCCACCATTTGGGGCAAGTCCGATTGAGCATGTCCCAAATTGTACATCTCCTCCCTCTCTTTTTCCACTCTTAAATTTAACAGGGATCACTTTTCAGTTAAAATTTAAACACCTAAGAATAATTGTGTGTTAATTCCAGAGTTCAACCACTAGTACTAGAACAACAACAACAACAACAACAAATACTAAAAAGGATAAATTATTACATTGTACATCTAGAGTCAGGACAAGAGCTGATCAGGTCACTGTTTCTTATAGTGTCCATTTCACTTCAACAGGTTTCCTTTTTTTGTGGTTGGTTAGTTGTCACCAATCAGGGAGAACATATGATATTTGTCTCTTTGGGCCTGGCTTAATTCACGCAGCATGATGTTTTCCAGATTCCTCCATCTTGTTGCAAATGACTGGGTTTCATTGTTTCTTACTGCTGTGTAGTATTCTATGGAGTACATATCCCATAATTTCTTTATCCAGTCTACTGTTGATGGGCATTTGGGTTGGTTCCAGGTCTTAGCTATTGTGAATTGAGCTGCAATAAACATTAATGTGCAGATGGCTTTTTTATTTGCCAAATTAATTTCCTTTGGGTAAATTCCAAGGAGTGGCAGGGCTGGGTTGTATGGTAGGGTTATGTTCAGGTTTCTGAGGAATCTCCAGACTGACTTCCATAGTGGCTTAACCAGTTTGCATTCCCACCAACAGTGGGTTAGTGTCCCTTTCTCCCCACATCCTCTCCAGCATCTATTGTTGGTAGATTTCTGAATGTGAGCCATTCTAACAGGGGTGAGGTGCAACCTCGTTGTGGTTTTGATTTGCATTTCTCTGATTGCTAGTGATCTTGAACATTTTTTCATGTGTCTGTTGGCCATTTGAATACTACTTTTACAGTTAATTCTCATAGTACAACACATTAAGGGCAGAAATCCTACATGAGGAGTAAGTGCACAGTGACTTATGTTGTTGATTTAACAGTTGACACTCTTATTTATGACATCAGTAATCACCCAAAGCTCTTGTCATGAGCTGCCAAGGCTATGGAAGCCTCTTGAGTTTACAACCTCCAACCTTATTTAGATAAGGCCATATTCAACATGGAAGTTCTCTCCTCCCTTAAGAGAAAGTTACCTCCTTATTTGATGGCCCATTCTTTTCACTAGTATCTCTCTCACAGAGATCTTTCATTTAGGTCATTTTTTGCCACAGTGTCTTGGCTTTCCATGCTTGAGAAACTTTCATGGGCTTTTCAGCCAGATCCAAATGCCTTAAGGGTTGATTCTGAGACCAGAGTGTTGTTTAGGGGATTTGTCATTCGAAGAGTCTGCTGTGTATCCTGCTTCCCATGTTGGGTCATTCTCTCCTTTCTAATTCTATCAATTATTATTAGCGGACATTGATCTTATTTATTTTATCCCTTTGACACTTAATCCTATCTTTATGATCAATTATGAACTTAAATTGATCACTTTAACTAGTAAGATGCCTTTGGCACATGCCTACTTAATGCCATCTTACTGTTTTATTCTTGAAGGCTGAAAATATCCAGTTGAAAATTGATGCACCCAAATTATTGAGGAAAATCTCCTTTACATGAAATCAAATAGTTGTAGGTGCTAATTACATATACAAACTGCTTCACAGAAATATCCACATTAGTGCTTTTTCATGTAACTGACTGCTGGTGCTGAACCATGTTGACACATAAAAATAACCAACAAATGGAGTAAAAGGTCAGGTGTAATAATAACTGATATCTGAATAGCCATTTAAAATACAACAAAATACGTTAAATTGATCACATGCAATGGGCAGTGATTGAATTGTGTTCATGTTACTAGTCCAGCTTTTCACCTGAGACACAAACTCAAAGTGTTATATAACAAGTACCAGGAAAGGAAACCCATGGGAAAAAATGAAATCCTAAAGGAAAGAGAAACTAATAAGACATCACTAAATTTAGCAGGTTATTTAAAAGTTTTTTTGAAGGAATCAGCACGGCTGGGAACATTGGCTCTTAATCTAAATAAACCATGCATTCACTGGGTTATTCATTTTTTTTTTTTTTTACTTTCTTGTGCTCAGTTTTTTTTCATTTGTAAAAGGTACATGATGGTAAAGTTACATCATAGGGCCGATAAGTGAAAGAATTAAGGAATTCCATGTAATATATTGAACACAGAGCTGCACATCTATTAAGCATATCTTTTAAAATTATGGTTGCTCTTGTAACAAAATGTAAAAATATACTCTTTATTCTCATCTTTTTCTTCTTACAGAGAGAACAAGTTTCATAAGATTGGAGTATTTAGAGTAATTTCAAACTGCTAGATAAATACCCCTTCCTAGTTTTATTTTATTTATTTATTTTACAATCTTGTGATCCACTAAGCTTCTCACATGCAGGGGGTTCTAAACTTCCATATAAAGTTAAACAATAGTGATTATGTAGTTGTATCAGTGCTTAGGCCTTAATGAACAGGTGATTAGGAGAATTTGTTAATTTATTAAGGGAAACACATCTATCTTGTTTTGGAACTAACACCATTTCTTTTTCTGCATTAACTGATTCTCTTGTTTCAATCTAGCTAATTTATATGTTGAACTGTCCCACTCAATAGCCAATTCCTTAGTCATGTCTTTTAATATCAGTTTCAAAATACAATGATTCTTTTTAAATAGTATTTCTCAGTGCTACTGCATATATTTCTGTGTTATTGGAAGATAGGGAAGAAATGAATTTCCTTTGACTAACTATTAAAAACTCTGTCATTAGTTATTTACTGCCCCAGAAATTAACTTGTCTCTGAGATTTTGTGGTCATTCTGTGCTCCTCCCTAACTCTGAAAGGAAACCAGAGTTCATTCCCAATTATTATCTCTTGTCAAAGTTTAAAGGAGACCTTGTGAAACCTTACATTAACCTTTGGAACTCAGCAGAAACCAAATAAAAAAATAGGTTATTTTTTTTCTATGACCCTTTTTTTGGTTTCTGGCTGTACAGTCAAAAATCTAACACTTAGAAAATGCAAAAAAGGAAATGTACTGGAAGTACAGGAAAAGGACATAGAATGAAAATGCACATGAAATAATTTCCAGAAAAAAGGTCTTAAAAATAACGACAAGCTAGGAAAAATTTATGCATTAGACATGATGAGTATATTTTTCATATTTTAGCATTGACAAAATACTAAATGTCATTAATTAACAAACAGTAAGAATTTCCTGAATAATTTTAAAATTTAATAAATATTTTACATAAGGGAAATATTAGAGTTATAATATGCATACAAAGTGTTTAAAGCCATTCATAGTAAAAATATAAAATTAAAATTATTTTATACACCATGTTTAACTTTTAAAATGGAAGGATTTAGATTCATCTACTGAAGTATCCGTTTATCCATCTATCTTCCATTGTGAGTAAGGAGACATGATAAAACTGCTTATAGTATTAGACAATGATACAAACTTCTAGACTGATACAAATTTCTCGGTAATAGAAATAAAAGAAAAAAAAAGAGCTAACAACATTATAATTCTTTTAAAACAGGAAATCTTTCAAGTATTTATAACTGGGGACCTGTGTTGTGGTATAGTGGGCTAAGCTGTCTCCTGCAATGCTGACATTCCATTTAAAGGTCAGTTTTTGTGGCTGCTTCTCCACTCTAGCTCCCTGTTAATATGCCTGGGAAAACAGCGGAAGATGGCCCAATGCTTGGCTCCTTGCCACCCACGTGGGAGACATGAATGAAGCTCCTGGCTCCTGGTTTTGGCTTGGCCCAGCTCTGGCTGTTGTGGCCATTTGGGGAGTGAACCAGTAGATGAAATTTCTTTCTCTCTCTCTCTCTCTTTCTCTCTCTGTAATTTTCCCTTTGAAATAAATAAATATTTTTATTTTAGGATCTCTGTCCTTAATGTGTTGTACTATGTGAATTAACGGTATAACTAGTACTCAAACTGTACTTCACACTTTGTGGTTCTGTGTGGGTGCAAACTGTTGAAATCTTTACTTAGTATATACTAAATTGATCTTCTGTATATAAAGTTAATTGAAAATGAATCTTGATGTGAATGGGATGGGAGAGGGAGTGGGAGATAGGATGGTTGCAAGTGGGAGGGAGGTTATGGGGGGAAAAGCCACTGTAATCCATAAGCTGTACTTTGGAAATTTATACTGATTAAATAAAAATTAAAAAAAAATTAAAATTGTACTAGTGTCTGTCTGTTCCCCTCCAAAATTAGTATGTTGAAACCTTAGCCCAAGGAGGTGATATTGAGCTGAGGCTTTTTTGGGGAGGTGATTATGCAAAGCGGCAGAGATTATATGAATTGAGTTAGTGTCCTTTAAAAGAAACCCTAAAGAATTTCCTTGCTCCTACACCTTGTAAAACACAAGTAGAAGTTGCTCCCTGTAATCAAAGGATCTTTATCAGACAAGGCACTTGCTGCTGCTTCAATCTTGACTTACAAGTTTTATAACTGTGAGAAACAAACACTCGTTGTTTTGAAGTTACCTAGTTCATGATGTTTAGCTCTAACAACATGAATTGTCTTAGCCAAGTTGTATGAAGAACAAACAAAATAATGTATAACAATATTAATCAAATTATTTTTAAAAATGCAAAATAAGACACAACTTAAAATTCTTCAAGCATAAAACTGAATAAGTAAATGGCATTCTATATAATTATTTTAGTCAAATTATAGTTATTATTTTGTAAGAAGAGAAAACAAGTTTAGAAAACAAGACTCCAAGGCAGAACTTCTGAGATGTTCCTCATGTGTATTCAGCAAAAATGTCAAAAATATTTTACTATCTCCTATTTTAATCAATTTCTTCTGCTTAAATATGAGCTTGCTTCCTATTAAATTATAAATGAACAAAAGTATACAAAAAGTGTTCAGGGAAAAACATTGGGAAACCTTAACAAATGGGTTCCTGAGATCTAATGAATGACAACAAATAGTAGAAATGTAATCGAAATACTTTTTCACTTCTTCTAGTGGCCCTAATTAGAAAACAAATCAAAAACAAATTGATTTACAATTAGGTTTAATTTTGAGGCTTGATTTGGAACTTTTCACAGCTTTTTCGTGAAACATAAATTGCATAATAAGCATTTTATATTTATTTAATTATGACAGAAACTGGAAAGAAAGTAACCAACTAATTATGTAAATAGTAAATATACTTTAGGCAATATTAAGATATTATTGAGAGTTGTGCACAGGCAGGCCCATCTATAATATCTAATAAAGTCTATTGCAGTGTATAGTAGGAATAATATATCTGCTTAAAAATGACTTTCAGAACTTCAAGCATTTTTAATCTAAAGAAATTACAGACTGAAATTCATAAGGCTTATTTGATCTGTGCCCCTCTATTCTAAATGAAAAAGGACATAATAACTGTGTTTTCTCCACTCAAGTAAAATGAAACTGTCATTGTGAGCATTAATAAAAACTTCAAATATTGATTAATCACCAGCTAAGTGCTGTAGACATTTCCCTTTTGTTTTGTACATAGAAGCTAAGACTTGTCAATATTACATTGATGAAAGAATGGAGAATCAATAGTTTTATTCACTATGTCCATTTTAAAATGCTATGTGTTCTCGTAATCAGAGTGAGAACTAATGGATACTCAATTAGATATTAGAAATCACTATGATCGAAAAATATGAATGACATACATAAAAATTCCAAAGACAATTTGCGTTTATTCTCTTAATTAAGTGCAGTGATATGATGAAAATCTCAGCTTGTATAAATTGATGGCATATTTTACATCTAAATCAATGTTAGATTTGCTATATGAGTTTCTTTGTAAAATGAGATAAAAATGCATTAATCTTAAACCATATAACATACTATAACACTGCAGGAATAAAAGGAGGCAGGCAGGTGAGGCTCTCTCAGCTCTGAGCGACAAACTTGTTGAGTGAGAATTTCGAAGTTCTCCTATTTTGCCTTATGCTTTAATATATCATACTACTTAATCCTCTGTCTGGACCAGTGCTTACATGTCCATTTTGAAGGTCTCTTTGCTGCACCAGATGCTCTCCGATTTAAAGGCATTCTTAGGTCATTAGTTTCATAAGTAACAATTTCTCAGGTCACTAGGTTTTCAGAGTTCCTTCTTTATGATACATTTTACTTGATATTTCTGTACATGGGCTCTTGATGGACTCCTCTGGGAAAAAGAGCAAGAGAGAATAAAGGGGGAAATATGTAGGCAGTAATCTAAACAGCAGCTCCAGGGTGTATTAAATTCTACTTTATTTGAGCAGAGTGCACAGGGCGAATTTCAGGTTTTAAAGGGACATCTTGTCAAAGTGTGTAGCAATGCATGTGTGTGGGTGTGCATGTTTATATGTGTTTCATAATAAGAGTTTTAAAGCATTTCTTTCCTTCAGCTCCAGTGCTAGTTATAAGGAAAATAAAATTATTGAAAAACAGAAACTGAAGATGCCATTTCAGGTTCTTAACTTTTGAATAAAAACCTTGAAATTTGTATGAATAAAAATAAAAATATTATTCTGAGTTATAACATGTGTTGATATAAATATAACATAAGAATGGGTATACTCTTTAATGCCGTTTTTGCATGAAGTGAAATATAGTATTTAGTTTTTAAGTGCTTGAGAAAAAATTTCATCTTCAAGTTGCTTAAATTCCTGTGAACATCTAAGTATGAAAAGCACTATTTGTGTCCCTTCTTTACCATTAAGACATGAAAAATGTGCATGATTCTGAGAGAGAAAAAAATTCCATCAGCTGGAAACTTCAGAATAGCATTCTGGTATTAAAAAACTTTAAGTTTCTGGGTGCTAGGCACTCTTAATCAGAGCTATCAATGAAATAGATAGTAATGGTTTCCAAAGTATTTGTTTAAGCAATGAATAAAACCAACTAATTTGTGGAGTAACTGAGGAAATAATGCAGTACGTTAGTGGTTTCCTTTCAATGCTCTAAATCTTCTTTTTTTGTGTGTAGACAAACTTCAGAGATACGGTAGATGTGTGGTGGAGTGGACCCCATTTTGTAGAATTTAAGGAAACTGGAGAAACAGGCACTTAACTAATTATCAACAGGCAATTAATTAATTATCCTAAGTTGGAGTTTTATAAGAAGCAAATTTAAAAGACTTGTACATGTATTTTACATGTTTGTATTAACTGTTTATTCTTTTGATGATTTATTTATTTATTTTTATGATACGAACACTGGAGGAGAAGGTCCAGTCAGAAGCATGGCAGTATACCCTTAGAAATTTTTATTCCTTTAATGTTGATGTTTTCTGAGGCAATGTCTGAAATCTCCTTCATAAGAAATGCCAGGAAATTAACAAGTAAGCTTGAAATCAGTAACATGTTGGGATCATTGCATAAATGTATTCAGCTGCCCTTTCCTGATATGAGACAACTCTAAGAGATTTTACTGGATCTCTGATTAACCCACCAGTTGTCCAAAGCACTATCTTGCATATTAATATACCCTTGGTATCTTATTCCCTTCAGTTTCTTACCTTTATTCCATTTCCAGTGTTTCTCTGAACTAACTCTCACAAGGCTGGCAACTAAGACAATTACTATTTTAAATAATTGCTTTGATGGCTTTACAAGAATACAAATGATTTTACAAAATACAGAATAGAACCATTAATTTCCTATAATGGCAAATTACAGAGGATAGTTAATTTTGAAAATTTAATAGCATATATTAGTGTCACCAATGAGAAAACTTAAAAATCAATGCTATAATTTTTATCAATATGTTGGATTAATGATAATATATTTATTGAAAAGAATTGCCTTGGCATTTATTTACAGAACAATTTTCTGAATATAGCTTTTTGATATTATCTATTAAATATTAAAAGAACAAAATAAAGGATTTTAACATTGCTAATAGCAGAACATTTTTTCCTATTTAGAATTCTTCTAACCATTTATGAACATAAAACTTTGTCATCAATATTTATGAGAGTTTTGACTTTTAATTTCTTATGTAGTAAATAGCTCAGATAATCAAAAATCAATTGCCAGTTGTTAGAATATAAGTATTGTGAAGAAAGATAATTATTTAGCACCTTATATCACTGGTCATGTGTGTATTTGGAAATTATTCATGAAATCTTCAATTCTTAAAATAGCATTAATGGTCCACATTTTCAATAACATGGGGAATATGAACTTTACCCTCTCCTCCTACCAAGAATGCCTAAAAGCTATGGAAAGATATTGCATAAGACAAACATAATAAAATAACTCCAAAAATTGAAGACATGTGTCTAAGGAATCAAGTATTGACATATGTGCATTTTCTAGGTTTCCTTTTTGAGACATATGTCACTTTTTGCGTGGAGGAAGTTATCAGTCACAAAATACCAGTCACAAAACACCAATGTGGGCCGGCGCCGTGGCTCAACAGGCTAATCCTCCGCCTTGCGGCGCCGGCACACCGGGTTCTAGTCCCGGTCGGGGCACCGATCCTGTCCCGGTTGCCCCTCTTCCAGGCCAGCTCTCTGCTGTGGCCAGGGAGTGCAGTGGAGGATGGCCCAAGTGTTTGGGCTCTGCACCCCATGGGAGACCAGGAGAAGCACCTGGCTCCTGCCATCGGAGCAGCGCGGTGCGCCGGCCGCAGCGCGCTACCGCGGCGGCCATTAGAGGGTGAACCAACGGCAAAGGAAGACCTTTCTCTCTGTCTCTCTCTCTCACTGTCCACTCTGCCTGTCAAAAAAAAAAAAAAAAAAAAAAAAAAAAACACCAATGTGTAAAGACATGCCAAGCCCCAAGAAAAGCCTGCTTCCTTAAGTTGAAAGAACAGAATAAGCATAGCATAGTAAGAAAGGACATTTAAATAACTGCCTTGCTGTGGCCAAGTATCACAGACTGTGGACTCAATATCAAAATCTGAATGGGGGCTCAAACTTACATTCTTAAGGAACTGTAATAAGTCGCCACTCTGCTGGTTCCAGGGTTGTGTCACATAAGGCCAGAAGCCTGAAAAGAAGAGCTGGGAGCCCTCTGGGTGATAATGAGAACTTTCCACGCCTTTGCCTTTCCCCATGATATCAGCAAAGATCATGTGGGGTATTATATTTTCCCACTCATCCAAGCATAATGAGGTGTCCTCCAGTACACAGAGTCAAGACCTCCTCAGCCCAGACAAAATGAGCCATGGCCTTCACCTGTGGGAACAGGTGGATAGAAGAAACACTAGTGAGGCAACATCGAGTCTTCCAGTTAGGATAGTATCAGCAAAAGCCCACACAGGAACCTAACTGTCACCCTATGCTGGAGCAGAAATGTACCTCCTTATACCTGTGGTGTCAGTGGAGGCTGACTGGGAAGCCTGGACTTTTACCCATCAAGGAGTAATAACACAGCATTCCCTTTGCCCTGCTGAGGCACTGTTAGAAGAAGCCCAGTAAGATGTAAATAACGGCCAGAATTAGTAACATAAGACTCTAACTGCCTCATATTTAATAAAAAGCAAACCGTTTGTCATACAAAGAGCCAAAGAAAACTCACCTAATTTAGAAAAGGTACTCAACAGATGCAAATGTCAAAACTATACAAATACAAAAATTATGTGACAAGCATATTAAAGCAGCAATCTTATAAAAGCATACATTAAAAATGCAAAATACAAAAATTTTAGTGAAGATTTGGAAAATAGAAAAAAGAATCAAATGGAAATTATAGAGCTGAAGAATACAGTATCTCAAAGAAAAAAAATTAAAATAAATGGATTCCTCAATAGCAGGAGAGAACAAAAGAAGCAATGCCAGAACCGAAAGATGGAACAGGGGAAATCAAGCACTCTGAACGTTACAGAACAACTTGACTGAAAAAAAAAAAAAAGAGCAGATTCTCAGCACCCGTAAAGCAGATGATTTATTTATTTAATTGAGATTTATTTATTTAATTGAGAGGTTAAATCTAAAAACTGTTTGAGTTAATAATGCTACAGAGAGAGAGAGGGAGAGACAGAGAGAAAGGTCTTCCAACTTCTGGTTCACTCCCCAATTGGCCGCAATGGCCGAATCTAGGAGGATCTGAAGCCAGGAGCCAGGAACTTCTTCTGGGTCTCCCATGCCTGTGCAGGAGCCCACAAACGTGGGCCATCTTCTACTGCTTTCCCAGGTCATAGCAGAGAGCTGGATCGGAAGAGGAGCAGCCAGGACAGAAACCAGAGCTCATATGGGATGCTGGCACTGCAGGTGGAGGCTTAGCCCACTATGCCACAGAGCCTGTCCCGATCTACTTTTTATATCATCAATCTCAGGAGAGTAAGAATGGGTGAATCTAAAAACTGAGTTAATAATGACTGGATAGTTTTCAAATTTGGTAGAACATTTAAATCTACATCTTAAAGAAGTCCAGTGCGCTCCAAACAACACTTTTCCTCTCAGCTATAACAAGGGGAAATGAAGATACTATTGGATGAAGGAAACTACAAGACCTATCCTTAAGAAAAAATTACTGTGGCCAGCATTGTGGCACAGAAGTTTAGGTCACTGTTTGCAACACAGGTGTCACTTATTGGAGCACAGATTCAAGTTCTGGCTGCTTCGCTTCTGATCCAGCTCCCTGTTAATACACTTAGGAAGGAGGTTGAAGATGGCCCGAGTACTTGGGTTCTTGCCACACACATGAGACACCAGGATTCAGTTAATTCTGGGTTCCTGGCTAGGATCTGACCCAGACGTGGCCTGTTGCAACCATTGGAGAGTAAATCAGCAGATGGAAGATACCTCTATCTCTTTGTCTCATTTATTGTTCTCCTTCTGTTGCTCTGCCTTTTAAATAAATAAATAAATATTAAAAAACATGAGAGAAAGATTTATTTACTTATTTGAATTTATTTACATTTATAAACTTTCTTAAAAAGTGGAGAGACAGAAACAGGGAGCCATATAACAGATACAGATCATCCATCCACTGGTTCACTTCCCAAATGATTTAAAGAATTGAGCTGAAACTAGGAGACAAGAACACCATCTAAGTCTACCATGTGGATGACAGGGACCCAAGTATTGAGACATTATCTGCTACTTCCAAAGCTGAGCATAAGCAGGATTTTGCTAATGAAAGCAAAGCTGGGAATCAAACCCAACCACTGTGATATGGGCTGCAGGAGTCCCAACTGGTATCTTAACTACTGTGCAAAATGCTCGGCGCCAATAAAGGAAGTTTTAGAAGCAGTAAGTGAATGATAAAATGATAAATAATGGAAGAAAATATCCAATTCATAAAAGCAAGTAAAAAGATAATCTACCTCCAGTGGCTTCTCATGTTCTCGGAACAGAATCCTGTCTGCATTTATCAGGCTCCAGAGTCCTGAATGACCAGCTTCACATCTCTGTGGCCCCGGTGTCTATCATCTTTCCCTTGCCTATTATGCTCAGTGTGAATAAACTGTTTGCAGCCCCAAATCCTTCAAGCTACTTGTTGCCTCCAGACTTGTGCAGGCTGCTCCCTTTGCCTTGAGTGATTCTCCAACTCCAACATTCTTCCTTTAGCCAACTCAGGTTCAGCTGCATAAAAGAATCCTCAATGCCCAATCTAAGAGCCACATTTAACTGCTTCTTCTTCTTCTTCTTTTTTTTTTTTTGACAGGTAGAGTGGACAGTGAGAGAGAGAGACAGAGAGAAAGGTCTTCCTTTTACCGTTGGTTCACTCTCCAATGGCCGCCACGGCCGGCGTGCTGCGGCCGGCGCACCGCGCTGATCCAAAGGCAGGAGCCAGGTGCTTCTCCTGGTCTCCCATGGGGTGCAGGGCTCAAGCACTTGGGCCATCCTCCACTGCACTCCCGGGCCACAGCAGAGAGCTGGCCTGGACGAGGGGCAACCGGGACTAGAACCTGGTGTGCTGGCGCCGCAAGGCAGAGGATTAGCCTGTTGAGCCACAGTGCCGACTTTAACTGCTTCTTTACCACATCTTTTATCTACCAGAAATTACAGAAGGAACCATGCATCTATAAGTGTTGTGTTTGTCTCTTCTTCCATGACAGTAAGAAGCTTTCTCTGCTTCATTAATATGCTTCTGAAACCTTGTGTGCACACTATATTCAATAAATGCTTCATTACTGAAAAAAATATGGTAATGGTAGAATTTAGGTCTTTGAATATGTTATGATTTGAATAGTACTTGGGTTTGCAATCTTCTAGATTTTGAAATTCCATTGTTTTATATTAATGATTAGTAGATTAATGGTTGGTATATTAGAGTAAGATATTTGATAAAGTTATAGTGTCTGCATTGAGAAATGTTTGGATTGGCTTGCATAGCTAGGGTGGAGTCTGATAATAAAATCATGGTAGCCTTGTAAGGGGTACCAATGAGAAGATGGAGAAAGAATGTACTCTCCACGTATCTCTTTCTCCTTTCTCCTGTTTGCAGTCACTCCACCACAGCCAGTCTGTATCAGATGTGGGGCTAATGCGACTGTCCAATCTTGGGCTGTGAACCTCTGAACTGTAATATAAATTTTATTTTCTCCTAAGTTGCTTCTCCCAGAAGTTTTTAGATAAATTTAAAAAGGCTAACTAATACAGGTTATATCGGTATTTAACATAGTTTTTCAGTTTTCTTATATTTGCAAATGTTCACAATAAAGTGGGGAAAATAAAAAACAAATCCAGTATTCAAGCAAGTATTAATAAAGGAAAGCCTGTTAATTAAGCCAGTGTATTAATTACAGTTTAGAATCAAATGTTCCTGTTATATATATTCAAAGTTCATGAGAGGTGAATAATGCTACAAATAATTTTGTGCTTTTTTTGAAAAAGATTCCACAAGAAGATAGAGAATTACCATGATCAGTAATGAAATCATTATGCCTCCATTTATTTCTTTTCATATTTTATAGGCTATATTAGGGACACCTTATTTGTCAACTTATTGATCAGGTCTATCAGTTGAATGAGTATCTGACCATATAATATGTAATTTTTAAAAAGCATACAGTAGGATTGTCCATACAGTGCAAATCATAGATAATTTCCTAGTAATCAACATTAAAAGATTAAAAAAGTAGTTAAAATTATTTTAGTAATTTTTACTTAACAAAATATATTAAATTAAAATTATTTTGCATGTAGCAATATAAAATTATTGATGGCTATTGTATACATTTTCTTAATCTTAATCTTAAATATCCAATAAATATTTTACATTTTCAGAACTTCTCAACTGAGGACTGTTCTATTTCAAATTCAAGATAGTCATGTGAGGCTTGTGTCCACTTTATTAGAGAGCTCATATGTGGTGTTTAGGCTAAAATATAACTTACAGTCATGTGGTAACTAGTAATCCTCAATGTATTCAGAGACTTCTGGTTAGAAGAGATATTCAATAATTCTAGTAGTCACAGTTTCCTTCCAGTGCAGTTAAATCAATGAACTATTTGAAGAAAAATACAGGGTCCCTCAATCTTGAGACACTAGACACCAGGAAACCTGAGGCTTCATATCCAATGTTGTAAACTTTCAAGTGTTACACACCTAGAACAGTATTTGACATCACTGTCTATATACAGGCTTTCCTGTGTGTGCTAAGACTTAGATATCTGTGTATAAAGCTCACTTTTATTACTAGGTCTAAAAGTTAGATCTAAGGCTTTCCACAGTGATTTATTAGGTTTAGTAATCCTTTTTTGGTACAAAAACAAAAATTTATAGTAAATTTAACATTTTATAGGCTCCTAAGTAGATTGTTCATTTTTTTTTTTAATATCTTACAATGCCAACGTTGGCAAAGGCTTATGTTTGTTGGCTTTTGTGTTTTCTTTCCTTGCCCTCTAGACTATCAAACCAGAAACTGAGAGGATTAGAGCCACAGTTTCCCAACAGAGACCAGTAATTACCAATTTCACTTCCTGTAGTTTGTGTTTAATCTCCATTATATAATTTAAATGGTGAAAGTGACCTCATTATTCTTTATAAAAATATAATTTTATTGTAGTTTGACAAGTTATATTAGTACATATGGCATTCACAAAATCATTATTCACACAAGGCCGTCATAAGAGTATAGAAATTACTGGTGGGGAAATTACAAGGTGGCACAAAATCTAGAAAACAAAGTTTGATTTAACACAACATATCCCTGATTTATAAAGCTAGAGATACAATTACCACCAGGGATTTATGTCTGACTTACTTTTTTCAATTTCATTGGCGCTATGATGATATCAGTGATGGGAAGGGAAGAAGCAAAAAAATGAGTTTTCTTTAAGAAATGATGAAATATGAAAGATTATGTAAAGTATTGGAGAAGTAGATTGGGCCCAGGACTTGGGTCTGTGTCTTTGATGGCATTAGAGGCCTTGGAAGGATATCAGCTCAGGTCCTTCTATACATAGGCACAAAGTTGGAGTTAGAAATGTAGGTGGTTTGGGAGGATAACAGCAGTGACATATTATGAGAGAGGCAGTAAAATTGAATGTGGCATGAGAATGTGAGAGGAGTAAAAGATGGCTTTCTAGATTTTGGTAAGAATAACTCCATCAGTGATGGTGATGCTTGCTGAGATGAGTAAAACTGAGAGTATCAGATTTGAGAGAAGAGAAATCATAACATTCTGAAGTACCTACAGAATTTTGAATCTCAGAGGCAAAGTTTAGGTTGAAAATATACAATCACACACATTCATAGTTCATTGATTATACTTAAAGATGAGATTACACAGCATCAAACAAAATATAAATGTACATGAAGAATGATTATGCTCTGGGAATTTATAACAAGAACAGAACTACCTAGAAGTGGAAGCTGAAAAGAAGCAACCAGTGAGGTACATGGGCAATGGGAGGATGCAATATTTAAGAAAACAGCTGAGAAAGGCCTTCTAAGATGTGGATGTGCAATAACAAGCTTGGACACAACACACAAGCCCCATATCTGAAAACCAGCTTTGGAGAGTGAGGTGAGAACAGAGTGCAGCAGCATGTGCCACCGGTGATAACAGCCGGAGGGAGAACCTGGTGTAACGTAGCCTGGAGTCCTAAGGGGGACAGTGCACTCCCCTAACCCAGTGAAAAATGGCCTGTTTCTCTCACCATCTCCCAACTCTCTCACCTGAAAACTGGCTCAGAGAAGAACCACCTTGACATAAGTAGTGGCTTCAGCAGTTAGGGTGCACACACCCAGCAGAAGGGGGGAGAAGCTACCATTTTGAAATGAGTAGTGCCAGCAGCAGCTCTTGTGCTCCTGTGTGATCTAGGGATTTTACCAGAGGAAAAAAATCCATGTGCCCTACTGACTTTGATTCTGGCTGGGAGGATTGACAGTCAGATGGACACCCACATAGGTCTGGGAGGGGCCCCAGCTTCTCAACATATCTCAGGGCCCGCGAATTCAAACCACCGAAGTGGAACACCCATAGGCAGATGGCCCTGGTAACGTTTCTGACTTTCTGTGGATGGGACAAGCTTATGGGTTTGAACGTATCCTCTGCACCCTATGACTGTGGAGGCCTTGTATACTGAAACTGTGGGAACTCTGTGACTGTATAAGGCACAGGGCGTAGCTGGGTCTCAGGGCAATCACTTTGGGTGGCACCAAAGGCTCAGTGCTCCCTGATTGCCTGGAGTGTGTCATTTAGTTGCATCTGTGTTCACACAAGGACTGCACACAACTTTGTGCAGTTCATGTGCCAGCATTAACTGCTAATTAATTGTGGCCTAATCCAGGGCATTGATCACCTAGGAAGAGAAGGGGAGAAGGTATGAATATACCAACAAAGGTGATCATACCCTCCTTCCTGATGACAAAAGGAGACCTACACACCTAACTTTAGTGTCATCATGGAACTCACCCCACCCTGGAGCCCCGGCAAGAGCATCCTGGACACACCTAGCACACACCTCTGGGCTCACTGAAAGAGCAGACACTCCACTGAGCTACAGAGGCATAGTTCAAAGACAAAATCCATCACAGGAGGAAATCAGAAGTAATTTCACAAATGCCTAAAAATAAATGGAGGTGCTATGGCGTAGCAAGTAATGCTGATGCCTGCAGTCGTGGCATCCCATATGGGTTCTAGTTCGAGCCCCAGCTGCTCCAGTTCCAATACAGCTCTCTGCTACAGCCTTGGAAAGCAGTACAAGATGGCTCAGATCCTTGGGCCCTTACACCCACGTGGGATGAACCAGAGGAAGCTCCTGGCTCCTGGCTTCAGATCAGCACATTTCCAGCCATTGCAGCCAACTGGGGAGTGAACCAACAATGGAAGACTCTCTCTCTGTGTCTCCTTCTCTCTCTGTGTAACTGTGACTTTCAAATAAATAATAAATCTTTAAAAATGCATAAACTCAAGAAACAAGATTAAGTAAGACATAATGACTCCCCTAAAGGAACACAAAATTTCAATATTAGGATATGAAGACAAAAATTGAAGAAATGCTTGAAAATGAATTCAAAGGAAGCAAATTCATGAGTTAAAGAAATCCAGACATGAAATGGAAGAAAAATTTTTCCCATGGGATTCAAATTTTGAGCAGAAATCAAACTATAATATAAGAAATGCAGAATTCAATGTGTCAAAGAAAAACTACAGTCAAAAGCCTTAACAACAGACTTGGTGAGACAGTAGAAGAATACTCGAGCTATAAGACAAATATTTGGATATCATCCATCATACCAAAAAAAAAGAAGTAAAAAAAATTAAAAACTGCTGATGATTCATGGGATACTATCAAATGAACTAACATATGGGCCTTAGGATTTCCTGAAAATGTGGAAAGACAGAATAGATTACAAAACTTTCCTAATTTAGAGAAAAAAAAAGAGACGTCAAATTACAGGAGGTGCATTGAATTCCTAGGAGACATGACCAGAAAAGATCTGCAACACAACACATTGTAACCAAACTTTCAACAGTAAAACATAAAGAAAAGCTTTATATGTGCATAATATGCACATATATTTGCATAAGAGAAATGCCAGATTACTTTCAGAGGATCCCCAATGAGACTCAAAGGTGACTTCTCATAAGAAACCCTACAGGCTAGGAAATAATGGCGAGACAGTTCTGGTTTAAAAAAAGAAAGAAAGAAAGCTCTCATTAATGAATAAAGGTGATATGGACCTTTCATTACAAATGTCCAGCCTTAAAAAAGATGCTTAAAAAAGTGCTATACAAAGAAACACAGAAATATAGCCATCATTATGAAAGAATGTGGTGGCAGGAATAAAAAGAATCATTAGGAATTATTACAAACAGCTATATGTCAATAAATTGGACAATCAAGTAGAAATGGATAAGTGAAACATCTCTTTGATGACAATTACAAGACAATAAAGAAAGAAGTAGAAGTCACAAAAAATGGAGTAATATTCCATGTTTGTGAATTAGAATTAATATCAAAATGTCCATACTCCTGAAAGCAATTTACAAATTCAATGTGATCCCAATCAAAATGCGAACCACAATCTTCTCAGATCTAGAAAAAGCAATGCTAAAATTAATATGGAAACACAAGATACCCCAAATAGCTAAAGCAATCTTATATAACAAAAATAAAGCTGGTGATATCATTATACCAGATTTCAAAACATACTGCAGGGCAATTATTATCCAAACAGCCTGGTACTGGCACAGAAATAGATATGTAACAACTGGAATTGAATAGAAATTTCAGAAATCTATTCATGAATGCACAACCAACTAATCTTTGACAAAGAAAGTAAAATCAATACCTGGAGAAAGAACAATCTCTTCAATAAATGGTGCTAGGAAAACTAGACTTCCACATTCAGAAGTGTGAAACAAGATCCTGACCTTACACCTTTATACAAACATCAAAAGAAAGTGGATAAAGGATCTGAATCTATGACCTGATACTATTAAATTACTAGAGTAGAACATTGGGGAAACTATTCCAGACGTTGGCATAGGCAAAGACTTCTTGGAAAAACTCTGAAGAACAAGCAATTGAAATCAAGGTACACAAATAGATTACACCAGGCTAAGAAGATTCTGCACTGCAAAAGAAACACTAAGCAAAGTGAAGAGGCAATGCAGAATGGGAGAAAAGATTTGCAAACTATGAAGCTGATATAGGATCAATATCCAGAACCTATAAAGAGCTCAGGAAACTAAAAAACAACAAAACAAACAACCCAGTTAATATATGAGCAAAGGAATTGAATAGGAATTTTTCAAAAGAAGACTTTCAAATGCCCAACAGACAATTGAAAAATCACTCAGGATCTCTAGCCATCAGGGAAATTCAAATAAAAACCACAATGAAGTTTCAACTCACTCCAGTTAGAATGGCTGTTATACAAAAATCAAAATGCAATAAATGCTTCTGAGGATGTGGAGAAAAATGTATCCTAATCCACATTTGATGAGAATGTAAACTACTATAGCCATTGTTTAAGACAGTATGGAAATTCCTCAGAAAGCTGAAAATAGCCATACAATATGAGTTAGGTATTGCACTTCTGGGAATTTGCCCAAAAAATGAAATCAGCATATGAAAGAGTTATCTGTACTCCTATGTTCATTATAGCTCAGTTCACAATAGCTATGATAGAGAATCAATCAAAATGTATATCAAATGATGTCTGTATAAAGAAATTACAGTATATATACAATATGGAATGCTACTCAGCAGTAAATAAAAATAAAATTCTGTCTTTCACAACAAAATTGATACAACATTATACTAAGTGAAATAAGCCAGTCCCAAAAAGACAAATATGTTTTCTCTATCTGTAGTAACTAATAGAGTAAAAAAAAGTAATACAGGAATCAAATTGACATTTTGAGCTTCTATGATTTTTATGGCGCTTGTCTCTACTATTGAAGAACAGTGATATTTTCTGCATACTATTAGTTGAATTTTTTATTTGGTATAGGGTAACTTTATGAGTATAAACAAGGTAGATCATGATAAAAATTGAGATAAGGAATAGGAGAGGAAGGAGGAGGAAGTGTGGAAGTTTGGGCAGGAGAGAGGATAGGGTGGGAAGTATCACTATGTTCTTAAATCTATATATATATGAAACACATGCAATTGGTATACCTTAAGCAAAATTTTAAAAGGAGGAACTAAATGCTATTTGAGATGCCTGTCTCAGACTTAGTCAACAACTTCCCTTAAAACTGCCTCCCAAACTTAATTATTCTCAAAGTTTCAAGAAGCATATTTGGATTTTAACCTCTGAATTACTCTCTCCATCTCTCTCTAAATTACTTTATATTATATATATATATATATATGTATATATAAAACTATTAACATTTAAGATCACAGAAATAAAATCTTCATATTTTACTGTTATTGCTCACCTTTATCTTCATTAGTCTTTGCCTATGTAGTTATAAAAAGTTCCTCTTCTACTGAGAAAAATTATGCTACTCTATTTAATAGACAGTGAATGTCACACTAAGGTTTGCTTTTGGCCATTTAAAGAAACACTTCTCTAATATTGTAATTCTAAGATATATTTTTCTAAATATGACAAATGAGTGTAAAGAGGAACAAGTGTTGGGCGGATGTTTTGGCAAAACATGTTATGCTGCTGCTTGAGATGCTGCTATCTTACATCAGAGTGCCTGGGACTGAGTCCCATCTCCAACTCTGCTTCTGATCCACCTTCCTGCTAAGGTGCCGGAAGGGCAAGAGATGTCTGTTCAGGTGCTGATTCCCTGCCACACACATGGGAGACCCAGATGGGGACTTTGTCTTGGTCCAGCCCTGACTCTTGTGTGCATTTGGGGAGTGAACCAGTGCATGGAAGAGTTCTCTCACTCTCTCTCTCCCCTGACCTCAAATAAATAAAATGCATGAATAATCTTTTTTTTTAAAGAAATGAACATAATACTGAATCCAGGTATATCCACTATTTATGGAAGGTGATATAATTATCCTTTTTGTAGTGACGTAATTCCATTTCCTTTTCTCTTGTATTTTGGAAGAGAGACTTGGAGGATTCCAGGTTTACACATAAACCAGGGGCCCATTCCCATGCCAACTGATTTCCAGTGTCCTTTTTCCTTCTTGTTAATTCTGATTAAGCAGGGGTAAGTGATATTCTGGCTATATAACCCATGTTTCCTCTTAATGTTCCAAGGATCTCACTGCTTTATGTTAGCAAACATTTTGCAGTGTGTGGTGCCCTTCAGCCACAAAGAGTGTTTTGATAGACTTTCATTGATATACTTTGAACACCAATAGCTGAGACCCTTTATAGATGGACTGGTCAAACTGTAATCACTTTCTCTATTGACAGCTTTGTCTCCCTTTTCTCTGCATTGCTTCCCTTTCTCTTAATTTCTGGTATACCTTAGCAATCTTTCATTTTGGCAAACTGTGCTTGTTACTTCTAGTGTCAAACTATGTGTGAGCGACAAGGCAAGCAAATCACAGTTGTTTAGTAACATTTTATTTTTAATGAAAAATGTATACATTAGCTCAAAAGCCAATTTCTTGAATTCAAAATTATCTTGAATATTTTAAGAAAGTTACCTTTCCAAAAATTCCAAGTACAACATTTGCACAAGGAATAAATAGTGATTTTATACATCTGTCACATAGACTATAGTTTTGTTAATGCTGTTTTCTGGGTTATTGGCTCTGGATTTCCCATGGGGCCCTGAACTCCACAAAAATGCACTTAGTTAAGTGTTCAAGTGCAATAGAGATGGGCTTGGCTGTGGGAGAAAGAACTTTTCTTCAATTATGAGATTGCTACAGAATAATTGAAAGAGACCAACTAAAATATCCTTACAATGCATTGCCAATGACATTAATACAGTTTGTTAAATGACTTATTTGATATACAGCAGAACTTCTCATGCAAGTTCTAAGATTTTGGATGTTTCTGTGACTCTGCTTGACTCTTAACTGACTTGTATGTAAACCTTGACCATGAAATATATGAAATATTTCAAAATGTATTATCATACAATGACTTGTGCACAGTTTCTTATATACAGTCACCTCTGCTCTTGTTTTTCATCAGGTATAATGGTGAGAGGTGCTGATAGCCAGCTGAAGGAGATGGCACATCAGGCTTCAGCAATTTCCCACTTCAGAAAACTGAGGCAGAAGGGCAAAAGGACAGGAAAGGACACTGAAACACACACACACACACACAGATATTCACCCATGAGAAGGGTGAACCGTTAGCCTACCAAGAGCACCTCTGTTAATCAATGTATCGTCAAAAGATACATCAATAAGTCTATAACCATACTCTTGGAGTTTTGCAGGGTTTGAGCAATTTCCATCTCTATCTCCCAAGCACTGAACCCAACATGGACTGGCCCTTGAAGAAGAGGAGGAATGAAATCCTTCAGAACCAAACAATGCATCTCCCTACTCCATGTGGTGCAGAATCCCTACTCAGATCAGCCATGAGGGTGGGGAAAGTGATTCGCATTAAATCTTGATTGAAATTGAAATATTAAATTAAGAATAGACAATGTTGGCCGGCGCCGTGGCTCAATAGGCTAATCCTCCGCCTTGCGGTGCCAGCACACTGGGTTCTAGGTCCGGTCGGGGCGCTGGATTCTGTCCCAGTTGCCCCTCTTCCAGGCCAGCTCTCTGCTGTGGCCTGGGAGTACAGTGGAGGATGGCCCAAGTCCTTGGGCCCTGCACCCCATGGGAGACCAGGAGAAGCACCTGGCTCCTGCCATCGGATCAGCGCGGTGCACCGGCCACAGCACGCCTACCGCGACGGCCATTGGAGGGTGAACCAACAGCAAAAGGAAGACGTTTCCCTCTCTGTCTCTCTCTCACTGTCCACTCTCCCTGTCAAAACAAAACAAAAACAAAAACAAAAAACAAAAGCAAAAACAAAAAGAATAGACAATGTCTATAGGGCCATCCCTGTGGCATAGCGGGTAAACTGCGCCTGCAGTGCTGGCATCCCAACAGCTCCACTTCCATTTCCACTCTTTGCTATGGCCTGGGAAAGCAGTAGAAGATGTCCCAATTCCTTGGGCTCCTGCACCCATGTGGGAAGACCTGTAGGAAGCTCTTGGCTCCTGGCATCTGATCAATGCAACTCCGGCCACCTTTGTGGCCAACTGGGGAGTAAACCAGTGGATGGAAGACCTTTCTATCTCTCTGCCTCTCCTTCTCTCTCTGTGTAACTCTGACTTTCAAATAAATAAAACAAATCTATAAAAAGTAGACAATGTCTCAGAAATAGTGGGCAATTAATAAAGCATAATTAAGGGGGAATAGGACACCAAAATAAGTCTTCAATGTGTATCCACATATTCATTCAGTCAATAAATAATTACTGAACACCTACTGCATAACAGATATTAATCTAGTTCCTGTTTATACACCAATAAACAAGATAAACACAATGCTTGCCCCCATCAATCTTACATTCTACTGAGAGCATACTCAAAAGTAGTGAATGGAGAAACATTAAACTAATTCCTAGATCAAATTCACTGAGTTGAAACATGTCAATGTACCTGTTAAAACAGGTATGAAAATATCACATACTGTATAGTTGAAATAAAAATTTCAGCTTTTTTCCCCAACTATGTTTGTAATTTTTTGCAGTACACATTTTCAGGTAAGTGTTTCCTGCAAACAACTCTCTGTGTTCCATGGTTCTGCTCATTCTGCTGCATTGTCCTTGCTTGCATCTGAAGTGGCCATCAGAGATTGTGGCTTGAGGATTCGAGCAATGCTTTCAGCTTGTTCCCCAGCCATAGGCTTCTGCCCCAAAATAATTTTAAGTCTTCAATATTAATGTTTTTCTCTCATTTTCCCAGGACATTGAATCCTTTACCAGTACTTCTCTGATAAACAATCAAATTGATGTGTGAATACACAAGCGGTAATCAACTTGGAGACGGAATTTCAAAAAGCAGTGTGTTTCTTTGTTTTCCATGCCCATCTTGATTCCATTTTAATTAATTGTGTTTGTATACACCTTGAGTTCATTTATCCTTTTTGAAAGCGTCAACATTCTTAGTTATTCCTCCCTGTGAGTCATTTTTGACTAATTTAAAAGATGTGGTCATTCCTGGATCCTTGATTGATATTTGTCTGAAATGCTTGTATCCACCTTGTATCTTAATATGTGTGATGTCATACCCTTAAATCAATCTTTTGTTTGTCCCTCAAATTTTTTCTTGTTTCTTCTTTCATTTTGGAATCTAAAAGTGGTAGGCTTTTGTGACGTTGCAAGACCATGAATTTCGCAAAACCTTGCAAAACCAGATTTTTTTCTGGGCTCTTCTATGTCAAGGATAAGTCCACACAAAATGACATATTGTAATAATAATGTTTTGTTAAATATATGTTAATATATATGTATTTATATATGTATATATATTGTATATATATCTATATCTATCTATCTATCTATCTATCTATATATATATATATATGAATGACATTAGCTGATTCCAAATTATTTCAGGTAATGTTTTACCATTGTTTTTGTACCACTGCAAAACATTGATCGCCATCTTTCAAGCATGAAAAGCAGTGTTCCACGCATTTGCTCTTTGGTTTCCAAACCAATGGATAAGACAGTTTTTAAAGCAACAACCTTCTTTAACAATGAATGGCAGAAAGCAGATGGGAAAAGCTTCTTTAATATACATATTAAAAAGCTAAGTAAGGGTTTGCTGTGGAAAGAGAACTGGGAACTGAGAAAGGGAAATTTAAGTTGCTGTGTGAACTTCAGTGTGAACGGTGATTAAATGTGGTTTAATCCTATAAAAACTGTATGAAGCGATGTAGAGGATTAGGTATGTCTTCACATTTCTGTGTTTGCAGGGATAAAGGTAAAAAGTGTTTTCTCTTGTATTAAATTGTGGGCAGTGGTATTTTCTCAGAGTTTGAACTCTGGCTCTAAATCATAATATGAAAGAAGTTATACTATACAAATCACAGTGGTTTCCTTTTGACTTGAAAAAGTCATTAGCATAATTTATGGATGGAAAAACTCTGACATACTTATAATATAAAGGATGTTATACTTCAATGTGTTATAATCTGTGATTAGATGTGGCTAGGATTTATTTTGTAGATTTAAAGAAATATCTTCTAATTATTACAAAGTGTCTGGGTATTCTTGTGTGTTTTTGCATGTCAAAGATAATTTTTTAGGTTTAAGTGGGAATAAGAAAACAAATAAAACTCATTTATTGTGTTTTTCTTTCTTTAGCCCAAAAAGTTGGTTTAAAAGCCACAAAATTGTACTCTCTATATCTATCATTTTGAATCATAGTCATATTTATTTTCTATATTTTTTCCAAAGGAGAAGCACAGATGGATGGCTTAGAATAGGAGAGTGGGAAGCAGTTGAATGTAATTATGTGATTCAGGTCTCTGAAGCTCAGGTTGAAAATTTATGAGTCAATTGAATTGAGGAGTATACATCATATATGTTTTGAACTTTTATTTTGCTCAACATATTCACCTTTAGCCATGTAAAACATAAGCAATAATAGAAATTCAAATTTAGAGCTAGAATTCTACAGCCTATTTTTAATGTGTAGCATATTATACTGCATATATACTAGGAACAAAAGGTAGGAAATGACAGAGTAGTTTAAAAGTGCTATGTTAAGAATGAAGAGATCATGTTCATTTTTCTGTCTAACACTAACTATGGTAGAATGTAAGCTATTAGCTAACACTTCTCGAAGTCCTAATTTTCATATCTTACTATGAAAGAACTGATAATTTCTTCAATTTCTATTGCACTCCAAAATTCAATTGAAAATGATTTTCGATTAGTTAGATGTAAAAAATATTTAATGTTCCATAATTAATAAAACCCTGAAAATATGAGCTCATTATTATAATTTCCTCTAGTTAAAAGAAAGAATATTTGAGCTTGAGCACTCATATAAGCACTATTTTCCTGAATTAGATAATTAGTATTCGTAAGTGTCCTTTCCCAATTTTCTTATCCATAAATTATAATTTTAGACAAGTAGAAATGAAGACAAAATAATGAAATAGGCACCCATAAAATATGATTCAACTTGCGCAGCATTATTTATTTTCTTTATTAAATTATTTTAAAGAAGTAGTAGTATTAGTATTCAATATTTATTCCAAGTCAAGCTGAAATAGAATCATATTTTATATACATTAATTCCATTTAGAGAATGGAAATATCAATTGCAAAGTTAGAATATGACTGTTATAAACATCAATGGGAAATGGTCAATGATTACCCTAAACTGCTTATACCTGCTGTCTCATGAAGCCATCCAATCACAGCAATGAAAATAGATGATCATAAACAATCTTGCTTCTTTTAATTACTATTTCTACTAATACTAAGGAAATCCTTTAAATTTATTTATTGACTTATTTGAGGAACAGACACAGAGGAGAAAGAGACAGAGAGTGCTCTCTACCACTGGTTCATTCCCTAAATACCTGCAACTGCTGGGTCAACCTTAAACTAGGATCTGATAATACAATCTAGATCTCTCATGTGAGTTGGAGTAGTGCAGTTAGTTGAATCATGATGTCTGTCCTGGAGATCTTATTGGCATGTAGCTGGTGTTAGGACCTGGAGCCTGGATCCAAACCCAAACATTCTATTGTGGAACACAAGTGTCTTAATACGTGGGCTAAACAGCTACTCGATAAGAAGGTATTTTAAGATTAAATAATTTTTTTTTTGCAAAAAATGCTTAGGCATTTAAGAATGTTGTATGATTAACCAAATATTCTAAAAGTAAAAATGTAGATATGTGAATAAAGATATAAACGTATGTATATATATATATATATGAACATATAGCTGTGCTTTTGCACACATTTGTACACTCTCGCTGTTTTTTTTTTTTTTTTTTTTTTTTTTTTTTTTTAATTTTTGACAGGCAGAGTGGATAGTGACAAGGAGAGACAGAGAGAAAGGTCTTCTTTTTGCCATTGGTTCACCCTCCAATGGCCGCCGTGGCCGGCACGCCCCGCTGATCCGAAGGCAGGAGCCAGGTACTTATCTTGGTCTCCCATGGGGTGCAGGGCATCTTCAACTGCACTCCCCGGGCCACAGCAGAGAGCTGGCCTGGAAGAGGGGCAACCGGGACAGAATCCGGACCCCGACCAGGACTAGAAACCGGTGTTCTGGCGCCGCTAGGCGGAGGATTAGCCTGTTGAGCCATGGCGCCAGCCTTCACTTTTTGTTTTTAAAATGAAGTTTAATAGGTTTCTATAGCGTGGAGGAATGTATCGAAGTTTTTGTTTTGAATGTTACTAGAAGTTTAACAATTCACAATTATATATAATGTTAGAAAGGGGATCGAAATACAGAATTTTTTAAAGGAACTTATATCTTACACATCTATTAAGGTATTGAGGCACTATATCTTTTTTTAAGGAGAGCAAGAAGGGTTTTAGTCCTTTGTTGGCCAACATGAATTTTATAGTCAAACACGACCTCACTTATGCACATCTAAAATCTCTTTCCTTAAAGAACTTGGATTACCATTTCACAGATTTGAACTTTTTTCCTGGTCAATGTCTTTCTTTTTCTTTACAATTACATTTCTGTAATTTTTTTTAACCAATCCATTTTTAATTCTTAAATTCTTGACGTTACAGAACTAAACTGAAATTTATTAACATTCCACTCTTACATTTCTTATCAATAAACAGAAATAAAATTCATGAGCCAAAAAACCCAAAACAAAACTAAAAACAGGGAAAAGCTTATAAAACTAAATATGGATCCCAGCATTAACAGCTGAACAGAGAATGTGACTTTTAAATTCTCAGTGGATGATAAAGTGTAGAAACTGAACACTTACAAATTATTTAAAACCTGGAATCACTGACCAGAAATTACACAGTTGGATCATGGGAAAACAGCAGAAAGGGGTTATGAGTGAACCTACACTGTTCTAGCTGCACCCCATGCCCTTCTCGGAGGAAAGCCTGGCATTAAAAAGTCTAATGATCTTGTGTTACTAGACATGATAGTTATCTTAATGAGAAAGCCCCAGAGGCCTAAAGGGTTAAATACTTGTAAAATCCTACAGGTGCTTTCAAAAATACTGTGAAGTAAGCAAGTGCCTCTTGTTGGTTGATGAGTTTATACTTTTAAACATGGAGACTTAAAGTCTTTTGTCATCCACAGTTATATATGATTTGCTGCTCATAAAACTAAAGTGTTGTTGGTTCTGTGTTTAGCTGTCCTCCTATAGGTTCCTATAGACTTTTTCCAGCCACTTCTATTGTATTCAGTACTTTGGGATGGCTCTGTAAACAGATGAAGCCAATAATGTATTAACTGTACCAACTGAGAGAAAGTATGGTTAACTGAGGTTACTAAAAACAAAAAGCAATTCAAATCAATTGGCAATCTACAAAAAGAGTTAAAGATTTTAAAAGGTATTATTAAAATTGCTATATTGGTCTATTATGCTATATTATATGTGTGTACATATTGTATGTCCACATGGGGAAATTTTATTAAGAGTTTTATTTTAAATGGCTTATAGATAAGATTGTCCATAAATTTAAGCTGCTAAAATCAATCAAAGATACATTTGAATTTGTGTGACCTGAATCTGTGTATCATATGTTTTAAACTTGTTGGTAGAAAGAAACTAAAAACATTTCTGGTCATATGTCCTTTTAACGTACGAGATAACTCTGCCACTTTCTGACTCATGTTTTCAATGTGATGTTGGTAAGACATAAGATGAGACTGTTTTTGTATATGCCTCTTAATTTCGTAGAATGTATTTCATTTGGCATCCTGTCCTAGGAAATCCATTAGGTACTCAATTCAGAGAGGAAGTCAGAATTATCTTTAAATTACGTCAGTGGGAATTGCTTTAATTAAATTGTACCCGTTACTTTAAACAATTAGGATTTATAGAACATTTCTTAGAAGATATGTACTTTGATAAATGCTAGGAAACAACTTTGAAATACTCACTTTGAGAAAAGTGTTTTTTCAATTAGCAATTAGTAGAAAAGCTAGCTAAATAAACATCAAAACTACCTGCATGAGAATCCAATTTCAATGCTATCAATTTACTTAACCTTGGGTTTCTAATACACTAATTGTGTGTCATGGGGATGCTTAATTTTCAAAACAATATAAATTCCACTGCATCAGAAGTTTCTAAATAACATAAAGTTATAATCATATGGTCTGGTTTCAATTTTGAAAACATAGATTTCAGAGAGAGATTTTAAATTGCATTTTTGTTGTATTTAGATATATTTCTATAAAGCAAGATGACTCATCTTACTGGCAATTCAATATAGAATATGTTCTTAATACTGGGCTTCATTTTATATTGAATAATTGGTCTTCTAAGTTTTTCCTACATCTTTGAATAAATGGGCTGACTACATAGATTACTAGTCAGTGAAAAGTAGATATTCATCTTGCCTCATGAAATTACAGAAGGAATGTTTATGGAGGTGTATGAAGAAGCTTCCTCACGAGAGGGAAAACAGTGAGGTGGTAATAAATTAGAACTGTAGTCTATTAAGGCAGAAGGATTGATGTCAGTGAGAAGAAAGCCAAAGAGTATGAAATGGCTATTCAATGTTAAAGTGTAAGCATGATTCATTTCATTTCATATTACAAATCTCCAACCTAATCTTTCTGAAAGAATTCTGGAAGAGCTGAGTTAATGATAAACTCGTGACTCTTGGCTTGTCTTCCCATAAATTCTTCTCTCAAACTTTGGATATTGATTGTCTCCGAACATTTGCCAACTCATTTGGTAACCACTTCCTTTTCAACAAATACTACTATAATGCTCAATTATCAGCTGTTAAATATCTGAACAATATCCTTTGTCTGGCCAGCTGCTACAACGTCCAGTTGCTGGGCTTATTTCATTCAAATACACAGGCGGTCTGCCAATAGCATCACATCTCAGCACCCTTCCATGGGTCCTGATATCATCCTTTCAGTGGCCAGCTGTTGCATTTATAGTTAAATGGTTGCCAAACCAAAGGCCACAAAAAACAATGCCTTGTCTTTTTTTTTTTTTTTTTTTCGGAGGGGGAAGCTTTTATCTTGCCCAAGCTTCATCATCAATGTCATATTGCTCTGAGCCATTGCCAGCATCCTACGGATCTCCAGAAAGCTTTTAGTAGTTATTTTGTATTCATTGTAGATGGCAAATAATTGAAGCAATCCACCTGCTCGGGGCTTGTCTGTCAACTTTGATACTGATTGTATCGTGAGTAGTATTTGCTTATTGTTGTAAATTTGCGTATGGATTTTCACAGGGCAAAAATATATGTTTTATGATATATCTTTGTAGGTCATTTTGTTCTTGAAAAGTATAACTGAGTATTACAGCTTTTAGTAGTCATAATATACTACTATTTTATCCCCAAACATCAAAAAAGAAAATGAATCGAATTGTTTCTATAATAAATATATGTTATGTGTATAGAATAGTTAAGTTATGGAATTGTAAAAGAGTAAAGCATCCATTTCACTAACATTTTAGCCAATTTTAAAATTATATTATAGTTCCAGGCTTACCCTCTGGTAATTATATGTAGATATATATTAATAGATACAGGAATTAATATCTTTTGGTTTGCTATTTGTCATTTCAAATTTAAATTTATTATATTAACATTTATAAAATGAATATAGAATGACTAAGAATTTTGCAGAAGTTAAAAATTGAATGAATTAGTATTTATTAATATTTTCTGGCAAATTATTTCATACTTTTTATTAAATATATTTGTGTATGTATTTGGAATAGTCTTACTTATTTTTAAATATTTATATTTATTTATTATCATTTATTTCAAAGGCAGAAAGACACAATATCTGTAACACTCTGGTTGTATACTGGTTGGAGCAATACTGGTTCAGGCTGAAGCCAGAAGATTGGACCTGAACCCATTCCTCCAATGTGCATGGCAAGGACACAAGTACCTCTCAAGGATGCATATTAGCAGGAAGCTCAATAGCAGTAGAGGCATGACTCAAACCCTGTCACTCCAATCAGGGATGCTACTATCCCAAGCAAGGGCTTATGATATGCACCAAATAGTGCCCATTTTGTAGTTTTAATCATTGGAGGAACTGCATATAAATTAATTTATTTTGATACGTGCTTTTGACAAGCACTATAAACAGGTACATGAAGAAAATCATTTTCCCTTCTCCCAGAGCCTTACTGTGTTGCTTCATGAAAATAATTAACACTTACTTGAGCTTTACTGTATTTTTTGGTTTTATAAACCAATATACACAGGTGTAAATAAATATTCTGAAGTATTTTTGGTTAAGCTATCATATTGTACACATTATTTACTATTCTCATTTAATGATTATGTACATCATTATATTCAATTAGTTTTATTATATGCAATGTTGATGACATTTTCTCATGGGAATATGTTTAAAAATTTCTAATGGAATACAATTTTTATCATTTTATTAATGATCTATTTTATAATATTAACATGTTTTGAATTTGATTATAGCTTTTATTTATAAACATACTTGCTATTAGCAATATATGCATGTATGGGATAGTTTTAGCTATTTATCAGGCTAGGCTTGTAAAACCGATATTAATTATAAGACAGCAAATAGCTTAGAAACAAATTTGGACTCATTTTGCCTTTTGCTTAACACAAGGAAAATTTGTACTCCAAGACTGGATGTTTAATTAGCAGTTAACACACCAATTAAGACACACACATTTCTTGTCAGAGTACCTGTGATAGATTCCTGGCTCTGGCTACTCACTTCAGCTTCCTGCCAATGCAGACCCTAGGAAGTCATGGTGATGGCTCAACTGATTCGTTTCTTGCCACCCACACAGAAGATCTGGATCTTTTGGTTCTAGCTGAGAACATTGTGGGGATTTGGTGAGTAGACAAGTAGATGGGAGATCTCTCTATAAATTCTGCTCAAATAAATCAATAAAGATTTTAAAATAGTATATTCAAACAATAAATAAAATAACATATTCATTGTTATATAGCAAATGCCACTATTTTGATAAATATTTCCAGACAAATATGAATTCAAAAACTATCAATAATTTTATAATTACTATTTCATTATATTTATATTCATTCATTTAAAAATATTTTGGGGGTCTGGCATTATTATCTGCTCCACTTGCTATTCGTCTCCTACTAATGAGCCTAGAAAAGCAGTGGGTTACGGTCCAAGTACTTGGATCCTGCCCCTGCCACATACATGGGAGACTCAGATGGAATTCTGGCCTCCTGGCTTTGACCAGGCCCGGGCCTGGCCATAGTGGCTATTTGGGGAGTGAATGAGCAGATGCAAGATATCTCTCTCTCTCTCTCTCTCTCTCTCTCTTTCTCTTCCTCTCTGTCTGTAACTCTTTCAAATAAATAAATAATCCTTTAAAATTGATTAAAGTAAAAATAAAATTGGTATTATTTAAATGGATGTAGATATAATCATGATAAGATGTTGATATAATATATCTATACACATCTGTATATAAAGTTTATCATTTGCACAAAAGTGGAGTTATACCCTACACACTGTTTTATAATCAAAGAGAACACATTCCCCAGTGGGAAGTAACACAGTGAATAAATGATATTAGTGTAATTGAAGCTTCTATATTTCTATTCATTTGCTTCATGATGAACAAAAATAGATTTTTAGCAACTTAAATATTTAAGTATAGATAAGACAAAATTTTAAAACAATTAAAAGCAAATTATAAGACTTTTGCAGAGAACCATGTTTTATTAAGTGAGAAATGAATCTAAAAGTAATATTCTAAGGAAAAATGATTCATAAAACTACAGAAAAATTAAAATTTTATATATAATTAAAACACCAATTTAGCTTATAAAATAAATGAGCTATTGGGAAGGTTGTGGGAAAATCAAATATTTATCTACCGTTGTGGGAGTTCAGGTTATTCTAAACATTTTGGAGTATAATTTGACAGTGACTAGCACAACTTAAAAGATATATGCTCATAGACCCAGAAAGAGGAATTCTACTTTTAGTATCTGTTTTATAGAAACATTATAATATGAAGCATGACTAGCACTTCATATCACTGAGTGGTAAAATGCTGAGCTAACATGAGTCATTAGACTGAAGCAGTAAGGCAGTTCTGTTTATATTGCCCAATGTTTCTTTGTCTTTCTTTGCTAGAGTTTGTTCTCTAACTTTCAAAGTTTGGAGAGAATGTATTCTTCTTGTGCTTAAGTTATAAAAAGAATCCTAATGGAGAAAAAATAGCAATAGCAATTAATAGCTAGGTCACATATAATGATAAAAAAATTGAAACCTAAACTCCAACATGTAGTGAATGAGAGAACTCTCTGAGGACCAAAATACATTCATATATTACTCTTCTTTCTTTGTTTCTCTCTGTATAGTTCCTCTCCACAGTTTCTTTCTTAGCCCCTTACCCTGCAAGAATAAAATTTAGGGATGAAAAGGAGGTAAATTAGACGGCATTACAAGTTTTCATGGCTGGTAATAGGTTGTAAGTTAACCATTTCTTGCTCCTGCTTGGAAATTATTAAAATCAGACTTCTATTGTGGAGCGATTTTGGAGATTTTTAGAGCAGCTGTTCCGTCATTGGGAATCTCACAGTAGTGCCTGCATGTGAGGTAGGCTCTCTTTCCTGACTGCACCAGGAGATATTTGCCTTCTCAAGCTTCACTCTACTGAAGTACATTTTCCTTGCAAGGTGCATTTCATGGGCAGGACTAGTACACTCTCCTGTGTTCTTTCTTCTCACTGCTAGTGTATGAAAAAAAAAAAAGCAATATTCATTATCGGTCCTAAGAAAACTGAATTCATTCAGACCCCAGTGAAGAAATGAGCAAAGAACTTAAATAGGCATTCTTCAAAAGAGGAAATCCAAATAGCCAAAAGACACATGAAAAAATGCTCAGGCTCATACCCCTCAGGGAAATGCAAATCAAAACCATGATGAGGTTTCACCTCAGCCCCATTGGAGTGTCTTTCATACAGAAACCAACAAACAACAAATGCTGGTTAGGATATGGGGGAAAAAGATACCCTAATCCACTATTAGTGGGAATGTAAACTGGTAAAGACCCTATAGAAGATGATATGGAGATACCTCAGAAACCTGAATATAGATCTACCATATGACCCAACCATCCCACTCCTGAGAATTTACCCAGGGGTAATGAAATCAGCATATGAAATTGTTATCTGCACCTCCACGTTTATTTTAGCTGAATTCACAATGGCTAAGACATGGAATGAACCTAAATGCTTGTCAATTGAAGACTGGATAAAAAAAATTATGGGAGATGTACACTATGGAATACTACACAGCAATAAAATTTACAATGAAATTTAGTCATTTACAACAAAATGAATGAATCTAGAAAACATCATTCTTAGTGAAATAAGCTAGTCCCAAAGGGACAGATACCATTTCTTATCTCTGACCTGTGATAAGCAATAGCACACCTAAAATGCAATCTGTAGAAGTGAAATTGACACCTTGAGAAGCAATGACTTAAATAAACCCTGTCTCCACAGTTGAGAAAGTTTTTTTGTGTGTGTGTGTGATTTGTTGAACCCTTTACTTAGTATAGAGTTGGTCTTCTGTGTATAAAGTTAATCAAAAATGAATCTTAGTGAAGAGTGGGACTGGGAATGAGAGAGGGAGGAGGAGAAAGGGGGAGAGTGGGTGGGAGGGAGGGGATGGTAGAAAGAATCAGTATATTCCTACAGTTGTACTTATGAAATGCATGAAGCTTGTATTCCTTAATAAAAGTTTCTTTGAAGGGAAATAAAATAAAATAAAATTTAAAAAAAAAGCCCCGGGCAGGCACCATGGCTCAATAGGCTAATCCTCTGCCTGCGGCACCGGCACCCCAGGTTCTAGTCCCAGTCAGGGTGCCGGATTCTGTCCTGGTTGCTCCTCTTCAAGTCCAACTCTCCTCTGTGGCCCGGGAAGGCAGTGGAGGATGGCCCAAGTGTTTGGGCCCTGCACCGGCATGGGAAACCAGGAGAAGTACCTGCTCATGGCTTCAGATCAGCACAGTGTGCTGGCTGCAGAGTGCCAGCTGCAGAGGCCATTTGAGGGGTGAACCAACGGAAAAGGAAGACCTTTCTCTCTGTCTCTCTCTCTCACTGTCCACTCTTCCTGTATAAAAATCAAATAAATAAAAAATAAAAAAGCCCCACCAAAAGAGAAACATATTCTTTGGCTTGTCTGTTAGCAGCTAACTAGCCCCTCTCAGGACTTGTTGTGCTCTCATATAAGAGTTTGTTCATTGTAGCCCCAATATAGGAAATGTGTATCAGCTTTCTGCATGGGCCTCTTCAATACCTTCCATTAGAGTTGATAAGCAAACTTTATCCTATGAACTCTTAGTTATATTACATATATGTAATAACTATATGTATATATTTTTCACTTTTTTATAAAATATACTTTTTATGAAATTTCTTAAGATTTTAAACAAAAATATTCAAAATATTAAGCTTTTGCATAATAATTCTAATTTTGATTTTTGTTTTCTTGTTACAATTTTAATATTTTTAAAATAAGCAGTAAGAGTAAAGTTTAACTATGGGAAAAAAAAGAAACACTAAAAGAAGAAGAGCCATTAAAGGAAAGAAGTGAGTGAGATCTGTACTGTACCAAGGAAGAGATTTTTCCTTAATTTCAAGGCAGCACAGCTCAAGTTTGGTATAAATATGTTTTATGATAGGTATGTGACTGAAAGAGCTGTTATCTAACTCAAAAAACCTTGTTTTCCTATTGATTATCTTTTGTTTTCTACCATTCTTACTGCTTCAAAGCACCAAGGAACAGCAATCTAAATAGTAACAGACATAATCTTCCTGAGAAACAATACATATTCTTTGCCCAGGAACCAAAAGTAAATGAATGTCTTTTAGGGCAGACTCATTATCCATGATTTAAAACTCAACTTTCTCTACACTTTGGTGAAGGAAAGATAATTATAGCATTTTTTTTTTTCAAGCTCAAGCACTTGGATCCTTGCCACCCATTAGGGAACTCTGATAGAATCCAAGCTCCTGACTTTGGTCTAGCCCCATGCTACTACTGTGGAAATTTGGAGAGTGAACCAGTAGATGCAACGTCTGTATCTGGAGAGAGAGAGAGAGAGAGAGAGAGAGAGAGACAGAGATTCTTTTTTTTTTTTAAGCAGCCAGGAATTGATAATACTCTTTAGCAAAATGTATCCTTCAATTTTATATGCAGTGTGGAATTAGATACTATCCTAAAGCTCCTGAAGTCATTAATTACTATTTTGAATTTATATTGAAGAATATAAAATGTTATCTGAGCTCACTGCTCAAAGCACCAAGCTACAAAGCTCTAAAGGCATTTGGTATATTCCTATTGACTTACAGACCATGGAAATAATGACAAAAAGAAAGAGATTCTGCACAGATTTGAATACATTTATTGTGACTCTCTTAACAGTCATCTGATAACTTGACTATCAAGTTGGGATTTGGAGGCCTGTTAGAGCCAAAGCTGTAGGGGAAAAGTCACTTTATTGTAAGCTACTGGAAACTTAAATAGGATTGGACTACTAGTGCGTTAACTCATCTCTACATAAGTTTTCCATCTACTAAACAAGAAAAAGAGTGTGGTTGTGTAAAACTGAATGATAAATCTAAGTGATTCTTTTCTATATTTCAGTGCTCCTGGATGTTTTGACTATGCACAAAAAAGAATCTCTAAGATGCTGCAAACTGAAGATTTTTAATAAAAAAGGAAGTTTATAATCAACTAAAATGGAATATTAAGCAATTGTGCCTTCAAAATGCCAAAATTAAATGTGCCATACTAACATGGTATCTTAGTTGCTTTTTGTTACTTTAACTAAAATACCCAAGAGTACCTTACTGGGAAGGAAAAGTTTCATATAAATTTACAGTTTGAAGATTCATGGTTCAAGATCAGGTGACCCCTTAGTCTGATTGCATGGAGACTGGCCATTGCACAGTGAGTGCATAGGAATAAACACCTGGTTATACAAGAAGCTCAGAGTGAAGAGAGGCGAACTTAACCTTAATATCCAACCCTCTAGGAAGAGCTACCTTCTGAGGGCATGCTCTCTCCTCTCAAAAGCCACCATTAGTTCAAACCTCCACCTTTAGTCATTCATTCTTAACTTGAGATTCAGAGTTATACATGGACATGAGTTTGGGAAGTCAAGTCCTGCTTATTCCATAACACATGATAATCATAACAATAATGTAAATAGAGACAGTAATAGATGTGGCATTTATGGAGTCATCACAGAGATACCCCAAAATATATTTTCTCATTTCTTACACCCAACTCCATGAATTACACTCAGTCATTAGCCTCTTCCAGCACAGCCATAAAAACAATTAATTTCCTACAACAACAGATCCAATAAACAGAAGGTCTGGGATTCAAACACAGAGAAATTACCTCTGGAGCCTATTGTTTGAAACACTGATCTCTAAATCTTATTAATCTAAAATAAACGAGCCACAGTTGAATTCAAAGAAATTATTTTGGACAAAACCGTGAGGAAGTCTTATACCTTGTCAATATTATTATTCATCCCATTTCCCCATCTTCCAGAACTTTAAGGTTTGCCTAAAGAATGACAACTGTTAATCTGCTACTACGAAAATCAGTCCTAATCATAGGAAGATTTTAACCTGTTATCTTCTGGTTAATGGTGGGAAAGGAGAGCAATGGAGTAGAAAATTTTTAATCATGTGTTTCAGCATTAAAAAAATAAAATAGAAAATAATCCTAATGAGATTAAAATGTTCAAGAGCAAATTGGTCCCCAAGGACACCCAAAATTACACAATTCTCCCTTAACTCCCTTGGCATTGTATGCAATCCAAAAAGTAACACTATATTTGTTATCAACGTTGAGACAGGACCCTAGAGATAGAAAAAAATTAGTAGTGAAAGGATTCACTTACGTCTTTGATGAAAGCAGTGGTTTATTAATACTTCACTCACAAATAAGCCTCTGTTTATCACACATACATTGAAAGAGCTCAAAATCTGCAAGGTATGTGCATACCAAATGTGGGCACAACTCCATATGGTTCACTGCTTGTCTCAGGTCAAACAGACTCAAACTGGGTAGGTGGGAAATGCAAAGATGGTAATGGCCAAGAAATTTCTTGTCATTTCATTCTGAAAATAGCCAATAACTCATAGTTCCCCTGGAGTAGGTGTGTGTGTGTGTGTGTGTGTATGAGAAATTGATTTCCATCCTCTGGTTCACTCCCCAATTGGTTGCAACAGCCAGAGCTGTGCCGAACCGAAGCTAGGAAGCAGGAGGGAGCTTCTTCTGGGTCTCCCAGCTCAGTGCAGGGGCCCAAGGACTTGAACCATTTTCTGCTGCTTTCCCAGGCCGTAGCAGAGAGCTTGATGGGAAGTGGAGTAGCTGGGACTCCAACTGGTGCCATATTGGTTGCCAGGACTGGAGGAAGCGTCTTTACCTGCTATGCCACAGTGCGGGCCCCCAATTTTTCTTTCTAATTACTTACCTGTTCACTGAATTTTTGTACTGGCTATAACTCTTACTAAAATAAAAATAGCGATGGTGGGAATTATTAACTTAGTCCCAACCTAGAAGTGATTTATATATTATTATTAACATTTTACTGTTAGATGGCAGGATGCGGTACTGTTAACTGCCAGTAGATGTATAAAAGTAATTTATCATCTATCATCTATGTATTATCTATCTGTCTATAATTTATCTACTTTCAGATTAATGAGCATCTTTTCTTCCTACTTTATTGAAAGCTTTCATCATAATAAATAATAATTATATAATTTTTTCACCTTTTGAGGTATCCTTTATAATGTAATATAAATAATTTTTAGAATTATATTGATTAGGGCTGACCCTGTGGCTCACTTGGTTAATCCTCTGCCTGCGGCGCCGACATCCCCTATAAATTTCTTCAGCAAGGAGTTGTTATTTCCTATTGTGATTTTTTAGTTCTGTCTTCTTTTTTTCTTTCCATTTTGGCTTTATACTTTTGAGGCCATATTTTCTTTTTTTGGTCAATTAGAATTATTTTTGACAGAGTTAGACAGTGAGAGAGAGACAGAGAGAAAGGTATTCCTTCCGTTGGTTCACCCCCCAAATGGCCGCAAAGGCCGGCGCGCTCCACCAATCCAAAGCCAGGAACCAGATGCTTCCTCCTGTTCTCCCCTGTGGATTCAGGGGCCCAAGCACTTGGGCCATCCTCCACTACCCTCCCGGGCCACAGCAGAGAGCTGGACTGGAAGAGGAGCAACTGGGACTAGAACCCTGCGCCCATATAGGCAGAGAATTAACCAAGTGAGCCACAGCGCCAGCCCCGAGGCCATATTTTCAATAGCATACAAAATGAGTAATGTTATGTATTCCTGGTAAATTGCATTTTATTATTTAAGAGATTTTCCTTTATAGCTCTAATGATATTTTGTGCCAGATATTACTTTATAAACTGCAAACATGATTAGCTCAATCAATTGCTAACACCTTTCAATATATGTGCATGATTAAAACTATATTATTTTTCTAAGATTATGGCAAAAAATACTTCAAGAGTCCCTATTCAATTAAGAACAATTTCCCTAACATGAAATGCAAACCTTTCCATGACCTTCCATAAAACTGGCTGTCTGTCTTCATTTTCCATTATGCCTATCCGAGACTCTATGGCCAATCAGTTTGAACTAACATCTTCTGGATAGTGAGGATTTCAGCTCCTAGCCAAATCCTGTGAGTATGTAATTGCATAGACACAACCACAGGCAGTTACAAAGGCTTTTCCTGAAATTTCTTATTTGTGTCTTCCATTAAAATTTTCTTCCCATACAAGATTTTGTGCCCAAAAAGTGTAATGCAGGTTCTGAGGGGGAGTTTCAGCCAAGACTTCTGTCCTCCTGGTCTGCTATGTTCTTATAAATATCTTCATTCACATCCTAGGAGTCTCAGTTTGGAAGCCTCCTTACTGGGGAACCTTGAAGACACTGTCACCACTATTAATATCCAGTAATGTCTCATTTTTAGCTCTTCCTTTCCAGAACAACCTCACTAGTTCCTGGGGCCACAGAATAGCAGAAACTTCATGTTCATAGTTTCTCGGACAGTGTGGATACACCATTTGCACTGATACTCATGATCTTTACCCAGTCCTTCTCCATGGGGACAAAATAGAACATTTACCGTGGCAGTATTTTCTCCCATGTAGTCTTTTGCTTACATTATCACATTAAGTGATTAAAGATTTGACTATTATTTTTACTTTGGCTTGTTGTTTTAATCAACATCTCCAAAACTGGCAGTTCAACTTTGTTAAGCTCAGCTCTTGACAAATATGCTTTAGATTTCAATTATACAGTAGATACATGTATAGCAACATCACACTGAAACCCACAACTGTATTATTTTGTTGTCAGTTATAACAAATCAAAAGCAGAATGGTAGTTTCTGTTCTTATGCTGTTTACATCTTGTCATTCTCTTTCCCATGCTTTGGTGGATTTCTTTCTTTTTATTTTATTTTTTATAAAGATTTATTTATTTATTTAAAAGAGTCACAGAGAGAAAGAGAGGCAGAGAGAGAGAGAGAGAGAGAGAGAGAGGTCTTCCATCTGTTGATTCACTCCACAGTTGGCCACAATGGCAAGAGCTGCACTGATCCAAAGCCAGGAACCAGGAGCTTCTTCCAAGTTTCCCATGCTTGTGAGGGGCGCAAGGACTTAGGCCATCTTCTACTGCTTTCCCAGGCCATAGCAGAGAGCTGGATAGAAAGTGGAGCAGTCGGAATTCGAACCGGTTCCCTTATGGGATGCTGGTACTACAGTAAGCAGCTTTACCTGCTATGCAACAGCGCCAGCCCCTGGTGGATTCCTTAAACTTTCACTAGAGTATTACAGAAACTTTGAAGTTTTAGTCGTATGTTGATATTCTACCTATTCTCAATAGCATTGTAAATCTGTGGTTAGGTTGTTGAAAAGCACTAGTGATCATTCGTTAAGCAGAAGTAAGTGACCAATATGATTACGAAACGGTGTCAGCTAGTTGGTAACATCTTTCCAAAAGTTAGAATTGGGGGCACTGATTTTCTTAGTAATGGCATTTCAAAAGGATGGCTCCCAGGGCCTTGAAAAAGGTGTCTTTGCATTACCAATAATTACCATCACTGAAAAGGCAGAGATAATTTTTCCAATTATTAAATTTTGGAAAGTAAATGCTTTAAAAAAAAGTTAGGGGGGCTGGCGACGTGGCTCACTTGGCTAATCCTCTGCCTATGGCACCGGCACCCTGGGTTTTAGTCCTGGTCAAGACGCCGGATCTGTCCCGGTTGCTCCTCTTCCAGTTCTGATCTCTACTGTGGCCTGGGAGTGCAGTGGAGGATGGCCCAGTTCCTTGGGCCCTGCACCCACATGGGAGACCAGGAGGAGGCACCTGGCTCCTGGTTTCGCATCAGTGCAGCGCACCAGCCGCAGTGTGGGCCTTAGCGGCCACTTGGGGGATGAACCAATGGAAAAGGAAGACCTTTCTTTCTCTCTCTCTCTCTCACTGTCTAACTCTGCCTGTCAAAAAAAAAAAAAAAAAAAAAAAAAGAAGAAGAAAAAGAAAAAGTTAGGGGGTAATTGGCAGGAGGAAACTTGCATAAAGTTTAGTCAAACTGAGGAGAACATTCAGGTTTTCTTGGTCAATCTTTTTCAGAATCTCAGAATTAAAACTTTTAAAACTACTTCAAATATATCATAGTTTTGGCTAGTTTTAGCAAAACAACACAATTGTGATAATACATGACATCTTATTTCTAAATCAAAACTAAAATGAACTGAAATCGAAGCTAGTTCTCTAACTACATTGCCAAGCATGTATTTTGTTCTCTATAAATTCAGTTTCCTTTCTCTTTCTCTCACTGTCTCTCTCACACATACATATACACACACAATTTTACAAATAGTCAACACTTGTATTATTTTACATTTTTTGTTCTTTATGTTGCAGGCTTAATGAACATCAGAAAACATTTATTTATTTATTTATTTTAATTTATGAAAGTTAGTAATACATAGTGACACCAAGAAACCCTCCCCCGTATTTCTCATATGTCTTAATGGGACAAAATTAACTTGGGTTCTACGAAAATGTAAAACTTTTTTTGCATGTTTTAATCGATTTCATGCTCTTATGGGACTAAGCAGGTAGAAGAAAAAAAATCTCAAATTTCTGAAGATCTTAGTTGTGATCCTAAATCCTTTCCTCGTCAGCAGAGTTAATGGCCCTCTCAGAAACTACTAGGAGGCATGGATGTTGGTCAGGAGCCTTCCAACTAAGTTGAAAGATGATAGTTTCCCTCACTTAAACAGAAGAGAAGGATGCTGGCGGCTGCTTTGCAGACAACTCTGTCTCCCAGGGGACCTTTCCTGACCACTATCTCTTCAATACTGTAAAGAACTCTGCTTTGTGGATCTCACTGCAGCCTCTTCTGATGCTATCAGAAATGCGGTACCCCAGCAGGACTCAGAGTCTAAGAATCTTTTTTTTTTTTCTGCTCTGACACTGAAGTTAGGGATCTCACCAGCCTCTAGCAATGGCTCTGGGGTTTGATGAATGGTTTTCACCCTATTTCACAAGGATTTTTGAGCCTCTGAAATCTTCAGTTGGGATCAAGAGCCAGATGGCAGTTATCAAACAGGTAATTTGTGTGACCTTTGCTGATCAGCATTGCTAAGATAGTGAGGAAAAAATTGTAGCTGATGGTGTTTATTCACCAGCTATTCATAGATCTGGGTTCTGGTTGTATCTCTACAGGGCACAGTGGACTAGATATTATAAAGTTACACATTCAAATAAGTCAAATGGTCTTTAAATTACATATTTTTCAGGTTGAACTAGCTAACACTCTCCAAATTTCTCAACATATTTTAAATTTATTATTGACTAGGCCTTTATTAAATCAGTATTTGTATCATGTTATTTATTTTACATTTTCCACATATCTGGATTGCCACCAATATATGCCACATGCTTAAAATATTATTTTATCAAAATATATACATTTCCTCTAAAAAATTATGAACAAACTTATTCAAGGTATATTTGTTCTCTTCCAAATTAAGTTAGAGCATAACACCTTGGTATTACAATGTTACTACTTTAAACATACTGAGAAATATGATTGTGAATAATAAATTTGTTCAGCTATCTTAAAAGAGCTATATAAAGACATTATAGTATATATACACTATGAAGTACTACTCAGTGTAAAAAAAAAATCCTGTCTTTTGCAAGAAAATGGTCACAATTGGAAACCATTAAACTTAGTGAAATAAGCCAGTCCCCAAAAAACAAATATTATATGATTTCCCTGATTCAATGCAACTAACAGAATACCTGAAATGTAATGTATTGGAGCAAAATATACATTTTGAGAGTGGATGATTGCTTATATCCCTTGTTTCTTCCATTGAGGGACAATCTTTTGTTTGTTTGTTTGTTTTCTTTCTCTTCTAACTATTCACTAAACTCTTACTTAGAATAGGGTTAACTATATGATCATTAAATATACTGATAATAGATCATTGGAAAAATTAAAAATGGAAATCTGAGAGGAGGGGAATGTTGGAACCTGGGCAGGAGGGAAGGGAAGTACCATTATACTCCTAAATCTGTATATATGAAACTTGTGTAACTTAAAAAATAGATAAATGCATTGTAACCCACCAAGAACAGATTTTTTAAATGTAGTCTGTATCATCAATAGAGTATCTAGTATTCATGGATGACTACTGAGCACTTGTTATGAAGTTAGTGCAAACTGAGATAGGTGTTTTTTGTTTTTGTTTTTGTTTTTTGTTTTTTGTTTTTGACAGCAGAGTTAGACAGTAAGGGAGAGAGACAGAGAGAAAGGTCTTCCTTTTCCATTGGTTCACCCCCCAAATGGCAACTACGACTGGCGTGTTGTGGCTGGCACGCTGTACCAATCTGAAGCCAGGAGCCAGGTGCTTTTCCTCGTCTCCCATGCGAGTGCAGGGCCCAAGGACCTGGGCCATCCTCCACTGCACTCCCAGGCCACAGCAGAGAGCTGGACTGGAAGAGGAGCAACCGGGACAGAATCTGGCATCCCGACCGGGACTAGAACCCTGGGTGCCTGCGCCACAGGCAGAGGATTAACCAAGTGAGCCGTGGCGCTGGCCTGAGATAGTTTTAAGATGTTGATATTCATATGAATTTTAAGACTCAGTACAAGAAGTTTCATAATGTTTGTATTGGTTACATGATAGAATCATATTTTCAGTATATTGATAATATTTGGATGTATTAAATGTAATACATTTTAAATTTAATTATACATACTTTTAAAGTTTTTTAATGGAGTTACTAGAAATTTTTGCATTATATATGTGACTTGTGTTGTATTGTTTTAATGCCTTTGCATATTAAATTTTGACCTTTAACAACAATGTACAAAATTTGTTAGACTGTGACTGCCTAGCATTAAAACATGGGTTACACAAAATAGCAAAACCACTTTCTCAGAGTCATTTCCCACAAAGGAAATTAGTAGAAATATCATTAAATTACCAATTTTCAATTATTTTTTACCTACAAGAACAGTAGTTTATGTACTTCAACTTCTCCCTTGACATTTTCCCTTTGATTGGAAAGTTTGCTTGTGTATCTCATGTGATTCAAAGTAGCCATTGCCATCTACTATTTATCTGTACATTCAAATAATCTTTCTCTTAGCTGTGCTGAACATCCCATTTGCCCAAGAAGTGTATTTATAATAATATGTTGGCTATGCCATAGTTCATCTACATTTTTAGACGTCAGGGAGTGCCACTTGCATGATTCCTGATACTGGTTCTCTGAAGCCCAGTTTCATGACTAGCACAAGGTCACTCAGTCACAGAATGCCAGTGATATTGAAGCATACACACTGAGGCATTTCGATTGACTAAGGAGTGGAGCTAATTATAACCTCTTAACCGGGTGTCAAAAAAGCTGGTGATAAGAAGATACAATGAAAACCAAGGGAAAAGTCATTAAGTGAAGAAGTGTGGCTGTCTTAGAAGGGAATTGAGTGTAAAATTAAGAAACATTTTTGTGAAAGGTGTCTATACCCATTTGGTCTTTGATCTGACCTCCTTTGAAGCTATTGGTGCAAGAGCTCTACTACTTCCTTCAAAGAACTGAAGAGGAGAATAGAGGAGTTTCCACTATGGGGGTGGGGGAGAGAAAAGAGCAGAGACATTGATAGATCAGCTAGTCCCAGATGGGGCAGAGCCATTGGCAGTGAGCATAGCAGGATGCTGGCAGACAAAGTGACCATAAGGGCAGACAAAATCTACAGTTACAGACAGCAGGTCTGAATATGTGTGACAATTCCTCATTCCCAGGCATAGCTAGAGAAATTTTGTTAAGGAAGAGAATTACAGAAACAGCCTGAATTTTGGCAAGGTCTCTGGAAACATCCAGAAGTATCATCAATTCAGAACACACACACACACACCCCATTTGGATACTGTTGTAAATATGACAAAATTATACTACTCTTTGCTGTTTTAAACAAGAGAGCAAAATAGGTAACACAGTCTTAGAGATAAAAGTTGAATCTTATTCAGCTCTCCCTATACCCATATTTACATCCTTGCCTGAAATTTAATACATGGTGTCTATATTTTGGGGATAGAGCTATTCTGCTCAAATTTAGGAAGTATTGACATATCTTTGTAATTTTTATAGAAGGTCTGCATGAATCTCAGCGATTGATATTTTGTTCTGGATATGGAGACACTTTGTGGTATATAACTTAAGATTTAAGAGATTTGTCAAATATTTTCCAATGCCACTATTGAAACATTTACCATAGACAGGTTTATACTTTAACTGACTTGTTCTACTGCTTTCAGATTATGTGATAAAGCAACTTATTGGAGTTTCCACTGGAGAAAGTGATCCCAGGTAAGAAATAAACTGAGATTATTCTTTGCTCTAATATCTTGGTTTATTTCTGCTCAGAAATACACCTAAACACATAAAAAGACCCTTTATTTTATATCTCCAAAAATCCCCTGATTGCCACCTTTCCCAGCTTTCTGCTGGGGGTTGAGGATAGAGTGGTCAACAGAATTTTAAAATAATATGTGTTAAGATGAAATTATTTAACTCCCAATAGTAATGAGTAATTAACCTTTGTCTGCAACTGTGAAAGTGGAAATACAACTACTTTTAATGCTTATTCCATGTTAATATTACCAAATTCCACTGCCCAATGAATATTAGTCTAGATGATTATGTGGCCCTTTTAATCCAGCTAATTAATGATCATCTGAAACTCATCTTTCTACATCCCTACTTGTCTTCATTCATGGCTGATAGTTCCAAAATAGTTGTTTTCAGGGAAGAAACCCAAAGAATGAGGTATGTGATGTCTACTAATTCTCTTTATCATTCAATAAATATTTAAAAATGTAGGAATATTAATCTAAAGTTGATAGTTGTTAATAATCACCATGATAGGAATATTTAATATAGCCATGTTAAGCTCTTCCTTTTCCTAGAAACTTATTCTGTAGATATGAGTCTGCTAATATCTTTCTCTCTCTCTCTCTTTTTAAAAGATTTATTTATTTATTTGAAAGGTAGAGTTACAGAGAGATGGAGGCAGAGAGAGAGAGAGAGGAATGTCTTCCATCCGTTGGTTCACTTCCCAGATGGCCACAATGGCCTGAGCTATGCTGACCCAAAGCCAGGAGCCAGGAGCTTCTTCCAGGTCTCCCACATGGGAGTAGGGGCCCAAGCACTTGGGCCATCTTCTACTGATTTCTCAGACCATAACAAAGAGCTGGATCAAAACTAGAGCTGCTGGGACTTGAACTGGCACCTACATGGGATGCTGGCACCACAGACTGGGGCTTTAACCTGCTGCGCCACAGTGCTGGACCCTCTTTCTCTTTTATTTCCCTTTCCAATGATATTACCTAGAAAGCCTCATTGCTGCCCTAATTGACTTTCTTCTGGGATATAGAATCTTTTTCTCTAGAAATATAACCACAACAGAATGGTAAGACAGAGTAGACATCAAGGAAATACAAAAGCAAAGGAGAGGCAATTTGATCAAATTAATGGGAGTAGAAATGAGGAAGATTCTGAAACACATTTTGAATATAATATTACAGGGACTACTTTTTTGAAAAAATATATAAGATTAGGAAAAGTAAGTCTAGGATTATGTATTCAATTGTAAGCACTTTGTAAATATTTATCATGAACAACTTTTCTAAACATATTTTTCATATTCATTTTGAAGTGCCATTGGCTTTGTTGTATGTATGTGAGATTATTCAGGAGATAGGGATCATAAGAGACAGAAAACAAATGTTTGGTGGAGGAATAAAATGTTTGGCAACAACTAATTACATGCACATATTCACTAATTTCCTATAATGGTGATTCATGTATATTTTGCAGAACAAGACACTTTTTAATGTATTTTTCATATCAAACAGAATATTTTTTCTAACAACTTTACAAACAGACACTGTTCCTTTTCCTATGTAACAGAAGAGAAAAATAAATCTAGGTGGCTTAGTAACATATTCAACTTCAGAAGTTTGGCAGAGTGCGGATTAGAACAAATCCAAGCACGGACAGTAGTCTGTTCTAGTAATATCTACACCCAAAGTCCCTATCATTTAAATGGATAAAAACATTTTAAAATCAGGAATTTTTTTGTTTTGTTTCATCTGGTTTTTACCTTTGAAGTACAATAACAGTATCTGCTGCCGAAACATTTATTTTCTGAGACTGCTTACAACTTGTGTAGTAACTGCAAAATGATTATTTGTCTAGAATTTACATTACTTAAATACATCCACATCGATAGATTACTTTTTAATTCCCATGTGGGTTTAAATGTAAATTGATATACTGTACTACTAGAACATTTTTTTCATGAAGGATGATAACTCCTATTGGAAATTGTTTCAGGGGCTGGTGCTATGGCACAGAGGATTAAAGCCCTGGCCTGAAGTACCAGCACCCCATATAGACACCGGTTCTAGTTCTGGCTGCTCCTCTTCCGATCCAGCTCTCTGATATGGCCTGGGAAAGCAGTAGAAGATAGCCCATGCATCTGAATCATTTGCAAGACTTCATAAAATGCTGTTTTCTTAACTCAATGCCCAGAGATTCTGATTCAGTGAGCCTGGGATAAGGACCACAGCTTTCGTTTGTAACACGTTCTTGGGTGATGCTGGTGCTTCTCTTCCAGCAATCCTACTTTTTAAAAAAGATTTATCTATTTGAGAGGCAGAGTTACAGACAGAAAGAGAGAGAGACACAGAGAGAGAGGTCTTCCACCCACTGGGCTCATCCCCCAAATTGCCGCATTGGCTGGAACTGAGACAATCTGAAGCCAAGTGCCAGGAACTTCCTCCGGGTCTCCCACAGAGAGGCAGGGGCCCAAGCACTTGGGCCATGTTCTACTGCTTTCCCAGGCCATATGAAAGCAGCTGGATCGAAAATGGAGCAGTGGGGACTCAGACTGTTGCCCATAAGGGATGCTGCCACTGCAGGCAGAATCTTAGGTTACTAGCTACAGCGCCAGCCACTAGGAACTATATTTTAAGGAACACTGCTGTGGTCCACATTTTTTTTTTTAACTTTTATTTAATGAATATAAATTTCCAGTGTACAGCTTATGGATTACAATGGCTTCCCCCTCCCATAACTTCCCTCCCACCCACAACCCTCCCCTCTCCCGCTCCCTCTCCCCTTCCATTTACATCAAGATACATTTTCAATTCTCTTTATATACAGAAGATCAATTTAGTATAAAGATTTCAACAGTTTGCACCCACATAGACACACAAAGTGAAACATACTGTTTGAGTACTAGTTATAGCATTAAATCACAATGTACAGCACATTAAGGACAGAGATCCCACATGAAGAGCAAGTGCACAGTGGCTCCTGTTGTTGACCCAACAAATTGACACTCTAGTTTATGGCGCCAGTAACCATCCTAGGCTGTCGTCATGAGTTGTGGTCCACATTTAAGACTGTTGAAATATCATTGTGAAGTTAAGCAAAAGTAAACCAATCAATCAAAACATTAAACAAAAGATGCTATCTCTGCTCCTAGACACAAATCATCTTGGTGGTTGTTTACACTTTAAGTAGAAAATATCCTATAGACATATAAATATATATATTTCCCTCATAGAGTCTGAAGTGTAAAGGAGAAATTCCATGCATGGAGCCTGAAGACAAAGGGTAATCTGACCCATGTGATGTATCTTTTAATCTTCTTCCTCGTCACCATCCTTTTCTCATTATTCCTAAAACACACTAATACTGTATACTAAAAAATAAAAATTTTATTAGAAAAATAGCAAAGACAAGCTATAAGAGCCAGCAACCTTAGAATTCTAATTTAGATTCCAGTGGGAACAATATTCAAAAGAACGTATTTTAATTTAATCCTCAGTTAGGGGTCTTGTTTAAAGAGCAAAAAGGAAACACTGAAATCAACTCTCTTTGAGCACTTCACATTTTAATATAGCTAGATTATAAGGTAATGACATTTAGCAAGTTTCTCAAACTTATGCTCCCACACAGGTTTAATTGCCACAAGCCATTAGTTGTGAATATTTTGCCTGATAAATATATGGTAAACAAAGATATGAGTGACTAGTAACTGTTTCAAGTATCTGAAATTGGAGAACTTTCATGTAATATGTTTTTCTTCCAATAAATTTATCAAATTTCCTATTTTTGTTTATTTTTGTGTGTTCATTTGCTTATGGTATATCAGTGGGAACTATTTTGGAAATAAACAGGAAAAGATACAGCTTTATCCAAATTCTCTTTTTGTATATTTTGTAGAGACCATGTTAACCCACATAACATAATAAAAGTTCAAAACTAAGGATTCAAATAAGCATGTTGTTCTGTTCCATTTGCCCATGCTTAAGCTCTCTTCTTCACATTTCTCTGGTTACCGTCAACACACAGACTCTGAATGGCCAGGTCCCCTTGACAACTATGTTCAGTTGGATTAGAATAATGAAAGAATGGACAACTTAATGAAGGAGACAAAATGAAGGTATTTTTCTCTACTCCATGCTATCATATTTGTTTCTTAGAGTCTTTGAATCTCTACATGGCAATAATTTCATTAGCAGACACTCTTATCTAAGAATCCAGCTTTCAGGGGGTATTGCAATTATTTCCTTCTTTTTCTCCATGATGGATAAGTGGTTACCATCCTGCTGAGTAGAAGTTCTCTGGGTGTTTAATTATTTAATTATTTTCCCTTTAAATCAAGTGCTATCGTGTGTATTGGTTTTTAGCAGTATTCATAGCCTCTACTAGAAGATATTGGAAACTTTCCCTGATAATAAAAATTCAAATATTTCCAGACTTTGTCTTGTGTTTCTGCCCACCTTTGCTCTACTGGACAACAGCTGCCATAACCCATTGTTTGTTTTTGAAAGTATTAATTTCATTACATTCTCTTTACTTCAACATCTAATCTAGAATCTTCACTCAATAAAATTTTTACTTTTTTGAATAATAAGAAAATTATAATAAATTTAAAAGGCAAATCATGATCAAATAAATCTGTAAGAAAAAATTAAATAAGGTCATAGAAAATCTTAATCTTTCTAAATTTATTGGTATAGCTTTAGTGGTGTAAATATAAAATTTATATGAAAAAGCATTGATTTTTCAAATTTGAACCTCAACTAACACTAAATAATATTATCAACCTGAATATGATATGGGATTTTTTTTTTAGATTTTTTTTATATATTTATTTGACAGGTAGATTACAGACAGTGAGAGGGAGAGACAGAGAGAAAGGTCTTCCTTCCATGGTTCAGCCCCCAAATGGCCGCTACGGCCGGAGCTATGCCAATCCGAAGCCAGGAGCCAGGTGCTTCTTCCTGGTCTCCCATACAGGTGCAGGTGCCCAAGCACTTGGGCCATCCTCCACTGCCTTCCTGGGCCACAGCAGAGAGCTAGACTGAAGAGGAGCAACCGGGACTAGAACCCGGCACCCATATGGGATGCCAGCCCCACAGGCGGGGGATTAGCCAAGTGAGCCATGGTGCCAGCACATGATATGGGATTTATATGAAACAATATAAATTTTTCTATAGATATTAAGATAGAAAAAACAAAGTTTATTAAAATATGCATACAAAATGTTGGAGAACAATCATTACTAACATATATTTTATTGTTGAAGAATAAATAAAATCAATAAGATAAATGAAACATTGTTTCACACATTATAAACTAATACTATTACTGACATTGGCCAAGCATTTATTTGCTTACAGATCATAAAGTGAAATGGCATTTTTGCCACCAACAAGTTAGATACAATACACGACTTTATTTACCTTGGTCAAGTATGTGCAGAAGCAATTTCTTTTTCTTTTTTTTGGAATTAATGCTTTGAAATTGAGTCTCATATTTAAAGACAATGACATTATGTACTTGTTAATATCACATATAGTAATAACATCTAGCATCATTTAGTAATTAATGAGGGTTACTTAGTTTATCAGTTCTAACATTTCATTTTTATGCCATCTTAAATTTCAATTTAGTAAAAAAAAATTTCTTATTACTCCATAATTTACCATGAAGAGGGGAGTGAAGCAATTTATATAATTGTAAACATCTTAGATCCGATTTAATATCATTGATTCACAGGGAAATATATTTAACCACTTAAATAAATTAAAAGCTAATATTTGTATCACATAGTTCTTTCTTCTTTAAGAAAAATAAACTACTTTGCAATTAATTCTCTCTAAAATTATAAAATAATCCTTCAATTATTAGTTCATCTACTTCCAACCCTTGAGAATTGTGAAAACTAATTGTAGCAGATCTGTATTACAACTATCATTTAAATCCCCATCTAGTGATTTTTCTAATATATCTTTTCCCTTTCTTATTCCATTAATTTCCAGATCACAAGATGTGATGATAATGTAGATCACCACATACTGTATTCTCCAGCTTGGGGAGATTTAAAAATACCTTATATTTAAAATATATACAAAGTACCACAAAACCTGAAGGGTATATTCCCTTTGCAATTTTATTTAATCCTCATAACCACACTGTAGAGGTTTGTTGGTATTGTTGTTTATGTGATATTTAAAAATATAGATAAGCAAACTCAACTCTATTACTAGAGTTTCCATGTCACTACTCAAGTGTATAAGCAGCAGCTGCACGTAAAGTAGTTTTACATCATAAAAGGATTATTGCAGTAGCAAAAACATTTCTCCAATAGCTTTTGGAATCTCAAGTTTGCTGAAAAGCTAGCAAGCAGAAAAGACAGAGGGTTAGATTATTTTTCTTCAAATAAAATATTATGGGGCCAGTGCTATGACCTAAAGAGTAAAGCTGCCACCTGCAGTGCTGACATTCTATAGGGGTGCAAGTTCAAGTTCTGGCTGCTCCATTTCTGATCCAGCTCTCTGCTGATGGCCTGGGAAAGCAGTAGAAGATGGTCCAAGTCCTTGGGTCCCTGCACCCAGAGGGATACACAGAGGAAACTTGAGCTTCCTGGCTTCGGATAGGCCCAGCTCTGTTCATTGTGGCCATTTGGGGAGTGAACCAGCAGATGGAAAAATCCCCTCTTTCTCCCTCTGTCTCTCTGTAACACTGACTTTCAGATAAATAAAGAAATCTTAAATATATGAAATATTATGCCAATAAATCTAATTGAAGGTAAGTGGTTCATTCTTGTGTTGGCATGAAGATAGAAGAGAGAATGGGAGCATGCTTCACAAGCGTATGCACTGTAGAATGTAAACTTTATGAGGGCAAGGTTTTTAACTGTAGAATTTTTTTAAATAACTCAATATGTCTTGTTCAAAGCTGCATTCCCCAAATACTGACACAATTAAGCATTCAGTAGATATTTTACAAGTTTTGTGTTGCTTATTAAAGAAACCATTAAATAAATGTAATAATCAGATCTGTGTTTGGAAAAAAAAACAGCAAAGATATGAGAAAGAAAAGCAGAAGAATATATACTGGAAGAAGTCACAAAGCAAAGTTATTATGATTATGAATTTACCCAAACAGTAGCCTTACGTTTGCCCAATAACATGTATTTCATAAGGTCCCCATACTAATATGTAAGGTTAAGCACTTCCTGCATATTTAGTGAGAAAACCCTCTGTAGCCTTATTTCAGATAGTATTGAACTGTTACTGTTACCCCTGTACAAAACATACAGTGTTGCAATAGTAATGCCAGTTTCCAGGCTAGCAGCAGGTTAGTAGCACTGTTGTGCATATAGCTAAGAATTAACACAATAGAGTTCAGAAAACTTGGTTTATACACTATAGTTTGTGAAACCTTACTTTTTTTAATCATGTAATTGTGTGGATGTCACTGCATGTGTGTACATGTGTATGAGAGAGAGATTACACAAGAGGCTGAAGTGTTTTAAAACTTCAAAATGGATATTTGATTGTTAGCATTTAACCTCTTTGAGACTATCATCTGAAAATTGGCCAGGATTGGAGAAGGATGATATTTATTTCTGAAAATTAATGATTCTATTTCAGCTTTCACTGTTTCTGGTCCTTTTCATGGACTTCAGTCACAAACAACTTTTTCAAAATACTCTGCAACATTATACCAGAAGAGCCTGGTGAGTAAGAATCTGGGAGCAATACCAGAAACCATTAAAGCTTACACAAATGATGCCAGTAAGGTTTACCACAGCAGCAGTGAGGTATTCAATTATAAATAATAATACTACTACCAGTGCATGCCCTGGGCTTTCAGCTGATTAAATATCATAAAAACCCAGGCTCCAACACAGGGGCATCAAAGAAAGATTCCTAATTTTTACCTTGAAAAAGAAACTCTGTCACTTAAGTGTTAATTGGTGTTATATTGTGCAGCAATGCTGTGAACTGAAAAGGCAAGACAAGGGCTCCCTGCTGTAATGTTAAAATGGCATGCATCTATTATCAGCTTACTAAATTACCAGTAGTTTGTACACTACCTCATGTAGTTGAAATAATGCAGGAAAACAGTAGGGGGTGAATGGGGTAAACCTGCAAATTGATAAATAGATTCAGTTCATGGACATCTGAATTATATCTCACTGTCATATATCCTATATTTTAGGATTATAAATGATTAATCAGAGAAGCTACTTAGGTGAGATTTGATCACCCATTTTAGAGGTAATGTCATGTAGATGTGAGCATTTTTTAAATTAAAATGCATATGTAATACTTTACACTGTGCATATAATATGCACAGATAAAAGAAAACCTTCACTGTTGTCAATATATTGAGCTGCAATGTCAGATTCCTGGGGATTATTTTGAGAAAATCAAAAATAATAAACATTGCAAAATACATAGTTTCAATTACTCTTAACCACAGCATGAGGTAAGTCATTGTCTCCAATTTATGCAACAGAAAAATGATGTGCAAAGATTTGATACTCAAGACAGGAACTCAATAAACCAAAATGTTCATTTCTAATTAGACTTCTTTTGCCTACTGTGGTAGCCATCAGCTCCATAGGGCTATTTGAATTTAGTAAAAGTTAAGTAAAATTTAAATATTTTTGAGCCACATTAGCCACATTTCACACAGTATTTAGGTACAAATGGCTAGTAGCTACCAAACAATCTTCATTATTGTTGTAATGTTATTGGATAGTGCTATTTTTGGACATAAAGAACTGGTAATGCATTTGAGACTTCATATGACATTTCATTTCAGTTGTGTGAGAAATATCACTATAGAATCATATTTCTTTTCGATAGACATTCTTAAAAATCCAGAATTTTTTTTTAACTTTTATTTAATGAATATAAATTTCCAGTGTACAGCTTATGGATTACAATGGCTTCCCCCCCCCATAACTTCCCTCCCACCCGCAACCCTCCCCTCTCCCGCTCCCTCTCCCCTTCCATTTGCATCAAGATTCATTTTCAATTCTCTTTATATACAGAAGATCAATTTAGTATAAAGATTTCAACAGTTTGCACCCACATAGAAACACAAAGTGAAACATACTGTTTGAGTACTAGTTATAGCATTAAATCACAATGTACAGCACATTAAGGACAGAGATCCCACATGAGGAGCAAGTGCACAGTGGCTCCTGTTGTTGACCCAACAAATTGACACTCTAGTTTATGGTGCCAGGAACCATCCTAGGCTGTCGTCATGAGTTGCCAAGGCTATGGAAGCCTTCCAAGTTTGCCGACTCTGATCATATTTAGACAAGGTCCTAAAAGACAGAGTGAGGATAGTAACCAATGATCCTAAGAGTGGCATTTACCAGGTTTGAACAATTATACAGCATTAAGTGGGGAAGAGGACCATCAGTACACACATGTTGGGAGTAGAGCCATTGGTGGTAGAGTAGAGGTTATGATTACAAAGGAATGAGGCCCAAGTGTGCTAGACAGGGCCTAGAACAAAGGACAGAGTCATTATTAGAGGAGCTAAGAAAGGTGCTGTCTAAGCTACAATGAAGTTTTCTGATTGAGAGGCAAATAGAACCTGATAGAAGGGGCTTGATAATAATCTGGTGGGCTTTAGGCCTTGTAAATTCAGAGGCCCAGACCTATCTATCTCTTCACATGGGGTATATCCTAAGGGAGGTGTGAACCTCCTAGGGGAAGGCACTCTGTTGACTTTCATTACTTACCTGGCCTGGGAGGAGAGCTGGCCAGGAAAAGGCAGGGGGCATCTCTAACAAGAAATTTACAGTTCTGCCTGCAATGTTGCTGACCCTACTTGACCATCCCCTCAGCTGCAGTGGTCACTTTGGAAGTTGGGCTGAGTGAAGGGCTTTTCAGCTTAGAGCCAATAAGATCTGTGGCTCTGACCTGGGCATCCTTCGACTCCAGGGCAGGTCCATTTCCAGTGATCCAACTTGGCTGGCAGAGCTGCCAGGGCTCTTCACAAGCTGACTTCTGCTGAAGCCCAGGCTTACCACATTGCAAGCCACTGCAGTATACTGGCCTGTTGGGTCTCCTTGAGGGCAGATCACTGTACAGATCAGCCATTAATAGGCTTGCCACCCATTGCTTCTGATGCCGAGCTTTCTTTTCCTCCTGGTTTGTGTTAATTATCACATAGGAACATGAAATTAATATAACAAGTATGCTAAGAAATCAAGTGCTCAAAACAGATACATGATGCAAGATGTATATGAGAAATTCCTACACAAGTTTACAGTAGTAATAATGTGGCTATGGGTCAACACATTGACCTAGTAGGTTAGGCCTTGGACTGCAGTGCCAGCATCCCATATGGACGCCGGTTCTAGTCCCAGCTGCGCCTCTTCCAATCCAGCTCTCTACTGATGACATACGAAAGCAATGGAAGAAAGCCCAGGTACTTGGGCCCCTGCATCCATCTGGGAGACATGGAAGAAGCTCCTGACTTCTGGTATTAGATCAGCTCAGCTCTGGCCATGGCAGCCATTTGGGGAGTGAACCACCAAGGGAAATCCTCTTTCTCTTTCTCTGCATCTTTCCTTCTGTGGCTCTAACTCATAAATTAATGAAAAAATATAAAAGAAAAGAATGGAGCTAGGGGATCAATCAGAGAATCTGAATATAAGCCCTTAGGTATTATCTCAACTGAAACCTATGGAGAAAAATAAGATATAAAAATCACCATCATCATTCAGAAGATGCCTAAAACTATAAAATAGTCTATGTTGTGGTGTGTGTGTGTGTGTGTGTGTAATCTTAGAAAGAAAATAAAATAGAATGGGTCAGCAGAAATATTTGAAGAGGTAATGACTTATAATTTCCAAAGAACTATTTGACCAGATGGAACATACAGGATGTAATTTTAATATCTTTTTCCTAACATCTCTGTCAGTTCCAGATTAAATTTTTTATGTGAAAGAGAGACTTAAGCAGATAGATATAAAGAGATATTCTACCTGTCTCTTTCACTCTCCGTCTCCTTGCCTTTCAAATAAGCAAGTAAAATTTTTAACAAAGAACGATGACCCATACTTTACACAATATGAGAATAAAATCGGTGTGGATCATAAGTTTAAGAATATGTTCTCCCTGATCAATGACAACTAACTGAGCACCTAAAAGGAAACCTGTTGAAGTGAAATGGGCAGTATGAGAAACAATGTCTTGATCAGCCCTTGTCCTGACTGTCGAGGAACAACTTACTATTTTACTCCTTTTAGTATTTTTTGTTCTACTTAATACCATTGGTTGAACTTTTTAATTAGCACACAATTATTCTTAGGTGTTTAAAATTAACTGAAAAGTGATCCCTGTTAAATATAAGAGTGGAAATGAGAGGGAGGAGATGTACAGTTCGGCACATGCTCAATCAGACTTACCCTTAATGGTAGAGTTTGAAACGTGCCAGGGGATTCCAATTCAATCCCATCAAGGTGGCATGTACCAATGCCATCTTACTAATCAAAGTGATTAGTTTCAGTTCATAATTGATCATAATGATAGGGTTAAGTGTCAAAGGGATCACATGAACAGACTAGTGTCTGCTAATACTAAGTGATAGAATCAAAAAGGGAGAGAACAATCCAACATGGGAAGGATACATAGCAGACTCATAGAATGGCAAATGCCCTAAACAGTGCTCTGGCCTTAAGGCTTTCAGATCTGGCTAAAAATCCCATGAGAGTTTCTCAGGCAAGGAAAGCCAAGACACTATGGAAAAAAAAAAAAAAAAACCTAAATGAAAGATCTCCATGAGTGAGATCCCAGTGGAAAGAACAGGCCATCAACGAAGGAGACAAAGGAGGTAATTTTCTCTGAAGGCAGGAGAGAACTTTCACTTTGACTTTGGCCTTGTCTGAATAAGACTAGAGTTGTCAATCTCAAGAGGCTTCCAGAACCTTGGCAACTCATGTCAAGAGCCTCAGACTGATGTCATAAATATGAGTGTCAATTGTTAAATCAACAATGGGAGTCACTGTGCACCTACTCCCCATGTAGGACCTCTGCCTATGGTGTGTTATACTGTGAGAATTAATGGTAAAACTACTACTCAAACAGTACTCTATACTTTGTGTGTCTGTGTGGGTGCAGTCTGTTGAAATCTTTACTTAGTATATACTAAGTTGATCTTCTGTATATAAAGATAATTGAAAATGAATCTTGATGAAGAATGGGATGGGAGAGGTAGTGGGAGATGGGATGGTTGCAGGTGAGAGGGAGGTTATGGGGGAAAAGCCGCTATAATCCAAATATTGTTCTTTGGACATTTATATTTATTAAATAAAAGTTGAAAAACAAAAATTAATAAAATGATAGTACCATTAGAAGAAGCCATGGAAGATAACATTTATGACTAGAGATTTAACAAACTGTTATTGGATATAAAAACACAAACACAAAACCCCAGAATTGGACTCATTCAAAAATTTTAAAAATATTCTGTAATTGGTGGCACTGTGGTGTAGTGGGTGAAGCTGCTGCCTGGGACACCAGCATCTCATCTTGGCTGCTCCACTTCGGATCCAACTCCAAATGGTCTGGGAAAAGCAGCAGCAGATGGCTCAAGAGCTTGGGCCCCTACATCCATGTGCGAGACTTAGGTGAAGCTCCTGGCACCTCGCTTTAGCCTGGCCCAGCCGTGGTCATTGCTGTGATCTTAGGGAGGGAATCAGCAGATAGTAGATGTCTCTCTCTCTCTCTCTCGCTCTCGCTCTCTTTCTCTCTTCCTCTTTCTGTAACTCTGACTTTCAAATAAATAAATAAATAAAATCTTCTTAAAATATTCTGCAAAAGACACTATTAACATAATTACATAAAACATTGTATGATAAAAATATTAGCAAATAACATATCTAGTAAAGAACTTTTACACACAGTGATAAACCTCTCACAATTCCTAAGAAACTAATTCAGAGATGAGCAGACGGAAGGGCAATAGAATAAGATTCTTATTGTCAGTTCCAATTCTTAAGAAGAGGTGGATAAACTGAAAATAAAGGAATTTTGTTAGATTCTTCAGAAAATCCAATTTTATAGAACAAACCACCAATCTGATGTCTACAGAGACATGAGCACCCTCAGAGTTGTAGCCTTTGAGAGGTAGAAACTACCAGAGCTATAATTAGTAACACTTAAAATATTAATTTTAATGAATATTTAGATGCTAAATGTGGAAGAGTTTGAAAACGAAAAACATGCAGGGTTCATACTTGGCATGATGTGGGGGGGGGTGGATTTGGGGTTTACAGGAAATTCTTCAAGGGATCTCCTCATTCCTCATTTATAAATCTCAAGAATATCTGTACAATGTGGGAGCTGACTAGAACAGCCTGGACTCTATTCCAGTCTTCTACTCACTTACAAGGCCTGAACACACACCCTGCAGATGTCATTCAGTGCGTTATCTCAGTAATTCATGTGACTCTGAAGTTTACAACCTGGGGACAGGCTGCCTTTTGAGATCCCGCACATATAGTGCAAATTGAACATATGCTACTGTTTGTTGGCTGCTCCAGGCAGATTTTGGAGCATGTAGGTCTGGCTCCTGTTGTCCCTTGTTGTCTGTTTGCATGTGATAAACTCAATTCAGATAACATCTTATATGTACGTATATTCTCTATCATCAGACTTTAACCATTTTGTAACCAGCACCTGGTGAACCTGCTACGTAGTGTGGTTCAAAACTTAGTAGGCTTTCCCTCCAGTCATTTCACCTTGTTCTCAAAGGGGAAGATCTGAGAAAGATCTTTATGACTCAGAGATTTCTCCATAAAGCATCTACTTTCCAAGGAAAAAGATTTTGCCTGAGACTTATTCCAGCTGAGAGATAATTGCTCCAATTTTAACCCCATCTACAATCCATGTTTCCCCTAAGAGGCAAGAGAATACAGTGCACAGAGTTCAGTACTAAGGAAATGTTTTGGGAATGCTTCAACCAAAGACAAGATTCAGTTGCAGGTGGAAAAACTACATTTCTATAGCAACACTTGTAAAATCGCAATCTAGGGACACAGACCAACTAAAATTTAATCTTATAGTTATAGAACATTCTTTCCCCAGAACACCTGACTATCATGCCAGTAGGGCTCTAGTTGGGCAGGATAATATACCTTAAAAACCTGCAGACACAGTCTACCTGAAGAACACTTAGGGAAGATCAGAGTCAAGAGGGATGGCGAAACAAGAACACTGAAGGAATTTGAAACTTCTGGCACAGAAAACTACAAGGGACATCAAACATTGTCCAATTGATAGTCATATTAGTATAAATATGGACACCAAGTACCTATTTACTTTTGTTCTTACTACCAGGATACAATTTCTGGCTTTCAACCAAAAATTATAAAGCATTTTTCAAAAGGCAAAATAAACAATACTCCTCAGTCTGAAGAGACAAAGCAATCATAAGTAAACTAAGATACTACAGTGATATTGAATAAATAAGAAATTTAAAATGATGTAATTAATGTGCTTGGGATCTGTTGGAAAGATATATTTCAAGCTAGAGCAGATGGATGATGGAAGCAGAGCTACAGACTCTAACAAAGTTATCAAAAAGAAGTGGCAAAAGCAGAAATTATATCATGGATAAAGAATGGATAGGATTATCAGTAGACATGATAATTACACAGAAGAAATATTTCAAGTAGTAATAAAAACTTCCCAGAATTAATGACCAGAAGGAAGCAAATAAACAAGAAACTAAGATGAGTCACACACACACTCACACACACGCACATACACACACCATGCATACATATCACATGCAAACTACTCTTAGAACAGTACAGGGGAAAACATTGATAACATTGATAACAAGAATCTTGAATTTTCATGTCAATTTTTATGTCAATCTAACACTAAATAGACTTCTGGAAAACTATCTAGAATAAAGTGGCCTTATATAATTTTCCAAAACTATATGGCAATCAATAATATACAGATCATCAAATATATGAGGCAAATCCTGATAGGAATGTAATGTGAAATGCATAAATCTACCTTTAGAGTTAGAGATTTCAACATCCGTCCTTAAATAATTAGTCAGAAAATTAGTAAGGATATAAATAATATGAAAATCATTAGCAATAAACCTAATCTGATTGACATTTATAGAATACTCCATTAACTAGAACACACATTCACCCCAGGCTTACATAGAATATCAGTTGGATCCAGAAATGCTGAGGTAGGTCTCCCGTTTCTAACCTGTGATATGTTTTACCCAGCACCTCCTTCAGGACCTTAATAAAGTGACTTGCTTTGTAAGTGTTCAGGTTTGTCTGATCGCCCCACATAGCATGACTGATCTGCTATTTAAAATATGTGTTATCCATTAAGACAGCAACAACACATAGCTCAGCTCCTGATGAAGCTCCCTTTGCTTGCGTTTTGTTTTATTTCATTGCTGATTGTTATATTTTCTTCATTGCTGGAGAGTACTAACACAGAGGTGTCTGTCTCTTTGTTCTGTAGTCCAATCTGAGATTAATTTAGAGGAAAGGAAAATTGTATGTGAAATTCAGCTTGGGCTTTTCCCTAAATGCAAGATAAGGCCATGTGAACTGTTTTCATTAAAATTAGAATGTATTAATGCATGTTTGAAAATTTTAAAACACCATGCTCATAATCAGAAACTATATTTTGTATATTTTAGTGGACTCAGACATTCATTTAGAACCTATGTTGTCTTCTGGACATATTTATCAAAATAATTTTATTCTAAGTAGTACAAAATAGAAAATTTGTGATCTATATGATTTAGGTTTACCTTCATTGTAAATTTAATGGGAAATGCATCACAGTTATCATGATTTTTTTTGCACCAGTGAACAATAAAAGTTGCTATTAACAAAAATAAAGTATATCAGTTGGATAGCCACATACTAGCTGATAAAAATGTTAACAAATTTAATATAATACAAAGCACTAAACTATGTTCTCAAAAATTAGAAATAAAAGAGAAATTAAGCATAAAGAGATAATTGAGAAACATTCCTGAATTTGGAATTTTAACATGTTTCTACGTAACAGATGGATCAAGTTATCACCTCAGGAGAGTTTAAGAAGTTTTTGAACTAAATAGAAATGAAGGGCAGATATTGGGGTTCAGTGGGACAAACCAGTGCTTGAGACGTTCATATCCCACATCCAGTCCTGGCTCCTCCACTTCCAATTCAGCTTCCTCTTAATAGCTAGTAAACTTGGGAAGGCAGTTGATAATGGTCTAAGTACTTGGATCCTGGCCACACATGTGGAAGACCTGGATAGAGCTTCTGACTCCTAGCTTTGCCTGCCCCGCACTGTGTGTGTTTTATTTTGCGGAGTGAAGTAGGAAGGTAGAAAACTAATAACAGTTATAACTAATGACTAATATCAGTTAAGGAACTACTATAAGGTCAGGAATTTAGTACACTGTTAAGACACCACTTGGGCATGGAGGTATGTTATGGCATATCAGTACCCCCTATGAGAGCCACTTCTTGTTCTAGCTACTCCACTTCTGATCCAGTTTCCTACTAATAGCCTGGTTAAAGCAACCCAAATGTTTAGGCCCGTGCCATCATGTGGGAGACTCAGTAGAAGTTTTCCTGACAACTGGTGTAGCCTAGCCCAGCTCTGGCCTTTGCAGCCATCTGGCGAGTGAACCAGAGGATTCAAGACCTCTCTTTATCTCTCCCTGCTTCTCTGTAACATTTTCAAAAAATAAGTAAATTCTTCTTAAAAGAGTATCACTTGGGATGCCAATATTTCACATGACAGTGACTGGTTTGGGTCCAAGTTCCATTTTCAATTCCAGTTTCCTGCTAGTACATACACTGAGACGTAGTAGCTTGTGTCTTTGTCACTCATAAAAAATACTCAGAGTTCCTGGCTCCTGGCTTCAGCTTTGCCCATCCCCAGCTGTGGGGAGCGAATTAGAAGATGTAATATATCTCTCTCCCTGTTTTTGACTGTCTCTCTTTCTCTAACTTTAAAAAAAATACTAAAAGGATCATACTACTATATAGTGGTTAGATGAGCCTGGAATTGGTTAAATACAACGAAAGCATGATTCATGTAACAAAAAAGAAATTTAAATTGGTCTCTGTTAAATTTAAAAGCCTTCGTTTTGATAAGGACACCATAATAATTTAACTATCTCCACAGACTGGGAGACATATTTGCAAAAGAAATATATGATTAAAATATGTGTAAGAAAAATAAACAAAAAATCCTTAGCATTCAATGAAAAATGAAACAACCTAATTAAAAAATGGACAAACGTTTTGAGCCGACACCTCATCAAGAAGGACATTCAGATTTAAAATAAGAATGTGAAAACATACTTAGCATCATTTTTTCATTAGGAGAATACAATTTAAAATTAGACACCAAGAGATCCAAGGTTGGTGAAATTTGAAAAAAATATTATTTAAGCAATGTTTAATTATGAACAAAGTTATAAAATAAATACCATGAATTCACTCTGCAATAAACAATAGACTGAGTCAATTACTGAATCAAAGAAGGAGAAAGGAAACTCTTTTGCACAAAAGAATTCAAAATAATTTATGATGAGATTGGCACCTTATATCTGTGATCTTTCTTCCAAAGACCTTCATTGTCTAATTATGAGGAAACCATCAGACCAATTCCAGTTGAGGAAGAGTTTATAAGGTATTTGAGTATTCATCATCAAAACTATTAATGCCATGTAAAAAAAGAGCAGTCGGAGAAACTCTTGACTAAGCAAGTGTGTCAATTTAAATGTAATGTGGTACACTATACGGAATATTGGAAAAGAAAGGGGAAATTGGGCAAAGCTAAGGAAATATGTGTAAAATAGGACTGTTTCATGTGGTAGATGGGATGTAGAGAAAAAATACTTCATACACTGGAGCCAGCATTGTGGCACAGCAGGTGAAGCGGCTGTGCCAGCATCTGAAATCACGTGCTGTTTCTAGTCCCTGCTGCTCTGCTTCTGATCCAGCTCTCTGAATGTGCCTGGGAAGGCAGAGGATGAGGCCTCAAGCACCTTGGCCTCTGCCTCCAGTGTGGAAAATCATGATGAAGTTCCTGGCTCCTTGCTTCAGTCTGATCCAGACCTGGATGTTGTAGCCATTTGAGGAGTGAACCAGCAGATGGAAACTCACTCTCTCTTTCTCTCTCTCCCTCGCCTTCTCATTCTCCCTCGCTCTGACTTTCAAGTAACCTAATAAACAAATCTTTTTAAAAATCTGATACTGGGAGTGCAAAACAGTGCAACCATTTTGGAAAAACAGTTCAAATTTAATATGTGGATCTAGTAATCCCCTATCTAGTCAATCTATAATGAAAATAATATTAATATGCAAAAAGCTGTACATCCATTTTTATAGTAGATTTAGTCATAATTGAAAAAACTGGGACTATACTAACTGTATGATGAGTAAACAAGTAAAGTTTGCTCCATCCATCTGTATAATATATGGTACCCGTGATAAAAGGGAAGAAGTTAGTAATACATGCAGCAACACATATCAAACACAGATGCAACATGTTCTGATAAATAAACCAGACTAAGAACTCTACACACTGAATGAGTCTATGTATATGCACAATTACCTGTAAAATTATAACTATTATAGGAAATAGATGAGTGGTTGCCAAGACTGGAGTTGAGGGAAAAAAATGATTGCAAAGGTACCTGGGGGGGTGGAGGAAATGTTCTGCAATTTGATTGATTTATATGACAATATATCTTTTCTAAAAGTCAAAGAATTATCAACAAAAATAGAAAATGAAGAAGTCTAATTTTTTCTATTTCCAGAACTTCCTGAAGTCCTGATAAATTGTAATACAACTTTTTCTATGCAGCTTTGGCACATATATGTGAGGGAGGTTTCACCTCTTCACACAAATATGTCCATGCATGATAGCAACTGTCCTTTCTTGATAGACAGTCTAATTCTCAGGCCATGGTCAAGTTAATTTTCATCATAATATTCTCCCTTTCATGAAATTGCTGAGACAAAACTTGGTAAGACTTTGCTTCTGACCTCTGACTCTAGTTCCTTCTAAGGTACATTCTGGGAGGCAGGATTGATAGCTCAAGTAATTGTGCAATCCACATTGGAGACCAGAACTGAATTCCTGGCTCCTCCCTTCAGCCTAGCCCAGCCCTAGTTGAACCAGTGAGTGGGAGTTCCTCTCTCCCTCTCTCCCCTCTCTCTTTTCCCTTCCTCCCTAAATCCCCCAATTCCTCCCACTTTCTTAATAAATAATTAAAAATACTGTGAAGTATTGTTCTAGTCTTAGAATCATAACTATGATGGGGTCATCGCCGTGGCTTACTTGGTTAATCCTTCGCCTGAGGCTCTGGCATCCCATATGGGCGCCGGGTTCTAATCCCGGTTGCTCCTCTTCTAGTACAGCTCTCTGCTCTGGCCTGGGAGGGCAGTGGAGGATGGCCCAAGTGTTTGGGCTCCTGCACTCGCATAGGAGAACAGAAAGAAGCACCTGGCACCTGGCTTCGGATCATTGCAGCGCCGGCCGTAGTGACCATTTGGGAAGTGACCCAATGGAAGGAAGACCTTTCTCTCTCTCTCTCTCTCTCTCTCTCTCTCTCTCTCTCTCTCTTTCACTGTCTATAACTCTACCTGTCAAATAAAAAAAATAAACCTTTAAAAAATAATATGGATATTTGATTTGCTACTAGAACATAATAATGAACCACTTTAACTTCAGTTTACTATGCCATGCTATTATGGAAGATTTTATGAGGATCAGGTGAGGTACTTATGTACCATTAGGAAGTACCTGGGACTCAGTGACTCTGATACATTACAGAGGCTGTTACTGTTGCTGCTGCCACTACTACTGTTGCTGTTGCTGTCATTATGTCACTAATTATTAAGTAAAATATGTATTAAGCTTGATGATAGGCCAGATTTAGTGACTTTTTAATAAAGGATGAAAACCTTTAGTCTATATAAGAAACAGAAGCTGGTTTGAATAATTTTGGCTGCTGCCATTCTGGAACTAGTATGTGAGAGTGGCCAAGATAAAAATTCTAGAGTAATTCCAAAATGGTTGGAGTTCTTCCTGTGGGCTTCCATATCATGTTAGACTTACCTCCATCATACCATTTAATATCCGGTTTTGAAATTACATGTATTTATGTCTTTAGACTGCTTATAACTTGTTTGTTTTTCTCTATTTTTTACATCCGTAAAGCCTATCACTTAATAGTTACTCAAAAAATACAAACTGAATGATCAAGAATCAATGTTGTAGTATTTTTCCTAAGTGTACTCACATTTTAATACCTTCTGACAGTATCTCTGGGAAACAAAGATATCATGAGCAGGTTTGAAAGAAAGACAATTTATCTTTAAAACAATATGCCAAAAGGTACAAGACAATATTGGGGTACTAATCTAGAGGCAAATTATTCATCTTTTTCTTCACTCTTGTATTTGAATGAATCACTCATCTCCATTTTAGTGGGTTTTTTTTTTTTTTTGAGAGTCATAGGTTTCAGCAATTTATTTTGCTATACATAATATATGTAAGCTTTTCCAATAACTAACATATTTCTTTTCTTAAAAAATAGTTTATTTATTTGAAAGGCAGAGTTATGGAGAAAGGGGAAATAGAAAGAGCTTCCATTTACTGATTCACTCCCCAAGTGACCACCATGGCCAGGGCTGGGTCATGGTAAAACCAAGGTCCAGAAGCTTCATCTGCATCTCCCACATGGGTGCAGGGGTCTCAGGACTTGGACCGTCTTCTATTTCTTTCCCAGATGCATTAGCACGGACTGGATTGAAGTGGAGCAGCCAGGATTCAAACTGGTGCCCATATGGGATGCCATGCAGACAGTGGCTTAATCAGCCAGGCAAAACTCCAGCCTCTATTTAATGTATTTCAAAATGTAGTAAATTTCTAATTTATTATTCTAAATTAATCTGTTTTCAGAAAATTATCTTTCCTGACAATTGATCATAAAAAACAATCCTTATAGGTACAATAGTCAAAATCATATGCTTGATAATGCTATTTTCTCTTTGGTAAAATATATGTTAGTTGACAACTCTGAAGTTTAATACATATCATAAGGACAAATACAACACATCCACCCTAGATACAATTCTATTAGTGCTAGCATGCATACTAAGTGAATGTGTCTGTAAGCCCTATATTTCTATGTAGCCATCTTAAAAATTATAAATATGAAATGAAATATGTTTAGTGAAGAAAATTGAAAATAAAAATTAACAATATATGCAGAAAAATATTAGCTGAATTCCATGCCCCTTCCCCAACTGGTGTTAACATGTAGGCATGTAACTTTTCTGCTAGCTTGTGTGTACACATAAACAGCTTATACATATACATATACATACATGAGAGAAACAAAAGAGTATTATATTTATAGTGAATAGAGGCTCTCCTAAATGAGGAAATAAGCAAAATGCTGTCATTAAATGCAGAAAATCAAACCTTTTTGCCAATTCACATTGAACACTTCCCAACACCTGGAAACTTTACCTCCAGTTCACTACATATCAGCTTGTTGCCATATTTTAGCTGCTACTTTACATTATAATGACATGGTAAGGAAGAGACAAAACTGTTGTTTCCCTGCTGACGATGTAATCAATACACACCTGTTTTCTGCTGGGAAAACTGCAGCCGTAGATGTGGTGGCTTTTTAACCTGCAAGACGATGACAAAGTAGCATGCTGAAAACACATGCATTTGACAAACTTTCACTCACTGCTTGCAAATTGAACACAAGCAGTGGGATGCTGGCATATGTGACTATTTCCATGATGACAGATTATGATGCCTTAGGAAAAAAAGGAGGACTCATTCATGAAAACGAAGAAGCAGCCCAGTCGTGACTCAAGGCTACTAGGTATATACTTCACATTTTCTAATATTCTCCAAATACATGTAACCACATATAAAAGTTTCTTCTGAAAGCATCTAGGTTAAGTCAACAGTATCCAAGAATTAGAAAAATGACAATACATTAGATTTTCTTCCTGAGTTATATGTGTTAAAATAGTTCAGACAAAATAAAAAGCTCTGCATATAATAATTTGGGTAATTCTTTCAATTTTCTTTTAAATTTATTATTTATCCAGATATTAAGATATGCTGTGTCTGAATGTAGGTACAATGTCAGCTATTGTTTTTCAAATTGCAATATATTATCCACCTCATTGGTCAATTTCATGCAAAACTGAACAAATTGGACACACAATCATGTTGCTCTCTTCCTAAGAATGACTAAAATTAACACAGCCGAACCAATATTGAGTTTTTGATCAATTATATTTTGGCATTTATTGGCTGTTTATGGTTTTAATAAGTGTTAATATTTCCCTTTGCAGTAAAGGGCGTGTGAATAGCATTTTAGAAACTATTCACAAATTATTGTTCATATTGACAATAGTTACAAATATACCTCTTCATTAATGATAACAAAAATAAACTACAATATTTTTGTATTTATTGGCCAATACATTTGCTGATTTATTACACAGTAAATTTTACTCTTGTGATAATTCAAAAGTAGTTGGTCACCAAGTAGCACTTATTATTAAATATTGAAATAAAATGTAACCAAAATCATTGCATTTTAGTAGAAAATCATATTTTACTTTCCTAAAGTTGTATTTGTGAAATGCATGGAATTTTTATACCTCAAATAAAAAGTTTCTCGGGACAGAAAGAGAAAAAAATCATATTTTCACTGGAAACCATCTAGAAATTTTGGTGCTCAATCATATTTTTTCCTGAAAAATTAGCAGAAATCTTCATATTAGTCTTTTTTATTTTTTTTGGTAGTATTGTGATAGAAAATTGTTATTTATACTGCATTTATAATGTCTTTATTGAATATTGAAGAATAAAGTGGTTTGGAGTCTGATGCTAAAGATTCCAATTACAGGGTTCTGTTAATAGTGGAAAATTATAAATGGCACTCTAAGAAGGTGTGAGAAAGCTTGGTTTTTCTTTAGACATGTTTGCTTAGTATATAATAAAAACAATCAGTCACACAGGGAGATTACGGAAGATACAGCTCCAAACATTTTCCTGTCCCTATCAGCAATAGAGCACTCAGTCATTTGGAGTTTATAATTTGCTGTTTAACTGGAAGATCAATTAATGATGTTGTTGAATTGTCCCTCCTGTTCACATCTAAACTCCCAGTGTGCCTCTCTGCATACCTTCCACAGTGGCCTCCTATTTCCTTCAATTACAGGATTAATTCAGAAAGTTCACAGATGATACATATTATCAAATCACTTTTATTTCCATTTAACCATAAACTCTTTGAAATATCTTCATTTTAGTCTTATTTAACATTGTCCTTGTTATTTGATTTATATTTGATTTTGTTGAAGTTGTTTCCTGTCTTCAAAGAAAGATATTTATTTAATTTGAAATGCAGAGTTACATAGAGACAGAGAGAGAGAATCTTCCATCAGCTTTACTCCCCAAATGGCCACAACAGCCAGAGCTGGCACAAGGTGAAATCAGGAATCAGGCACTGCATACTGGCCTCCCACATCGGGTGGCACTGGGGCAAGCACTTTATCAAATTTTCCACTGCCTTCCCAGTTGCATTACCAGGGAGCTGGATCACAAGTGGAGCAGCTGGCACTCAAACTAGTACTCATAGGGGATGCCAGCACTGCAAGCAGCAGTTTAACCTGCTGCACCACAAAATAGAATAAAATAATATTAAAGGAAGTACCCTTATCTATCTAATTCATTGTTATTTCCAACATATCAAGAACATTGCATGAGACATACATTACACTCTTAATTAATATAGATATTTCAGGGATGGAAATAAAGGGACAAATGATAAATCAGTAATTTAAATCTTCAGACACCTTACCCACATTTGCTGCACTAGGTACTGTCAATTTTGATTACTCTGTAGAATTTTATATGTCCCACTCTCAGTGACAAGGATACTGTCAAAAATGAGTCTTCTAATTCTCTGTGACCACTAAGAAGTTAGATATCATTGCTGACAATACAGATATTTATTTTTATTTGTTTTCTTCACTGAAATTTATTTAGAGACATAGAATAAAGTTATTCTTTTATACTGGGATATTCTATCTGTTTATGATCATGCTTTCTTTCCTTCAGCATCACAGTTTTCCCAGTAGTAACATTCCTACTAAGAGTATCAATAGTGTTATACTCTAACACAAGAATTGCAGTTTTTTAATGCAGTGCAGAGGAAACCCTCATAAAGACCAAATAACACTTGCAAATACTTTAGGGATCCAGGACCATCTCCATGGCACAGTAGGTTAATCCTCTGCCTGTGGTGCCGGCATCCTATATGGGCACTGGTTCTAGTCCCGGTTTCCCCTCTCCCAATCCAGCTTTCTGCTATGGCCTGGGAAAACAGTAGAAGCTGGCCTAAGTGCTTGGGCCCCTGAACCCACATGGGAGACAGGAAAGAAGCACCTGGCTCCTGGCTTTGGACTGGCACAGCTCCAGCTATTGCAACCATCTGGGGAGTGAACCAATGGAAGGAAGATCTTTCTCTCTCTCTCTCTCCCTCTCACTGTCTGTAACTCTACCTCTCAAATAAATCAATAAAATCTTAAAAAAATAAAAAGATCTTTATTCTTCAGTTAACTAATACATGATTTAGCTGACTTGTGTTTAAGCACCATTCTGATTAAAATCTGTAGCTTGAAAAGAGGAATTACATTTGGCATTTTGTTGTAGTTATAAATCAGACATTTTTAAGAAAACATACAAGTGTATAGTACAGTCTCAAATTTTATATTGCCTACTGGGAATATGCTAATTAAATGAAAAAGTGGGTATATTTTCCTGCACAATGAAAATGAATCTCTCTCTCTCAAAATTAAAACTCAACGCCACTGTTCCACACCAAGATTCCTTGCTCCTTAGGGTAGAGACAATTACATTGCTCTTACTTAAATTCAGAGAATCATTGTGAAATTGAACCAAGCAGAAATAGCAGCTCACACAGAAACTACCCTGAGTGCCCTTCTTACTTGTGTTAACTTTGAGGCATTTAGCTGGCCAGCCTGTGCTTGACTTGTGCTGGATCCATCTTTACTTTCTTGAATCCAAATGTCTTGGGATCTGACTCTGCCAATGCTTGGTCTACACCATCTGTTCTGTCTAACTGCCAGGATTCCAGGCTGCCCTGACAAGCACAGAGAGCTTTTCTGGTTTTCTACTCCTCTGTGAATATCTGAGGTTTCCAAAAAGTGACCACTGGGTAGGGGATGTATTACAGTGTCCCAGTGATGGACAACAGTTCTTGTGTTTCATTGATATTCAAGGTGACTTGCAGATGTAAAATCTTTTAACATCTAAAGTATGGTACTTGGTTTTAGGTAACAAAATTTACCATGAACATTGACAACCTGAAGTACATGCACAATAGGTCAGCAGACTACTTTAATTTGTGCAACTACTTGGTAATCAATACCTAAATAAAGTGATATGTGTACCCTGGAAAAAGGAAATCTCATCTTAAAATGAGAAAGGTATAGTTTACAGATTGAGAAGAGCATTTTAAAGATTCTGTGTCTTCTCAGTGGATGTTTATGAAGTGAAAAATTCTAAATTTCAAGTCAGTTCAGTTTAGCAAATATTTGTAAAACTGAGAACTTGACTATTTTCTGGTTTTGGAACTTCAGCACCCTAGATCCTTAGTGTCTGATATTCACTGTATCTCTGAATGGGCAGATTATTAATATATCCCATTTAAGTATTGGCACAGAGTAGACATTGTGTTCAAATTATTTGAAACACACATTGTCCTTTTGAATGTTGTTCATTTGTAAGATAGAGATGCTGATGATCATGGCAATCTGAATCTTAACCACTTGTATACAATGGCCAATATTCAAGCTATTTTAAAAAGCCTAAACATCCTATTAACATTAAAAGTATAAATACAAATAGCTTGATATGTATTCTAGTAATTCAAAATCAGAAATTTGAACTTCATCTTTAGAATCATCATATGGATTAGATTAATGAATGAGGAAGTATCCTTTGTCTTTGTTTCCAATTCTTCTACTTAAGTAGAAAAATTTTGAAAGAATAAAGTCAGAGTGACTCTTGCTTTAAGAATTTACATTTACAGGCTATGCTAATCCTAATTAATTATGGTGCATTCATTGCAATCAACACATAACAAAAAATTCTCTTGTAGATTTTTAAAATTGTTGGTAAAATGCAAATGTGTTTTCTTAAATATGTAATCTATCATATTTTAAATGCATTTGGGAAGCTGAAGAATCAAGTTATCTATAAGAACATGTAAGTCACTCTCACCAATGGACAGATCAACCAGACAGAAATTCAACAAGGAAACAACAGAGTTAATTGATGCTATAGACCAAATAGACCTAATAGATATCTTCAGAACCTTCCACTCCACAGCCACAGAGTTCATGTATTTCTCCCCAGTACATGGAACATTTTATAGGATTGACCATATGCTAGGCCATAAAGGGAGCCTCAACAAATTCAAAAAAATTGAAACTATACCATGCAGCTTCTCAGACCACAGCACAGTGAAACTCGAAATCAACAACCCAAGAATCTCTACACCATATGCAAATATAGGGAGAATGGACAACATGATCCTAAACGAACAGTGGGTCATCGAAGAAATTAAAAGAGAAATCAAAAGATTTATAGAAACAAATTAAAATGATAACACAACCGATCAAAACCTGTGGGACACAGCAAAAGCAGTGCTAAGAGGAAAGTTTATAGCAATTGGTGCCTACATCAAGAAGCTGGAAAGGAACCAAACAGATGAACTCTCCATGCACCTCAAGGATTTAGAAAAACAGCAGCAAATCAAGCCCAAATCCAGAAGGAGGAAAGAAATACTAAAGATCAGAGAAGAAATAAACAGAATTGAAACCAAAAAAAAAAATACAAAAGATCAACAAAACCAGGAGCTGGTTCTTTGAAAAAATAAACAAAATTGACACACCATTGGCCCAACTAATCAAAAAAAAGGAGAGAGAAGACCCAAATCTGTAAAATCAAAGATAGCAATGGAAATGTAACAACAGACACAACAGAAATAAAAAGAATCATCAGAAACCACTACAAAGAGATGTATGCTAACAAATTGGGGAACCTGGAAGAAATGGATAGATTCCTGGACACATACAACCTTCCTAAACTGAGCTATGAAGATATATAAAATCTAAACAGATCCATAACCATGGACAAAATTGAATCAGTAATAAATGCACTACCGAAAAAGAAGAGCCCAGGACCGGATGGCTTCACCGCTGAATTTTACCAGACATATAGAGAACAACTAACCCCAGTTATTCTCAAGTTATTCAAAACAATTGAAAGGGAGGGAATCCTCCCAAATTCTTTCTATGAAGACAATATCACCTTAATTCCTAAGCCCAGAAAAGATAAAACAGAGAAAGAAAACTACAGACCTATCTCCCTGATGAACATAGATGCAAAAATATTCAACAAAATTCTGGCAAACCGAATCCAACTGCACATCAGAAAGATCATTCATCCGGACCAAGTGGGATTTATCCCTGGTATGCAGGGATGGTTCAATATTCGAAAGTCAATCAATGTAATACATCACATTAATAAATTGAGAAACAAAAATCATAGACAAAAATGCAGAGAAAGCATTTGACAAAATACAACACCCTTTCATGATGAAAACCCTAAGCAAATTGGAGTTAGAAGGAACATTCCTCAACACAATTAAGGCAGTCTATGATAAACCAATGGCCAGCATCATATTGAATGGGGAAAAGTTGGAGGCATTTCCATTGAAAACTGGCACCAGACAGGGATGCCCACTCTCACCATTGCTATTCAATATAGTGCTAGAAGTGTTAGTCAGGGCCATCAGGCAAGAAAAAGAAATTAAAGGGATACAAATGGGAAAGGAGGAAGTTAAACTATCCCTATTTGCAGATGACATGATACTATATAGAGGGGACCCAATAAACTCCTATAAGAGACTATTGCAACTCATAGAAGAGTTTGGTAAAGTAGCAGGATACAAAGTCAATGCTCAGAAATCAATAGCCTTTGTATACACAGATAATGCCAGGGCCAAGGAAAAACTTCTAAGATCAATCCCATTCACAATAGCCACAAAAACAATAAAGTACCTTGGAATAAATTTAACCAAGGATGTCAAAGACCTCTATGATGAAAATTACAAAACACTAAAGAAAAAAATAGAAGATGTCACAAAAAAATGGAAAAACCTGGCAACTAAATGTGCATCTAAAATGATACCATTGAAGTGAAATGGACACTATGAGAGACAATGACATGATAAGCCCTTGTCTACACTGTTGAGGAACAACTTACTATTTTATTCCTTTTAGTATTTTTGTTGTTGTTGTTGCTCTGTTTGTTCTACATAAGACCACTGGTTGAACTCTGTAATCAATGCACAATCATTCTTAGGCATTTAAAATTAACAGAAAAGTGATCTCTGTTAAACATAGGAGTGGAAATAAGAGAGGGAGGAGATATATAGGTTGGCACATGCTCACTCGGACTTACCTCCAATGGCGGAAATAGAAATGTGCCAGGGGATTTCAAATCAATCTTACCAAAGAGGCAGGTACCAATGCCAGCTCACTTGGTAAAGTGATAAGTATAAATACACAACCAATCAAAAAGATAGGGTATGTGTCGAAGAGATTTCACAAATAAGACCAGTGTAAGCAAATAATGAAAGATAGAATTAAAAGGGAGAGAATGATCCTGTGGGGGAAGCAGGACACACAGCAGACTCATAGAATGGCAAACGCCCAAAACAGCACTCCTGCCTCAGAATCAACCCTTGGGACATTCGAATCTGGCTCAAAGGTCCATGAGAGTCTCACAGGCATGGAAAGCCATGACACGGTGGCAAAAAACAATCTAAATGAAAGATCCTGGTGAACAAGACCCCAGCAGAAGGAACAGGCCATCAAGGAGAGAGGCGCCTTTCTCTGAAGGGAGGAAGGAACCTCCACTGTGATACGGCCTTGACTAAACAAGTTCAGAGTCGGTGAACTCAAGGGGCTTCCATAGACTAGACAGCTCATAGCAAGAGTCTCGGGTGATTGCTGACGTCATAAATAAGAGTGCCAATTGTTAAATCAACAATGGGAGTCACTGGGTACATGCTCCCCGCATAGGATCTCTGTCCTTAATGTGTTTTACTATGAAACTTAAAAACACTACTAGTCGAACAATACCCTATACCTTGTGTGGTCATGTGAGTGCAGCCTGTTGAAATCCTGGCTTAGTATATACTAAGTTGATCTTCAGTACATGAAGGTAATGGAAAATGAAACTCGATGAAAGGCGGGATGGGAGAGGGAGTGGGAGAGGTGAGGGCCACTGGAGGGAGGGAAGTTGGTGGGGAGGAAGCCACAACAATACAAAAGTTGCACTTTGTAAATTCACATTTATTAAATAAAAAAATATATATATAACAAACAAAAAAAGAAAAAAAAGAACTTAATACTTTACCCTTTTAGTATTTTTTATGTTCTACTTAAAACTATTGGTTGAACTCTGTAATTAAAACACAATTATTCTTAGGTGTTTAATTAATGCTATAACTAGTACTCAAATAGTATTTTACACTTCGTGTTTCTGTGTGGGTGAAAACTGTTGAAATCTTTACTTAATATATGCTAAATTGATCTTGTGTATATAAAGATACTTGAAAATTAATCTTGATGTGAATGGAAGAGGAGAGGGAGTGGGACAGGGGAGTATTGTGGGTGGAAGGGAAGTTACAGGGGCTGGGAGGAAGCTATTATAATCCATAAGCTGTACTTTGGAAATTTATACTCATTAAATAAAATAAAAAAGAACATGTAAGTCAATTTCATTGATAAATATTATAATTGCACAATCATAGTCTAGGATAACCGTTGTATCAAGAGTATCTAATATTTTGTTTATTGTTGGCTGATATTGAGATGTTCTATAGATTCAATAAACATTTTAGAGGACTAAGCTATAATTAAAGAAAATAAAATTATACTATATTTGGACAGAAGTTTAGAAAATCTCTCTCTCTCCTTTTCTATCTTCTCTAATCCCACCCTCACATATACACAAATACACAGGCGTCTTTGTATATAAATGTTTATAGGTGTAATAATTTTCATTTTTCTGGCTATCAATACTTGAAAGGAAGGCAGAAGTATCAGGGGTCCTCAAAATGTTAAAGGAAAGTGCTTAGTATGAAAAAAATTATGCAGGGATTTCAAAAACTTTCTGTGCCAAAATAAATTCACTCTTTTTTTTTAAGATGACTGAACAGAAAATAGTCTGAAGCACTGAGAGACATAAGACATCAGTTTGAAAAGAGCCCCTATCAGAGCAACTAATCCTGCTAAAATTGCTGCTAGAACAAACACCAAATTTCCAGTGAAGATTGGGAGGAAGGTTGGGGAAATCATTGTTGCTTTACAAAAATTTATGAGGGCAATGCTGCCAAAGAAGTCAGTAGTTTACAATATAGAATTCATTCTAAGAAGGAAGGAGATGATTTTGAAGTTGAAGCCTACAGTTAAAAAAAAGTATCAAAGTAAAACTTGAAGCCAGAAGCCTTTGTTACTGAATTCTAATAAAAATATTTATGCAAGAATTAACACAAATCTTTAGTAATTTTTTTTCAAAAAACAGAATGAAATGTAATTTTTATAAGCTAATTATATGAAGCCATAATTACTTTGATACTAAAAAAGACTAGAGCATGACAAAAACGAAAGCTATAATTCAATCTTTATTGAATATCGATGCAAAAACTTTCAATAAAATACTAGCAAATCTAAACCAATAAACACTTTTAATCAAGTGTGATTGATCAGAGGGACGCAAGGATGTTTTAGCATATACACATCAATAAATAGTAAGCCACATGAACAGAATTAAGAAAAAAAGATATAATGAAGAAAAAGCATTTGATAATAAATCCAATCCCTTCAAATTAAATAAATAAGGAATGTACCTGTATATAATAGAGGCCATATATAACAAGCCCATAGATAAAGTAATCCTGAATAAGGAAAAGCCAAAGACTTGCTAAGATCTGAAAATAGGCTAGCACCGCGGCTCAATAGGCTAATCCTCTGCCTGCGGCCCCAGCACTCCAGGTTCTAATCCCGGTTGGGGCGCCAGTTCTGTCCTGGTTGCTCCTCTTCCAGTCCCGCTCTTTGCTGTGGCCCGGGAAGGCAGTGGAAGATGGCCCAAGTGCTTAGGCCCTGCACCCACATAGGAGACCAGGAGGAAGCACCTGGCTCCTGGCTTCAGATCGGCACAGCGTGCCGGCTGTAGCGTCCATTTTGGGGGTGAACCAACGGAAGGAAGACCACTCTCTCTGTCTCTCTCTCTCTCACTGTCTAATTCTACCTGTCCAAAAAAAAAAAAAAAAAGATCTGGTCTGAAAATAGATCAGTATGTACACTTTCACCACTTTTATTAAACATAGTATTGGGATTTCTAGCAATAGCAATTATACAAGGAAAAAAATAAAGGCATCCAAGCTGCAATAAAGTCAAGTTGTCATTGTTTGTACATGATATTACATATAGAAAACTCACAAGACTTCACCAAATTGTGTAAGACTAATAAACAAATTAAAGAAAGTTGCAGAAAACATATTCAATTGAAAAAATCAATAGTGTTGTTATACGACAAGAGCAAATTATCAATCAAGAAAATTGTCACATTACAAAAGCTAAAAATGATACTGGATTGTTAGCAATAAGTCCAACAAAGGAGATGAAAGATCTTTATAGTGAAAATGTCAAGATATTCTTGAAAAATATTGAATAGAATATTAAAAAGTGGAAAGACATTCCATACACATGAAATGGAAGAGTCCATATTGTGAAATGATTATATTACCAGAAGTAATTCATATATCTAATGCAAGTTCTATCAAAATATCAAATAAATTTTTAACAGAACTAAGAACATACTATTAAAATGTGTATGGCATCATAGAAGACCTCAAATGACTCAAGCAATTTTGAACAAAAAGAATGAAGAAGTCAACCTTGACCTACTTGACTTTAAAATCTATTTTAAAGCTTCAATATTTACAATAGCATGGTTTTGGCATAAAGGCAGATACATGAAATGATGAAATAGACTTGAGACTCTAGAAATATAACCCTTCATCCACAACAAACTGATCTTTGAAGAAGGTGCTAAATACATGCATGGAGAAAATATTTCCAATAAATAATTTTGGGAAACTTGGATATTCAATAAATATGTTTGGGAAAGAAGCATAAGAATGAAACTGGTCCCTATTTCTTACCAACTCAAAATGATCAAAGACCTAAATATATATATGACCTAAACATTAGAACTAATACAATAAAACATAGGGGGGATTCTTTTATTTTGTAAAGACTTATTTATTGATCCAAAAGGCAAAGTTACAGTTAGAGAGAAAGACATGGAGAGACACACACACAGAGAGAGAGAGAGAGAGAGAAAGACAGAGAGAGAGAGAAAGAACCTCCCATTTGCTGGTTCACTCCCCAAATGGCCACAATGGTTGGAGCTAGGCCAGTCAGAAGCCAGGAGCCAGGAGCTTCTTCTGGGTGTCCCACATGGGTGCAGGGGCCCTAGTACTTGGCCCACCCAACACTGCTTTCCTAGGTGCAATATCAGGGAGCTGGATTGGAAGTGGAGCAGTTGGGACTTGAACCAACGCCCATATGAGATGCTGGTAATGCAGAAGGCTTACCGCTATGTCACAGTGCTGGCCCCATTGGGGGAAATTCTTCAGGACATTTAAATGGGTAAAGATATTTTAGAGTAGTTACTAGAACTATACCAAACAAAAGCAACAATAGATAGATGGGATCTCATGAAACTTAAGAACTTCTACATAACAGAAGAAGCAATTAATAAAGTGAAGAGAAAACCTTAGAAAGGGATAAAATGCTTGCAAGATGTAAATCTCACAAGGGGTTAATAATCAAAATATATAAAGAATTCACTCAGTAGAAAAAAATGAAAGAGTGAGCAGATGTTTTAAACAAATTCTCAAAGGTAGACACACAGGTGGCCAGTGGGTACATGAAAAATTGCATAACATCACGAAGCACCAGGGAAATATAAAGTAAAACCACAAGATACCACCTCACTCCAGTTAGATTGCTATTATCAAAGATAAAAGAAATAGGGGCCGGTGCTGTGGTGTGCAGTGCAGGCATCCCATGTGGGTTCTGGACTCAAGTCCCGGCTGCTCCACTTTTGATCAAGCTCTCTTCTGTGGCCCGAGAAAGCAGCAGAAGATGGCTCACAACTTTGGGCCCCTGCACCCACATGGGAGACCCAAAGAAACTCTGGGTTCCTGGCATCAGATCGGCACAGCTCCTGCCATTGTGGCCAATTGGAAGTGAACCAGAGGATGAAAGACCTCTCTCTCTCTCTCTCTCTCTCTCTCTCTCTCTCTCTCTCTCCTTATCTCTCTGTGTAACTCTGACTTTCAAATGAATAAAATAAATCTTTGGAAAAATTCTTAAAAATTTACAGATATTAATGTAGACAGAAAACAACATGGAGCCATTTTATACATATAAAACAAGTTGTGCAATATATAATCAGGACAAATAAACTATTTTCCTCAAATATTTAACATTTTGAGGTTGGCGTTGTGGTGCAGTTTATTAGGCCATTACCTATAACACTGGCTTCTCATATCACAGTGCCAGTTTTGATCCTGGATAATCCATTTTCCCTAGGAAGGCACCACAGAGAATGGTTCAAGTGCTCATGCCCCTGCTATTGATGTTGGAGACCCAGATATAGTTCTTGGCTCCTGGCTTTGGACTGTCACAACCCTGGCTGTCATGGATATTTGGGGAGTGAAACACTAGATAGTAGATTTCTCTCATTCTCTCCCTCTCTCTATCACTCTTTCAAATAAAAATATAAATATTTAAAAAGCAGTGATTTATAAAATATACATTTATAACTATAAATGTATTTTTCTATATGCTCATATAAATATTATATTTATATACTTAATGTTATATGAATACACCAGGGCCAGCATTTTGATGTAGTAGGTCAAGACTCTGCCTGAAACACTGGGGTCTCATACGGGTAACAGTTCAAGACCCGGTTGCTCCAGTTCCAATACAACTCCATGCTGGTATGCCTAGAAAAGCAGCAGAAGATGGTCCAGAAACTTGAGCCGTTGAACCAATGTGGGAGACTGGGGCGAAGCTTTGGCCTGGCTCAGTCTCAGCCATTGAGGCCATTTTGGGAGTGAACCAGCAGATGGAAGAATTCTTTCTTTTTTTTTTTTATTTTTTTTTAGTTCTGGAGGTATTTTTTTTTTTTTTTTTTTTTTGGACAGGCAGAGTGGACAGTGAGAGAGAGACAGAGAGAAAGGTCTTCCTTTTTGCCGTTGGTTCACCCTCCAATGGCCGCCGCGGTAGGCGCGCTGCGGCCCGCGCACTGCGCTGATCCGATGGCAGGAGCCAGGTGCTTCTCCTGGTCTCCCATGGGGTGCAGGGCCCAAACACTTGGGCTATCCTCCACTGCACTCCCTGGCCACAGCAGAGAGCTGGCCTGGAAGAGGGGCAACCGGGACAGGATCGGTGCCCGGACCGGGACTAGAACCCGGTGTGCCTGCGCCGCAAGGCGGAGGATTAGCCTAGTGAGCCGCGGCGCCGGCTAGATGGAAGAATTCTATCTCTCCCTTTCCCTAACTCTGTCTTTCAAATAAATGAAAAAAATAAATCTTTAAAAGTAGTGCATTTATAAATTATGATATTTAACATTTTTTATGATAATGTATTCAAAATATGGCAATAAACATGGAGTTTAAATATAACTATGAGAGATCAATTTCATTTTGCTTACATACATGGCCAGAAGTAGAATTACTGTATGACTTGGTAGTTTCATTTGTTTATAGTTGCCCTTTACCCTGTCAGTCCTGTACCACCTGCCAAGTTCTCCTCAGAGAAAGATCAGAATCTTAACCCCTGAGCCTCTTAGAAAAGAACTCAAGTCTCTCCCCGCTGAGCCTCTAGCGTCTGAACCTGGATGTGACCCTGCTGATTGTGACCCTACATCTCCTGCTCCCTTAGCACCCTCTTAGGAATGTGCCTCTCCTTCCAAATCTTCTAAGGTGTCTTCTCTCAGCTCTTGGTTCTCAGTCCTTTGTTTGGATGCCTGTCTGACCTATAAGCTATATGCACCCCATTAAATGATAAAGCCTTCCCATAGCCTTGGCAACTCATGAAGAGAGCCTAGGGTGGTTACTGGTGCCATAAACTAGAGTTTCAATTTGTTGGGTCAACAACAGGAGTCACTGTGCACTTGCTCCTCATGTGGGATCTCTGTCCTTAATGTGATGTACATTGTGATTTAATGCTATAACTAGTACTCAAACAGTATGTTTCACTTTGTGTTTCTATGTGGGTGCAAACTGTTGAAATCTTTACTGAATATATACTAAATTGATCTTCTGTATATAAAGAGAATTGAAAATGAATCTTGATGTGAATGGAAGGGGAGAGGGATCTGGAGAGTGGAGGTTTGCGGGTAGGAGGGAAGTTATGGGAGGGGGAATCCATTGTAATCCATAAGCTGTACATTGGAAATTTACATTCATTAAATAAAAGTTAAAAAAAAAAAGATAAAGCCTTCTAACTCTAGTCAAAAAGACTGGGCACTCTCTCTCCCTCTTGATCCAGCTATAGAGGAACTCATCCATTTGACAGTTGGCCTACCCAATTAAACTTTGCTACCTTCCTTACCATTATTCTCTCTATCATTCCTAAATTGTTTCTTATATGAAGACTAAAACCTCCAATCAACAATCTACAGTAACACTTACGATAAACCCTACCAAGAGAGAATGAAACCAATGACTAACTTAAAGCCACACAACACTTTGGTAAAGTATGTTTATACCTATTTCATACTTATTCCTGAAAAATTCAAAAACTGCTTTAAAATAATTATGGGTTAAAATGCTGTATGTTCTTTAAAAGGAATATTTCCCATGATTTACAGGTGTTAGAAGATTGATTCAAGATAGGAAAGACAGTGGCAGAAAATATTTGAGCATGGGTATATTTTCTTGGTGACAAAAAGGCTTAAAAAGAAAAAATTTCCAATCAACAAACATGGAAAATTTTTTCTATTTTTGTGTCTTTTTCTATTCCTTTCTTTAATGTTTTGTAATTTTCTGTTTTTTTTTTTTAATTTTTATTTAATACATATAAATTTCCAAAGTACAGCTTATGGATTACAATGGCTTCCCCACCCCCATAATTTCCCTCCCTCCCACAACCCTCCCAACTCCTGCTCCCTCTCCCATTCCATTCACATTAAGATTCATTTTCAATTATCTTTATATATAAAAGATCAATTTAGCATATATTAAGTAAAGATTTCAAAATTTTGCACCCACACAGAAACACAAAGTGTAAAGTACTGTTTGATTACTAGTTATAGCATTAAGGACAGAGATCCTACATGAGGAGTAAGTGCACAGTAACTCCTGTTGTTAACTTAACAAATTGACACTCTTGTTTATGGCGTCAGTAATCACCCTAGGCTCTTTTCATGAGTTGCCAAGGCTATGGGTGCCTTTTGAGTTCTCCAACTCCGATCTTATTTATCAGGGTTATAGTCAAAGTGGAAGTTCTCTCCTCCCTTCAGAGAAAGGTACCTCCTTCTTTGATGGCCCCGTTCTTTCCACTGGGATCTCACTGAGATCTTTCCTTAAGGTGTTTTTTTTTGTTTGTTTGTTTTTGTTTTGTTTTGTTTTGTTTTGTTTTGTTTTGTTTTTGTTTTGCCAGAGTGTCTTGGCTTTCCATGCCTAAAATACTCTCATGTGAATGTTTTGTAATTTTCATCATAGAGATCATTTTTTACCTTCTCGGTTTAATTTATTCCAAGATATTTAAATTTTTATAGCTGTTGTGAATAGGACTGATCTTATAAGTTCTTTCTCAGATATGACATTGTTTGAGAACACAAAGACTATTGATTTTTATTTGCTGCTATTATATCTTGCAACTTTCCCAAACTCTCTTATGAGTTCTGATAATAGCTTAATAGATTTTTTTTGCTTCCCCTGCATATAGAATCAAGTCATCTGCAAACACTGAAAATTTGACTTCCTCCTTTCCAGTGTGTATCCCTTTGGTTTCTTTTTCTTGCCTAATGATTCTGGCTAAAACTTCTAGAGCTATGTTGAATATCAGTGGTGAAAGTGGGCATAATTGTCTGTTTACAGATCTTAGTGGAAATGCTTACAACTTTTCCTCATTCAATATGATGCTGGCTGCGGGTTTCACATAAACTGTCTTAACTATGTTGAGGAATTTTCCTTCTATATACAATTTACTTAAAGTTTTTATCATGAAACAATGGTGTATTTTTTCAAATGCTTTCTCTGCAACTATTGAAATAATTATATGCTTTTTTCCTTCAATTTGTTTTTTTATTCTTCAATTTCTTAAAGTTCTTTTTATTCTTTAATTTGTTAATGTGATGTATCACATTTATTGATTTGCATATGTTGAACCATCTCTGAAGATTAATGATAAATCCCATTTGGTCTGGGTGAATGATCCTTCTGATGTGTTGTTGTATTGGATTGGCTAGTATTATGTTGAGGATTTTTGCATCTATGTCCATCGGGAATATTGGTTTATAGTTCTATTTCTCTGTTGTATCTTTTTCTGGTTTAAGAATTAAGATGATGCTGGCATCATAGAATGAATTTGGAGGATTCCCCCCTTTCAATTGTTTTGAATAACTCTAGAAAAATTATAATTAGTTCTTTAAAATTCTGGTGGAATTCAGCAGTGAAGTCATCTGACTGTGGGTTTTGGATATGTAATTTTTTTGGGGGGGTGGTTTGAAGGAAGGGTCTTTGTTACTGATTAAGTCTCCATCTTGATTAGTTTTCTATGTCTTGGTGCTTTGATGTGGGTACATTGGAATCTACCCCATCTTTTTTGTAGAACCCTTCCTCTATTCTCCTTTCTATTACTCTAACTGCCGATGGCTTCTCATCTGTCACCACCCATCACTATCTGTGAAGTGGCTGGTGTGCAGGAGGGGATCATTTTAATGTCCATTCTCTTTACTCTTATTCATTAGAAAAGTATATCAAATGGATGCAATTGAGGATCATTATATTTTGTGAGACAAGTCAGTCCCTAAAAATATGGCATGGTTCTTTAATTTATGGTAACATAGATAGAGTATAAAATTTGTTCTGAGATTTGATTATTGTTTTAGACCTTTTTTATACTCCTATGGAGCAGTGGTTTTTTTCTGCTTAGTACTTGTTGAATTCTTTATTTGGTGGAAGATGAAACGTATGACTATAAAATAAATTGAAAGAATGTCGTTGTTATAACTAAAATAATAAAATAAGACTGGAAAATAAAGCCCAAAAAGTATCTCAGCTCCTACATCACAGAATCTGCACAATATGCTAAGGAATTCTTATACTTCACTCCCTCCTATGACCTATCATATCCAGTTGATTATATTAATATTTCCTCTTCAACAGTCCCTGAAGAACTTGCTCATATCTGGGCTCTCATCACAGCCTTTTCCAGCTCCTTACACACAGAAAACCCAAGCTGACACCCTGATGGAACACATGCCATTCCTCCCAAAGATCCAGAATGGAATTGTCAACAGAGTTTTGAGCATCGAGTAAAACAACATGTTTCTTAATATGTATATTACAAGGAATGAAAAATGTTGCCCATAAGGCCATGCATTATGAAAAAAAAATCCAACAAGTCACCTAAAAACCTGATGAAAACCCCATTATTTTTATGAGACAACTCTCAGAAGCCCTTGTTAAATACAATTAAATTCAGAGACAGAAGTAGAGAGACTCTAGCTCCACACTCATATTGTTTCCTAGTCAACTTTAGAACCCAACAAAAAGCTTCAAAAATTAGAGAATGGGTCACAGACTCCTCAAAAGTACCTCACAAAAGCTGCCTCCAAAGTCTTTATAAATAGAGAGAATGGATTTAAAAATCAAAAGCTAAAAAGAAATCAGGCTAAATACTACTTGGCCCTTCACTTCAAGAGGACCAGAGAAATCTCTCTAGTCAATGCGCTTCAGAACATCCAGGGCCTTGTTTTAAGTGCAACTAGGAAGGACATTGTGCAAAAACTTGTCCCAACACTGGACCCTACTGGGCCATTTCCACTGTGGTAGGTAAGAGGGCTCTGGAGGGTCTGGCTCTGTGACATAGTAGGTTAAGTCTCCTCCTATGTTGCTGGAATCCCTATGGGCAGTGGTTTGAGTCCCAGCTGTTCCACTACTAATCCAGCTCCCTGTTAATGGCATTGGAAAGCAGTGGAAGATGGCTGACATGCCCAGAAGAAACTGCTGGTTTCTGGTTTTGGATTGATCCAGCTCAGGCCATTGCAGCTATTTAAGGAGTGAACCAGCAGATGTGAGAATTCTCTGTATTTCTCTCTCTCTCTCTCTCTCTCTGTCTCTCTCTCAGTCTATAACTGTCACTCAAATAAATACATATTTTTTTTTAAAAAAGGGTTGGAATTTTATTCTCGAATCTATTATTGGAGTCAATGGCCAAATTTTAGTTTCTCATGACTCAACCTCTTATTTGCTTAAAAGCAAATACTGTCTTCATCTGTAACTTCTTTATGTTACCTGACAGTCCAACTCCACTCCTTGGAAAGGACATAATTGATAAAACTACACTCGATCTTTACCATACAAACCTTGGAGCCTCACCTATCCACTCTCCTGTCACTGACTCACTCTCTTGAGACCCCAAATCACTAACAACTTCTGGATAAACTTCACAGCTAAGTAGACCGCCTTTTGGGGATACTCAATACCTTTCAGTTTCCCTTTACCCATAAAGATATCCCTCAAGGATCCCTCCTGATCCAACAAACTTCTATTTTTCCAGCAAACCATGAACCTTCAACCCTTAATTGCTGGACTGCTATCAGATGGACTAATCAAGCTAGCTAATTCCCTTTACAATCTCCCATTCTTCCTGTCAAAAAGTCTGACAGAACATATCATTTGGGCCAAGATTCACATATCATAAATAAGGCTACACTACCAATAGATCCAGCTGTCCCTAACCCAAACAACCTCCTCTCTTCTGTTCTTCTCCAAAATGTCTCACTTCACTGTCATAGACCCAAAAGATGCCTTCTTTACTATCCCTCTTTATCATCTCTCTCAGACAAACTTCTCTAACAAAATTTAAGTTAACCTGGACAACCCTCCCCCTGGGATTCTGGGATAGCCCCCACCTCTTTGAGACAGGGTTATCAAATGACAAATAATAATTGTCTTAACAACCCAGCATTCTTCTCTAGTATGTAAATGACCTCCTTTGGCATAGCCCCTCCTTAAACAATGTATTACACAGACTAAAACACACTAATTTTCTAGCCCATCTAGCCCATCAAAGTTTTCTCCCTCAAAAGCATCATTTTTCCCAAACTGGGGTTATCCATCTAGGTTTACACATTATGCCTACACATAGGGGCCTATCCATGACCGTAAGTCTTTAATTGATCAGGTGCCTGTCCCCAAATTCAGATTGATTACCCTTTTTTGAATTGTCCAACTTCCACAAATTAGACAACCTATGGAGACCCTTAACACCCCTTTCAAACTCTTACATCTATTAGAAGTCTTCACCAACTATCAAAGCCTTCATTGTCAGCCTTGGCCCTTGTTCTCCCAAATCCTCTAACTGATTTATAATTACATATAGACATGGGTATCCAACAAGTAGCTTATTCTCCAAAAAACTGAATAAAATTATGCTGTTATCCAATTTGTCTCTGAACTTTTGCTGTAGTCTCACAGTTAATGCTACAAAGCTCAAAACTGATTCTTTCTCATAATTTCACTGTGAACATCTCACATTCTATTCAGGCCCTTTTACCTCAATGGTACATCTCTATCTTTGTTACCTGTTTAAAAACCATTAGGGGCTGGCACTGCGGCATAGTGGGTAAAGCTGCCACATGCAGTGCCAGCTTCCCATATGGGTGGTGATTCAGGTCCCGGATGCTCCACTTCCAATCCAGCTCTCTGCTATGGCCTCGGAAAGCAGTAGACCATGGATTAAGTACTTGGACCCTGCAATCACGTGGGAGACCTGGAAGAAGCTTCTGACTCCTGGCTTTGGATCAGCATACCTCCAGCCATTGCAGCCACTGGTGAATGATCCATGGGATAGAAGATTCTCTCTCCCTCTCTCACTCTCTCTCTCTCTTTCTCTCTCTCTCTCTGCCTCTGCATCTCTGTCACTCTGCCTTTCAAATAAATAAGTAAATCTTTAAAAAAAATCATCCATGCCACACTTCTACAAAACCCCAGTTTTTTCAGAGATACTTCTCTCAATTGGTCACTCTCCTTCTGGCTCCTACCCTCATTAATTCCAAAGATCTCCAACACAAATTACTGATCTATTCCTTAGCCCCATTCCTGATGTTTCTGATTCTCCCTTACCTAAACCTACACCCACTGGTTTATAGATGGGAACTCAAGCAAAACTAAGGACTCTTCATTGACAGGCACTCTCCATGCCTAGGAAAATGAACCAGGAAGAAAATCTTGCACTTATGCATTTAAACACCCTTTTTGCATTCATCTGACAACTTGCTTATATGAAATGAATATCATTTTCCTTTGTGAGACCCACAGCTACCTCCCTACTAACTGGACTGTAACTTGCATTCTTGTATTTCTGTCCCCAATTTAAACATTGCTCCCCAAAACCAATTTCTTTCAGTCTCTCTAACCACAAGTATTCATTATAAAAGAACTAGCACCTGAATACCCTTTCTAACCAGGTTAGGAATTATCACCAGAATGGGCACAGGAGTAGGAAACTTGTTAGACCCCATGCCCTATTTCCAGACCCTTTCCAAAGATACACAAAAAAGTGGATCTTTGTTTATTTCTATAGGAAGAATGCTGTTTTTACTGCAACCAATGTGATCTTGTCTCTGATGCTACTCACAAGCTGGCAGACAAGATCTCAAAAATCTGACAATGGAAGTCTGACCCTTGGAGCAGCTGGTTTCAGCAATCCTCCAACCCTTCTTCATTTGTTACATTTCTTGCTCTTCTCATAAATATTTTTCCTTTATATCTCTAGGGCCATGTCTCCCTCAGTTACTAAAGTGTTGTTCACTCAATGATCCACAACCTTACTCAAATCCATGGCAACAGAATCTTCATACAGAGGAACATCCAGTAACAGCCACTGACTCAACAACCTCAGTCCCAGTACTCAGGGAGATGGAAACCGCTCTCTAACTATTCCCCCTATCATCGGGAAGCAGCCTTTGAGATCATCTGCACCCCTATTCCCTGGTCCCCACTTCCTCTGAAACCCTCTTTATTTAACATCAATATCCTCCATCTCTTTCTCTCTTGTTCTCACTCTCACTCTCTCCGTGTGTGTGTGTGCATTTACACATACACGTATATATAGAGAGAAGTGTTTGTGGGTGTATTAAGATGCTGGATTGTCAGGAACTGTCAGACCTTAGGGTGCAAATGGTTAAACAACTATCTGGTAAAATACATTATTTCAGCAGTAACTTTAAAAATAATTATTTTATTTACTTGAAAGACAGAGTTAGAGAGAGAGGAAGAGAGAGATCCATCTTCCATCCACTAGTTCACTCTCCAAATGGTAGAAATTTCAGGGACTCTGCCAGGCTGAAGCCAGGAGCCAGGAGTTTCTTCCAGGTCTCCCATGTGAATGTAGAGACCCAAGCATTTGGATCATCTTTCACTGCCTTCCAAGGCTCATTACCAGGGAGTTGGATTGAAAGTAAACCAGCTAGGACTTAAATGGGTGCCTATATGAGATACTGGCAATGTGGGCATCAGTTTAACACATCAGTTTAACACATTAGGCCACAATGCCAGTCCCTCACAGTAACTTTTACAAAAATTTATTAGTACAATGAGAGCAGATTTCATGTATTTCACAATTCTAAGAACACACCCACACTTTCTTCCTTCCCTCCCTCCCCACCCATTTTTTTTCTTTCCTTCCTTCCTTCCTTCCTTCCTTCCTTCCTTCCTTCCTTCTTTATTCTTTCCTTTTAATTTTAGCAATAACATATTTTCAATTTACTTTATAATGACAGGCTTTATGCAACACTAATCATAGCATTCAACAAGTAAAAAGGAGAAAGACCACAGCTCCACAGGAATATGGACAAGGTGTATAAACAACTAATTAAGACAAGAAGCTTCCAAACCTCCAGTACATATATTGCAAACGAGTAACTTTCCCTGTTTTGTTCTTGCTTATCATGGTCAGTAGCTGTGGGAGAAACTTCTGGTCTTCCTGTATCCCTTGCTCCCCTTTATTATGATCCATCATCGCTGATGCAGTTTCTCTGATTGACCCTCCCACTCCTTCACCCCTTATCACCATCTACTCCTTCCTGGCAATAGCTTTAAAGGCCTCCCTTGCTGTCCAGGCAGGTTGAAGTCTTACTTCAAATCCCTCCATCTCTCATCTGGGAAGGCTGGAATCCTACTTTACTTTACTATACTGTCCTTTCTAAAGATAGACATCTATACACCTTGACTGATTTTTCTCCACATCTTCTTTGGATCAGTTTCTTAAACCCAACAGTTACACTGTAGTCAGTTCTCAATCACAGACCACCTGTGATCTTTTATTATATATAAATCAAATATTTCAATATGCAGCTTTTTACATCTGAGTACTTTCACTTACATGCCTTGCGGATTCATTTATACCTGTATATCATAATAGTTTATTTGATTTTTATATTCCACCATCTAAATGGTACAAAACCTTACTCAAATTCATAGCTATCTAAGTATACCAGGTTTATTAAAATTTGCTTCTGTTTCTCAAGATTTATCCATTTATGTATTTATTTGAAAGGCAGAGTGACAGAAAAAGACAGAAAGCGATCTGTTATAATCTGGTGCATTTCCTTTTGGCAACAAAAGCCAAGGCTGGGACATGCTGGAGTCAGGAGTTAGAAACTCCATCTGGGTATCCCGCATGGATGTCAGGGGCCCAAGTACTTGGACCATCAGCAACTACCATTCCAGATATATTAGCAGAAATCTGGACAGAAAAAGAGAAGCAGAAAATAAAACTGATGTTGGATGTAGTTGTTGCAATTAGTGGCTTAATATGTTCCTCCACATCATCAGTCTAAGCTTTGCTTTCTTTCTTTCTTTTTTTTTTTTTTCTTATAATATCCAGTATAGGGATAGACCAGTTTACTATCCAATCAACGAAGGACCTTTTCCTTTACCAATTTTTGGCAATTATAAATAGAACTACCATAAATTTGCATACAAGTTTTGGGATCATCACAAATATTCATTTTTGAAATGACATAGTGATATCAATAAAACATCATGGAAATTAGCCAATTGTATTGCTAAGTAACCATATTATTTTAGATTCTTTCAGCAATGAGATAAACTCCAGTAAGTCCGCATTCATGTCAACAATTCCTGTTATCTATTTAAACTATCTTTTTCAGGTTTTTTTGTAAACTTATTTATTTATTTGAAAGGCAGATTTACACAGAGAGAGTTCCTCCATCCACTAGTTCACTCTCCAAATGGCCAAAGACCAGGACTGGAACAGGTTGAAGCCAGAAGCCAGGAACTCCATCTAGGTCTCTCACAGTGGGGGCTGGGGCCCATGGACCATCTTCTGTTGCTTCTCTTGGCACATTAACAGAGAACTAAATCTGAAGAACTGTTGTGACTCCAGTTGGAACCCATCTGGGATGCTGACATCGTAGGAGGAGACTTAATCCACTGCACCACAATGTCGGCCCCTCATTTTTTATTTTAAAACATTCTATAGCTCTACTAATACAATCAGAGATAGAGATTGAATTTCAACCTTCAAATCATTCTATTGCCATAAACTGTGTAACTAGATTCCTGAACATGATATTTTCTTAAAATGTTTTATCCTTACTTACTGAAAGTATCCTTTTAAATAAGATATATCAATTTTCTTATATCTTTAAAATTTAAACATACTTGGCTTCTGAGCTTCTGAGTTTGGGTTTTGTTGTGGTTATTGTACCTTTTTTGTAATTATATAATCCTCCAGGAAATGCGACTATGTTAATGCCAAAATCAATATAACTATTATATATGCAAACTAGCATTTGGCCTAAACATATAATGAAACCAGATTTAAAAGCAGTTATAAAAAGAATAGGTACAAAACATGTTGTAAGGCCAACTTGGTAATTCATTAATGTAATGTGAGTTACATACATATATACATATACTTATACAAATACACAGATTCTTTTAGTTTTTACTTCTGTTAAGTGAGTGAATAAAAATAAAATTAATGATTACTATGATGATTCATCATTAAAAAATTTGTGTTAAGTACATTAATCTTGATTGCAATCTGATATTGAAAAGCATAGTAAATTATTAAATAAAAAACTTAAACTATATATTTAATTAAATCTTGTACTGATTTATGCATCTCAGATACTATTTTATATACAAAGTACTATTTACATGTGTTTGAACAATATGCTATGAGTATTTCTCTATATACTCTTAGTCACCCTTTCACAGCTAAAAGAAATACTTGAGGCACACTGTTTTATGGAAAATAGTTTAATCACCTTATGGTTCAGGAGTATCAATGACCAAACAGCATAATCTGGCTTTTGTAAAGTGCCTCCCCTTTGCTGCATCACTTTTCATTGGGATGGTGAATGTGACTGTAACTGTGTGTCTGCACTCTCTCTCCTTATTACACTGAGATTCAATTGTGGGTCCCCTAACACTAAGGACTTCACCTGCAAACACTGTAATTGGAATACGTTTTCACCTTCTTAGTAACATTAATTTATGACTTCAGTGTTTAAATTCCTGTACGAATTTGGGGGCCAAATCATATTCAGACCACAGCATTCCCTGCTATGACTACTTAAGACACACACAGATTATGGATAGAAAGGCACTCTCAAAAGCTCTTAGTGATTATATACTAGTTGGTAGCTTTTTTTAAATTCCATCACATAAATTCCATTGATTAATAATTAAATATAATTAAACCGAATTTTACTTGCTCAATAATTTTTAAATTATCGATAATTTTACAGAAATTAAAATGTGTATTATGGCAATGTGAAATGAAATAGCTAAGAATAAGCATGAAAATAAGCACAATCCTATGATATTTTCAAGAGGGTATATCTAAAACTACTGGTTAATTTTGTAACCCATTGTCATATCAATAGTTATGCAAATAAGAAGAATATTAATATCTCCTGCTCAGCACTCGAATGATTGGTGAAGCAAAATAAATGATTATTTATAATTTTTATGTTGCTTCTACTGAATTACTTTCTGTAAATATAAAAAAGTGAAACTTAGTTTTAATTACTGGTGCAAGTAAAACAACTACTCATTCAGTTCGTAAAATTAATTTAAAATATTTGTTTTTAAGACATTGTTTCACAAAAGTAAATAAATATTTATAAGTAAGGAAAAAAATTAGTACAACTGTGAATTTCTTACTGATAGTCCCATGGCATTACTTAATATTAGCACCTTATATATTGGTTTAATTTAATTTAATTTAGTGAATTATTTAAGTCTGTCTCTGAACTTTTGGAGATTTTTCTCTCTGCTTCTTCCCAAATTTCTGTGAAACATTCCAGGGTTATACAGCCATTTAGAATATGGCAGCTAAGTTTTAGGGTAGCTTTGCTCCCTTCTTTCATTTTCATTCACAATTAATCCCTCCTGAGCTCCTTTCAGAGGGTATTTTACCTGTCAGAATTCCTGTGCCAGTCTTTTACTATTCTCTCATATGACTTCACTAATAATATTTAAAAATGATTAAAATGTCATTTTTAAAATTGCAATTTCATTGTGTTAGGATTTTTGTGATAACAAAATTTTTTAAAAAAATATTCCCTATTACTTTTCAAATGACCTGTTCACTATCAATCTAAATTCTATCTGCAGAACAATTCTATTGCATATTTGGGTATGTGACTAAACTTTTCATCCTCATTCAGTGTTATAGGATAATGCTAATTCTTGCTGATTTAAAAAAATTCATGTAGTTGAAAGGCAGACACACACACACACACACAGAAAGATGTCTCATAGGCAGATTAACTCCCCAAATGCCTACAATATCCAGGAAAGGGTCAAGCCTAAACCAGCAGCCAGTTAAATCTAAATATCCCATATTAGGTAGCAGAACACAACCTCCTGAGCCATTGGTTGCTACCTGCTAGGGTGTCCATTAGAAAGAAGCTGGAATCTCAAGTGGAACAAGAACTTAATCCCAGGAGCTCCGATATGATTTGTGTTATCACTATGAATCATATTTCATCATATAATCCAAAATAATACAATTATGCAAAGAAACTCCTAAACACAAATATAATTGAGTCTTTCCTATTGTTTCTATTAGTCTAATTTCTGAAAACTTATGGAGTAATATAATTTGTTAAAACTGCAATGTATAATTGGAGCAAAATATAGCCTAAGCCTATATATTGTTTTTACAATTATTCCTGGATGTGTAAATAATATAAAGTTACTATTTTATGAAAAAATTGAGAAGACTAAACATTTATTTTTATATTTTATTACTATTTGCTTAACTAGAACTTAATGCATTATCTAGGCTTGTACATACCAAAATTATATTTGTTAAACTAAAATATTCTAAAATAAATTCAACTTTTAAGGAACATAATTTAAAATTATGCAACACTATAATTTCACATTATATAAGTAAATTTTATTAAGTATACTTACGATTATATTATTATAATAAGTATGCAAATTTCTCTTCTCATTTACTTTCTTGTTCACTTTCACATTTTACATCTGTATTTGAAGAATTTCTTTTATTTATTTATTTATTTTTTGCACAGGGAATTCTATAAATTCCTGGGTTAATTCTCAGAGATTCTGATTTAGTAGTTGTGAAGAAGTGCTCAATTTTTTAAAAAGATTTATTTATTTATTTGAAAGGCAGAGCTACAGAGAGAGAGAAAGGGAGAGAGAGAGAGAGAGAGAGAGAGAGAGGGAGAGAGAGAAACAGAGAAACAGAAAAGAATCTGCTGTTTCAATCCCCAGATGTTCACAAGGGGGAAGCAAGAACCAGGAACTTCTTCCATGTCTCCCGCATGGTTACAGGAATCCAAGGACTTGGACCATCATCTGCAGCTTTCCCAGGTGCATCAGCAGGAAGCTGAATTGGAAGTGGAGCAGTCAGTAAGTGAACCGTCACCCATCTAGGATGTGGACACTGCAGACAACAGGTTAACTCGCTGTGCAACAGCACTAGCCACCAAGGAGTGAATTTTTAACAAAGAACTCTGATGATCTTAATGTAATCAGTAGTATTTTATGTATGCTAAATAAAGAATAGTTAATTTTCTATAATATTACAATGTTTATTCTGCAAGGCAACTTAATTCCCTATTAGACTTAACTAAGTATTGTCCAAATGGGAGACTTGGATTTGCTGAATACTTTTTCCTATTGCACCAGTACTGATTAAAGACTTTTTGACTGTTTGTGTCAAGCACATATTTTTCTTAGATGTTGGTCCTTGCCTCTCTCCTTGAGTGTTACAAGAAAAAAAAAAAGCCCTCATATTACTAAGACAAGCCTTGAAAATTCAGGAACCATGTATCTGTAATATTATAAAATGTTTCAGCTTCAGGGTATATGTCTAATCAACTTCTTCTTAATTAGATTTATAATTGCTAGTGTCTCTCTTATTGTAAATACCAGTTAATATTGATGTGCCTCTTTAACTTACTTCCAGAGTCTAGGATTGCTGTAAGCATCCCCACTATGTCTCTTTCCACAAGCTCCACCTTTATATTAGCATTGCTCCTTAACTCATGAAATACATGCAAAATATGTCATTTCTGAAAGCTTTCTTGGAAAGTCATTAATGTTCTCCAACTCTTGGTTTTTTTGATATATAAACACTCTTCCTAAGTTTGATAGATTGAAGTAATTCATTCAAATTTATTGTGGGTTATTTTAAAAATATGAATATCTAATTAAAGAATAAAGGCTGTCCTATAAATATAGAAGTTGATTCAGTCTACTAAGGGGATATGTTTCCAGCATGCCCTCATTTTAAGGAATCATCAGTTAAACCATTTTGAGTTTTCCTTAGATCAATGATAGTATTTTTAAGAGAAAGAAAATGACCAGAGTGAAATTTGTTTAAATTGAAATAATTTATTTCCGAAGTATAGACCGTAATGGTATTGTTGATGTATTTGAATAACATTCAGATTATTGCAAGGCAGAGAGAACTACGTTAGGAAATAAATCATTATATGAGGGCATTAAAGATTTTATGGGGGGAGCAATTACATTTCAATATATAAGAGAGTGCTTTGGGAAATTTAAATTTGTTTTATAACCTCATTATATTAAAATTTAGCTATATGGTTGAAGCACATTTCACAGCTTAGAGCTTCCTTGAACTACATTAGAAAGTTGTTTAATCTTTGAAAATGGGTTATAGAGCCATACTTTCACAAAATTTTCCCATGAGGCTGATTTTTTTTCTAACATGTAAACTTTCCCTCAGAAATGTAATAATGATTAAAGTGTGTACTTAGCTTTGCACTCAAACCACTTAATTAACAACAAATCAAAACAAAACAACTTCTATCTTGCTCTCTATATTGCATATCACCTCCCTCAACCTTCCTAACTTCTCAACTTTTTCACAATTAGGACTCAGAGATGTTCATCCAGTTTTTCATTACCTTCCTCATTTCTTGACCCTGCAATTCTTTTTTTTTTTTTTTTTTTGACTGACAGTGAGAGAGAGAGACAGAGAGAAAGGTTTTCCTTCCGTTGGTTCACCCCCTTAATGGCTGCTAGGGCCAGCGCGCTGCACTGATCCAAAGCCAGGAGCCAGGTGCTTCTCCTGGTCTCCCATGTGGGTGCTGGGCCCAAGCAGTTGGGCCATCCTCCACTGCCTTCCCGGCCCACAGCAGAGAGCTGGACTGGAAGAAGAGCAACTGAGACAGAATCCGGTGCACCAATCGGGATTAGAACCAGGGTGCCAGCACCGCAGGCGGAGGATTAGCCAAGTGAGCCGAGGCACCAACTTTTTTTTTTTATATAGTTTTTTTTTTTTTTTTTTTGACAGATAGAGACAGTGAAAGAGAGAGACAGAGAGAAAGGTCTTCCTTCCATTGGTTCATTCCTCCAAATGGCCGCTAAGGCCAGCGCGCTGCGCTGATCCAAAGCCAAGAGCCAGGTGCTTCTCCTGGTCTCCCATGCGGGTGCAGGGCCCAAGCACCTGGGCCATCCTCCACTGCCTTCTCGGGCCACAGCAGAGAGCTGGACTGGAAGAGGAGTCTCTAGGACTAGAACCCGGGATCATTTGGGATGCCGGCTCCGCAGGCAAAGGATTAGCCAAATGAGCCATGGCGCCGGCCCTTGCAATTCTTTTCATTGAAAGATATGACAAATTCAGAGCTATCAAATGTTGGGCTTTGAATTTTTTTTAATGCTTAGGTATATGCAAGAAATAAACAGAGAGAGCTCTAGAATGAGAGAAAGAGAGTGAGAGAGGGAGACAGAGATATGTTCTACCCTCTGCTTTGTTCTCCAATGACCCACAAAAGCCACGGCTTGGTTAGGATGAAGCCAGAAATCTGGAATTTTACCCAGATCTCCCACATGGGTGGCAGGGAACCTAAATCCTTCAGCCCTCATCTGCTGCCTCCATAGATGAGCATTAGCCATAAATTGGGTCCGAAGCAAGTAGCCATTTTGATGTGATATGCAGGCATCCCAAGTAGACACTTACTCACTGTTCCAAAAGGCCCGCCCCTGAATTTTTAAACTGAATTTGTAAATCCTAAAATATCTGCCCTTTAGAGGATTTTTTCAACTTCCATTAATGAAATATTTAATCACTAAATCCGAAAAAAGTGAAATCTACTTCCTGCTAACCTAGAACTATTGGATTGTTCCCGGAACTCACAATTCTCTAACACTGGGAGATTGCCCCAGAAAGATGAGAATTGTTGTATTTTAAAGTATCAATCCTTCAGCAGTCAGTTTTTTTTAAGTAGGAAAATTAAGAGTTAGTCTGGGCTGGCGCTGTGGCTCAACAGGTTAATCCTCTGCCTAGTGGCGCCGGCATACCAGGTTCTAGTCCCGGTTGGGGTGCCGGACTCTGTCCCGGTTGCCCCTCTTCCAGGCCAGCTCTCTGCCATGGCCCAGGAGTGCAGTGGAGAATGGCCCAAGTGCTTGGGCCCTGCACCCCATGGGAGACCAGGATAAGCACCTGGCTCCTGCCTTCGGACCAGCCACAGTGGTCAAAAAAATTAAAATAAATAATAATAAATAAAGAGTTAGTCTGGCTACTTAATGATTCTGTTATTCCCAAAACAAACTTTTATTTTAGTATTTCCCCAGAAATTACACTGCAGCAATTTTCCTTAATATAGATGACTCTAGTTGGTTTAAAAGGATTTATTTATTTATTTATTTACTTATTTATTTATTTTTAAAATCTATTTGACAGATAGACTTAGACTGTGAGAGAGAGAGAGACAGAGAGAAAGGTCTTCCTTCTGTTGGTTCACTCCCCAAATGGCCGCTACAGTGGGAGCTGCACCGATCTGAAGCCAGGAGCCCTGTGCTTCTTCCTGGTCTCCCAAGCGGGTGCAGGGGCCCAAGCACTTGGGCCATCCTCCACTGCCTTCCCAGGCCACAGAAGAGAGCTGGCCTGGAAGAGGGGCAACCGGGACTAGAACCCTGCACCTATATGGGATGCCAGCCCCACAGGCGGAGGATTAACCAAGTGAGCCACAGTGCTGACCCTGTGGTTTAAAAGTATTTAAATATAAATGAAGTAAAAAATACATACTCAGAGCCTGCGCTGTGGCATGGCAGGTTAAGCCACCATCTGCAGTGAGGGCATCCCATATGAGCTCTGGTTTGAGTCCCGATGCTCCATTTTCTATCCAGCTCCTTACTCAAGCACTTAGGAAGCCAATGGAGGATGGCCCAGTGCTTCAGTCCCTGCACCCATGTGGCAGGCTGAGAGGAATCTCCTAGCTTTTGGCTTCCTATAGAATCAACTTCAGCCTTTCTAGCCATTTGGGGAGTAGGCTGGTGGATGGGGATATCTCTCTCTCCATGTTTCTCTCTCTTGCTCTCTCTCTCTAGCTCTGCCTTACAAATAAATTAATTTTTTAAATACCTACTCAATATTTGTACCTAGAATACTGTCTCCCATTCACTTTCATATATTTACTTGGAACCCTGCAGTTTTTAAATTTCCTCAAACTTTCAAATAGAAACAATTTATTCTAACAATGTTACTATAAAATTGTGCGGATGATCGAATTGCATCTTCATTTTCCAAATATTTACATCAAAATTGCTAATGTGTTAATAACAGTAACAATGTTAAGTATTATAAGGTCTGAGTTTCTGCTTGCTGAATCCATCCCCATATTTCCTCAATATCAAATAACTTTTCAAAATTCAAAATTTTTATACAATATTTGTTCCTCTAGCAGTGCTTCCAATAAGTTATTAGCTTCATAAGGTGTGCATGTAGATGAGAATGTAAATTAATAAAAAGGGTGCAGGTTATTAATAGTGGGGAAAAACTATTGTGGGATGAATTTAGAATGTGGCTTGATGAGGTATGGACACGTCCAGAGGTTCACTGCTCTCCTCTGTGAAAATAAAATTCTAAGTGCCTCAAGAATGATAAAAATTCATCAGCCTGCTTGGTTGGTTGCTAATTCTATGTTTAAATTCAGAGATAGAATAGTCACGTTTCTAATATTGATGATCATTGGACTCATATTTTTATTTCCTCCATTTAATACAAAAAACTTCTTGGACTATAAAATGTCCATTTTTCACTGTTTTAAAAATGTAGCTTCTGTAATTTAATCTATAATCTCCTAAGGTATTGAATTATGTGGTTTGACTTTACACTACCTAAAGATTAAGTATTTCCTTTTATTCCTTTTAAATTAAACTTGTGTTAGTTTCGAGTGATCTCTCCTTCTTGTACTATGGAATACCATATAAAAAAGTATGTTATCAATTTTTACTATGCCCCTCACCATCTTAAATAACTCAATTATATTCACTCTATCTTTTCACATTTCCAGGCTAAATAATCTTAGCTTCCTCACTTTCCTTTTGTATGTGTGTGAGTTTCATTCTACTTTAACCATCTTATGTGTCCTTTGGTGAACTCCTTCATTCTTATCTTCCCCCAGGGGATATATCCTAACTTAAGACAGCACTTCACATTGAAAGATTTTATATATAATTATAACATACATTAGTGTTATTAATTTGCATTTATATGACATTTCACTGATGCAAAGAGCTTTTTAGTTTATCTTTACAACATTGCTGGGAACTTATTAGCATATGTTTTTGGAAAAAGAAAGTACAAAGAGGTTAAAACTAAACCCAAATCACTAGAAGTACATCTAAATCATCTTTCTAAGCCAACAAAAATGATCTTTTTCATTTAAATAATATATTTAAAATGTAAATGTGATTGATAGGAATTTACTAAAAGACCTTGTTAATTTTCTAGCAATACAGAACAAGTAAGCAAAATGAAAATTTTGATAGAGTTGTTCTTTTGTAACTAGGAAAACCAATTTTTAATGAATGACTTAGAAAAGTATAACTTTGTTACTCATTTTTATTTTAAAATAATGTTTTTCAAAATTTTTCAATATTCTTTGGACTAAAAGCAATCACACTCAAAATTAACTGGGATGACTTAAATCTAGCAAATAGATCTCAGACATAGAGGTTTTTGGTATTTTATCCCTAGACCAATCTCCTTCCCATGCTTATGTATATTTGAGGTTACTCTTCTGACTACTCTTGTTTTGGACTCCTGCTTTGGTTGAAATTCAAAATATTATTTCCTGGGCTTTTTCTTAGCAGTTATAAAGTCTAAAATCAAGGTGTTATATACTGGACTGATTTAATTAGGAGGTCTTCTGATGGGTTAACCATACGTTTTAATGTACCCCCTGCTTCAACAAATAAGGTACCCTAGACCAAAAAACAAAACAAAACAAAAAACACCTTATGAAATGGACCTGGTGAAGTCCCTTCTTGCCCTGGACTGGCAGAGTTCAGTTCCCTGTCAGGCCCCAGAATAGATCAAATAAGCCTACACAACCACCCTCTGGAGCCAGGGTCCATCCTACTCTCCTGTGGCTCTGCTTCCCATAGCCCCTGGTGATTCATTCTATTCTGGATGGCAACCCTGCACGGTGTGCAATGTCCTTCTCCCTTGTACAGTGGGTCTAGTAACTTATAAATTGCATCCTTATCTGTATGCCTCTGTTTAGCCATATCTATAATTCTAGAGTGAGAATACCTCTATCACCAAAAAGATGAATAGGAGATTTAAGATGATACATAATGCCAGTTCTTGCAACACTGGATAGTTTTTCCACTGACGTTTCCTTAATATTTGTGTGATTAATTGAGGAAATTAATGTGTTTTTTTTTCTGATAGAAACTTCCAAAAGACATTTTAAAAGTAAGTTTTTCATCTTATGTCTTATCATCTTCTAATTAAAATTCCTTTTTCTTAAGTACCAGCATCCATGGTAAATGGAGATATCTCCTTTATTGTTGGATTCTTACTTTTATTTAGATTTGTTATTTAACAATGTGATCTTTTTTTACAGTGAAAATTTACCAATGATATAGGATTTTTATTTTCATGTGGAATAGCCCAACAAAGCTTAGAATTATCATTATAAAATAGTTTATGTGGAAAATGAGTTTCTAATTCCAAACAGTAGATTTACTTATATTTTTATTATAGCAAAGGGGAAACTAAAGCTATCTTTAAACAGTAAAATAAAAGTTGTCAGTTTTGAAACATGATGTAGTTGGGATAGATGTTTTGGTCCTTTCATTTTTACAACAGGAAAACATAATTTCCTTTTCAAAAATAATTTCACAGCCTTAGAATATTTTGCAGTTAATAATTTTCTGTTAAAATATTCAAGGAAGATGACACTATGCACCTCGTATATGATATCATTGTACTTAATGAATGAATACAATGTATCTTAAATAAGATTCATCAAGTATTCTTAGTCCTCCAACTTGTGAAATGCTTTTTTTCCACTTAACTTTGATTTTAAAATTGGAACTTAACATAAACACTAATGCTTCTAGATATAACTTACTTTTAAAATGTCTTTTGGAAGTTTCTATTAAGTTGCCTTAATATTTGTGATATTATTTGTATGATTATATTATATTGTGATAATATTTGTTTGATTACTTGAGAAATTAATGTGTTTTTTCTGATATATAAACTATTTACAGAGTGGATATATTTTAAATAGAAATAATGGGCCATTTGCAAATATTCATTCATTACGGTATTTAAAATTCCCCCAATCAAAAAATGTAATTGGGGAATTTGTTACAAGCAGACACATATCCTTAGCTTCAACTTCAATGGGTCTATAAATTTCAAATTTAGTCATCCTTTGATTTGTTTTTACTTTAGATAGCATTATTCCTTGTCAAAAATGTCAACAACTATGAATAGTCATTTAAAATTACTATAATATGTAAAAGACAGAATCTTCATAATATTCAAAGAAAATCTAATTTGTAATGTGAATCATCATGTTATATAGCTCAGATAATGATAATAACTTCACTTGGTCATTTATTAGAATATTTTCTAAAGCTGTGAGATTTGCCCCATTTCTTTTTAATTTTTGCCTTAGTTGAGAATCAGTTGATTTTTTCCTAATTTATTAAATTTATTTTTAAGATTATTTTTCTGAGAACTTCTGTTAAATCACAAGTATAATGATATAGTTGTGTTTGTTTAAGATATGAAACCATAAGTTCAAAATTAGAAAATAAAATTAAATAGTCGTCTAAAACAACATCTCTTTGAACATTTCATCAGTTACATATCTACCATACTTTGCGAAAAATTGCTCTTTGAATACAATAGAACAACCAGCAATCACAATAGAAATGTTTTTGATAAAATAAGTGGTGGCTGCAAGGTTTGAAAATCAAGACAAAGAGGCCACAAACCATAGGGTCTGGAGTGGGCAGATGTTAGGCCTGGCTGAGCACAGAGGTCTTGGCTAAAGGCTGAGGCAGGGTTGAGCTGGTCTGAGGGAGAATGCATTGGGTTAGTAAGTCCCTCGGGGGATGGGATTTACTCAGTCAAGCAGGCAATGAACCTAAAAGTGATTGAGGTACTGTAGATCTGCTTTCCTTCTGGCTCCATTAGTGGTAGCACAGCTGATGGGACACAATGACGAAACTGGGAGAATACAGTCTAGAAGACAAAGGCTTCAATTCAAGAAGTGTTATTGCAGCTTGGAAGAGAAGATGCCACATCCTTAAAAGAAGAGTATTCAGATTGTCTTGTATCTGCTTGGGAGTGTGCATTATCTTCCTAATGCAGGTGTAATAAATTGCGCTAGGCCTAGTGACTTAGACTATGCAGATTTATTATGTTATGATTCTAGATACCAGAAACCCAAAATACATTTTACTGGCTAAATCCAAGGCATTGACAGAGCTATATTCCCTCAGGAAGGTCCAGGGTAGGATCTATTTCCTTGCCTTTTCCAGTTCCAGAGATCACCTGAAGATTTTGACTTGTGATCCCATCCTCCAACTTCAAAGCATAGTACATCAACCTCTGATTCTGCAGTAGGTCCTTTTTCTTGGCCTCTTATATAATAACCATTGTGATTACATTGGGTTCAATCTTCCCATCTCAGGATTCTTTGCTTATGCATATCCACAAGTGACTTTTTTTTCTGCATAATAACATATTTGCAAGTTCCAAAGAATGGGATATAACCATTATTGGAGGCCATTATTCTGTTTGCTGTAATATAGAAAGAATAAAATGGTATAAAAATCACAGTAGAAATCTAGGTCAAGAAATGACTAAGGGAATGATGAGACAGTGTGCAAAATGTGTATTTGTGATTGGTTAAAAATTAATTTATTTGTATTTTGAGTATTGTAGATCAATATTCACAATACAATAAAGAGACAGAGCTCTAAAGATGAGACTATAAATTTGTAATACACTGGTATAGAGGTTTAAATTTAATATACTGGATTAGTTAAGATAAAATATATGGAAGATAAAACTTTAGAGTTTAGTCTAAAGTAGAAGAAAGATAATAAAAGGAATAAATGAGACTACAGATTGACTAAAACCAGGAAGTATTACAGTGAAAAGATTGTTATGGCAAAGAGTCAGCTAAGATAGGATATGAAAACAACTGCTTAATGCCATGGTAAGAAACAAATTAGATGGGTTGAATAGTCTGGCACTCGATCTGTGTCAATCACTAACTAGGTATCATATATAGATAAGGTCCTCTAATTCTTAGATCATTACCACAAATTATAAGTGTGACTAAATACCTCCATGGTCATTTGTCTAACAGTTGCAGAGGATGGAAGATGGGTATGTCTATATGACAACCAGGTGGCTTGTTGATTACAGAATGCTGCCTCTTGGGGAATGGCAATAAGAAAGTAAACGTGTTAAGAATGAGCAAATGCAAAGAAAAAATAGTGAAGACAATGAATAAACTACTCTTTCAGATAAAAGGGAGAGAGAGGGAGAAAAAGGGTGAGGGAGAGAACTTAAAAGGCAATCCTCAAATTTAAGTTGAGGAAACATCCAAATTGTTAAACCAAAGACATATAAACCATTTTTTTTAAAGTTAGGTATTTGAATGATTGGGATATATGTGAGAAATGAGCTCTTTGAGACACTGAAAAAAAGAAAATCAAAACTTTACATGGCAAAACAGGTCCTGGAATGAAATCCAATAATATGGGGCCTATGCAGTCATGCAAGTACACTCCACTATGCTGAATTCTTAATTGCTTACCTAACATACTGCACAAATTTAACATCTGTTTCCACGCTAAATTCATGATGAGTTCCCAAACTTGAAAGTGATAGTATTAGGATGAGGGGCGGTTGGGATGTCCTAGGTCATGCAGATGGATGAGTGTCCTTAAAAAAAACACGTGAGAGCTCCTTTCAGTTCTCACTGCATTTCCACCATGAGAGGAAGCAATGAGAAGCAGGCAGTCTGTAATCCAGAAGAGAGCCCTCATCAGAATCCAGCTAAGCAGGCATCCTGATGTCAAATTTCTATCCACCAGAACCAAGAAAAAAATTTTCAGAGCTTATAAGCACCTCGGAGATGGTTTATAGCAGTCCAAACTGACTAAAATGTATATTATAAATATATATATATATATATATATATATTTATATATTTCAAAAATTTGCACCCGTAATTCTTTCATATTGAAATTTCCTTCCTAATATTCTGTTAACATTCTACTCATGGGGACAGATATTTAGCCTAGCAGTTAAGACAGTAGTTAGGACAGCCATGTCTCACAGCAGAGTGTCTTGATTGAAAGCTCCATCAATGATTCCAGTTTCTCATTTACACAAGATGAGTTGAGTAGAGGGGTCCTGTCTCCCAAGTTCTAGTCCAGGTTTGAATTCCAACCTCCTGGCTTTAAGTCCTGCCATTGTATTTGAGGAATAAAACAGCAGATGGAATTCTGCCTCTCTTGCCCTCTCTACAGTAAACAGATAAATAAATAGTAATTTCTACATATTCTACTCATGGATCAAAGTCTGCCAGTATATAACCATAATTCATGAAGATGTCATTCTTAAAGAAGTATTTCAGTGCTCACTTTCATACTTTTCACCTCTCTTTATAACTGGATTTGTAGTAAATTGAAATTGATTATAACAATTGTTATTATAACCTCCTTAATCACATATTACATGTTCTGTGTAGGGTAACATTTAATTTTTATATGACAACATGGCTTCATCTTATAAGAGTGAAACCTAATGTTATGTAACATCACATATATAGTTGTGAGAAACAAGGAGAAATCAATACTTTGTTATATGTCCTAAGTTAACTTTGGTTGGAAGCAAAAACTCCACAAAATAACTCAAAGAAAAAACTGAGAGTAGTAGTAGTTTCCCTAAGAGCTACAGCCCTATTCTCCTCCATAGGCAAGAGCAATAATACTCATGCACACAACTATATAGACATTTATAATTAATGTAACAATTAATTTGTGATTTCTCATCTAACTGATAATGCTATATAACAACACAGTTTAATAAAGATATTTGCAAAAATAAAAATAAGCCTTTATACATTTTGAAACTATTGTCCTTGTCTAAATCTATCCTGAAATAGAGCAAAGCAATAATTTGTATCAGTTTTCTTTTTTAACTGAAGGGGAATGATTCAAACTTCCATAATGATATTCTTATGTGCCTATGTAAGCCTGAAAAATCATTCCAACATTATGATTGATGAATTTGCTACTGTCTCAGATTTTAAAATTAATTGGAGAGAAATAAAAATTGTAATACAACATGCTTTGTCTGCACAGCATGCCTTCTATGTAAATCCCCAAATGAACACAAGAGGGAATTAAATATTTTGGACAGGTAAAAAAAATGTGAAATAAGCAAAGCTTTAAGATAAAATATATGAGGATATTCTTACATCTATTAATATGTAACTAATTTAAAAATTAAATACCATGCTTTCAAAAACAAGATTAATTTGTTTAGTTTTTGCTCATTTTGCATTATGATTTATGAAAAGTTTTATTTTAATAAAAATATTGCTTAAAATTTATCAAATTCTTTTTTCCTATCACTTCCACAAGCAGAAATCAATTCTATTTAATATCTCAAAGTGAACTGATCACCTTACAAATGCAGGCTCTAACTCCTGTATAGGGACCAGGGCTACATTTCATGGGCACAGACAACTCAAGCTGATGTCATAGTGATGAATTGCTTACTTGAATTTCTGAAGTCAGCCTGATTGTGTTTCCTCTCAAAGTGACTTCTCTTTGCATTTGAAATTGGCTTTTCTAGATGGCTTATTTCAAAAGTTTTATCTTCACTATGTTTGTAATAACAGGAATTCACATTGTCAGACTTGGTCACTTCCCTAAGTTGGTCTTCCCTTTTATATTATTGATGAGCAACATATAAATAATTTATCTTAGAGTACTTTCTTCATTTGAATTTGTACTAAATAAGGACAAGCCATGAAAAAAGAACTATTTCTAATACAGGGAAATCCATGACATTTTTCACAACTCCTTAGAATTTTTGGTTCATATTTAAAATTTATAATGAAGTTTTTCATGAAACTTCATTGACAATTTTGAGAGTCAATGCATTTGGGAGAAATTCTAATATTATATAAATATATTTATATAACATATTTCTGTGAATTACTTACTATATTGCTAATCACCATCATTAAATATGCACTTAAGGACTACTCTAATTACAAAGACCAATAAAGGAACATTCTCTAAAACACCTGGTTAGTGTCATTCCCCAAAATAAGGAGACCTGAATTAAATATGTGCCTCAATGAATAATAATGTGTACATATTAATTCATTATCTGTGAAAAATGTGCCACCATAAAAGATGTTAATAAGAAGGGAATCTAGGGACTGGCACTGCAGTACAGTGTGTTAAACTGCAACCTGTGATGTTAGTGTCCAATATGAGTTGCAATTTGAGTCCCAGCTGCACCACTTCTAGCTCAGCTCCCTGCTAATATGCCTGGCAATCAGAAGGTGGCCCAAATACTTGGGCCCCTACATCCACATGGGAGTCCTGGAAGAAGTTCCAGGTCCTTGGCATCTGCCTGACCATTCCTGGCCATTGCTACCAGTGAATGGAAGATTTCTCTCTCTATCTTTCATAAATAAATAAATAAATAAATCTTTTATAAAAAATTAAGAGGGAATCTTGGTACTGTATATATGACTTCTATGTATTATTTTTAGCACTTTATATAAATGTGAAACTATGTCTAATGTTTAAAACTATTCTAATACTATTGAGAATATCAGGTACAAAACCATCTTCACATATTCTTGGATATGGTCAGACAATTATAGTACCAGGCTGAACAAGACTGAAATTTTTGGCCTAACAATCTGGTCATGGAAATTCTGACCATTGTTCCTTCTTCACCCTATAGCTTCCATTTCTAACTGAATGAGGGAAGAAATGTGGAAACAAGCTAGTATTTACATATCAAAAGTGTTGCCATTGTTCAATACCTTTGATAGGCAAGCCCCAGCCCTCTCTCTAAGAGCAGCTTATGGTAATCTCATCTACCCTTCACCAAGGAGGCTAATGTGAAGCTCTGAGAGGAATTTTAACAATGCCACACCCAGGTAACCCTCTGCCCAATGAGACAGCCCAAACAGGAGTGGGGAGAGGACCCATACCCACATCCTTAAAAACTCCAGTCTGAATGCAGGATACATTCTCAGTTCTTTACTGAGATACCCTTCTGGCCTGTCAGGTGTACTTTTGAAGCGGGCAGGTTAAAATCTACTAGGTTTGTGAACTGGAAGACCACGTCATTGTGTGACCTCATGCCCCTACCTGGCCACACCAGGGTGCCAACCAGCCAATCAGGTTAATTAACCACTGCCCTTTGGAGTGGGTTAAAAGCTGGGCCACAGTGTGGCCCAGCCGGCTCCTTTTCCCTGGCCTCTTGCTAGGAAGAGGCTTGCTGTAGCCCTGCGCCTCCTGGGCGCATGGCCTTGGGGCCATATGCTCTATGCTTCCTGGCCTAGATGCTCATCTACGTGGCTGGTTCCATTCACTTCTCTGTCCTAAATAAAGCTCTCACTCTCCTAAGCAACTTTCTCACTAAATAAAAGCTTAAAACATACCATGCTGCCTCATTTATCTGTGCCAGTATTTAGAATTCTTCTCTAAATATTAGGCAAGAACCCTCTCAGACTTATTAATATCGGGGATTTAGTAATAAGCCCGTGGTGAAATTGTAAGGCACCCCAAATTCTGGTAGTGCATGTGGCACCCCAGATAGCATTTCTAGGGAACTTTAAGGGGCCACATTTCAGTGTGAATTTTAGTGGTTCTTGTCTGATTTCATATGGCGACCATGAAGGGACATAAAATATGAAAATTTTAAGGGATTTATAATTTTTAAGAAGGGACTGATTGTTAAGAAATTTTAAAACTAGGCAGCAGGGTGAGAGCGGACTTCCTGTGGCTTCTGACCCTATCTCTCTGCCTGCACCCTCTCCCTCCATGATCTGGGTTTGTGCTTCCCCTGTGCAGTGCTCCAAAGCACCCACCTGAGTGTGTATGTGCGCACGGCCTTCGTCGGAGAAAGATGCGTCTCTACACTAAAATATCACTACAGTAAAAATTACAAAACATTAAAGACAGAATCAAAAGATGGTATAAAAATGGAGGAATCTGGCTGGCACCATGGCTCACTAGGCTAATCCTCCACCCGCAGCACTGGCACCCCGGGTTCTAGTCCCAGTCGGAGCAACAGATTCTGTCCCGGTTGCTCCTCTTCCTTCCAGTCCAGCTCTCTGTTGTGGCCCGGGAAGGCAGTGGAGGATGGCCCAAGTGCATGTGCCCTGCACCCACAAGGGAGACCAGGAGGAAGCATCTGGCTCCTGGCTTTGGATCGGCACAGCACCAGCTGTAGCAGCCATTTAGGTGGGGTGAACCAATGGAAGAAAGATCTTTCTCTCTGTCTCTCTCTCTCTCACTGTCTAACTCTGCCTGTCAAAAAAATGGCAGAATCTTCCATGTTTGTGGATTTGAAGAAGATCATCAAATCTACACAAATCAATACCATCCAAATCAATTTACAGATTCAACATGATTTCATTCAAAATATCAATGTCATTCTTCTCAGATTCAGAAAAAAATGATGCAAAACTTCATGTGAAACACAAGAAACCCCAAATAGCTAAAGTAATTTTAACACCAAAACAAAGCCAGACACATCACAAGCCAAATTTCAACCCAGACAACAGGGCAGCTATAATCAAAATACCCTGATACCTTCAAATTATAAAAAAAAATCTAGAAAACTCTGCAAGACATTAGCATAGGAAAAGACTTCTTGAAAAGACTCTAGAAACACAGGTAATTAAAGCAAAATAGACCAATGTGATTACATTGAGCCAAGAAGCTTCTGCACTACAAAGGAAACACCTAACAAAGTGAAGAGGCAACTGAAGGAATGGGAGAAAATACTTGCATACTATACAACTGATAAAGAATTAGTATCCAGAATCTATAAAGAACTCAAGAAACGCAAAACAAAAGACACAATCCAATTAAGTAATGGGCAAATGACATATATAGAGGCATTTTTCTAAAGATGAAATTCAAATGGCCAACAGACACATTACAAAATACTCGAGATCACTAGCCATAAGGGAAATGCAAATAAAAACCACAATGAGGTTTCACCTAACCCAAGTTAGAATGGCTATCATTCAAAATTCAAAAGACAGTGAATACTAGCAAGGATGTAGAGGAAAATGCGCCCTAATGCAATGTTGGTGGAAATGTAAACTAGTACAATCACTATGGAAGAAGATAGGGGATTCCTCAGAAATGTGACAATAGATCTACCAAGTGACACAGCTCTACACTCCTGGGACTTTACCCAACGGAAATGAAATCAGCATTTGAGATGGTTATCTGCACCCCTGTGTTTATTTCAGCTCAGTTCGTAATAGCTAAGATACAGAATCAGCCTAAATGCCCATCAACTGATGACTGCATAATGAAAATGTAGTATATATACTCTGGGGAACACTATTCAGCAGTGAAAAATAAAAATAAAAACATGACTGTCTCAACAAAATAGATACAACTGGAAAATAGTATGCTTAGTGAAATAAGCAAGTCCCCCAAAATAAAATATCATTTGTTTTTTTTTTTTGAGTTGCAGTAACTAATATCCTGAGTACAATAAAAATAAAGTATATGAGCAAATTGATATCCTGAGATTTTATTATTGTCTACAGCCCTATATTATTGAGGAACATGTACTACTCACTCAAGTAATTTTTCCACATACTACTTACTGAATTCTTTATTTAGTGCAGGATTAAGCTTATGATTATCAAATAAACAAATTATATCATTATAAAAATTATAGGAAAAATATATGAAAGGAAGGAGCAGGGATGGTAATAGTGTAGGGAGGGAGGGTAGGGTAGAATGTAGCATTTTGCTCTTAAATCTGTACATACAAAATACATGAAATTTATTTACTTTATATAATTAAAAATTAAAACGTTGCTGTTATGAACTATTTTGTGTTTGTGAAAGGCAGGGCATTAACTTAAAAAGAAAAAACGTAAATGAGGCTGGTGCTGTGGTGTAGCAGGTATAGCCTGTGATACCAGCATTTCATAAGGTGCTGATTCGAGCTCTGGCTGCTCCACTTCCAATTCAGCTTCCTGCTAATGGCCTGAGAAAGCAGCAGAGGCCCCTGTACCCACATGGAGACCAGGAAGAAGCTCTTGGCTGCTGGCCTAGGCCTGGCCCAGTCCCAGCTGTTGCTGAGATTTGGGGAGTGAATCAGTAGACCCAAGATCTCTCACTCTCTCTCTCCCTCCCCCTACCCACCATGTGTGTGTGCCTGAGTGCAATTCTTCCTTTCAAATAAATAAATAAATCTTAAAAAGATATAACTGATGACAGAAATATGATGGGAGTGAAAGAAATTTAAATCAAATTTTTCTCCATGCATTTAACATTTCACAGTCTGAGAAATAGATTAATGCTATTGCTGCTTTCTGTGCAACACTTGCAATGACTGTCTATATGCCAAAGCAATTTAGGAAAGGGCATATCATTAGAATTTTTATTAAAGAAAAATAGTAATATTTGCTTACATTATATTCACAATAATTATCAAAGGCAAATGGAAATTATGCATACATACATAAAGTTATTTACTTATTTGAAAGGTAGAATTTATAGAGAGAGAGGAAGGAAGGGAGAGAGCTAGGGAGAGTGGGAGGGGAGAGAGAGAGAGGGAGAGAGATCATAGATCTACTGTTTTACTCCTCAAATGTCCACAATGGCTGGAGCCAGGAGCCAGGAGCCAGGAGCTTCATCCAGGTCTTTCATGTAAATTCAGAGGCCCAAGGACTTGGGCCATCTTCCACTGCTTTCCAGGTGCATTAGCAGGGAGCTGGATTGGATGTGGAGCAGCCAGTACACAAAGGTGCCCTAATGGAATGCCAGCATCATTGGTGGCAACTTTACCCACTACACCACAAGGCCGGTCCTGGAAATGTAATTAAATATTCTACAATATACGAAACCATTTTATAATTATTGAAAACTCTGAGATGATAATTAAGCATCTGAAATTTCATTTGCGAACAGGTAATTACTTGAGCAATACTACTCATAAAAAATGAGCAACAAAGCACAGCAGTAGGTAAAGGTTAATATCTCGTGCATATCATTGATTTTGAAATTTCACTGTTTCATGTACTACTCATTCAAGTATAATTTTTATGTATCAGTCAATACATTTTTCCACTTAGAGTCATGATGATAAATTCTCCTAAATTTAACTTCCATATATATTGTATCTGTTGGTTTCAAAACAGCAATGATCTTGGGTACATCGTAGTATATCTGCAATATACATGGCTTAATTTTGATTAACTGCCAAGACTAATATTTATTTTTGGCATCAAATCAATCTTAGAGAATCTTTAGTGCTTTGTGCACTACACTTTTAAGCGGCTTCAATGCTTCTAAAGATAGCCATCATTTTGATTATGTTCTGAGCTCAAAATACCAATTCTTTTTTGCCAAATCTGGAAAGCTCTAAAGACCCACCTATTGTGTTTTGCCAGTCATATAAGCAATAAAATAACTTTCCCATATCTAGCCACAAGCAAGTATAGTATAATGAAATCTATCCCAAAAGTCATTTCCAGTTGAACTGAAAAAAAAAATTGTTCAAGTTTCAACAAGCAAACATTTCTCTACAAAATAATTTTGATAAAGTGAAATTAATATTTCATGACACTTTCTTATCAATAATCAAAATCATGGAATTTCAGAGTTAACACTAAGAGAACAAAGGCCAAAATCCATGTAAGTTCTTAATCATTTTAACAGGAGCAACCTCATATTGAAACAGGTGATAAACTGTTTCATAGTCAATGGATTTAACATGTTTTAGATACAGAATAAGGATTTTTTCAAAGATTCATTTATTAATTTGAATGGAAAAATTAGAAAAAGGGAGAGACAGAGACCAAGATCTTCCAACTGTAGGTTTGCTCTCCAGGTGGCCTCAACAGCTAGGGCTGGATCAGGCTGAATCTAGGAGTGAGGAGCTTCATCCAAGTCTCCCACATGGGCAGCAGAGGCCCAGAAAATTGGACCATCTTCTGCTCCTTTTCCTAGGCCATCAAAAAGGAGCTGGATTGGAAATGGAGCAGCAGAAACATGAAACAGTACCCATACAGGATGCTGACATTACAGATGGCAGCTTTACCTGCTACACCACGATGCCAGCCTCAGGAATTTTTGTAGTGCAGTATTTTTTCTGTATATTTTCAATTTGTTCCCCTTACCATCAACATACAGAAATACAAATTCCAGAGTAGTCAGATAGAGTGGTGATGATACAGGGATTATTGTCATCTTGTCCATGGAATAGTGTTCTCTAGTTTGCAGTTGTTCTGACCAGTTCTTAGGAGAAGTCGCATGAGAGATCTTAACTTTTAAAAATGTGAATCACCAAGGCACATGATGTGGCACAGTAGGTAAAACCATTGTTTGCAGTGCTGGCATTCCATTTGAGTATTGGTTTATGCCCCGGTGCTACATTCTGATCCTGCTCCCTCCTAATGGCCTGGAAAAGCAGCAGAAGATGACTAAAGTGTTTGGCCCTCTACAATCCACATGGGGGAACTGGAAGAAAATCCTGGCTCCTGGCTTCAGCCTGGCTCTGCCCTGGCCATTTCAGCCACCTGGGAAGTGAACTAATGGATGGAATATCTCCACCCCTCCTCTGTCTCTGTCTCTTCCTCTCTTTCTCTGCAACTCTGACTTTCACATAAGCAAAAAACCTTTAAAAAATGGTGTAACATTTTTACACTAATCAAGTCGGCTCATTCATTTGTCAAATAACGCTAAATTCCAGATACACTCTAGGAGTGTAGCAAGCACTGTGTTAAACAGTGAACAACTAATGATCACAATCTAATTGCTTGCCCACATAGAGAGTAGAACTCTATTTGTTCTAGCAATTCTCTTATAGATCTGGGAGCTTCCAGTATTTTGCTGTGAAGGATATCAATGAGATCAACATCTGTATGTGGCAAATTAGACAAATCTTCTTACATAGTCCATATCAAATATGGGAGACAGAATATTGTTAGCATTGCTGAAGCCTTTATTCATGCATATCCTGACAAACAACAACAAACACCTGTGCAAAAGTTCTATGGAAATGAATAAGAAATGCATTTTATTGACACCAAGTACTAAACTAGAGCCTGCTGATTACAATATTAACTGTTCTTAGGAGGAAAAAGAAAACAAACCCTTCAAAGCAAGCAAGTGACAATGTCGACAGTGTTTTTGCAGGGGTGTATGCAACTTCTTCTGCTTGGATGGTAATGGATGGCCTCAACAATATATCAGTGATGGGGTTTTCATGGAATTTTCTTATCCAATGAAAGAGAATTGTGGACAAATAGGGAAAATAAAAAATTATCATTGAAACAAAAAATAGGTCAAAGTCATTGAAATTTAACTTTCGAACCCCTAAGTGAGGGTTCGCTATAACCACATCAGTAATTTTTAAATGCATCCATTGTTGAGACAGCAATAGTAACTTCTATTCTTTTTTCTTCAACATTATAAGAAGTTATGAATCTGTACTGTGAAATTTTGGCTATAAAGCCATAGAGAAATTGTGATCTCTGTGCCTCAATTAACTCAACTATAAAATAAAGATAACATTAGTATGCACCTCAGAATTTATAATAATTTGATAAATGAATATATGGAAATTCAGGTCTAAATCATAAGATAAATACTAGGGTATCTCATGCAAATAATCCAATATTCACATATAAATTACAAAATTATTCTATACTTATCTGATTACATCTGGACAATGTAATCAAAGTTTATTTATTTGGTGAGTTTAAACTAACATGGTAATGGAACTTTACCATAACAAAGTACCATAAACTGGATGGCTTAAAACAGTAGAATTTGATTCTTTCACATAGATCTAGGGACCAGAATTCTGAAACCAAGGGATTGACAAGACAAGGTTCTCCTTAAAATGCCTAGAAGATCTTGCCTTGCTTGTTCCTAGTTTCAAGTTGTTGCTAGAAACCGTGATTCTTAGACATTATACTAACCTCTGCTTTGTCTTTTTGTAATATTCTCCTTGCTTTTCTCTAGACTGTCACTGTATCTTCTCCAATCAAGCCAGATTCAATGCCCACAATAACACATTGTGACTATATCGTAACTTGATCATATTTGCAGAATTTTAGTTCCAAAATGGGTCAAATTTTTAGGTTCCAAAAGTTAGGACTTGAACAAAACTTCTTACAGTAGGGAACACAGTTCACCCCACAACAAAATTAAAAAAAAAATACTAATATTTTGGGGCCAGTGACATACTAGGTTAGCTCACTGCTTGTGATTCTGGCATCTGACATCAGATTGTGGCTGCCGGGTTCAGCCATTCTGCTGCAGGTCCAGCTCCTAACTAAATGTGTAGAACTGCCACCCTTGAGGGAGATCGGCTGGAATTGCTGGCTCTTGGTTTCCAACTAGCTCAGCTCTGGCTGTTGTGGCCATCTGCGGAATGAACTAGAGTATGGAAAACTCTCTCTGTGTGTTTGTGTCTTTGCATTCGGTAACTTTGAAAGGAAAAAAGAGGGACTGGCACTGTGGTGTAGCGGATAAAGCTGCCGCCTGCAGTGCTAGCGTCCCATTTGGGCATGGTTCTAGTCCTATCTACTCCACTTCCGATCAATCTCTGCAATGGCCTGGGAGCGCAGTGGAGGATGACCCAATTCCTTGGGCCCCTTCACCCATATGGGAGACCCGCAGGAAGCTCCTGGCTCCTGACTTCAAATTGGCACAGCTCCAGCTGTTATGACCAATTGGGGAGTGAACCAGCAAATGGAAGACCTCCCTCTCTGCCTCTCCTCTCTGTATGTAACTCTAACTTTCAAATAAATAAGTAACTCTTAAAAAAAAAAAAGAAAGGAAAAATAAAGAAATCTTTAACAAATAAATAAATAAATCAAATTTTTCCATTCTACAAATATTTACTTAGACATTTTTTAGTAGTCTGGTCATTCTATCGAGTGCTCTTTTGAAAGTAATTTTTTATTTTATTTTATTTTATTTTTTAATTTTTGACAGGCAGAGTGGACAGTGAGAGAGAGAGAGAGACAGAGAGAAAGGTCTTCCTTTTGCCGTTGGTTCACCCTCCAATGGCCGCCGCGGTAGCGCGCTGCGGCCGGCGCACCGCGCTGTTCCGATGGCAGGAACCAGGTGCTTCTCCTGGTCTCCCATGGGGTGCAGAGCCCAAACACTTGGGCCATCCTCCACTGCACGCCCTGGCCACAGCAGAGCAGATTTATTGAAAAATTTTTAAAGCTTACAATAATTTTGAAAATAATCAATAATAATAAACTATAAAACCAATTATTTCTCAATAATTACTCTTTAGAATAGCATTATAAGTAGTAATGCTTATCATTCAAAACTTCATATAATCAGAAAATCTTTAAATGCACAGAAAATAACAAAAATATTTCTTCCTGTAAGGCTAGATGATATCCAATAAATCTCTTTGCAAATATAAATATCAAATATTTGTTTTACGAAGTCAATACAACATATTCATTTTATATTCGGTATCTTGATAAACATTTTAAGATATTACCTTAAAATCTTAACTATATTTATTATGTATGAAATATTTAATGAAAGACACACAAATAAAAGGAAATATAACTCTCATATCCATTGCTGATTAATGGAAATATATAATAAAACATGTCAAGTAATGATGATAACTATGTTTTTATAAAGACAGAAGGTATACCCTTCTTTTTAAAAAAAAAGATTTATTTATTTTAGAAGTAGAAAGAGAGAGGAGAGAGAGAGAGAGAGAGAGAGGATGAATCTCCCATTTGCTAGTTTACTTCCTAGTAGCTATAGAGCTAGGAACTCCAACCAGATCCCCCATGTAGGTGTCAAGGGCCCAATTTGGGGCTTCATCCACTGCCTCTCCAGGTACGTTAGCAGGAATCTGAATCAGAGGCAAAGAAACGGACTCAAAGTGGCACTCCTGGTTGGTAATGTTCTAATCATTAATTGCATTTATATACCAGGACCAGAGCAAAAAGGAAGGAGACTTCATTTCTGGGTCATGAAGTATCCTACATGAGACAAGGATTTAAACAAAGCTCTTCACAGATGAGAATAATGGCCCATTGCCCAGGAAAGTTTTGACCTACTAGTTGCCTTGAATATCTGGAAAATCTCTGCCTCATTCCTCCCTGCTGTAACTTGTGTGTTTGTGATGTAGAAAGTGTCCCTGTCTATAGATTACAAGCATCTTACCTGTGCCTCAGCTTTTGAAACTTAGAGAATAGTATGGTTCCTATGTTTGAAAAATATCAAGCCCAAATTCAATAACAGATAATCAAAATATATTCTTGGTAGTAATGGAATGTATAGAGCATTATGCATATACTAGTTATAAAGTTTAACATAATTGATAATTTCAAATAGGAACTGCATTAAATATCTTTTCTTGAAATTTCCATTGTATATTGAGAAAGGAACTACTTCAGCAGCACAATTGGATAAGGCAAGCTTCTATTCATTTGCAGATACCTGCTATTTTCATATTTTATATGTGCTTGGAGACCCTATAATTACATACCTTTTAAATCACAAATATCAAATAAATATATATGGACTGCTTATATTGTAAGAGAAAAAAAAATAACTGTTTACTTTCACGAATGTCCCAATCTTCTAATCATAATGTTCCTTTCATTTTGTATGCCAATGAAAAGAACACCTCCTACAACATAGTCTAAATATGTCTTAAAATGATCCCTATGGCAGGGTTTTATAATATAGCTTTAAAAATACATGAATGTATACCCTCACATGAGCACAAGCCCATTATGCCAAATTGTATATCATTTAAAATGGAAAAAAAAAAAAAAACCTTGTACTGGTGCTTGCACTTGGGGATGTAATTTGAATACCTAAGAAATCAATATCTGCTTTACTATGTGATTACTGCCAAATAATTGAAGTATCGGACAAGCAGTGAACCACAGGGCTTTTCTGTGCAAACAGCAAGGCATTCTAACTATAAAGCTCCCGTCAGTGCAATGGACCTCAGGTTGTAATTATATAAAACTTTTAAATGTACTATTTTTTTTTCAAAAGAGCCTGTTGGGGTAACCATTCAAGGGAAGAAAAATTCTAAAAATACCGAAATTGACACTTCATACTGAGGCAAGAAAGAAGGAGCTGTTTAAAGGCAGATTGATAAGGAAGATTCTGGAGAGCTCTCATTCACAGTGGCTAACAATACCATCCTCAGGGTCACTTACAGTCTTTCATGCACAGCTTGGGATAAGTTAGAAACATTCAGCTTCATTCTTCACCAGATCATCAGGGATGGAGCTTTTTCTTTACTCACGTCTAAAAGCTTAAATTTCTCTTTCTGGCTAGACTTTCATATCTTTTCCTGAAAATACTTTCTCTCTGTGGCATTTTTTTTTTTTCTAAATCAGAACCAGTGATCTACTGTAGTTGCCGAGAAGCGCAGTTCTCCATACCTCCCATATGCAGCAGGACAGGGATCACATACACAGGTGTCTACAGGGAGAACCAGGTGGGACTCAAGCAAAACTGGGAGGGGAGATAAGTTCATAAATGGTAATTGAACCTTAGCTTCCATGTTGAGTTGGAAATGGGGATGGCCTTGGAGTGTGAAAAGGAAAATGAGGTATACATAAGACAGGTTGCGGTTTCAGTTCAGTTCGTTAATTGACTTTTTGTGTATGTGACTCAGTTTTGTTGTTATTTTTATTTTTTTTTCTTTTGTTTCCACCACTACTTGACACCAGCACTTATTTCAAAATGTTGGTTAGAGTACATGCTATTCTGCTTATAATGATCTAGCTGTCTGCTAACGCTCCTGTGCAAACAGTAGATGCTGGCCAAAATGCTTAGACTCCCTGCTACCAATATGGGAGATCTAGATGGAGTTCCGGACTCTTGGCTTCAGCATGGCCCAGCCCTGGCTATTGTGCAATTTGCAGAGTGAACCAATGGGTGAGAGCTCTCTCTCTATCGTTCTCTCTCTTTTTCTCTGTCTGTCTCTCTCTCTCTCTAACTCTGCCTTTCAAATAATTAACTAAATCTTCAGAAAAAATAATAACAAAAGGACAAATTTTACAATGTATGCAACTTTACTAATATAATCTAATAAACATGAAATGACCACATTTTAATAAGGTTTCATTGTACCCATCTTTGATTACATTGTTGTATTATTTTTATATATTACATCCATTTTTTTACAGCTTGATGAGCATTTTTTATTAAACTTTTATTTAATGAATATAAATTTCCAAAGTACAGCTCATGGGTTACAATGGCTTCCCCCTCCCAAAACTTCCCTCCCACCCACAACCCTCCCCTTTCCCGCTCCCTCTCCCCTTCCAATCACATCATGATTCATTTTCAATTCTCTTTATATACAAAAGATCAGTTTAGTATAAATTAGGTAAGGATTTCAACAGTTTGCCCCCATATAGCAACACAAAGTGAAAAAAAAATACTGTTGGAGTACTAGTTATAGCATTAAATAAGAGTGTACAGCACATTAAAGGCAGAGATCCTACATAATGTTTTTTTAAAAAATTAATTAATTTTCTATGCCATTTCCAATTTAACACCAGGTTTTTCTTTTTTTTTCATTTCCAATTATCTTTATATACAGAAGATCGATTCAGTACATAATTAGTAAAGATCTCATCAGTTTGTACCCACGCAGAAACACAAAGTGTAAAAATACTGTTTCAGTACTAGTTATAGTATCACTGCACATTAGACAACAATTAAGGACAGATCCCACATGGGATGTAAGTACACAGTGACTCCTGTTGCTTACTTAACAATTTGACACTCCTGTTCATGGCGTCAGTAATCTCCCTAGGCTCTAGTCATGAGTTGCCAGGGCTATGGAAGCCTTTAGGGTTCGCTGACTTTGATCTTATTCCGATAGGGTCACAGTCAAAGTGGAAGTTCTCTCCTCCCTTCAGAGAAAGTTACCTCCTTCTTTGATGGCCCCATTCTTTCCACTGGGATCTCACTCACAGAGATCTTTCATTAAGGTCTTCTTCTTTTTTTCTTTTCCATGGTATCTTGGCTTTCCATGCCTACAATACTCTCATGGGCTCTTCAGCCAGATCCGAATGCCTTAAGGGCTGATTCTGAGGCCAGAGTGTTGTTTAGGACATCTGCCATTCTATGAGTCTGCTGTGTATCCCACTTCCCATGCTGGATCTTTCTCTCCCTTTTTGATTCTATCAGTTAGTATTAGCAGATACTTGTCTTGTTTGTGTGATCCCTTTGTTTCTTAGACCTATCCAAGCCATCGAATGTGAACTGAAATTGATCACTTGGACTAGTGAGATGGCATTGGTACATGCCACCTTGATGGGATTGTATTGGAATCCCCTGGCACATTTCTAACTCCATCATTTGGGGCAAGACTGATTGTGCATGTCCCAAATTGTGCATCTTCTCCCTCTCTTTTTCCACTCTGAAATTTAACAGGGATCACTTTTCAGTTAAAATTTAAACACCTAAGAATAATTGTGTGTTAATTACAGAGTTCAACCACTAGTACTAGAACAACAACAACAACAACAAATACTAAAAAGGATAAAGTATTACATTGTACATCTAGAGTCAGGACAAAAGCTGATCAGGTCATTGTTTCTTATAGTGTCCATTTCACTTCAACAGGTTTCCCCTTTGGGGCTCAGTTGTCGCTGATCAGGGAAAACAAATGATATTTGTCTCTTCGGGACTGGCTTAATTCACTCAGCATGATGCTTTCCAGATCCCTCCATCTTGTTGCAAATGACTGGGTTTCATTGTTCCTTACTGCTGTATAGTATTCTATGGAGTACATGTCCCATAATTTCTTTATCCAGTCTACTGTTGATGGGCATTTGGGTTGGTTCCAGGTCTTAGCTATTGTGAATTGGGCTGCAATAAACATTAATGTGCAGATGGCTTTTTTATTTGCCAAATTAATTTCCTTTGGGTAAATTCCAAGGAGTGGGATGGCTGGGTTGTATGGTAGGGTTATGTTCAGGTTTCTGAGGAATCTCCAGACTGACTTCCATAGTTGCCTAACCAGTTTGCATTCCCACCAACAGTGGGTTAGTGTTCCATTTTCCCCACATCCTCTCCAGCATCTATTGTTGGTAGATTTCTGGATGTGAGCCATTCTCACCAGGGTGAGGTGAAACCTCATTGTGGTTTTGATTTGCATTTCTCTGATTGCTAGTGATCTTGAACATTTTTTCATGTGTCTGTTGGCCATTTGGATTTCCTCTTTTGAAAAATGTCTATTGAGGTCCTTGGCCCATCTCTTCAGTGGGTTGTTTGTTCTGTTGTTGTGGATTTTCTTGATTTCTTTGTAGATTCTGGTTATCAACCCTTTATCTGTAGTATAGTTTGCAAATATTTTTTCCCATTCTGTCGGTTGCCTCTTCACTTTCCTGACTGTTTCTTTTGAAGTACAGAAACTTCTCAATTTGATGCAATCCCAAATGTTAATTTTGGTTTTGACTGCCTGTGCTCCTGGGGTCTTTTCCAAGAAGTCTTTGCCTGTACCTATATCTTACAGAGTTTCTCCAATGCTCTCTAATAATTTGATGGTTTCGGGTCGTAAATTTAAGTCTTTAATCCACGTTGAGTGAATTTTTGTGTAAGGTGAAAGGTATGGGTCTTGCTTCAAGCTTCTGCACATGGAAATCCAATTTTCCCAGCACCATTTATTGAATAGGCTGTCCTTATTCCAGGGATTAGTTTTGGATCTTTGATCAAATAGAAGTTGGCTGTAGATGTTTGGATTGATTTCTGGTGTTTCTATTCTGTTCCATTGGTCTATCCATCTGTTTCTGTACCAGTACTATGCTGTTTTGATAACAACTGCCCTGTAGTATGCCCTGAAATCTGGGATTGTGATGCCTCCGTCTTTGTTTTTGTTGTACAAGATAGCTTTGGCTATTAGAGTCTTCTGTGTCTCCATATGAATTTCAGCATCATTTTTTCCAGATCTGAGAAGAATGTCTTCGGTATCTTGATTGGTATTGCATTGAATGTATAAATTGCTTTTGGGAGAATAGACATTTTGATGATATTGATTCTTCCAATCCATGAGCATGGAAGATTTCTCCATTTTTTGGTATCCTCTTCTATTTCTTTCTGTAAGGTTTTGTAGTTTTCATCGTAGAGATCTTTAACGTCCTTGGTTAAGTTGATTCCAAGGTATTTGATTGTTTTTGTAGCTATTGTGAATGGGATTGATCTTAGAAGTTCTTCCTCAGCCGTGGCATTGCCTGTGTATACAAAGGCTGTTGATTTTTGTGCATTGATTTTATATCCTGCTACTTTGCCAAACTCTTCGATGAGTTCCAGCAGTCTCTTAGTAGAGTTCTTTGGGTCCCCTAAATAAAGAATCATATCATCTGCAAAGAGGGATAGTTTGAGTTCTTCCTTCCTGATTTGTATCCCTTTAATTTCTTTTTCTTGCCTAATTGCTCTGGCTAAAACTTCCAGAACTATATTGAAGAGCAGTGGTGAGAGAGGGCATCCCTGTCTGGTACCAGATCTCAGCGGAAATGCTTCCAACTTTTCTCCATTCAATAGGATGTTGGCCGTGGGTTTTTCATACATTGCTTTGATTGTATTGAGGAATGTTCCTTCCATACCCAGGTTGCTTAGAGTTTTCATCATGAAAGGTTGTTGTATTTTATCAAATGCTTTCTCTGCGTCTATTGAGAGAATCATATGGTTTTTCTTCTGCAGCCTGTTAATGTAGTGTATTACGTTGATTGTTTTGCGAATGTTGAACCATCCTTGCATACCAGGGATAAATCCCACTTGGTCTGGGTGGATGATCTTTCTGATGTGTTGTTGCATTCTATTGGCCAGAATTTTATTGAGGATTTTTGCGTCTATGTTCATCAGGGATATTGGTCTGTAATTCTCTTTCAATGCTGCATCTTTTTCCGGCTTAGGAATTAAGGTGATGCTGGCTTCATAGAAAGAATTTGGGAGGATTCCCTCTTTTTCGATTGTTCTGAATAGTTTGAGAAGAATTGGAGTTAGTTCTTCTCTAAATGTCTGGTAGAACTCAGCAGTGAATCCATCTTGCCCTGGGCTTTTCTTTGTTGGGAGGGCTTTTATTACTGTTTCAATTTCTGTGTCAGTTATGGGTCTGTTTAGGTTTCCTATGTCTTCCTGGCTCAATTTAGTTAGGTTGTATGTGTCCAGGAAACTATCCATTTTTGATAGATTTCCCTGTTTGCTGGCATACAAGTCCTTGTAGTAATTTCTGATGATTCTTTTTATTTCTGTGGTGTCTGTTGTTATGTTTCCTTTTTCATCTCTGATCCTATTGATTTGGGTCTTTTCTCTTCTTTTTTTAGTTAGTTGGGCCAATGGTGTGTCAATTATGTTTATCTTTCAAAAAACCAGCTCCTCGTTTGGCTGATTTTTTGTAGTGTTTTTTTGGATTCAATCCTGTTGATTTCTTCTTTGATTTTAATTATTTCCCTTCTTCTACTGGGTTTGGGTTTGGTTTGCTGCAGATTTTCTAGATCCTTGAGATGACTTGAAAGCTTATCTATTTGGTGCCTCTCCAATTTCTTGATGTAGGCACCTATTGATATAAACTTTCCTCTTAACACTGCTTTTGTTGTATCCCATAGGTTTTGGTATGTTGTGCTGTTATCCTCATTTACTTCCAGAAAATTTTTGATTTCTCTTTTAATTTCTTCTATGACCCATTGTTCATTCAGGAGCATGTTGTTCAGTCTCCATGTGTTTGCACGTGCTCTGGAGATTCCCGAGTTGCTAATTTCCAATTTCATTCCTTTGTGGTCTGAGAAGCTGCATGGTATGATTCTAATTCTCTTGAATTTGCTGAGACTTGCTTTATGGCCTAGTATGTGGTCAATCCTAGAGAAGGTTCCATGTACTGCTGAGAAGAATGTAAAGTCCTTAGATGTAGGATGAAATGTTCTGTAGATATCTGTTAGATCCATTTGAGCTATAGTGTCATTTAAATCTGCTGTCTCCTTGTTGATCTTCTGTCCTGTTGATCTGTCTATCTCTGAGAGTGGAGTATTGAAGTCCCCCAGTACTATTGTATTGGGGTCTAAGTCTCCCTTTAAGTCCCTTAACAAGTCTTTTAAATAAGCTGGTGCCCTGTGATTAGGTGCATAGACATTGATAATCGTTATATCTTCCTGTTGAATGGATCCCTTAATCATTAAATAGTGCCCCTCTTTGTCTCTCCTGACAGTTTTTGTGGTAAAGTTTATGTTGTCCGATATTAAGATGGCTACGCCCGCTCTTTTTTCATTTCTGTTGGCATGGTATATATTTTTCCAGCCTTTCACTTTCAGTCTGTATGGATCATTGTTGGAAAGATGAGTTTCTTGTAAGCAGCAAAAAGATGGGTTTTGTTCCTTAACCCAATCAGCCAATCGGTGTCTTTTAACTGGACAGTTCAAGCCATTAACATTCAATGTGACTATTGAGAAGGAGTAACTTTGCTCTGCCATTTGCCAAAGATATTTTCTAATATCTGGTTTGAGATTCCTGTGATCTTTTGCTGTGAGGTTTCCTTCCTTTACCTTCTTTCATATTGGTGACCGTGTTTCTGTGTTTCTGTATGTAATACATCTTTAAGCATCTTTTGCAGGGCTGGACGAGTGGCGACAAATTCTTTCAATTTCTGTTTGCTGTGAAAGGTCTTTATTTCACCTTCATTCACAAATGAGAGCTTTGCAGGATATAATATTCTGGGCTGGCAGTTTTTCTCTCTTAGTACCTGGGCTATATCTCGCCATTCTCTCCTGGCTTGTAGGGTTTCTGATGAGAAGTCAGCTGTAAGTCTAATTGGAGATCCTCTGAGAGTAATCTGGCGTTTCTCTCTTGCACATTTTAGGATCTTTTCTTTGTGTTTCACTGTGGTGAGTTTGATTACAACGTGTCGTGGTGAGGATCTCTTTTGATCATGTTTATTAGGGGTTCTATGAGCTTCCTGTACTAGGATGTCTCTGTCCTTCTCCAAACCTGGGAAAATTTCTGCTAGTATCTCACTAAAAAGGCCTTCTAATCCTTTCTCCCTTTCCATGCCTTCAGGAACTCCTAGAACCCGAATGTTGGGTTTTTTAATAGTATCCTGTAGATTCCTGACAGTATTTTTTAGATTTCTGATTTCTTCTTCTTTTCTTTGATTTGACTGTTTCCTTTCCTGTTCTTTGTCTTCTAATTCCGATATTCTCTCTTCTGCTTCACCCATTCTGTTTTTAAGGCTCTCTAATGTGTTTGCCATTTGATCTATTGAGTTCTTCATTTCATTGTGTTTTTTTGTCACTATCTCAGTTTCCTGTTCTACTAGTTGTTTCATTTCATTTTGATTCCTCCTTAATATTTCATTTTCATGTGAGAGATTTTCTATCTTGTCCATTAAGGATTTCTGTAGTTCAAGAATTTGTTTTTGAGAACTTCTTAATGTTCTTATCAATTTTTTGAGATCTGCTTCTTGCATTTCCTCTACCTCTTCATCTTCATAATCTTGCATTGGCGTGCCTTGTTCACTTGCGGGCGTCATAGTGTCTTCCTTGCTCTTGTTACCTCGGCTTCTATGTTTGTTGTTTGGCATGTTGGAGATAATTTATGGTGGTTTTTTTTTTATTTTTATTTTATTTTATTTTTTTTTTTGCTGTGGTTTTTTTTTCTCATTATACTATGCCTCTAAGTGAGCTGTCTGCTTTGTTGGAGCTTTAGGGGCTGTGATGGGTGTGGCCAGAGAGCTATGCTTGTTTCTTCAGGTTTAAGGCTGTGCAAAGAGCGTCCCAGATTGCTCACTCCCTTGCTCCTTGCTGGCTCGCTTTCTCTTTTTTTATTTTTTGACTCAGTTGGGAGTGGAGTTGAGGGTAGTTGAAATCTGGCCTCTGTGAGTATTCGTTTGATCTACCCCTGGGACCACACACAGAGTTTATGCAGCCCTCAATGTGTTCTCCAGTTTCGCTAAAGTTACTGAGTTTGGCTGTGCTTTACATATGTAAAATTGTGGTGCTCTTTGTTTTGCTTGGTGAGTGGAGGGAGAGGCCTCTGCCCACCCTCCCAATGTCTCGGGTTTCTGAGGTCTTTGTCTTACCCTCTTCCGTTCCCGCGCTGGGGAGATTCTGTGGCTCTGGCTCGTCTCCTGCAGCTCGGCTCGTCTCGATTGTTTTTCCACGCGGTGGGCTCCCTGTAAGTCCTCTGTGTCACATCCACAAGATCCGGAAGCGTTTCCTCTGCAGTTTTTTTCTTGAGTCTTTTCCTGAGGCTACAGTACTTCCACTTTTATGAAACTTTATTTTCCCAAACTAAGGCGCACGTCCTCACTATCCGCCATCTTGGCTCCGCCCCCCTTGATGAGCATTTTGATCAAACAACTCAATGTAAATTTCCCTAAGTGTTAGGATTATAACTGACATATTATTTAGTATATGAAGGGAAGAAATTAGTGGAAAGTGCTGGCACGGCTTTTACCTTCGTGTAGTCTATAGAGACTGGATGCATGCTTTTAGTGGTCAAAAGTAATGTCAGGGGCTGGCGCCGAGGTGCAGTAGGTTAATCCTCCACCTGCGGTGCTGGCATCCTATACAGATGCCTGTTCTAGTCCCAGCTGCTCCTCTTCCAATCCAGATCTCTGCTGTGGCCCGGGAAAGCAGTAGAAAATGGCCCAAGTGCTTGGGCCCCTGCACCCACATGGGACACCAGGAAGAAGCACCTGGCTCCTGGCTTCAGAACGGCACAGCTCTGTTGCAGCCATTTGGAGAGAGAACCATCAGAAGTAAGACCTTTCTCTCTGCCTCTCCCTCTCACTGTGTGTAGCTCTACCTCTCGAATAAATAAATAAAAAATCTTTTAAAAAAGTAATATCAAAACTGAGTAATATGAAAAATGGCATAAAATTGTGCTAAGTTTAATAACTCATTTATATATGGCACCATATTACTGAAAATTTTCTACTAGTTACAATGCTTTTCATCTGCAGGCTTCTGAGAAAGATGTCCTGAGTGCTTGGGTCCCTGCCACCCATGGGAGACCTAGATGAAGTTCTATGCTCTTAGCTATGGCCTAGCCTAAGTGGCTATTGCTGCCATCAGGGAAGTGAATCAGTGGATGAAAAATCTATCTCTGTCTCTGTCACTCTGTCTTTCAAATAAATTAAAACAAAATAAATCTTTGATTAAAAAAAGATTGAAGTCATGTTTGTGTGATCAGAAGTTGTGGCAATGATATCTAGTCTTTACAAAAATGAATAGCAGTGAGAGTAGGAGTAATGTGTAGTCATCTTTCTATGGCAAGACTGCAGCAGAATGTTTCTTCATGGAAAGTTGTTACATATAATGTTTACCATTTGTAGCAATGGTACTGTTTTCTTTTACATTTTTATGAACAATAATTGTACATATTTAAGGGTCACATTTAAAAAGTCAATACCATATACAATATATACTGGGGCTGGCACTGTGGCATAGTGTGTAAAGTTGCCGACTGCAGCACTGGCATCCCATATGGGCGCCAGATCAAGTCTTGGAAGCTCCGCTTCTGATCCATCTTTCTGCTATGACTTGGGAAAGCAGCAGAGGATGGACCAGATCCAGGGCCCCTGAACCTTCGTGGGAGACCAAGAGGAAGCTCCTGGATTTTGGTTTCTGATTGACGCAGCATCGGCTGTTGCGGCCAATTGGAGAGTGAACCACAGAGGGAAGACTTCTCTCTCTCTCTGCCTCTTCTTCTCTCTCTGTGTAACTCTGACTTTAAAATAAATAAAATAAATCTTTAAAAATATATCATATACAATGCATACAAATAAAATCAGAATTATTCAACATTTTTCCTTCTTTGACATTAGCTCATGGAGGATTCCCTGGAGGTCTCCTCCACTTTCTTACAAAACACTCAATTGTGTATTGCACATTATAGTAGGATCTCTAAGAACTTATTCTTTCAATCTATCTTTTTGGATCTTATCCAAAATGTTATTGCATACTTCAGTGTCTTGAATGTGTTTCCTCTATATTTTATTTTAGCAGTTTCATACTTTTAGGTACATTTCAGCTTTTATCAATTTTGACTTGGTTTTTATATTTTTTTAACTTTTATTTAATAAATATAAATTTCCAAAGTACAGCTTTGGGATTACAATGGCTTTTCCCCCCAATAACCTCCATCCCACCTCAACCATCCCATCTCCTGTTCCCTCTCTCATCCCATTCATATCAAGATTCATTTTCTATTATCTTTATATACAGAAGATTAGTTTAGTATATGCTAAGTAAATATTTCAACAGTTTGCACCCACACAGAAACACAAAGTATAAAGTACTGTTTGGGCCGGCGCCGCGGCTCAATAGGCTAATCCTCCACCTTGCAGCGCCAGCACACCGGGTTCTAGTCCTGGTCGGTGCTCCAGATTCTGTCCCGGTTGCCCCTCTTCAAGGCCAGCTCACTGCTATGTCCAGGAAGTGCAGTGGAGGATGGCCCAAGTGCTTGGGCCCTGCACCCCATGGGAGACCAGGAGAAGCTCCTGGCTCCTGGCTTCGGATCAGTGCCACGTGCCGGCAGCGGCAGGCATTAGAGGGTGAACCAACAGCAAAAAGGAAGACCTTTCTCTCTGTCTCTCTCTCACACACTATCCATTCTGCCTGTCAAAAAAAATACAGTACTGTTTGAGTACTTTATACTTATACCGTTCATTCACATAGTACAACACATTAAGGACAGAGATCCTTTTGGAAGTAAGTGCACAGTGACTCCTGTTGTTGACTTAACAATTGACACTCTTATTTATGACATCAGTAATTACTGAGGCTCCTGTCATGAGCTGCAAAGGCTATGGAAACCTCTTGAGTTCGCCAACTCCGATCTTATTCAGACAAGGCCATAGTCAAAGTGGAAGTTCTCTACTCCCTTCAGAGAAAGGTACTTCCTTCTTTGATGGCCCGTTCTTTCTGCTGAGATCTTACTCACACAGATATCTTTCAGTTATGTCATTTTTTTGCCAGAATGTCTTGGCATTCCATGCCTAAAATACTCTCATGGGCTTTTTAGCCAGATCCAAAAGCCTTAAGGGCTGATGCTGAGGCCAGAGTGCTGTTTAGGACATCTTCCATTCTTTGAGTCTGCTGTATATCCCACTTCCCATGTTGGATCATTCTCTTCTTAATTCTATCAGTTAGTATTAGCAGACACTAGTCTTGTTTATGTGATCCCTTTGACTCTTAGACCTATCCAAGCCATCGAATGTGAACTGAAATTGATCACTTGAACTAGTGAGATGGCATTGGTACATGCCACCTTGATGGGATTGAATTGGGATCCCCTGGCACGTTTCTAACTCTACCATTAGGGGTAAGTCCAATTGAGCATGTGCCAAACTGTACATCTCCTCCCTCTCTTTTCCCACTAATATATTTAACAGGGATCACTTTTCAGTTCAATTTAAACACGCAAGAAATAATGGTGTGTTTATTTCACTTCAGCAGGTTTCCTTTTAGGTGCTCAGTTAGTTGTCACCAATCAGGGAGAACATATGATATTTGTCTCTTTGGGACTGTCTTATTTCACTCAGCATGATGTTTTCCAGATTACTCCATTTTGTTTCAAATGATCAGATTTCATTTTTGTTTACTGCAGTATAGTATTCTATAGAGCACATGCCCTATAATTTTTTTATCCAGTCTTCTGCTGATGGGCATTTAGGTGGATTCCATGTCTTAGCTATTGTGAATCGAGCTGCAATAAACATTAAAGTGCAGACAGCTCTTATATTTGTCAATTTAATTTTCTTTGGATAAATTCCAAGGAGTGGGATGGTTGGGTTGTATGGCTGGGTTATGTTCAGGTTTTTGAGGAATCTCCAAATTGACTTCCATAGTGGCTTTACCAGTTTGCATTCCGATCAACAGTGGATTAGTGTCCCTTTTTCCCCACATCCTTGCCAGTATCTGTTGTTAGTTGATTTATCTATGTAAGCCATTCTAACCAGGGTGAGGTGAAACCTCATTGTGGTTTTGATTTGTATTTCCTTGATTGCTAGTGATCTTGAACATTTTTTCATGTGCCTGTTGGCCATTTGGATTTCCTCTCTTGAAAAATGTCTATTGAGGTCGATGGCCCATCTCTTAAGTGGGTTCTTAGTTTTGTTGTTGTGGAGTTCCTTGACCTCTTTGTAGATTCTGGTTATTAACACTTTATCTGTTGCATAATTTGCAAATATTTTTTCACAGTCTGTCGGTTGCTTCTTCACTTTCCTGACTGTTTCTTTTGTAGTACAGAAACTTCTCAATTTGATGCAATCTCAAATGTTAATTTTGGCTTTGACTGCCTGTGCTTCTGGGGTCTTTTCCAAGAAGCTTAGCTTGTGCCTATATCTTGCAGGATTTCTCTGATGATCTCTAATAATTTAATGGTGTCAGGTCATAGATTTATAACTTTAATCCATGTTAAGCAGATTTTTGTGAAAGGTGTAAGGTAGGGGTCAATCATGCTTAATACTTCTGCATGTGGAAATCCAGTTTTCCCAGCACCACATGTGGAATAGACTGTCCTTGCTCCAGGAATTGGTTTTAGCTCCTTAATCAAATATAAGTTGGTTGTAAATGTTTGGATTGATTTCTGGTGTTTCTATTCTGTTCCATTGGTCTATCCATCTGTTTCTGTACCAGTACCATGGTGTATTGATTACAACTGCCCTGTAGTATGTCCTGAAATCTGGTATTGTGATGCCTCCAGCTTTGTTTTTGTTCTACAAGATTGCTTTAGCTATTAGAGTCTCCTGTGCCTCCATAGGAATTTCAGCATCATTTTTTCCAGATCTGAGAAGAATGTCTTCGGTATTTTGATTGGTATCACATTGAATCTATAAATTGTTGTTGGGAGAATGGATATTTTGATGATATTGATTCTTCCAATCCATGAGCATGGAAGATTTCTCCATTTTTTGTATCCTCTTCTTTCTTTAAGATTTTGTATTTATCATCATAGAGATCGTTAACATCCTTGGTTAATTTTATGCCAAGGTATTTGTTTTGTAGCTATTGTGAATGGGATTGATCTTAGTAGTTCTTTCTCAGCCATGGGATTGCCTATGTATACAAAGGCTGTTGATTTTTGTGCATTGATTTTATATCCTGCTACTTTGCCAAACTCTTCTATGAGTTCCAGTAGTCTCTTAGTAGAGTTCTTTGGGTCCCCTAAATAAAGAATCATATCATCTGCAAAGAGGGATAGTTTGATTTTTCCTTCCCAATTTGTATCCCTTTAATTTATTTTTCTTGCCTAATGGTTCTGGCTAAAACTTGCAGTACTATATTGAATAGCAGAAGTGAGAGTGTCTGGTTCCAGATCTCAGTGGAAATGTTTCAAACTTTTCTCCATTCAATAGGATGCTGGCTGTGGGTTTTTAAAAAAATCGATTGTATTGAGGAATGTTCCTTCCATACCCAGTTTGCTTAGAGTTTTCATCATGAAAGGGTGTTGTATTTTATCCAATGCTTTCTCTGCATCTACTGAGATAATCATAATGTTTTTCTTCTGTAGTTTGTTAATGTGGTGTATCACATTGATTGATTTGTAAACACTGAACCATCCCTGCCTATCAGGGATAAATCCCATTTGGTCTGGGTGGATGATCTTTCTGATGTGTTGTTGCATTCTATTGGCCAGAATTTTATTGAGGATTTTTGCATCTATGTTCATCAGTGAAATTGTTCTGTAATTCTCTTTCAATGCTGCATCCTTTTCAGGTTTAGGAATCAAGGTGGTGCTGGCTTCATAGAAAGAATTTGGGAGGATTCCCTCTCTTTCAATTGTCGTGAACAGTTTGAGAAGAATTGGAGTTAGTTCTTCTTTAAATGTCCTGCAGAATTCAGCAGTGAATCCATCTGGTCCTGGGCTTTTCTTTGTTGGGAGGGCCTTTATTACTGTTTCAATTTCTGTCTCAGTTATGGGTTTGTTTAGGTCTTCTATGTCTTCCTGGCTCAATTTAGTTAGGTTGCATGTGTCCAGGAAACTATCCATTTTTGATAGATTTCCCTGTTTGCTGGCATACAAGTCCTTGTAGTAATTTCTGATGATTCTTTTTATTTCTGTGGTGTCTGTTGTTACATTCCCTTTTTCGTCTCTGATTTTATTGATTTGGGTCTTTTCTCTTTTTTTTAGTTAGTTGGGCCAATGGTGTGTCAATTATGTTTATCTTTTAAAAAAGCAGCTCTTCCTTTGGCTTATCTTTTGTAATGCTTTTTTGGGTTGAATCCTGTTGATTTCTTCTCTAATTTTAATTATTTCTCTTCTGCTACTAATTTTGGGTCTGATTTGCTGCAGGTTTTCTAGATCCTTGAGATGCATTGATAGCTCATTTATTTGGTGCCTCTCCAATTCCTTGATGTAGGCACCTACTGCTACACACTTTCCTCTTAGCACTGTTTTTGCTGTATCTCATAAGTTTTGATATGTTTGTTGTTATCCTCATTGACTTCCAGAAAATTTTTGATTTCTCTTTTGATTTCTTCTATGACCCACTGTTCGTTCTGGAGTATGTTGTTCAGTCTCCATGTGTTTGCATACTCTCTAGGGATTCCTGAGTTGCTAATTTCCAGCTTCATTCCACTATGGTCTGAGAAGCTGCATCGAATGATTCTAATTGTTTTGAATTTGCAGAGACTTGCTTTATGGCCTAGTATGTGGTCAGTCCTAGAGTAGGTTCCATGCACTGCTGCAAAAATAAATTCTTAAGTTGTAGGACTGAAAGTTCTGTAGATATCTGTTAGATCCACTTGGGCTATAGTGTCGAATAAATCTGTTGTTTCCTTGTTGATCTTCTGTCCGGTTCATCTGTCTATTGCTGAAAGTGGAGTATTGAAGTCCCCCAATACTATTGAATTGGAGTCTAAGTCTCCCTTTAAGTTCCTTAACATTTCTTTTGAATAACCCAGTCCCTGTAATTAGGTGCATATACATTTATAATAGTTACTTCTCCTGTTGAATTGATCCCTTAATCATTATATAGTGGGGCAGACACCATGGCTCATTTGGTTAACACTCCAACTGTGGCACCAGTGTTCCATATAGGTGCAAGGTTCTAGTCCGGTTGCTCCTCTTTCAGTCCAGCTCTCTGCCACGGCCTGGGAATGCAGTGGAGAATGGCTCAAGTGGAACCCGCATGGGAGACCAGGAGGAAGCACCTGGCTCCTGGCTTTGGATCAGCATAGCTCCGGCCGTAGCAGCAATTTGGGGGGGGGGGGTAAACCAATGGAAGAAAGACCTTTCTCTGTTTCTCTCACTGTCTAAATCTATCGTTAAAATAATTTAAAAAAAATCATTATATAGTACCACTATTCAAAAAAATCATTATATAGTACCCCTTTTTGTCTCTTAACAGTTTTTGGGTTAAAGTTTATATTGTCTGATATTAATATGGCTATGCCAGCTCTTTTTTGGTTTCTGTTGGCATAAATAAAAATAGAACAAATGAAAAAAATATTGAGAGCCTTAAAAATAGATTCAGTGAGATAGAAGAATGAATATCAGATGTAGAAAACAGAGCACATAATAAAACTATCTTTTTCCTTGGCCGGTGTCATGTCTCAACAGGCTAATCCTCTGCCTAGCAGCGCCGGCACACCGGGTTCTAGTCCCAGTCAGAGTGCCGGATTCTGTCCCGATTGCCCCTCTTCCAGGCCAGCTCTCTGCTGTGACCAGGGAGTGCAGTGGAGGATGGCCCAAGTGCTTGAGCCCTGCACCCAATGGGAGACCAGGATAAGCACCTGGCTCCTGCCTTCGGATCAGCGCAGTGCGCCGGCCACAGCGTGCCAGCGGCGGTGGCCATTGGAGCGTGAACCAACGGCAAAGGAAGACCTTTCTCTGTCTCTCTCTCTCACTGTCCACTCTGCCTGTCAAAAAAAAAATCTCTTTCCACCTTTCATTTTCAGTTTGCATGCATCTTTGTTGGAAAGATGTGTTTCTTGAAGCATAAAATAGATGGGTTTTGTGTTTTAATCCATTCAGCCAGTCTGCGCCTTTTGACTGGAGAGTTGAGGCCATTAACATTCAATGTGACTATTGATAAGTAGTGACTTTGCCCTGCCCTTTTCCCAAAGATATTTCTAATATATGTTTTGAACTTCTTGTGATCTTTTACTGAGAGATTTTCTTCCTTTACCTTCTTTCATATTGATGGCCATTTTTCTGTGTTTTTGTTTGTAACACATCTTTAAACATCTTTTGCAATGCTGGACAAGTGGTGAGAAATTCTTTCAATTTCTGTTTGCTGTGAAAGGTCTTTATTTCATCTTCATTCACAAATGAGAGCTTTGCAGGATATAATATTCTGAGCTAGCAGTTTTTTTCTCTTAGTATTTGGGCTATATCTTGCCATTCCTTCCTAGCCTGTAGGGTTTCTGATGAGAAGTCTGCTGTGAGTCTAACTGGAGATCCTCTGAGAGTAATCTGAAATTTCTCTCTTGCACATTTTAGAATCTTTTCTTTATGTTTCACTGTGATATATTTGATTACAATGTATCATGGTGAGGATCTCTTTTTGTCATGTTTATTAGGGGTTCTATGAGCTTCCTGTACTAGGATGTCTCTGTCCTTCTCCAAACCCAGGAAGTTTTCTGCTAGTATCTCACTAAAAAGGCCTTCTAATCCTTTCTCTCTCTCCATGCCTTCAGGAACTCCTAGAACCTGAATTTTTTTTTTAATAGTATCTTATATATTCCCAACAATATTTTTTAGATTTCTAATTTCCTCTTCATTTCTTTGGTTTGACTGTATACTTTCCTGTGCTCTGTCTTCTAAATCTGATATTCTCTCTTATACCTCACTGAATTTGTTTTTAAGGCTCTCAAATGTGTTTTTCATTTGTTCTATTAAATTATTGATTGCATTTTGATTTCTCTTAAATATCTCAATTTCATGTTTTACTAAATTCCTCATTTCATTTTGATTCCTCCTTAAGATTTCATTTTCATGAGAGTGATTTTCTATCCTGTCCTGAATGGATTTCTGTGGTTCATGCATTTGTTTTTGATAACTGCTAAATGTTCTTATCATAAATTTTTTTTTTTGACAGGCAGAGTGGATAATGAGAGAGAGAGACAAAGAGAAAGGTCTTCCTTTTGCTGTTGTTTCACCCTCCAGTGGCCGCCGCAGCCGGTGTGCTGCAGCCGGTGCACCGTGCTGATCCAAAGGCAGGAGCTAGCTGCTTGCCCTGGTCTCCCATGTGGTGCAGGGCCCAACCACTTGGGCCATCCTCCACTGCACTCCCTGGCCACAGCAGAGAGCTGGCCTGGAAGAGGGGCAACCGGGACAGAATCTGGTGCCCCGACCGGGACTAGAACCTGGTGTGCTGGCACCACAAGGTGGAGGATTAGCCTATTGAGCCATGGTGCCAGCTATCATAAAGTTTTGAATTCCGTATCTTGCATTTCTTCTTTCTGATCATCTTAATAATCTTGCATTGGAGTGTCATGTTCATTTGGGAGCATCATGATGTCTTCCTTGTTCTTGTTTCCTTGGTTTCTGCGTTTGTTTGTTTGGCATTGTGGAGATATTCTTTGGTTTCTTCGTCTTTTTTTTTTCCTTGATGTGGTGGCTTTACTCATTATACTATGACTCTAGATTAAGTGGACTGTCTGCTTTTAGTGAATCTCCCTTCCTCCCTCTCTTCCTTCCTTCCTTCCTTCCTTCCTTCCTTCCTTCCTTCTTTCCTTCCTTTCTATTTCTCTCTCTCTTTCTTGCTTCTTTGTTCTTTCTTTTTCTCTCTCTCTTTTTTCTCTTTCTCTTTTTAAACAATTACTCTATTTATTTGAAAGATATTCTCTCTCTCTTTCTCTCTCAGTCTCCACTCACCACCCCCCCCACACACACAGAGATTCCTTCATTGTTTTACTCCCCCAAATGGTTGCAATAATGGACACAAATCAGGAGTCCAGAACACCTCCCACATGGGTGACAGGAGCCCAAGTACCTGAGCCATCTTTCACTTCCTCCTCAGGTACATTAGCAGGGAACTGCATAGGAAGCACAGCGGATTGGACTGGAACTGGCAGTTCATTATAGGATACTGGCATCACACCTGATGACTTAACCTGCTGCTGAATAATGCCAGCTCCTGAGATTCTCTTTGATGGGAAATATTCATAACACTTTAATCTCCTTATTTGTAATTGTTCTATCTAGATTTTATATATCCTCTTGGTATAATCTTTATAATTTGTATCCCTCCAAGATTTTATCCATATCTTTGAGGTTTTCTGATTTGTTAGCATACAATTGTTTGCATTAACTTTTAGGATCCTTTGCATTTTTGTGGTATCAATAGCAACACATTTTTATCTTTAATTTTATTTATTTGTGTTTTTCCTTTTCTTCTTTCTTAATCTAGCTAAAATTTTTCCTATTTGTTTGTTTTCAAAAAGTAGCTTTTTATTTTGTTTGTCATTTACATTATTTTAGTTTCTATTTCTTTTATTTCTGCTATGATCCTAGATTTTTTAGTCACATATTAATTTTGAGTTTGCTTTCTTCTTGACTTTGCAGGTCCTTGAGATACATCATTCAATTGTTTATTTAAAATCTCTCCTTTAAAAAATATGAATGCATCATTCAATTGTTTATTTAAAATCTTTTTTGAAATATGAATATTTATTTCTATAAAATTCTCTATTAATATTGCTTCTCATATCTTTTTCACAAAGGCATTTATTTATTTAAGAGGTATAGTCACATTGAGAGGGGGAGACAGAGAGAGGTTTTCCATCCACTGATTCACTCTCCAAATGGCCACAACAGCTAGAGCTGGGCCCCACTGAATCTATGAGCCAAGGCCTTCCCATGTGAGTGTAGGGGTCCAAGCCCTTGGGCCGTCTTCCACTGCTTCCCTAGGCCAGAAGCAGAGTGCTTCTGAGAACAATTGGAACAAGAACTGGCGCCCAAATGAGATGCCAGCACCACAGGTGGAAGCTTAACCTCGCATGCCACAGTGCTAGATCCACTTTTTCTGTATCTGGCAGACTGATACATTGTGGCTTTAAATTCATTTTTAAGAGATATTTTATTTCATTTTCAATTTCTTCCATGATTCATTGGTTATTCAGAAACATGTTCAATTTCATTGTATTTACAAATTTTCTATTACTGTTTTTATTGATTTCTAGTTTTATTTCATTGTGTCTTAGAAGATATGTAGTATGATTTCCATTTTTTTTTTAAATTTATGAGTTTTGTTGTGTGTACTAATATACCATCTCTCCTGGGAAACGTTCCATGTGCTGATTAGAAGACTGCATGTCAGAAGCTGATAGATGAGTTATTCCATAAATGTCTGTGACATCCATTTACTCTGTAGCATGGCTCAACTCTGATACATTTCTGTTGATTTTCTGTCTGGATGATCTATCCATTGATGTCAATGGGGTTTTGAAGTCCTTTACTTTTATTGTATTGAATCCATCTCTCTCCCTTTAGGTCTAATATTATTTTCTTTATAAACTTATGTGGGCTGGCATTGGCTGTATATATTTACAATTGTTACATCTTCTTGCTGAATCAATCCTCTTATCAATATACAATCTTCTTCTTTGTCTCATTTTACAATTTTTAAAGTCTTTTTTTTTTTTTTTTTTTGCTGATGTTATCCTAACTACTCCTGCTACATTTTGGTTTCCATTTGAATGCAATGCATTTTCCAATCCTTCACCTTCAGCTAATATGTATCTTTGCTGTGGATTGAGTTTCTTATTGGCAAGAACACAGTTGTATTTTTCTTATTCATTTGCCCAAATCATAAATTCAAGGTTAATATTGATAAATAAGAACTAACTCCTGCAATTTGTTACTGATTATTTTATATATTGTTTTTGTATTTCTTACTAATCATTATCCTTTAGTAGTTTTCTGTCATAGTGAGGCATGTATGAATCTCTTCTTTTCCTCCTTTGTATGTTTTATGGTTTTTGTGAATTTTGTATTGTCCTGTATTTCCATGAAGATTGTTCTGATCTTTTCACTTCCAATGAAACACTCCCTTCAGAATTTCATGTAGTGTTAGTTTGATGGTGCTGAATTCCCTCAATATTTTACTCGTCTGAGAAACACTTTACTTTTCCTTAATTTTTAAAGAATTGCTTCACTGGATACAGTATACTTGATTGAAAGTTTTTTGTTTTTTTTTTTTCCTTTCAAGACTTTGAGCATGTCATTCATTCTCTTCTGGTTTGCAGGGTTTCTCCTGAGAAGGATGCTGATGTTTCGATGAGTTTTTCTTTGTATGCACCTTCTTATTTTTCTCTCCCTGTTTTTAGAATTCTCCCTTTGTCTTTAGATTTGACAAGTAATAGCGTTCTTAGTAGGTCAACATCATGATAGAATTTTGTCGGTTATTTCAGACACATGGCCTTCTTTGTTACTGTGTACTTCTATGCAGGCTGCAAAACTGGGGCTATAGTTTGCCAATCCCTGGATTATAGGGTACACGTATAAGGGAACAGATTAGAGAGGAGACTGGTTCTCTTTTCATTTTTTTTTACATCTAACTGTATTAAATAAGAAGTCAGAAAAGAAATCTTGGCTCAATCTTTTCTCAGTAAAGGATTCTTCAATTGTATTAGCACTTCTGTCACATTTCCAGGCTCTCAGCTCTCAGCTCTCAGCAAAATTCTATGTTGTACTTAACTGAGATTTTTTTTTTTTAACTTGTAACAAAGTTCAATACATATAGATAACAAGGCTGCAGTACTAAAGACAACTGATATCCAGCTGTTGCTCAAGAAAATTCTTTATTTTTTTGTCTCATTAAATAAAATTTTTACAGAAATAGTTTGCTTTTACTTGTCAGAAATAATTTATCACTCCTATTTTTCCTCTATTTTGTCAATTCTTAAATTTTGTGTCACAATTTGTACTGTAAAAATTTCAATTGTCTCCCCATTTTATAATCATTGATCCATAATTAAAGATATTATGTTGAGAAAACAGCATTGTGGCACAGCTAATTAAGACAATGCTTGCAGTGCCAAACTCCCACATTGGAGTGTCAGTTCATGTCTCAGCTAGTAAGCTTCCAGTTTAGTTTCACTCAAATGCAACTGGGGAGGTAACAGAAGATGGTTCAAATAATTGGCCCCTTGTCACTATATGGGAGACTAACACGGAGTTCCTGGCCATGAATATTGGTTTCAGTATGGCACAGACTCAGTTATTGTGGACATTTGGAGAGTGAATCAGCAGACTGAAGCTTCTCTCTCTCTCTCTCTCTCTCCCTCTCTCTCTTTCTCTTTCTCTCTTTCCTTCCCTCCTCTTCCTTCTCTTCTTCCTCCTCCTTTTTATTCTCCTCCTCCTTCCTCCTTCTCTCTTCCCCTCTTTTTTCATTGCTCTTCCTTCTTAAAGTGACAATATATTGTACAAAACAGGAAAGCAAATATTAATAGGTGAGCATTATTACTACAAGATATATACCATAGGTGTTTGAAAGATTTATTTTATTTATTTGAAAGGCAGAGTTATATTGAGAGGTAGAGATGGGAAGAGAGAGATAGGTCTTTCATCTGCTGGTTTACTCCTCAAATAGCTGCATTGGCCAGAGCTAAGCCAATCCAAAGCCAAGAGCCAGGAGCTTTTTCCAGGCATCCCATGTGGTTGTCAGGGCCCAAGAACTTGGGTCATCCTCTGTTGCTTTCCCAGATGCATCAGCAGGAAGCTGGGTCAGAAGTAGAGCAGCCAGGATTCAAACTAGCACCCACAGAGGATGCCAGCACCTCAGGCTAGGGCTTTAACTCACTGTATCACAGCATCAACCCCATCCACAGTTTTAATACCTTAGTCAAACATCTCAGGAAAGTGAAGTTTCTTGAATGCTGGGATATCATCTTCACAACAGAGGACACTTTTTACCTTGTGCTCTTCCATTCCATAGGGGGATATTGTTTGGTGAACTATTTATATTTGAAAGACATCATATATTATGTTGTGTGTAGTTACAGATTGACCAAGATGATCCAAAAGCCTAAACAACTTTGGATAGGATCAAGTGCAATGAAAGATATTGTGGCTGGGTCAAATTTCAGTAAGAAGCTATTTTGAAAGAATTGCATAATGTGGAGTACGGCTTGCACACTTTTTCTTATAAAGCCAGAAATTAAATGGTTTATGCTGTGATCTTATAGCCTTTATTTCAACGGTTAAGCCTGCCATAGTAGCATGGAAACAGCTTAAAGAATATTTAAACATTTGGGTATAGTTGGGTTCTAATATAACTTCTTGAAATTATAACATAAAGCAGAGCTGTTGCTATAGTTTGCAAAAATCTTGATCTATATGATACAAGTATGTTCAATTAAGGAGATTTTAGTTATCATTTCCAATTTTTTCTGACCTTTTATTATAGTAAATGAGAGATCAGATAAATATCTTTGCCTTTGTTCTTCCTAAGAAAAATAACATTATTTCAGTGGCTTGTAAAATATAAAAATACTGCAGGATCTCTATTGAAACATTAGAAAACCTGTATAAACCAAGTTACTTTAAGATGATATAGTAAAGACAGAAAAAAAACCAAAATAGATTGTGGTAAAATATTAACATTTTAATGATCTGAGTAAACTATATAATAATATTTTTACAAGGAAGAAAACAAAGCAAAAATTTGAAAATTCAGATAGTGCAATCATATAATTTTGAAAAAATTCATCAATTTTTATGAATTTAAATCCCAACCTGTGATATAACCAAGCCTGATCTCACTATTTCATAGGTAAATACTTCAATTTACAATTAATTGTTTTGCATTAATCATTTAAAATGGTATTCTCTAATTGGAATACTTCATAGGTCTTCCTTTGCCGTTGGTTCACCCTCCAATGGCCACCGCTGCTGGCACGCTGCGGCTGGCACACTGCCGCTGATCCAATGGCAGGAGCCAGGTGCTTCTCCTGGTCTCCATGGAGTGCAGGGCCCAAGCACTTGGGCCATCCTCCACTGCACTCTGGGGCCACAGCAGAGAGCTGGACTGGAAGAGGGGCAACCGGGACAGAATCCGGCACCCCGACCAGGACTAGAACCCAGTGTGCCAGCGCCGCAAGGCGGAGGTTTAGCCTATTGAGCCGCGGCTCCAGTCGGCTCATTTGTCTTATAATAATTCTAATATGTTCATATTTACAATTTACAAAATATTTCTGCATATACTAAATTTTATGTGCCACAGGAATACTTAGGAGTTAGTGCTTGGTGATCTCTAGCAGATTGAAGGGAAACAAAAAGATAAATAACTGTTATTTAACTTATATAGCATTTGAACCTTTGTAGTAACATGGGACTACGCAGAAATATAAATGACCCACTGCAGGTATGTTAATCAATTGGAAAATCTTCATTAGATGATATCAATAGTATTGCTAACTTACTAGTGTTTTTTTTTTCTGAGTTGATCTTGTCACACTGAGAGGCAGAGAAATTAAATATGGGTTAATTAGATTTGATTGTGATTAACTAAAATATCTTTTGTTTTGTTCTAACACAGCCATTCTCTCTGAGTTAAATTCAGTCTGAGGCAAGCAAAATAAGTGGGTCATTTCTGGTTTTTGGTTTGTTTGCATGCAACAGAAAATGAACATATTTTTGAAATCAGAAGTTATTTACATTTAATGACAAAGGAGAATTTTAAAAACCTAAGTTCATTAAAAAGATAGTGACCATGATGCAAAAATTTGAAAATCTCATAACATAATTTAGTCTAATTCTTAAACAATATATTTTTGTGATTTCTATTATGACTAATTTTACAAATGAAAAATAAATTCTCTAAAAATATGTACTATATCTTCCACATAAATTGTAGAATTTCCACTAACTGAACAATTTGATGGGCTTTTAAACCTCAAACTGGTATAGCTATACTCATTTCTATGTAAATAACTAAAAATATAGAGAAAATAAGTGTGGACTGAAAGATACAATTATTAGTGCACCATATATTGCTGTACAAACATAGTTAGTGGAAGGATTAGAAAACAGAATTTCAGGTAAAATTATTGAGATGAATACATAAGCAATTTTGAAGAATGACTTAATCTTTGCATTACATGATTTTTAAAAATTTTTTAGGTTATACAATTTTCAGGCCGGCGCTATGGCTTAATAGGCTAATCCTCAGCCTTGTGGCGCCGGCACACCAGGTTCTAGTCCCGGTTGGGGCGCCGGATTCTGTCCCAGTTGCCCCTCTTCCAGGCCAGCTCTCTGCTGTGGCCAGGGAGAGCAGTGGAGGATGGCCCAAGTGCTTGAGCCCTGCACCCCATGGAGACCAGGAGAAGCACCTGGCTCCTGCCATCGGATCAGCGTGGTGTGTCAGCCACAGCTCGCCAGCGGCGGTGGCCATTGGAGGGTGAACCGACGGCAAAAGAAGACCTTTCTCTCTCTGTCCCTCTCTCTCACTGTCCACTCTGCCTGTCAAAAAAATTAAAAAAAAAAAACAATTTTCATGTATTTCAAATGTACAGATTTAGGAACATAGTGATACTTATCCTACCCTCCCTTCCACTCACACTCCAATTCCCCCTCCTCCTTTTCCCATTCCAATTCTTCATTTTTAATAAGATCTACTTTCAGTTTACATAATTATTATAAGGTTAACACTACAGTAAGTAAATAGTTTAACAAATAGTCTGCAGAATACAAGAAAAACAACATTGTTCCTCACCAGAAGAGACAAAGGCTGTAACAATCATCAAATCACAAAATGTCCATTTATATTTTAGGTACTCTATTAGTTAACCCAGATCAGGGAAAACATGATGTCATTTTTTGGGACTGGTTTACTTCACTAAATATAATTGTTTACAGCTGCATTTGGTATTAAAAGACAAATTCCATTTTTTACAGATGAATAGTACTCCTTAGTGTATATATAACATAATTTCTTAATCCAGTCATCAGTTTATGGATCTGGTTGATTCTATATCTAAATTATTATGTACAGCTGCATTGGACAGGGGAGTACAGAGCACTCTTTAGTAAGTTGATTTCTTTGAATTTTGGTAAATTCCCAGGAGGGGGTTGGCTGGATCATATGGTAGGTCTATATTCTGACTTCCAAGGTATCTCCATACTGTCCTCCACAATGGCTGGACAAGTTTACATACCCACCAACAATGGATTAAGTTACCTTTTTCACCAGATCATCGCCAGTATTTGTTATTTGTTGATTTTTGTATGATATGCCATTCCAAATGGAGTGAAGTAAAACCTTATTGTAGTTTTGATTTGAATTTCCCTGATAGCTACTGATCCTGAGAATTTCTTCAAGTGTCTGTTGACCATTTGAATTTCCTCTCTTGAAAAATACTTGTTCAAGTCCTTTGCCCATTTCTTAACTGGATTTTTTATTTTGTCGTCATTTAGTTTCTTGAGCTCTTTATATATTCTGGATATTAACAATTTATCAGCTGGGTAGTTTAGTTTGCAAATGTGTTTTCCCATTCTGTCATTTGTCTATTCACTTTGCTGAGTGTTTCTTTTGCAATTCAGAAACTTCTCAGCTTGAAGTAATCACATTTGACAATTTTGGCTTTGATTACCTGTGCTTCTGGATTCTTTTTCAAGAACTCTTTGTCTATGGCAATGTTCTACAATAATTTGATGGTATCAGGTTACAAGTTTAGGTTTTTGATCCATTTTGAATGGATTTTTAAATAGGTGTATGGTAGGGGTTTAGTTTCATACTTCTGTAAGTAGAAATCCAGTTTTTCCAGCACAATTTGCTGAAGAGACTGTCTTTGCTCCAGGTATTGATTTCAGCTCCTTTGTCAAACATAATTTAGCTATAGAAGTGTGGATTGATTTCTGGAGTTTCTATTCTGTTCCATTAGTCTATACATCTTTTTTGTGCTGCTATGAGGCTGTTTTTATAACTGCCATGTAGTATTGTCTTGAATTCTGGTATTATGATGCCCCCAGCTTTGTTTTTTGTATGAGATTGCTTTAGCTATTTGGGATCTCCTATGTTTCAATATGAATTTTGGCATCATTTTTTCTTGATCTGCAATTTGAATGTTGTTGGTATTTTGATTGGGATCATATTGAATCTGCAAATTGTTTTTGGTAGTGTGCACATTTTGATGATGTTTGTTCTTCCAATCCATGAACATGGAGGATTTTTCCAATTTTTTTTTTTTAATTAAACTTTTATTTAATGAATATAAATTTCCAAAGTATAGCTTATGGGTTACAATGGCTTCCCCCCTCCCATAACTTCCCTCCCGCCCGCTACCCTCCCCTTTCCCGCTCCCTTTCCCCTTCCATTCATGTAAAGATTCATTTTCAATTCTCTTTGTATACAGAAGATCAGTTTAGTATATATTAGGTAAAGATTTCAACTTTTTGCCCATATAGCAACATCAAGTGAAAAAACTACCATTGGATTACTAATTATAGCATTAAATAGCAATGTACAGCACATTAAAGACAGAGATCCTACATAAATTTTTTTTTTCAAATTAATTAATTTTCTATGCCATTTCCATTTTAACACCAGGTTGTTTTTTTTTTTTTTCATTTCCAATTCTCTTTATATACAGAAGATCACTTCAGTATATAATTAGCAAAGACCTCATCAGTCTGCGCCCACACAGAAACGCAAAGTCTAAAAGTCTAAAGCCAAGTGATTTTTCCAATTTTAATTTCTTCTTCCATTTCTCTCTTTAGTGTATTGTAATTTTCATGGTAGAGATCTCATTATCCTTGGTTAAATTTATTCCAATTTTTTTGTAGCTATTGTGAATGGGACTGATAGTAAAAGTTCTTTCTCACCCATGATATTGTCTGTGTATATAAAGGCTATTGATTTTTCTATGTTGATTTTATATTTTGCCACTTTATCAGACTCTTTCATGAGTTCCAATAGTCTCTCAGTAGAGTCTTTTGGATCTCCCATACATAGAATCACATCATCTGGAAGTAGGGATAGTTTGACTTCCTCCTTCCCAATTTTTATCCCTTTGATTTCTTTTTCTTGTCTAATAACTCTGGTTAAAATATCTGGGGCAACACTGAATAGCAATGGGGAGAGTGAGTAGCCTTTTCTGGTTCCAGATCTTAAGAGGAATGTTTCCAACTATTCCCAATTCAATAAGATGTTGGGCATCAGTTTGCCATAAATTGCCTTGACTGTGTTGAGGAATGTTCCTTCTATACCAAGTTTGCTTAAGGTTTTCATCATGAAAGTTTGTTGTCTTTATCAAAAGCTTTCACTGCATCTAATGAGGTAATCATATGGCTTTTGTTCTTCAGTTTGTTAATATGATGTAGCATATTTATTGAGTTGCAAATGTTGAGCCATCCCTGCATACCACAGATAAATTCCACATGGTAAGTATGAATGATATTTCTAATGTGTTGCTGGATTCAATTAGCTAATATTTTGCTGTAATTTTATACATCTATGTTCATTAAAGTTCTCTTTCTCTATTGTATATTTTTTCTGGTTTATGCAGACTTCATAGAAGGAATTTGGGAGGATTCTCTCCTGTTCAATTGTTTTGATTAGTGTGAGAAGAATTGGAATTAGTTCTTTAAATGTCTAGTAGAATTCAACAGTGAATGCATTGGTGGTGAAATGTGTTAATTGTAGGCAGTAAATATATGGGTCTTGTTTTTTAGTTCATTCAGCCAGTCTATATCTTTTTAACTGGAGAGTTGTGGCCATTTACATTAAATGTTACTATTGGTAACTAACAACTCAGCCATGCCATTTTTCAATAAATATTCCTATTGCTTACTTTGGATTTCTTTTTTACCTTCATTGGGGGGATTTTCTACCTTCACATTCTTTCATAATGATATTTATCTTTCTGTGTTTCTGTATGTAGCACATCCCTAAGCTTCTTTTGTAAGGCTGGGTGGGTGTTGACAAATTATTTGAATTTCTATTTGTTATGGAAGGTCTTCATGTCCCCTTCATTCATAAAAGAGAGCTTTTCAGGCTAATTTTGGATTGACAGGTTTTTTTTTTTTTTCCTTTTAAGGTTTGGACTGTGTCCACTCTCTACTAACCTATAGTTTCTGAAAAAAAGTCAGCTCTGATTCTAATTGGAGATCCTCTGAAAATAATCTGGGGTTTCTCTCATGCACATTTTTTAATCTTTTCTTTATGTTTTGTTGTTGAATTTTTTAATTTTTAAGATTTATTTGACAGGTGTATATATATATATATATATATATATATATATATATATAGAGAGAGAGAGAGAGAGAGAGAGAGAGAGAGAAAGGTCTTACTTCCATTGGTTCACCCCCCAAAATGGCCACTATGGATGGCTTGAGCCCTGGAGCCTGTGGTATGTTAGGAGGCTGGAGGCACTTTACAGTACTATGCAGGTGCCCACCCCCCTCTCAATCCTCCCAACTAGGCTAAAAGTCAGTGCACACTGCAGATTTTTTCCTCCACTAAAATCTGTGGATCATAAGCATACACAAGAGCTACTGTTTGATTATTCTGATGCATCAATAATTAATATTTACATCTGAGGAATATGATTTTTTTTCACAAATTTTGTCTATTTTGTCACTTCTGATGCTTTCTAAGTTTGTTCTGATATTCTTGCTTTCCTTTAGCCAGAAACATTTCTCCCACTTTTTCTCTTTGGGTCTTCATGATAGTTTGATTTAAATTAACTCCACTTTGTGAATAATTTTACTAACTCTGTTGTGGCTTAGTCGGAATGAGGAGAATCAAATGAAGCTCAAGTAGGAATAGATCCTTTTGAATGAGTTCAGTTGTTCATCAGTTCCCTTGGGGTGTTCCAGAACCTCTGTGTATGTAAAAGTTTAAGGATACTCAAAATCCTTATCACAAACAGGGTACTATTTGATATAAACTGTACACATTATCTAGTATATTTTAAGCCATTTCTTGTTTACTTACAATGTTGAATATACTTTTCATATTATTAGATAGTTGTTATATTGTTTTGTTTCAGGAAAAATGACCAGGAAATGTCTACATATATTTGGTACAAATGACATTTAATCTTATTTATTATGGTGAGTTAAAAATGGATGCAGAACTCATGGATAAAGAGGGCTGATCAGATAGATAGATAGATAGATAGATAGACAGATATTTTAAGTACTATAAATACAATACAACTTTCTACATGGCAGGAACTTTAAATTTAGAACATAGACATTCATTACACCCTTTATCAAAGTCTTATCTATAAACCAGTGTTGTGTCGTAGTAGGTGAAAACTCCAACTGGCGCCGACATCACATGTAGGCACTGGCTCAAGTATGGGCTGTTTCTCTTCTGATCTATCTCTCTGCTATTGCACCTGGGAAAGCAGGGGAAGATGTCCCAAGTGTTTGGGCCCCTGCCTCCATGTGAGAGACCTGGAAGAAACACCTGGCTCTTGGTTTTGGATCGGCTGAGCTCCAGACTTTTGACCATTTAGTGGGAGTGAACAAGCAAATGGAAGACCTTTCTCTCTGTCTCTTCCTCTACCTGTTAACTCTAGTTTTAAAATAAAAAAATAATTTTTAAAAAATTCTTACCTATTGGTATGACTCTTAGCACTATTTTGCTGTGGCAATAAATATGTGGTTCAGAAAACATATTTATCTTAGTTTCTAGAAGCTTTCCATAGAGAAAAGACATTTAGGGATGCACAATTTCCAAACATGATTATCTATGGATAAAGTTTGGAAAATCATTGCAAATTAGTTTATTAAATTATCATAAAATTATTGCTACTTAATTATTCATGGAATCTTGACATGAGAGTCATCACATCACATCCAGATAATTCTACTAAACATTATGCAGAATATATCCACCAAATTTGATGGACAAAGAGAGTCAGAATCTGGAGGGAAAGCAAATGAGAAGTAACTCTTTTCTCACATGAAAATACCAGGGAGTATATAAAATATAACATATTGTAAAGGCTTCAAAAACTGAAATTTCTGATTTACAAGTTTATTTCCCAAAGACAACCATTATTATGATTTAGTGAACATACTTCAAAAATTGTTTTCTGTATCCTTATCTCAAATTTTCTGCTTTATATTCCAAAAATATTAATATAAAATGAGAATATCACTAATTTCTGGCCAACTGACAACAATTCTAGGAAGTTCACATTAGCACCTCAGGTTCCATAATTTACTAGAATGATTCAAACACTGAGAAGTTAGGGAAGCACTGTACTAAGCTTCATAGTAGTTTTGTTGTGAAGCATTCAAATCAAGACCAGCAAAAAGAAGACCTACAGATGGCAAGGTTGAAGAGGGTATGAAACACAATATTTCTGTATCATCTCCCTGTGGAGTCAGAATATGTCACCTTTCCAGTTTATACATAAGAGTCATCAATCATAAAGCATACCCAAGCTTCCAGTTTCTGGAGTTTTTAACTGGAGTTTTTCTTTACTTTTCATTGTGTTTTATTATACAGGTATGATTGATCAAATTCTTAACCACAGGATTAACTTGATAACTAGCCCGGTATCGAAGGTAGGGGGTTGAACTGATATCACATGGATGAAAATTCCAACACTGGAGTTGCACAATTGGTCTTTGTGGTGTAGACAGTTCCATTCTACAACTACTGAGATTCCAACCATGAGTAATGCGATTATCATGAACTCAGATTTGGCCCAGAGGCCTACTATGAATGACTTAGAAGCTCAATCTCAGAACCCGGGGACAAAGATCAAACAAAATCACTATCATACAAAATTACACCACACTTTTTGCTTCATTTTTAAAAGAAAATTGTTGAAGTAACATATTATGCTCAGAAGAAGTCAATGGATCTTAACTATAATCTCAATTTCAATCAGACTAAACGAAAGTTCAATGGGTGTTTTAGAATAGCCTATTATAGTTATCACATTAATGGTAGATAGCACACTAATTCATAAGTATGTCAATAACTTCTCACTTTGGAAATATTCATATGTATGTGGTCTAATTGAGCATGGTCAAAAGAGTAAATCAATCTGATTCACTACAGTCCATTTTTATAACCCGCTGACCATGAAGAAGTCACAAATACCAACCTCATTATTTATAGAATCATTTTACTAAGAAAAGAAACTTTGTTTTTATAATTCGACCAAACATGGTATTCAGAAAAAATGTAAAGTGAACCTCTATAATTCCAAATATATTAAGACTATTTGAATGGAAATAAATCATTTAGGTTGTAATTTTTTCATTTAAAATTATAATGAGGGGAAATACTGGCTTATATGAAATCTAAAGATAATTTAGCCACATGAGCCTTTATTATATTTTTAAACATTATATCCATATTTTTTATTTTTTAAATATTTAATTATTTATTTGAAATGTTGAGTTACAGAAGGAGAGAAAGGGAGATACCGAGAGAAAGAGGTCTTTCAACCCTTGGTTCATTCCCCAAGGCAGCAGTGGTAGGGGCTGGACGGAACAATGCCAGGGGCCAGGAACTTCTTTCAGGATTTTCAAGTGGGTGTAGGGGCCCAAGCACTTGGGCTATCCTCTGTTGTTTTCCCAGGTACATTAGCAGGGAGTTGGAGTGGAAGTGAAGCAGCAAGGAATCAGTGCCCTTTTGGGATGCCAACACTACAGGCAGAGGCTTTACCCACTACCCCACAGTGCCAACCCCCATAAATAGTTGTACTATATTTTTTTTAACATTGTAAGGTAATGACTAGATTACCAAGATTTGTGACATGGAGATTTGGTCTCTTTCTTTTTCTTTCATTATTTCTGCAAACCTGAGAAACTATAACAAAAAATATCCAATACATATTTTCAATTAGTGACTGTAATGGAAAGGAAAAAAAATTGATTTTAATATTTCATATCTCTTTTTAACTAAAGTGCGTAAAATTGCATCTGTCTCTTAGTTTGGACAGAATTTCATTATTTCATATTTCAAAGCCTAAAAACATCAACCTAGATAATCAAAAGTGTTGCATTAATTTAAATATTTAATGATTACTATAATCTGTAGATAAATACCATTACGATCAAAATCATGTTATTATTCCCAATGTGTACATTAAAAAGGCTGAATAGCAATAGGTGAAAACTTAGGAATCATCAGTTATTTTTATTTTTGATGATATTTTTAATGTTCACAATGTGAATTGGAGTTTGAAGACATGGATGAGAAAATACACATCTCTTGTTTGTTTTCCATGTGTCTTATCTGTTCATTTTGTATAGTGACAGTAGTAATATTATTTGATTGCTTCATTTCTCTCAGGTAACAAATAAATCTGATCTTAGAAAACGGCAATGGCATACTAAGATAATTTAGTGAAAATTATAACACAATTTTCAATATTGCATTCAGAAGTTATATGTTACCCTGGCCAACACAAAATTCATACATTTGAGAACCATGATTACACATCCATGTTGCTCTAAGGTGACTGATAGCTACATTACACTCCAGTCAACACATAGAAAAGGATGAGATAAGAACATGGCCACTAAGGTCACACTAATTCTGGACAGTGACAGCTTGTATAAAATAGGGAAGGAGGAAATAGTATCCTGATACTCTGATTAACCCCATCTGCCTCACATTTGCAATTAAAATTATATACAGTCTCATCTGCTGATTATTTTTAGAGACAAAATGTCATAAAATCCTAGGTACAGCCATGTCCCTGGCCACTGCTGAAGAATCTGATACCTACTTGCAAGGAGAAAGGACAAATTGAAAAACAATGTAGAGGGAAAAATCACAAAACTTGCTGATATTTTCCAGCATTTATATGCAGCTTGTCTGAAGATGGTTCAACAAATAAACTTCAACGTTATGTGAACTAATAATTTCTTCTTAAAAATGAGTTATGTGGTTTTGGTTTTCTGTCCATAATAAGTAGTAGACCTATGAATGACAATGCTGCTGTGGGAGTACTGTAAAAATTTACAGCAAACATTCAGAAACATGTTAGGCTATAAACTTGATATACAAATACATGATAAAACTTTTCCATTGTTCAGTTTTCTAAGCATAGAAATGCATTAACATTATTAAAATAGCACATTTCAGAGTGTTTAGTATATGTCAGACAATAAGCTAAGTACCATATATATATATATATATATATATATATATATATATATTGAAAGGCAGAGTGGACCGTGAGAGAGACAGAGAGAAAGGTCTTCCTTTTCCGTTGGCTCACCCCCAACTGCCGCTGTGGCCAGCGCATTGCGGCTGGCACAGAGCGCTGATCTGAAGCCAGGAGCCAGGTGCTTCTCCTGGTTTCCATGCCGGTGCAGGGCCCAAACACTTGGGCCATCCTCCACTGCACTCCCAGGCCACAGAAGAGAGCCGGACTGGAAGAGGAGCGATCGGGACAGAATCTGGTGCCCCGACTGAGACTGGAACCTGGTGTGTCGATGCCGCAGGCGAAGGATTAGCCTATTAAGCCGCAACACTGGCCAATACCATATATTTTTAATATTGCTAATTCTCACCTCAATCATATGAAAATGGTGCTATTTGTAGCACATTTACAGAAGAAGAAATTGCGGAACAGAAAGTTAATTTACTTGCTCAATGAACACCCTTATCAAGGAAGAGACTGAGATGCACATGTTTCTCTTTTCACTCCAGTGCCACAGCTCCTATAACTCAAGTATTATCCCAGCAAAGACCACTGAGATGTTTCTTCTGGCATTAGAAATGTTTGATCATCTTAACCTGAGACTAGATATTAGAAATTTTGTCTTGGCTGGCACCGCGGCTCACTTGGCTAATCCTCCACCTGCGGTGCTGGCACCCCAGGTTCTAGTCCCGGTTGGCGCACCAGATTCTATCTCGGTTGCTCCTCTTCCAGTCCAGCTCTCTGCTGTGGCTCAGGAAAGCAGTGGAGGATGGCCCAAGTGCTTGGGCCCTGCACCTGCATAGGAGTTCAGGAGGAAGCTCCTGGCTTCGGATTGGCAGTGTGCCGGCCGCAGCACACTGGCTGTAGCAGCCATTCAGGGGGTGAACCAACGAAAAGGAAGAGCTTTCTCTCTCTCTCTCTCTCTCTCTCTCTCTCTCTCTGACTTTGCCTGTCAAAAACATTTACCTCATTTTATTCTAAATATTAAATATAATATTTGCTTCTATCATATGATCATATGAGAAGGACAGGCTAATCATTGGGATTCAATCTGCAATAAGATATTTCATTTTCTACAGAAAGGTTTCTGTATGAAAGGCATTAAAAAGTGTAAATTATTTTTATTTATTTAAGGATAGTTGGAAATCATATGTAATATAATTGATGATAATTTGAAATCATATTTTACATTCATTTATCTAGATTAGGAACATAATGATACTTCCACCCTAACCTCTCCCCTGTCCATGCTCTCATCCTTCCTCCTCCTGCTTCACTTACTACATCTCTTAATTTCTACAGTGACTTACTCTCAGTTTATTTCATATTCATAAGATTAATTCTATACTGGCCACCACCATGGCTCAATAGGCTAATCCTCCACCTGCAGTGCTGGCACACCGGGTTCTAGTCCCGTTCAGGGTTCCGGATTCTGTCCTGGTTGCCCCTCTTCCAGGCCAGCTCTCTGCTGTGGCCCGGGAGTGCAGTGGAGGATGGCCCAAATTCTTGGGTCCTGCACCCGCATGGGAGACCAGGATAAGCACCTGGTTCCTGGCTTCGGATCAGCGTGGTGCACCGGCCACAGTGTGCCTACTGCAGCAGCCATTGGGGGGTGAATCAATGGAAAAGGAAGACCTTTCTCTCTGTCTCTCTCTCTCACTGTCTACTCTGCCTGTTAAAAATAAATAAATAAAATAAAAAAATAAAAAAGATTAATTCTATGCTTAGTAGAGAGTTCAACAAATAATAATAAGAAAAAAGCACTCTTGTTCAACAATATAGATAAAAGTTGTAAACAATTATTAAATCCCCAAATGTAAATTTCACTCTTATACATTACACTTTTGGTACTCTATTAGTAACCACAATCATGGAAAACATGGTGTTTGTCTTTTGGGGGCTGATTATTTCACTAAGTACAATGGTTTTCAGTTGCATTCATTTTTTTGCAAAGACAGAATTTCATTAATTTACAGCTGAGCATCATATCATCAAGTATATATATATATATATATAATTATATATATATATATAATTTCTTTATTCAGTCATCAATGATGGACATTGGGTTGAATCCATTTCTTAGACATTGTGAATTGATCTGCAATAAACAAAGGGGATATGCCTAACTCTTTCATATGCTGATTGCATTTCCTTTGGGTAAATTCCCACTAGAGCTGGATCATATGAAAGATCTACTTTCAGGTTTCTGAGGTATCTCCATAAATTATTCTACAATGGCTGCAGCAGTTTACATTCTCACCAACAGTGGATTAGGATATCTTTTTCACCACATCTTCACCAACATTTATTGTTTGTGGATTTCTGTATGAGAGCCATTCTAACTAGGAAGAGGAAGAACTTCATTGTGGATTTTATTTGCATTTACCTGATGGTTAGTGATCTTGAGCACTTTTTACATGTGTCTGTTGGTCAATTGAATTTTCTCTTTTGAAAAATGCCTGTTCAAGTCCTTTGTCCATTTCTTAACTGGATTGTTTTTTGGTTCTTGCTGAGTTTCTTGAGTTCTTTATCAGTTGCATAGTTTGCAAATATTTCCTCCCATTCTGTTGGTTGTCTCTTCACTTTACTGAATGTTTCCTTTGTAGTGAAGATGGTTCTTAACTTCATGTAATACAATTTGCCTATTTTTGCTTAAATTGTCTGTGCTTCTGGCATTTTTTCTAAGGACCCTATTCCTATTCCAATGTGTTGCAGAATTTCTGGAGTTTCCCCACTGTTCGCCTTTAGTAATTTATTGTATCAAGTAATAGATCCAGATACTTGAAAACTTCTAGTAGAATTTTGTATAAATTGTAAGGTAAGGGTCTTTTTTTCATATTCTGTACATTGAAACACAATTTTCCAAGAATCATTTATTTAAGGGACTATCTTAGCTATTAATAAAATGGAATCATCTCCCTAAACTTTTCTTGGCTTACTCAAAGTCAGGTGATCAAATATACCAATCACAAGCATTGGCTCATTCCCATCCTAATGGGATTTGCTGCTCCTATTTCCTTACATCTGTAAATCTATATAAGTCCTTTTATCCTAGTATAGGGTGTTGTTCTCTCTGTGAATGGGGAGGGAGCTGTCAGGTTTCCCCCATCCAGCAGTAAACCATTTCCCTGATGCTGGTATTTGGCATATTTTGTGGTGGCCTTTACTTTCACTTACTCCAGGGGTTAATTATAGCTCCTTTCTCAAAGAGTAGTTGGATGTTGATGTGTGGATTGATTTCCAGACTTTCTATTCTGTTCCTTTGGTCTATATGGCTATTGTTGTGCCAGTACCAAACTCTTTTGATTAACTGTGTGTAGTATGTCTTGAAATCTGCTGTTGTGATGTGTCTTCCTTCGTTTTTGTTGTTTAAAATTGCTTTAGCTACTCAGTATTTTTTGTGTTTCTACATGAATTTTAGCATCATTTTTTCTACATCTGAGATTAATGTCATTGGTATTTTGATTTGATTCACATCGAATCTGCAAATTGCTTCTCTTAGTAGGAACATTTTGATGACATTTATTCTTCCAATCCATGAACATGGGGGATTTTTCCACTTTCCTGTGTCATCTTCTATTTCTTTCTTTTCTCTATTCGTTTTTTTTAATATTTATTTAATGCTTTCTAATTCTCATTGTAGAGATCTTTGATGTCGTTTGTTAAATTTATTCCAAGTTATTTAATTTTGGTAGCTATCTGATTGGGATTGTTCTTAGAAGTCCTTTCTCAATCATGGTTTTGTCTGTGTACACAAAGACTGTTGATTTTTGTTTGCTAATTTTACATCTTGCCACTTTACAAGATAGTTTCTTATGAGATTCTCTTGTTTCCCTTATAGTTAGAATCATGTCATCTGCAAATAGGGATAATTTGACTATCTCTTTTCTAATGTTTATCCATTTGATTATATTTTCTTGCCTAATGGCTCAGGCTAAAACTTCCAGAAATATATTAAATAGCAGTGATGACAGTTGGAATCCTTGTCTGGTTCCAGATCCTAGCAGAAATGCTTCCAACTTTTCCCCATTCTCTAAAATACTTGTTGTGAATTTGTTATAAATTGTATGATTATTCACATATGTTGAAATGATCCCTTAATGTTTATATAATGCACTTCTTTATCTCATTTAACAGTTTAACATTTTTTTTTTCTGTTAAAGTCTATTTTGTCTGAAATTGGAATGGCTATACCTGCTTGTTTTTGCTTTTGGTAACATGGAATGATTTTTTTTTTCAGCCATTAAAGTTCAGTCAGCTTGTGTTGTAGGTGGTAAGGTGTGTTTCTTGCAGACAGTCAATGGATGGATCTTGTTTTTAATGCATTCAGCTAGTCTGTATCTTTTAATTGTAGAATTTTATCCACTTACATTCAAGGTAACTTTTGATATATAATGACTTAGCCCTGCCACTTTTCCCTAAATATCCCTACTGTTTATTTTGATTTCCTTTTTTCTTTTATTGGAAAATTTTATGCCTTTATTTTTTTCATAATGATGACTCTCTTTCTGTATTTCTGTGTGTGCAATATCCTTTGGCATAATTTTTAAGGGTGAATGAGTAGTGACAATTTTTTTTTCAATTTACGCTTGTTATGAAAGTCTTTATTACACCTTCAATCATAAATGAGAGCTCTGCATGGTACAGTAATCTAGGTCGACAGTTTTTTTTTTATTTTTCTTTTAAAACTTAGATTATATCTCTCTATTGTTTCCCAGCCTGTAAGATTTCTGATGAAAAATCAGCTGTGAGTCTAATTAGGGATCCTCTGAAAGTAATCTGTCATTTCTCTCATGCATATTTTAGAATCTTTTCTTTATCTTTTACTGTTGAAAGTTTTTACTAAAATGTGATGTGGTATAGAAATTTTCTGGTCATCTCTACTAGGAGTTTTATGTGATCCTGTACTTGGATGTCAATTTCTCCAAATTAGTGAAGTTTTCTGTATTATTTCACTGAATAGGCCTTCTTTTTATTAAATATTTATTGATTTTTATTTGAAAGGCAGATTCACAGAGAGCAGAGAGAAAGAGAGAGAGAGGACTTCTATCTGCTGGTTCACTCCCTAGATGGCCACAGTGGCTGGAGCTGCACCAATCTGAAGCCAGGAGCCAGGAACTTCTTCTGGGTCTCCCACGTTGGTGCAGGGGCACAAGGACTTGGGCCATCTCCACTGCTTTTCCAGGCCACAACAGAAAGCCATATTGGAAGTGGAGCAGCTGAGACTTGAATGGGAACCTATATGGGATGCCAGCACTGCAGGCAGCAGTCTTACCCACTATATCACAGTGCTAGCCCCATACATAGGCCTTCAAGTCAATTCTTTCTTTTTACACCTCAAGAAATCCTAAGACCCATATGCTAGGTCATTTGATAGTATCCCATAAATCTCAAGCATTGTTTTTAATTATTATAATTTCTTTTTCTGTTGGAGGGTATCTCTGTGATATTTCTAATGATTTGTCTTCTAGTTAGGATACTTTTTCTTCTGTTATGCCTTTCCACTGTATTTTTTATTTGACATATTAAATTTTTCATTTTTGGTATTTCAGTTTGATTGCTTTTCAATATCTCTCACAGGAGATTATTTTCTTCATGTTGTGTATGGATTTCAATAACTTTTGATTTTTCTTCTCATTGCTCATGAGTAACCCTATCATCAATCTTTGGAATTCTTTTCAGACATTTCTTAATTATCTTCATCTTCACAATCTAATATTGAAGAGTTGCTATGTTCTTTAGGGGAGTCATGTTGTCTTCCTTATTCTTGATTCTTGAATATCTGCATTTATTTATTGGAATTTATGGAAATACTTGTTGGTATTCTCCTCTGATGGCTTTTATCTTTGAATTATGCCTCTTTGGCTCAGTGAAGTTTTTGCTCATTTGGTGATTACTCAGAGGCATGTGCTGGGTGTGACCAAGTTATTTTACACTGTTGTCAGCATGGGAGAAAGTGTGGTCACCTCTGTTGGTGTAATCACATTCTCACCTCCTCCCTTCTAAGGTAGTCAATGCCTAGGCTCACCCACACTCCTGCATGAACCACACAGAGGATCTATGAAGGCCTCAGTTTGAGCACAGATCCTACTATAGTGTCCCAATCCTGGAAATCAGGCAGATTTCAGCCTAAGGTATAGGACAAAGTGATTTGGCACTCAGCTACATCCTGCACTCCATTGTGCGGTCACAGCATTCCCAAAGTCTCAGCACACAAGTTTTCCAGCATCACTGGGTGCAGAGGATCTACTCTGTCCCATTGTCTAGTCCTGTCTATGGAGACAACAGAGGCATTCCCAGAGCAGCTGCCTGTGGGTGCTCTGCCTTTGCAGTTTAAGCCCCAGAGCCAGTAATAAAGAAATGAATCTTCTTGAGGTAATGCATAAATATAACTCTAGCACGTATATTGATAGTTTTAGTAAAGTTTTGGCTTTAAATATCTCATTGATTAATATAAGTTGAACAGTTGAAAAAGTTTAGAAAAGGTAAAATAGCATGTTCTCTTATCAAGACATATAGACAAATGGGAAGAAGATAAATTTTAAAAATGAATTCTTGTATTAATATAATTTATCAATAATCAGCCACCAAATTTAGTGGTAAAGCAGAATTAATAAACAGATGTTTTTGTACATTCTTAGACGACTTACTAAGGTTTTTGAAAAATAAAGTTGTAGGCTGGCGCCGTGGCTCAATAGGCTAATCCTCCGCCTTGCGGCGCTGGCACACTGGGTTCTAGTCCTGGTTGGGGTGCCGGATTCTATCCCGGTTGCCCCTCTTCCAGGCCAGCTCTCTGCTGTGGCCAGGGAGTGCAGTGGAGGATGGCCCCAGTGCTTGGGCCCTGCACCCCATGGGAGACCAGGAGAAGCACCTGGCTCCTGCATTCGGATCAGCGTGGTGCACCGGCCACAGCGCGCCAGCCACAGCAGCCATTGGAGGGTGAACCAACGGCAAAGGAAGACCTTTCTCTCTGTCTCTCTCTCACTGTCCACTCTGTCAAAAAAATAAAGAAAAAAAGAAAAATAAAGTTGTAGTACACAAAATGTCTATAAGCATTGAAGTTTTAAATGAAATCTAGAATTACTTAAACCATTTAGATAATTTTATAATCTGAATAAAATATTAAAAATATTTTGTATTTTTATTGGGTTAAGATTAATATGTAAAATATTCATTTTATGTATGCAATTTGATTACTTTGGACAGACACATATAACTGTTGGAACATCAGCACAATCATTACACTAAACATCCCCATCACCTCCTAAAATTTTCTTATTTTCTTTTGTATTTGTGTGTTTTCTAAGAAGACGTGGTTCTGTCTCTCTAACTACATATGTATAGAAGATCTCTGAAACATATACATCATGCATAAAAAGGAACTGTCTGTCCATTGTACAATACCATTTCCCCTGAATCTGGTTTCCAGCAACCACATGTTCTATTCCATTTCTACAGTGAACACAGAGTGTCCTCTGGATATGTACGTAAGGGAGGAACTGCTCAATTATATAGTATTTCTATTGTTAATCTATTGAGGCAAGTCTACACTGTTTGGTATAGGGACTTCCCCTTCTGCATTCCTAGCAAAAAATTGGAAGATATATATTGAGTGAGTTGAGCAACAATGACGGACATATTTATTGCTTCCCAACAAGTGATGAAAACACTACTCAAGTGAAATACTCAATGAATTTAAGCTTCTCTTTAATTTTGTTTTTCATGTGGAAATGAAGATAGAATATTTTAGCAGGAATATTAGTGATATATTTCATTTGTGTTTGACAGGGAGAGTATAAACAATGTACATTTTTTAATAATGTAAGGTCTCCAATTTCTCCAGTTTCTTCCTGACAGTTTTTATCTTTTTTTTTTTTTGGAATAGTCATTCCAAATATGTTAACTGGAATGTCATTGTGGTTTTGATGGATATTTCTCTAATGATTTGTAGTGGTGAACACAATTTTATAAATATTTTGGCATTTTCTGTCATTTTTGAAGATATATCCATTTAAATACTCTCCATTTTTTTTTCAATTGGATTGTCACTGAGTTCTAGGATGTTCTTAGGTATTTTGAATATCAACCCCTTATCTGATGGTTGGCAAGCAGTTGTTTCCATTCCTTACATTCCCTTTACATTTTGTTGTCTGCTTAAATGAGCATAAGCTTTGCACTTTTTTTTTTGTTTTCATTTTGCTGCCTGTGGTTTTATGATAAATACAAGAAATAGTTACCAAAATTAATGTTAAGAATGTTTATTCTATGTTTCCTTCAAGTAGTTTTATAATTTCAGATGTTATTTTTCAAATAAGCAGAAAGATAGTCATAAAAAGCATGTGAAACTCCAGAAGAACTGAAATAGCCAATATAACTTCAAAAAAGAATGAAATTGGAGGCTCTGCATTCCCTGTTTACAAAATCAATTGCTAAGCTTCATTAATTAAAATATATATAGTTTAAAAGATATGCTTAGGCCAATGCAATAGCGTTGAGTTTCCATGAACAACCCATATATGTACAATAAACTTCAACAGGAGTACCAAAAATATACAATGGAAAGTCTTTCTACAAATGGGATTGAGAAAGCTTAATTTTATAACTAGTATTATAAAATTTACACCACTCAGAAATAAATTACACTAAAGACTGCACAGATCCTTTTTGTGGTCCTGGGGACAGAGCAGATGAATATTATACCCACAGGGGCCAGAGCTCAGAGCTCAGTACTGTGTTCAACTCTGCTCAGCTATGCAGATTTACTTCCCTTCTGAATAAGAGAGAGAGAGAGAGAGAGAGAGAGAGAGAGAGAGAAATTAATTATACCTAACCTAGGTGTATAACCTTTGGCACACCCTTAACCCTGAAGAACCTAACAGAGCTTGTGGCCACACCCATCACAAACCTCTAAGGATCCATCAAAAGCAGACAATCCACTTAATCTAGGGACATAGTATACAAGAAAACCCACCAAAGAATATAACCACAATGCCAAACAACAAATGCAGAAACCAAGGAAACAATAACAAGGAAGACATCATGATGCTCCCAAATAAACTAGACACCCCAATTCAAGATTATGAAGAGGATGAGATAGAAGAAATGCAAGATATGGATTTCAAAAAAATTATGATAATAACATCTAGAAGTTCTCAAAAACAAATTTTTGAACTACAAAAATTCTTTACTGGACAGGATAGAAAATCTCTTTCATGAAAATGAAATCTTAAGGAGGAATCAAAATGAAATGCAGAAACTAGTAAAACATGAAATTGTGATAGTGAAGAGAAATCATAATGAAATGAAGAATTCAATAGATCAAATGACAAACACATTAGAGAGCCTTAAAAACAGAATAGGTGAAGCAGAAGAGAGAATATCGGACTTAGAGGACTGAACACAGGAAAGTGTACAGTCAATCCAAAGAAATGAAGAGGAAATTAGAAATCTAAAAAATATTGTCGGGAATCTACAGGATACTATTAAAAAACCAACATTTGGGTTCTAGGAGTTCCTGAAGGCATGGAGAGAGAGAAAGGATTAGAAGGCCTTTTTAGTGAGATACTAGCAGAAAACTTTCCAGGTTTGGAGAAGGATAGACACATCCTAGAACAGGAAGCTCATAGAACCCCGAATAAAAATGACCAAAAGTGATCCTCACCATGACACATTGTAATCAAACTCACCACAGTGAAACATAAAGAAAAGATACCAAGATGTGCAAGAGAGAAACGTCAGATTACTCTCAGAGGATCTCCAATTAGACTCACAGCAGACTTCTCATCAGAAACCCTACAGACTAGGAGGGAATGGCAAGATATAACCCAAGTACTAAGAGAAAAAAAACTGCTAGCTCAGAATATTATATCCTGCAAAGCTCTCATTTGTGAATGAAGATGAAATAAAGACCTTTCACAGCAAACAGAAATTGAAAGAATTTCTCACCACTTGTCCAGCCCTGCAAAAGATGCCTAAAGATGTACTACACACAGAAACACAGAAACACGGCAATCAATATGAAAGAAAGTAAAGGAAGAAAAACTCCCAGTAAAAGATTACAGGAAGTTCAAAGCATATATTAGAAAATATCTTTGGGAAAATGGCAGGGCATAATTACTCCTTCTCAATAGTCACATTGAATGTTAATGGCCTCAACTCTCCAGTTAAAAGGCACAGACTGGCTGAATGGATTAAAACACAAAACCCATCTATTTTATGCTTACAAGAAACACATCTTTCCAACAAAGATGCATGCAGACTCAAAGTGAAAGGTTGGAAAAAGATATTCCATGCCAACAGAAACCAAAAATGCTGGCATAGCCATTAATATCAGAAAAAAATAAACTTTAACACAAAAACTGTTAAGAAAGAAAAAGAAGGGCACTATATAATGATTAAGGGTTCAATTCAACAGGAAGATGTAACTTATAAATGTATATGCACCTAATTACAGGGTAGCGGTTTATTTAATATGTTAAAGGACAAAAAGGGAGACTTAGACTCCAATACAATAGTACTGGGGGACTTCAATACTCTACTCTCAGAAATAGACAGATCAATAGGACACAAGATCAACAAGGAAACAGAAGATTTAATCAACACTATAGCCCAAATGGATCTAACAGATATCTACAGAACTTTGAATCCTACAACTAAAGAATTTATTCTTCACAGCAATGCATGGGACCTTCTCTAGGATTGACCACATACTAGGCTATAAAGCAAGTCTCTGCAAATTCAAAATAATTAAAATCATATGATGCAGCTTCTCAGACCATAAAGGAATGAAGGTGGAAATTAGCAACTCAGGAATCCCTAGAGAGTATGCAAACACATGGAGACTGAATAATATGCTCCTGAATGAACAGTGGGCCATAGAATAAATCAAAAGAGAAATCAAAATCTTTCTGGAAGTTCATATCAAAACTTATGAGATACAGCAAGAGAGGAAATCCAAATGGCCAACAGACACAAGAAAAAATGTTCAGGATCACTAGCAATCAGAGAAATGCAAATCAAAACCACAATGAGGTTTCACCTCATCCAAGTTAGAATGGCTCACATTCAGAAATCTACCAACAACAGATGCTGGAGAGGATGTGGGGAAAAAGGGACACTAACCCACTGTTGCTGGGAATGCAAACTGGTAAAGCCACTATGGAAGTCAGTCTGGAGTTTCCTCAGAAACGTGAATATAACCCAGCCATACAACCCAGCCATCCCACTCCTTGGAATTTACCCAAAGGAAATTAAATTGCAAACAAAACTGCTGTCTGCACCTTAATGTTTACTGCAGCTCAATTCACAATGGCTAAGTCCTGGAATTATCCTAAATGCCCATCAACAATAGACTGGATAAAGAAATTATGGGAAATATACTCTATAGAATAATATACAGCAGTAAAAAAAAACATGAAATCCAGTCATTTACAACAAAATGGATGAATCTGGAACACATAATTCTGGGTGAAATAAGCCAGTCCCAAATGGACAAATATCATATGTTCTCCCTGATCGGTGACAACTGACCCTAGCACCAAAAAGGAAATCTGTTCAAGTGAAATAGACACTATGAGAAACATTGACTTGATCAGGCCTTGTCTTGACTGTTGATGGACAACTTAATAATTTATCCCTTTTAGTATTTTTTTGTCCTACTTAATACTATTGGTTGAACTCTGTAATTAACATACAATTATTCTCAGTTAATCATATTTGTATTTAGTTTTATATATGTATATTTAAGAAGATCCCTAGATTCTATCCACTATTATATAATTAATAATTCATATCAACCTATGAATTACATTAGATTCATCTAAGAACACAACTTGGACTGGGCCAAGTCACAGTTAAGAGCCCAAAATTCAGTCAGGGTCTCCAAGATGGTTAACAGTGACTCAAGTACTTGAGCCAGCGCCTGCTGACTTCTAGAGTGCACGTTAGCAAGAAACTAGAATGGGGAGTGGATCCAGGACTCCAGTCAATCCAGGCACTCCAGTAAGGGATGTGAGCATTCCACACAACAACCACTGCCAAATGCCCATCTCATGAAAAGATTTATATTTCTGATGGATTGAAAACTAAACTTGAAAGTAATGACAATCATTTTATCACAGGTAAGTGGAGGCAATTGGGAAGCAACACAATTTTTAGTGTATTCGAAAGGCATAGAGACAGTGATGAAATGACTCAAGAATATTAATGGAACACTTGAATCTTACTTTGTTAAACCACGGATTATCTCTAGATATTTCAGCTGCATGCAGACTATATTCTTTCTTTAATTTTGATTTTCGTTAGGTTGTTCTATCAGTTGAAGCTAAAATTCATATGGATTGCTTTCCCTTTCTCTCTGTCTCTCTGTCTCTCTGTCTCTCTCTCTCTCTCTCTCTCTGTCTCTATCGCAGTCCAGATACCCTCATATAGAAAATCACACAAAAAATCAATATATTCCAAAATGAGTAATGCAGTCACATAGGTTTGCATATGTGTTTTTTTGTGTGTGTGGAATAATAGCTAAACATTACTTATTGCAACTCATCATTTACAGTTTTAATTTGGTAAATTACAATAAAGTTGATTCTTTTTTTATTATTTTAAATTTCCACCAACCAACATGTAGTTCCTTATCTGGTGTTCCTTTGCTGACTGAATGTTACCAATATTTTAAGTTTTCTTTTGGTAAGCAAAAGCAAAGCCTATAATTCATATGTGTATATCAACAGTTTCTATTTTACTAGGCTATTTGTCTATCGATAATCTTAGATTTATGTTATTATTTTTTCTCAAATATTTTAAGATGATATAGTTATCATTTATTAATCATGGTGACAAAAAAGTCCCTCTGTCAACTTTTGTTTATTCATAAAGTATTCTGTAACATAAGTGGTTTTTTGCTTAATGTGAAGCTTTGTAACATCTGATTGCATTTCAGAATTGGGAATTCAAAAAAACTATATTAAGTATACAACCTAAGAAATAATCATGTAAGAATTGTTTGATCATAAGCTAGGACTGAACAGAATAAATACTTGAAGCAAAAAATAAAGCACAAGAAAGAAAAATATGAAAACTATTTGCAATAAGTGTGACAATTTTGTACATGTTCATTATATCAACAATTCCTAGAAATAAAATATGATTGAAAGATTAAGAGGTAATCATGAAAGATTATAAAAATGTATGTGTGCATAAATCTATGTGTGTAAAAAACTCCAATTTTTGAGGAAGTATAAAAAAACAAGAAATATAAAAGACTAAAACAGAGAAACCTGCATAAAATTTCTGGTAAGATTTGGAAAGCATCCATAAAGTTACTTGTATGGAAATATGCATAACAATTGGCCAAGCAATTCAACCTCTGAGAATTTGTCCCAAAGGAAAAATTTAATAACTTTATGACATGCTTATACAATATATTAGTTGCAACATTGTTTTTATAAGCAGAATACTTTAAAACAGCCAAAATTGATTACATATATTTATATCCATAAAATGGAAAACTGCCATAGATCAATTTGATTTGATGTGAAAATAGGGCAAATTTTACATGAAAATCTATTATGTGATAGAAAATGACTATATCTTATATCTTAAGGCATTAGATGTAATATACCTTTCTTTTTTTTTCTTTTCTCTCTTTCTTTTTTTTTTTTTTTTTTTTTTTTGATTGAGACATATTCTTATAGACAGAGAGAGGGAGAGACAGAGAGAGAAAAGTCTTTCATCAGCTGGCTTACTGCCCAAATGGCAGCAAGGCTGGAGCTGAAGCCCGGAGCCATGAACTTCTTCATGGGTGCAGGACCCAAACACTTGAGCCATCTTCCACTGCTTTCTGAGGCTATAGCAGAGAACAGGATCCAAATAAGAACAACAGGGACATGCACCTGCATCCATGCAAGATGTTGCACCACAGGTAAAGGTACAGCCTACCACAACACAGGGCCAGCCCCCAAGATAAATATCCATGTGGATTAAAAGTATTTAATACAATTTAGTAGATTCATGCTAGAAATTATCTGTTAATTTTCCAAAAGGAAAATTTTAACATTTGTCATTACATATCTTGAAGATATTCTTTTTTCTCCTTCCTTCTTTCCCTCCTTCCTTCCTTCCTTCCTTCCTTCCTTCCTTCCTCCCTCCCTCCCTCCCTCCCTCCCTCCCTCCCTCCCTCCCTCCCTTCTCTCTCTCTCTCTCTTTCTTTCTTTCTTTCTTTCTTTCTTTCTTTCTTTCTTTAAAGACAGGAACAGGCCAGCACTGTGGCTCAACAGGCTAATCCTCTGCCTTGCGGCGCCGGCACACCGGGTTCTAGTCCCAGTCGGGGTGCCGGATTCTGTCCCGGTTGCCCCTCTTCCAGGCCAGCTCTCTGCTGTGGCCTGGGAGTGCAGTGGAGGATGGCCCAAGTCCTTGGGCCCTGCACCTACATGGGAGACCAGGAGAAGCACCTGGCTCCTGCCATCGGATCAGCACAGTGCGCCAGCTGCAGCTCGCTGGCCGCGGCGGCCATTGGAGGGTGAACCAACAGCAAAGGAAAACCTTTCTCTCTGTCTCTCTCTCTCTGTCCACTCTGCCTGTCAAAAAAAAAAAAAAAAAAGACAGGAACAGTTTCAAAGACAGAGAGAAGGATAGAGCACCCTTTATTCCATCTGCTGATCCACTCCTATGCTCACAATAACTTGAGCCACCACTGGGTGATTCTTAGTATGTACCTCAGCAGGAAGCTGGACTTGAGAGTGGATCTAGTCAGTGAACCCATGAACTCTGATATTGGAGGTGGACCTTCCCAATTCACATCCTAACTGGTACATCAAATGTTTGACCTGAAGATGATGTTTTTAACAAATGAAAAAGTTTATTTTTATAATAAAACAGTTTTAAAGCCATTTCCATTTTTGAGATATCATGAGAGCAGCTGTGACTAATTCTGGGAAGAGCAAGAATAGGAGAAAGTACAGAAACAAAAATTGGCAGAAGTGGTTTAAAAATAATCCAGTTACTTAATAATGATATACTTCTTCCAGTGGACTGTGCCTTCTTTTCATGACACTTTCTCCTCCTCACGCGTCAATGTGTTAATTACTTTGCTTTTGTCTTTTTTTTTTTTTTTTTTTTGTGATTGCCGCTGCCTTTCATTGTTCTATTTCCCCAAGCTAAACTTCAGCATTTCCTATCTGTGTCACATACTTCTAATTTGCATCTCAAGTTGGCACTAAAATGACACCTCTTTTGTCATTTTTTTCAAAAGCATCATTTAACTTTTTTCTTTATTTTTCATTCTTTAATCTCATTTTTATTCAAAATTAGTTTTATTTCATAAGAAAATCTGGAAAAGCACCTAAATTTGTGCTCATTTTTTAGAAATTGGAAGTATGTATTTCAGGTTAATATTCTCATGTGTCTATACACTAATGTAATTGGTCAGTCCTGAAAATTCTGATTTATTTTTAACTTAAAATGCAAGACTAAATTATTAAAAGGTCATCAGTCTGAATCAGTATATTAGTGCTATCTACTTCTCTTGTAGCACAAAATAATCTGTTCCTTTTTATCCTTATTATTCAAGAAAGTTCATGATACTATTTTAAACAAATGTATAAACATTAAAATATTTGAAAGAAACAAAGTGGATATGAATTCCAGTTTCTTCTCTCACAGCACCTAGGTTACATTATGCTAAAAATGAGTAGGGCTGAGCTCCAAAACCTGAAAGTATCCAATGATAGTCTTCCACCTTGTGCAGGGATCCAAGCACTTAGGCCATCTTCCCCTGCTTTCCCATGCCATAGCAGAGAATTGGATTGGAAAAGGGGCAGCTCGGACATAAAGCAGTGCCCATAGGGGATGCCGGCACCACAGTGCTGGCCCCATCACAAATATATTTAATATGTCTTGTCTCACTTGCTTGAAAGAAAGTATGAATATGTTGATTTATTAAAGATCAATTACTGTTCCTCAAGACTACTTTGAACAACTTCATCATGTTATAGCAATAAACAAGTAATGCATTGAATGAAATAACAATCAAACAAAAAACATAATTTGAGCATTCAAAATAAGATGCAATAATTAACTGGCCAACATAAAATGAGAGATATAGAACTTCCCGGTTAACAATCTTGAATCAATATAAAAGTGATGTAGGGGGCTGGCGCCGTAGCTCACTTTGTTAATCCTCTGCCTGCGGCTCTGGCATCCCATATGGGCGCCAGGTTCTAGTGCTGGTTACTCCTCTTCCACTCCAGCTCTCTGCTATGGCCCAGGTGCTTGGGCCCCTGCACCTGCATGGGAGACCAGGAGGAAGCACCCAGCTTCTGGCTTCAGATAGGCACAGTGCCAGCCATAGCGGCCATCTGGGGACTGAACCAATGGAAGGAAGACCTTTCCCTTTGTCTCTCTCTCACTGTCTGTAACTCTACCTGTCAAATAAATAAATAAAAATCTTTTAAAAAAAGTGATGTAGGCTGAAACAGAGGTGACATATTTCATATATCGCTCACCCCAGCTATGTATTGTGTATATAATTTGTTTTTACTCATCTAAAGTCATTAGAAATTAGAACACATGCATCATAAATTTATAATCATAATCACTATGCTGATTCATAACAGTAACTTTAAATTATTAATAGCAATATAATTAAAGCATATGATATAATTTTATGTGGTGCTTCTAATGTTTATCATGAGTAAGATTGTAAATCATAGGTAATAATGAAATAGCAGAAATAAGAAAGAACTAAAATAGCTCATAGGATGCAAAAAAGTAACAAACTTTTATATTTTAAACTATGTTGATATAATATCCTAATGAATTATGCTTCCATTTTCCTGTAATAGTAAAAAGACAAGAACTTACAATGATAATTACTACGTTTTATTTAGAAAAAAATGACAAAACTAATTAAAGATTTATTTCTGTTTGCCAAACCATGTCATACTGAAAAAATATTGTGAGCAATATAAACAGATGTTATTTGTATATATGCCTTAATGAAATACATTTTGAAAATTTTGATTTAAAGTTACATAAATATTACAGAGACTTTCAGATGTCTAAAACTTTCAATTGGTGCTGAATTGTCTGACAATGCTTCATGCCCCATTCGTTTAGTTGATCAGCTGTCCTTTCACCACTCATTGAAAACTCAGCAACAAAACTCACTATTAACTACTAATTATTATTCCATTAATGAAATACTTCTTTTTCTTAGGTGAGACAACTACAATGCAGAAAGTTAAGCTTTATTAAACATCTAAAATTTGCATATAGAGATGATTGAGGACATCTGCCCATGCATCAATTTGTTAAAATTTATGTACAATGTTAAGGCCAAATGTGTTACTTTCTTGCATTATGTATTGATGAAACTTGCCTTAAAACTCTGAGAATTTTCAATATGCTGAAAACAAATTAAAATCAATTCTGTAAAATTTGTCAAGCTTGAGTCTTTATTAGAATTACTAATTATCTGTATCATTTGATTGAGAAGACATAAGACTCTAAGCACAGCAAGGGGTATGTAACACCATTAACTGTCTCTCCCTCTAGATATAGCAAGTGATGTGTAGACATAAACTCAGCAGGAACCATCTTTATAACCATGCCCTGAGGGGAACTGGAGGGTGCTTGAATGAAATACTGTTAAATGAGCCTAATATGACCCTCCTCTCTCTCCTCTTCCGTGTACTTATTCTCTTTCGGCTTGATTTTCAAAATACTAGTGTCTATTTCATTACATCCATGCAACACACATACAGTTCCTTTTAAAACTAATTGAAGAAAGGTGGTCAGTTAAGTTTGAAGTAGGACAATGCTGCCAATCAGTAACCTTTGGATTTCATAAAGAACTCTGAAATTGTAAAAGTCATTGATAGCACAAAATGATTTTAGCAGGGCCAGAGCTTTGGGATACCCTAGAAAGCCACACGATATTTGAAGATGCCTTCTCTCACATCATGCCTTGTGTCAAATGTCTCAGAGATAGGAAGGAAGTTAACTTGGTTCTCATTCCTGGAAGCTCTGATTATTAGCAGAACATCATAAAAAGTATCTTGGACTGCTTCATTTAAGTCCTCTTGCCTTGAGTGTTTGATACTCGTTTACAAGAAGAAATAAATCCCGCTCTTAATTTATAGCGATATTGCTCCAGAATGAGAATGCAAAAGGAACTTTTGAGTTCCGTTTTGCTCCTCCAAGGTGGATTTTAGTCAGAAAGACAAGCTTTCAAATCCATAAAACTAGGTGAAATTTTTAGCTCTGTTGCTGGTCCTGTAGAAATAATAAGGCAGGTAATGATAGTTGGTAACAACTTGTTGACTGGCTTCTTTTGCACAAAGTTGTACAGGAAACACCTCTCTCATTTTTGAAAAATAAATGGATGTCTGGATCATATAACTATTAGAGAGGAAATCACTTCAAAGTTTGGTTATCTATCAAGGAATTAAGTGTGGCTGGAACAGATAAAAACTGTGTGGCAGAAAGGAAGAGTTAAGTAACTGATAGGGGCTAGAATGTATAGCACACGTTAGGCTATACTAAAGACATGTAATTTAATCTGTTATTTTAAATAAGATGGCATGCAGTAATAGGTCATGCAATGGAGGACTAGCTCTATCTTATGTATTTACATGCAATTGCTTTCAATGCAATTTGGAGACTTGCCCATTAAAAGATAGTAGTGAAAGGAAAAAGCATTTGGTACTGTACTTAAGGCTCAAGTCAGGATTCCTGCTTCCAGTAACAGAGTGTCTAGGTTTCAGTTTTGGCTCTAATCTTGCTAATGTATGGGAGACAACAAGTAACAGCCCAAGTAGCTGAGTCTCTGCCACCCATATGGGAGACTTGGGATGAGTTCCTAGCTCCTGGATTTTTTGTTGTGGTATTTTAGAGAACCAGCTTTGGGAGACTCCCTCCCACCCCCAATTCTCTCTCTCTCTCTCTCTCTCTCTTCCTGACTTTCAAATAAAATAACCTTTTTAAAATGGCAGTAGAAATTCTATTTATAAGATTTTTTTTTTTGACAGGCAGAGTGGACAGTGAGAGAGAGACAGAGAGAAAAGTCATCCTTTTCCATTGGTTCACCCCCCAATGGCCGCTGCAGCCGGCGCACTGCACCGATCCGAAGCCAGGAGCCAGGTGCTTCTCCTGGTCTCCCATGCGGGTGCAGGGCCCAAGCACTTGGGCCATCCTCCATTGTACTCCGGGGCCACAGCAGAGAGTTGGACTGGAAGAGGGGCAACCGGGACAGAATCCAGTGCCCCGACTGGGACTAGACCCCAGTGTGCCGGCGCGGCAGGTGGAGGATTAGCCTATTGAGCCGCGGCCCTGGCCCCGTTGTAAGACTTTTAAGTTATGTCCAGGTAAGATTTGATAACTGCTGGTGTTGTTGAGATGGTAGTGGTGAACCAGTAAACAGTTGATGGATGATTCAAGTATGAAACAATTAAAGATTATTCTTGAACGGAAGTACTTTGAGATACTGTTGTCCCCAGGTCGTCAGATCCCCAAACGCCGCCAGAGACTTGAACACACCAAAATGCAAGAGCAAGGTTTATTTCGGAAGTACAAACTACAGCAAAGACCCTGTCTACTCAACCGTGCAGAGGAGGGCAAAGGTTACGTCATCGAGGGGTGTGGGGTAACAGTGGATTGGCTGGGGTCACCTCTGGTACTTCCTGATCGAATGCGATTGTTCCTGATTGGGTCAGACCCAAGGGATTTCCTTATATGGTGAATGCTAGAGAGCTGTTCCGTTGTAACTTTCAGTTTCCTCAGAGTGAGGCTGCTTTTATGAGAAGCAGGGCCTGCCTCTCCGAATGGAGGCACTTTTTTAAAACAGTTACTCTGGCCCTTCATCCCCCCCCTTGTTTTTGTGCATATTTAAAGACCCAATCATGGGTTATGGACTGACATTTAGTAAGTTTCAGTTTAGAGGCTTATTTTGAGACCTTTGGACCATTAACTGAATGGTACCCAATCTCTGTTTCATGACCTGCACATCTGTTAATAATATAAGGGCCAAAAGTTAAGATTAGAATTAGGAGAATGAGGGGCCCTATGAATCCTGTTAGGGTGGTTAGCCATGGAGATGAGTTAAACCAATACTTGAACCACCCCTGAGAGTCTTCCCGTTCTCTTTTTCATTTTGCCAGTCCATCCCTGACTTTAGCCATGTTATTTTTTTTTATTAGGCCCGAGTGATCGGCATAAAAGCAGCATTCTTCCCCCAGTATGGCACACAACCCCCCTTGTTGCAAGAACATTAGGTCAATTCCCCGCCGCATCTGTAACACAACTTCAGCCAGAGATGAGAGGGATGGTTCTAAGTGGGTAATGGAGCTTTCCATGTGTTCTATGTCAATATCTATAGCTGCCCTCAATTTGGAGTAATGCTGATTTTGGGTTACTAGGGCCGATACTCCGGTGCCCAGTCCCCCCAGGCTGGCTCCTATCAGTAACTTAGAGTTAGGGCAGTTATGGGCTCCCTTTTATATCTGTGGGTTCCAATCATTTCCTGTTTGTCCTGGACCCTATTTAAGAATTCACTATTCGCATGATATATAATTTTGGGGATCAATCTAACAAGTATGCAATAATCAGTCTGGTTGAGGACCTGAAGATGGGCAAAAGGGGTAAGGCTGGTAGAACAAGCCCACCAGGTGTCATCATGAAGTTATGATATACCAGTTTGCTGGGTACAGGTTAAGAATAGAGTTACAGAGATGTTTTTTCTGTGGGGGCCCTGTCCCAATGTCCCAAGCAGAGTCCCTGCCCTATAACCTGTCCCAAAGTTAAACCCTGATTATGGCTTTTCCATCTACAGTTAGCGGAGGAGGAGGTAGAGTTAGAAAACGTGGTGGTGACCGGATAACCTTCATAATAGGGGGGCATATGTCATAGCAGAGCCAACAAGCCATTGTTAAATTTGGCTTGATAGCATTTAGGACCTGGAAAGACTGGGCAAGCAACTCTAATATTGGGTGTTTTACAGAAAATTGAGGATCAAGGGTGTTGGGGGCATTAGTATTAGGAACCCTTGTAAGTCCAGAGGAAACGATAGGGCTTATTACGTCAGGTTTAGAGGCAATAATGGGGCCCGCTGTCCTGGGGGTCAGTTTTTGGGTTGGTCAAGGATTTACTACCTGATTAGGGCCTTTGGCCGCTGACTCCTCTGCTGGAGACCTCTGAATGGAAAATATCCCTCCAGGATCCGTTCCTTCCATATAATATCTAACACCCCAGCTCCTTCCATAGGCCCATTTAGGGTCACTGGGATCGGTTATATTAATTTGGATTTGTTCACATAGTTAGTTGTTGACCTTATGATTTTGTGTCCATCCACCACTCCTGAAAGGGCTGTCAGATATCCAGTTTTCTGGCCACCATTGTACCTTGATATTTGCCTCTTTTCCTGGTTTTAGTATCCAGTTAGGTGCTATTGTTTCACACCCCCAATAGGCACAGTAACAGTGACCGGGATTATTACAGTATGCCGGTCCTGAAGTAGGGCACATATAAAAGTCCACAGCATTTAAGCAGCGGCTGAGAGGGGCCAGAGCACAAAGGGTCGTTATGAACACTCTACCAAGTGGTCCGGTCCGTGATTGTAGGACTTCGCCATGTCTAATCAGCACCCACCGGTACGGTTGATGAGGGTTACTTACAGCTGAAGCTTGACAGAAAGAAAAGAAGAGCGCGAGCAAGAGCAAAATCAAAGCTAGCTGGAAGGGTTTTGGGATCGGGCTCCATCTCTGCACAATTTGAGTCTCAGCGGGCTGGACAGATGTTTGAGGATGTTCCAGGTTTCTCCTCGGGGCTCCGTTGTCAGAGGATCAGGCGGGTCTGTCAGCCGGGCATGAGAGTAGTGGATCGATGCGGCAACCCTGTCTACTTTGAGAGCCATGGAAGCTGTCATGAGGACGACGAAAGGGCCCTTCCTTCGAGGCTTGAGAGTTTTGCAATGATGTCTCTGAACCAAAACCCAATTCTCTGGTCAGAATCTATGAGGGGTAGGGGGAGAAACAGTTTCATAAAACAGCTTTTAATTTAGGTAAGTTGGAGCTGTCATGAGGACGACGAAAGGGCCCTTCCTTCGAGGCTTGAGAGTTTTGCAATGATGTCTCTGAACCAAAACCCAATTCTCTGGTCAGAATCTATGAGGGGTAGGGGGAGAAACAGTTTCATAAAACAGCTTTTAATTTAGGTAAGATGGAGCCGACACACAGCGTCCAGGACATCCTGGTCATCTAAAGTAGCAATCAAATCAGACTGTAAACTAGGTATTAGGGGAGGGGGTTTACCATGCATAATTTCAAAAGGAGTAAGGCTTAGCTGGTAGGGGGAATTTCTAACCCAGAATAGAGTGAAGAGAAGGAGAGTTACCCAGTCTGTGCCAGTCTCCAAGGCCAATTTAGTTAAGGTTTCTTTTAGAGTTCTGTTTATTTTCCCTACCTGTCCTGAGCTTTGGGGCCCGTATGCACAATGTAATTTCCAATTTGCCCCCAGTGCAGTGGCTATTCCCTGGCTTACCTGTGATGCAAAAGCCGGGCTGTTGTCTGACCTGATCATGGTGGGAAATCCATACCTGGGCACGATCTCTTCAACCAGTTTTTTTGCTACCATGTTGGCAGTTTCATATTTCGTGGGGAAGGCTTCAGTCCATCCAGAGAAAGTATCTATGAACACTAATAAATATTTATAGCCACATTTTCCTGACTTAAGTTTGGTAAAGTCAACTTCCCAGTATGTACCTGGTAGGGTTTCCCTAATTCTTGCACCTGAGCTGTTGGGGGCCGTGCAAGCATTAGTCAACTGACAGGCATCTCACTTGGCAACAGTTTCTTTGATAAGGTAGTTACCATTGGGTATTCTCAGGTTGGATTGCTTGAGCAGGCCTTGCATCTTTTTAGCTCCCAGGTGGGAAGCCTGATGGATTTTCCTTAAGATAGTCCGACCTAATTTGTACTGTAGGATGACTCGTCCATCTGCTGTCCTCCACCAGCATTTGTCTAGATGGGCCATGGGTTGGTCATTTATCCAGCCTAGGTCTTCAGGGGTATACTGTGAGGTCTCTGGCAAATCTCGCATCCCCCGGGTCTACCAGGACAGGAGTAATTTTCCTGGTTTCAACTATTTCTTTGGCAACCTTATCTGTCAAGTTATTTCCCAGGTGGATAGGCCCTGAGCCTTTTTGGTGGCCTGGGCAATGAATGATTGCCAGTTTCTTGGGCCCTCAGAAGGCTGTGAGGAGACTCAGGATCTCTTGTTTGTGTTTGACAGTCTTTCCTTCTGCAGTCAGCAGGCCCCTTTCCTGATAAATAGCCCCATGGACGTGGGCGGTGGCAAGGCATACCAGCTATCAGCATAGACGTTTAACTTTTTGTTTTTGCCTAATTTAAGGGCCATCACTAGGGCGATTAGTTCTGCCCTTTGGGCTGATGTCCCTGAGGGTAAGGGTTCTGCCCAGAGGGTTTCAGTGGTGGTGGTGACTGCTGCCCCCACATACCTCTGGCCATCCTGCACGAAGCTGCTGCCGTCAATGAACCATGTGGCTTCTGCGTTGGGTAACGGAGTGTCCCTCAGGTCCGGTAGAACGCAGTGGGCCTTGGCCAGTATGCCAGCACGGTCATGGAGAGGAGTCTCCAGCACAGGGTCTGGTAACAGTGTGGCTGGGTTGAGAGCTGCGGGAACCTGGAAAGTTATTCTAGTGGGGTTAAGTAACAGGGCTTGATAATGAGTCACCCTCGCATTACTTAATCACCGGCCCTGTGGTGGTTTGAGGACATCCTCCTAGGCATGAGGGGTGCCCACAGTCAAATTTTGTCCCAGAGTCAATTTATCAGCGTCCTTCACCAAGAGGGCCACCGCAGCTATAATGTGGAGGTACGGAGGCCACCCAGCAGCTACCAAATCTAGCTTTTTTGACAAGTAGGCCACTGGTCTTTTCCATGGTCCCACAGTCTGGGTAAGCACCCCTTTTGCAACGCCCTTTCGCTCTTCCATGAACACATAAAAGAGTTTAGTCACATCGGGGAGTCCCAGGGCAGGGGCCTCCAGAAGTTTTCTCTTGAGGAGGTCAAACGCTTTTTGTTGTTGCTCAGTCCAACAAAAACGCGGCCCCTCCTTGATGGCTTCATACAGGGGCTTAGCTATTTCTGTGAACCCAGGAATCCAGAGGCGGCAGAACCCTGCTGTGCCCAGGAATTCTCTTACCTGCCCTATGGTGGTGGGGGTTGGGATTTTTAACACCGTTTATTTTCGCGCATTGGAGAGCCACCACTGGCCAAAGTTGGTATCCCAAGTATGTCACCTTAGATCTGCAAATCTGAGCCTTTTTGGCAGAGGCTCGGTATCCCAAGTCCCCCAAAGTCTGTGATAAGTTTTCAGTTCCTCTCAGGCAGGTTTCCCGGTCTGCAGCCACTATTAACAGGTCATCCACATACTGTAACAGGCTTACATTAGGAGTTAGGTTTGATACTCACTCAGTTCTTCGTGTAGGGCCTCATTGAATAGGGTCGGTGAATTTTTGAACCCTTGGGGCAGTCTTGTCCAAGTTAGTTGGCCACTTATTCTGATCTTGGGGTCTTGCCACTCGAAAGCAAAGTACATTTGGCTTTTGGGAGCCAATGGCAGGCTGAAGTAGGCATCCTTTAAGTCCAGGATGGTGTACCACTTCCAATCTGAAGGCAGAGTACTTAGGAGAGTGTAAGGTTTGGGACTGTAGGATGAATGTCTACCACCCTCTTGTTTACCTCTCGCAAGTCCTGGACTGGCCAGTAGTCATTGGAGTGTGGCTTTTTCACTGGTAGCAAGGGGGTGTTCCAAGCAGACTGCATGGGCTTTAAGACCCCCAATTTAGCAACCTCCTGATGTGAGGAGTTATTCCCTCTTTTGCCTGTAGTGGTATCGGGTACTGGCGGACCTTTACCAGGTCGACACCTGCTTTGAGCTCAATATACACTGGGTGTCGGTGCTTGGCCAGTCCCATACTCCGGGTCTTGGCCCACGCTAATGGAAATCCTTGAAGCCAGTTTTCTATATATGTCTCCGGGACAGTGGGATTCTGGTGAAGTAGGTATTCTTCAGTTAAATCATTTGTAACAAACACCTGAATGGGCTGCCCATCACCATGGAGTAGTCGTGCCCCTTGGTCCAAAAAGTGAATTTCAGCCTTCATTTTAGACAACAGATCACAGCCCAACAGGGGGTAGGGGCATTCAGTTATGACCAGGAACGAGTATGTTACCCGTCCCACTCCCAAGTTAACCATTCTTCGGGTAGTCCATTTATAGGGCTTGGTGCCAGTGGCCCCTTGGACCCATGTTGTTTTGTAAAACATGGGCCCTCCAGAAGTTAAGAGAACTGAGTTTTCAGCTCCAATGTCTACCATGAATTTTACTGGCTTCCCCTCCACTTTTAGGGTTACCCTAGGCTCAGGAAGGGGGTCTGAGTCCCATCTCCCCTAGTCGCTGTCCTCCTCCAGGGTTGCCTGGAGGACCCGAGCTGGCTGGGGCCATCCCTTTTTCAGGGGGCAATCCTTGACCCAGTGCCCTTGCTCCCGGCATTGTGGTCCTTTGTTCTCCCCTGGAGGCGGCTTAGTTGTTCCAGTGCCAGCAGCAATGAGAATCTCCCCTAATTTCTCCTGGTGTTGTGCCTGTTGCTGCGCTAGGAGCCTCGCTAAGCTCTTTTCCTGTCTCCTTTCTTGTCTTTCTTCTTTTTGTTCTCCTGTCTCTCTTTTGTTAAAAACTTTCTCTGCCACTGTGACGAGTTCTCGAAGGTGTTTTTCGCCTAATCTATCTAGAAACTGTAGTTTCTTTTTTATGTCTGGTGCTGCCTGATGTATGCAAACATTATCATTTGGGCCAATTCCTCTGCCTCAATGTCATGGGGCGAATATTGGCGAAAAGCCTCTAACAGCGGTTCTAAATAAGCTGTAGGGCTCTCGTCTGCTCCCTGCCTGATATTATAAACTTTGGCCATATTGGTCGGCTTTGAGACCCGCCAACAGAGCCTGGCAATAGACTTGGAGTCTCTCCTCACCTTGTGCCATATTATAGTCCCAATTGGGGCAGGTGGTGGGGAAATAAGCACTAATGGTCACCAGATCTGTCAAAGGGGCCCCGGTCCGTCCCAGCACTGCTTTTTGGGCTGCCTCCAAAATCCGATTCCTCTCCTCCGTGGTGAAAAGGATGTTTAAAAGCTGGTTACAGTCATCCCAGGTGGGCTGATGGGTGAACAAAACAGTTTCTAAAAGGTTAATAAGTTCCTGGGGATTCTTAGAGAAAGGGGCATTTTGCATTCGCCAGTTGTACAGGTCACTGGTTGCGAACAGCCAATACCAGAGGGGCTGGTTGCCATCGGTGTCCATAGGTCCTGCCGGTCTGGTCTTAGGGGCAGGGTTACCATGGTGTCGGGCTGGGGAGGGACTCCCCTGCGGCTCTGGGTGGACTGAGCTGGCCCCTGGGGGAGTTTCTTTGGCTGCCCTGCCTCCTCGCCCTGTGGGGGTGCATTCCCTGACAGAGGGGAGTAAGGTGGGGCAAAAATTCAGACTCATCCATCCCTCCTTGGAGAATGGGCGACTTTTGTTCTTCTTTTTCTTTTGGTTTTACAGGGAGCACCTGCGAGGGAGTAGACAGATTAGAAACTGGTATTGGGGAAGTTGGTAAAAAGAATCGGATCCAGGGGAAGGGTCCATCTACCCATTCGACAAGACTTCTCCAGGTTACAATGTAAGGTACCTAATCCGGGTGTCCGGTTTGAGGCTGAAAGATCAAATCTTCAACTTTAGAAATAATAGTCAAGTTAAACGTTCCTTCTCAGGGCCAGCCCACATCCAAAGTGGGCCATTCCGAGGTGCAGAAACTAACCCACTTGTTTTTCTTAACATTTACACTGCTGTTATGAGCCACCTTTTTAACATCTTTCCAGTGTGCCAGAGTGAGGTCCAGTGGAGATGAAGGAGTTGCCTCCATTTTTCTGTCCCAATAAGTCAGTAGTCAACAGAAGTAACACAAGATAAACACTACTTAACAAAAAGACAATCAGACACTGGGCCCATAACGAATTTCCACAGACTGATACGATGGCCTAACTGGTCTCAATGGCTCCAAAGGCAAACCTCCAGGAGCCTCCGAGGGCGAACCTCTGGGAGTTTGACGGAGACCAAAGACCATATGGATGGAATGAGAACTCTGCAGCTGCAACAAAGTTTCTTCTTCGTCCCCGGAGTTACAGATTGGACCTTCCCAGGTCCCAGATGAGGAATCAGGACGTCTCCTGTTTCCTGCAGGGTGTGCCCTGCGACAGCGTCTGCTCGGGTAGTGACCCTCCACAGATTCAGAATACAGATGCAACAGCGCCGATGCTACAGATTCAGACTTAGACACAGCTAAACAATGAAAAAATAGACTAACGGACTCACCCAGTTGACTGGAGCAAACTGTTGAGGTCGAGGTTGCTGTGGGGCTTCTGGGTATCCCAGACAAGCCACCAGATGTTGTGCCCAGGTCGTCAGATCCCCAAACGCCGCCAGAGACTTGAACACACCGAAATGCAAGAGCAAGGTTGATTTCGGAAGTACAAACTGCAGCAAAGACCCTGTCTACTCAACCGCACAGTGGAGGGCAGAGGAAGGCCCCAAGCCATGCTTAGGAGCCTCTTTTAAAGCCTGGTTACGTCATTGGGGGGTGTGGGGTAACAGTGGATTGGCTGGGGTCACCTCTGGTACTTCCTGATCGAATGCGATTGTTCCTGATTGGGTCAGACCCAAGGGATTTCCTTATATGGTGAACGCTAGAGAGACATTCCCTTGTAACTTTCGGTTTCCCCAGAGTGAGGCTGCTTTTACAGGAAGTAGGGCCTGCCTCTCCAAATGGAGGCGCTTTTTCGAAACATAGTTACTTCGGCCCTTCAATACTTTTGAACATCTATAGGGTAATAAAACTTTGAAATTGTCCATAATTCAAGGTTTTCATCGAGTCTCCAAGTTACAGACATAAATGGTAGCACCATTAGCACAGAGATGGAATTTAAAGAAATAGGACTTGGTGAGATTCTCAAAGAGGTATAATATGAAGAGAAGGAATAATGTCAGAGACTGAGACCTGGATAACATTCTGACACAGTGATGAGCAAGATACTGAGAAAGCAGAGAAACAGGTGCAGGCACTGAGTAGCTGGAAAGGTAGAGAGTAAGAGGATAATTTTAGGTAGGGAGCAAGAGAATAAGCATCAGGATTAACTGCTGGTGACTTATGAAATAAGAATGGACATTGAATTAGGCTCAATGCATCTTTCCTTAACAAAAACCCGAGAATATGAACTTCTTTGCAATTAACAATCTCCACTTAAGTGATGTCAATAAATATTAGAGGGGACAGAAAAGAAGAATGCAGCATATAAATTTTTTCCTATAAAGAATATATAAAATTGTATGCAGTTGTAGGTCAAGGGATGATTATTTTTTATAATAGGAAAGGAAGAGACAGGCACTATGGTATAATACATAAATCCACCACCTGCGAGGCCAGCGGCCCATAGTCCACTGATTCATGTCCAGCTGCTCCACTTCCAATTCAGCTCCTTGTAAATGGACTGAGTAAGGCAGAAGAAGATGAAACAAGTGTTCAGTGCCCTCTGCCACCCATGTGGGAAGCCTTGATGCAGCTCCTGGCTTCCATGTTCCAGTGCTGGCCATTGTAGCCAGCTAGAGAGTGAACCAGCAAATGTATTATCTCTGTGTATCTCCTTCTCTGTAATTCTGGCTTTCAAAATAAATAAATAAATCTTTGTTTCTAAAAAAAATAGATAGAGCAAATCGTGAACATACAATGTTCTAAATGACATAAGCATCCATTAGAAGATAAAAAAAAATGATTTTTTTTCTTTCATTAAAATAAGTTGGAACAAATTTGTTTAATATTTAATTGACTTGCATATGGTTAGATTATGGCCTGTAAAGATGGTTGAGCTTGAACATCAAGAGCTGAAGGACCATTTTCTCAAATACATAACATTTTTATGGTTCAAAATGATAACTAAAAGCAGAGCTTCTTAGATAATAGCTATCCAATAATCATAATATCTATTCTGTATATATTCACAGTGAACATTTGTTTCCAACACACAATTTGGCTACTCAATTTAGAAGGCAAATATAATAAATGTTTAAGATACATGTGTCCAAATATGAGACAGCACAAAGTACAATATAGAAGAATTATTAGAGGGAAAATTAATGCTAATAAGTGATATACTGCTCACATAGTCTAGAAAATGAACATTAATATTCTTATTATAAGATTTTTCAGGGCCCAGTGCTGTGGCATAGCTGGTAAAGCCACTGTCTCCAGTGCTGCCATCCCACATGGGCACCAATTCGAGTCCTGGCTGCTCTACTTCTGATCCCATTCTCGGCTATGGCCTGGGAAAGCAATGGAAGATGGCCCAAGTCCTTGGGACCCTGCACCCATGTGGGAGACCTGGAAGAAGCTCCTGGCTCCTGGCTTCAGATTGGCACAGCTCCAGCCATTGCTGCCTCTCCTCTTTCAGTGTAACTCTGAATTTCAAATAAATAACTAAATCTTTAAAAATAAAAAGGAAGTTTAGGATAAACTATGAAAATTTGAAAGTGGGGCATAAGAACCAACAAAACTGTTATGCTTCATCAGCAGATATGATTGGCACATTTATGAGATGAAAGCATCTAACACTAAAGGAACATAAATTTTGTGGCATTAACTGTGCCAATTATTGGCAGATTTTCAGAGGCCATACAGAAGAATAAGTGAAATCAAACACACTCCAGAAACTAAAAAAAAAAAAGAAGATTTTTCACTTCTAAAGACAGTCATCTTATCAATCCAGTGCCAAGTCTTTGAGAAGCAGAGCTAATATCAGAGACATAAGTTCAACTAAAACCAAGTGGACTAAATTTGAATAAAGGAAAACAGGAACTTCTTCTTTGGACAAACTCACCCTCACCCAAAGGCTTCAAGATATTTCCAAATCCTGAACTAAAGCATGGTGCACACAACCAAAGGAAATTATTTGCGTGTTCATGAATTTCAAGGTTTTTTGGGGGGGCATAAAATGGTATATATTTGATTATTCTAAGTCTTGGCAAATTCATTGCTCATTTAAATATATTTTTTAAAGATTTACTTATTTATTTGAAGGCAGAGTTACAGAAACACAGAGAGAGAGAGAGAGAGAGCACGAGAAATTTCCTTCATCTGCTGGTTCACTCCCTAGATGGCTGCAAGGAGCATGTCCGAAGCTGGGAGCCAGGAGCCTCTTCCAGGTCTCTCACACTGGGGCAGGGGCCCAAGGACTTGGGTCATCTTCCACTTCTTTCCCAGGGCATAATACAGAGTTGGATCAGAAGAAAAACAGCCAGGATATGAACTGGCACCCATATGGGATACCAGTACTGTAGGCACTGGCTTTACCTGTTACACCACAGCATTGGACCTGCTCCATTTAAATTTAGCAAGCATTTTTTTTTTGTTTTTTGTATTGAGTATGGACAAAATTCTCATTTATTCCCCAAATACATGAGAAAGTTGTAAAAACCTTAGAGAAATCTCAGAATTGTGATTTAAATCACAAACATAGTATTTCAGCGCATTTATGAAAGATTTCTTTAATTGTGTTTATTAATAGAGAAATGAAAATGTATTCTATGTAATCAATAAAATATTATTATAAGTATAATCAGGAAAAATGAACTGTCACTAGACAATCTGTTACAACATTTTTCAATGAACAGGATTCAGTTAAACTAATTAAAACAATGTGCTGTTTAAATGATGGTGTAAAGCTGTTCTACATAATCATGTGTTTAATGTACCACACTAAATAATAATGTCTGCTTAAACTTGAGAGGAGTTCTGAGATTATTTAAGTTTTCATAGAAATTCTTCCATATATTAAAAATTTGTTAGAACAAAATGTCTCATTATCTGTTTAAGATTCATTTATTTATTTGAAAAAGAAGGAGAGGCAGAGAGGGGGAGAGAGAGAGCTTCCATCCGATGGTTCATTCTCCAATTGGCCGCAATGGCAGGACTGCGCCGATCTGAAGCCAGGAGCAGGAGCCTCTTCTGGGCCTCCCTCATGGGTGCAGGGGCCCAAGGACCTGGGCCATCTTCCACTGTTTTCCCAGGCCATATCAGAGAGCTGGATTGGAAATGAAGCAGCCAGGATATAAACAGGAGCCCATATGGGATGATAGCACTGCAGGCAGCGGCTTTACCTGCTATGCCACAGCACTGACCCCTATTATCTGGGTCTAAGTACGATGTTGATTTAATTCAGAGTGGTTACCTGGGCTACTGCCCCTTTAAAATGTCATGGGATGGATAACAAAGCAACAACAAAAACAATAGAAATTCATTTGATAATGTGCAATGTATCCCTGAAAATATTAACATATTCTCATGAGAAAAGGAGTTAAGGAAGTGTGCATATGGTGCGAAAGTGCTGCTCCAGGTCAACGTAAGTACACAAGTAAATCTTTAAGATGTGAATTTCATTCAATATGCCATGGAAATATTTAAACATCTCAGTCACATGGGATCAGAAAAGTTTATCAAATTTTGAAATATGTATTTAAAACAGTACTTTACAAGTTACTACAAATGACATTCCATTTATTAAAGATCACAATTATCTAAACATATGTACAAAGTTTGATGTATATTTGAGAAAATGGGATCTGCTCCAACTATTTAAATCACGTTTTTCCATTATACTGTTTAGTCATAAAATTGGAACAAATTTTATTTCTCAATTTAAAGCATCTGAAACCCATGGATCAATAATCCACCAACTCCGCATCCTCTGGACTTCAACATGCATTCCTTCCAGAGCTTCATGACTGAATCTTCATATTTCAGCCCCTACTCATTTTGATATTAGTTTGATCAGAGTAAAGAATTCTAGCTCAGAGTTCACACTGCACATCGAATCATCCCTTGCAGATAGACTAGCTTTGATGTGGTTTTCTTATACTTTAAATAAAGGAACAGTGCTTTATCCTATTCCCCAAATTCATGACATGACTTATATTCTATATAGAAAAGATTATAACTGATTTCCTGTGCCTGAATTCTCATCTATGAGCATAGATGTTCACATACACAGTTATCTATCAAGGTTTGCAACCTTCTCTTTATTAACTGTAGTCATATTTAATTCATTCTGGGGCTATTTGCCCATTACCATAAGACAATTTCCATAATGTCAACTGACTGCTTCCAATCTGTGTAAATTTCTGTATGTTCTCAGGTTTTACACACACCCTTGGCACATCCTACTGATTTCTTGCTGACTGTTAAATTTGTTGCTGTTAAATTCCATTATAACTGTGGCTATCACCTGTGTCTTGCAAAAACTGCCTATTCATTTATTTGAGGAGACAGAGAGTGAGAAAGAAAGAGAAAAAGAGAAAGAGAACTCTTTCATCTTCTGGTTCACTCCCAAATGTCTTCTGTTACATCTGGGTTAGGCCAAGCCAAAATCAGGAGGCCGAAAGTCCATCTAGGTCTCTCACACAGATGGTAGAGACTCAAGTATTTGGGCCATCAAATATCCACTCTGCTTTCATTTTCTGAGGCGCTGGTTATTATATTCTCAATGCTGGGACTGATTATATTCCTTCATATGATAATACTGATATACCCCAATTTCTGGCAAGAGTATCCATTTGGGAGTTTCTTTCCCAACTTTGACTATTCCATAAAATGTATTGTCAGTTCTAGCCATGTGTCAAAAAGAGCGGTATCAACCTGAGTGAAAGCTTCCTTAGAATACTGTGATATCTGCATTGCACTTTATACTGTGAAAATCTGCATTGTATTCTAATTTTTATAGAAATTTCATTTTCATAAATATATCATTATATTATGTCTATATTTTCTGATAGAAGCAAATCATAGACTTTTTGATATCCAAAGGTTAAAATGAAAGAAAAATTACTATATTTAATTTTTCTAATTCATAGAAGACTTAAGCAGACAAGTGTTAACTTTTAGTTTATCTAATAGGTACTATTGCTTAAGTGTATAAAATAGGACATGAAAATAAAATGTAAGGCAGTTAAATACAACAATGGTATTGCTGATTATTTAACTGCTGTTGGCATTAAGAAACTTTAGAAACAATATTTATGAACATAATTAGATATTTTAGATATCAGCAGAAGTCAGTTCCTGAGTGAAAACATACAAAATATTTGATGAGCATAATACAGATAGCTATTGCAATGTTGTAAAGTAAGTCAAACCATATATGATTATTTAATTTATAACTGTATGCTTGCATCTCTTGAATTTCTCAATAGCATCTACTTCTACTGAGTGTCTATGTAACAAAGCAACACAAGAGATAAAATATAAATATCTTTAGAGACACAGATATTATGTGGTAAATTAATTATATATCTGGAAGACAAAGCAAAAGCATTTGTTACAGATGCATATTCTAGCAGAGAGCTGGAATGGAAGTGGAGCAACCAGGACTCAAACCAATGTCCATATGGGATGCCAGAACTGCAGGTGACAGCTTCACCCACTATACCACAAATGCATATTTTATTTCCAAAGGACACTCTTTTATTTTATAAAGTAATTTTTTTTCACAATTTGGGCACCAAAATTAATGCTGACTGAAGCAAATTCTAAAATATTCAATTAAAAATGTGTGAGTCCATAATGATGTTTTAAAAAGATAAAAATACTTCAACAAGTAGCTGTCTACCAACATTGCATCAATTGTATTAGCACCAATATTACCTCACCATTATGAGTTTCTATCTAGAACTCACTATTTAAAGAGACTAAATCTGCCTTTTAACTTTATTGGGAACTATACTTCATTTCATATTAATGATAAAACACTTTGTTTCAGAGATCAGCTAAAATATAGAAAGAAATATATGTTTAGAAAAAACTCATTAAATTGATGGTTCAGTAAATGACCATTATTTTATGCAAGAAAACTGTCTAACAGATTTTTAGGTTATTAAGATATTTTCAAGGTGCCAATGGTACTATCTTTCAGATTTTGTATTAATTACAAAATGAGGAAAACATACCTATAATAAAGATATATGACTTGGAAAATGCAAAGAAAATTAGCCTTACACATTTTGAGACAACCTGAAATTGAGTGGTAATTAATAAGACATGATGAACAGCACATAGCATTCTCTGTGCCGTAATTTTTTTTTTTTTTTGCCAAAATAATATTTAGCCTGAGTCTCTTTAGGCCTTTAGTTTCCAGCTTATATTAAGTTTGAGAAATAAGTTAAATCAAATCATAAAGAAACAATTAGGTCAATCGTGGGGAATTCTAAAAGAAATTGATTTGCTATTTTCAAAATTTTATTTTTGGAAAGAATTTCTAAGTGGGAGTTCAGCATAAACTGCAAAAAGCTAAAGGAACAAAACAAAATGCAATGTGTGTGAAAATATTTTTCATTATGATTGAAAATAAAAGTTTTATAATACGTAAAGGAATTTTGAATAGGAACTATATGTTAGAAAATATGAGATGTTAAAATATATTACATGTTTAGGTAAGGTATGAATATTGTTATAGAGGTATATGTTTTATTTGGAAATGCATGTTTATATACATATATATCATTTAGATATATGACCATCAGAAGTTTCAAGTGTATATACATATAAGCTTTAATATTAACAAATGAAAATGAGTGGTACAATCCTAATTTTTTATGTTTGAAACTATGAATCTTAGTGGAGTGATCAAGTCAAGCTAATTGTCCTATGTATAGATTTGCATCATTTTTATAGTGAGAACACTTAAAATCTGTCAGTGATTTTCCTTTCATTAATTTTATGAGTCATAATGGTGCATATTTATGGGCTACAATGTGACATTTCAATACATGTATGCAAAGTGATTTGATCAAAATAAGGTAATCAATATTTTCCATCATTGACATTACATTATGATTGGAAATTTGGAGCTGCTTTCTTCCATTTGTTCACACATTATCTCTGGGCTGATAAGAAACACAATTTCCCACTATACTGTGTAACAATTGGAACTCATACTTTCAATCTGTCTCTGATATGGTACTCATTATCCAAATTCTCTCTCTCCCCTCTTCCCCTTCCTGTCAGTAGTAATCACATTTCCATGCTCAGATTGAGGTTGTGTTAACTTCCTCATATGAAGGAGAACATGTGGTATTTGTCTTTCTGTGTCTGGTTTACTTCACTAAACATGATATCATCCAGTTCATCCACTGTGTGCAAATCACAGGATTGCATTTTTTTAATAGCTGAACTCTATTTACCATTGTGTCTGTTTATTACATCTTTAATCCTATGAATTGATGACAGACATCTTGATTAATTCCATATCTTGGCTATTGTGAACAGTGCCACAATAAATGTGTTAGAACAGATATCACTTTGATTTAATTATTTTAGGTCTTTTGGATATATGCTGAAAAGTGTGATTGACAGATCATACAGAAGTTTTCTTTTTTAAATTTTTTTAAAATTTATTTTATTTATTTGAAAGAGTTACAGAGAAAGGTAGACACACACACACACACACACAGAGAGAGAGAGAGAGAGAGAGAGAGAGGTCTTCCATCTGCTGGTTCACTCCCCAAATGGCCAGAGCTGAGCTAATCTGAAGCCAGGAACCAGGAGATTCTTCTAGGTCTCCCACATGGGTGCAGGGGCCCAAGCACTTGGTCTATCCTCTCTGCTTTCCCAAGTGCATTAGCAGAGAGTTGTATTGGAAGTAGAGCAGCTGGGACTCGAACCGGCAGCCTTATGGGATGCTAATGCTGCAGGCTGAGTCTTTAACCAGTTGTGCCGCAACACAGTCCCTGACAGTTTTATTTCTGATATTTAAAATAATATCCCTAATGTTTTCCATAGTAGTTGTAACAAACAGTGGATAAGAGTTTCCCTTTGTTCACATCCTCACCAGAATTTGTTAATTTCTGTGTTTTTGCAATAGCCATTCTAACAGGGGTTGGGTAAGATCACATTCTGTTTCTAATTTGAATTTCACTGATGCCTAATGATTCTGAACATTTTTTCATATATTTGTCAGACATTTGCATTTCTTCTTTTGATAACTATTCACTTCATTTATTCTTTTCTTCACTGGATTGTTTGTTTTGTTGTTGCTGAGGTATTCTTTTTGCTTGTTTGAGTTATTGTTATATTCTAGATGTTAATCCTTAGATAATAGTTTGGAAATACTTTCTCCCTTTCTGATAGATATCTCCTCAATATTGAATATTCCTTTCACTAAACGGAAGTTTCTGCATTTGACATAGCCCCATTTATCTATTTTTGTGATAGTGGTTGCAATTTTTTTAAATTTTTAAGATTTATTGAGAGGTCCACACTGTGGCATAGTAGGCTAAGCCTCTGTTTGTGGTGTCAGCATCCTATATGGGCACCAGTTCATGTCACAGCTGCTCCTCTTCTGATTCAGTTCTCTGCTTATGAACTGGGATGACAGTGGAATATTGCCCAGGGGCTGGGGCCCTGCAACCATGTGGGAGACCTGGAATAAGCTCCTGGTTCCTGGCTTTGTATCAACTTGGCTCTGGCCTTTGCTGCCATGTGGGGAGATAAACAGCTGATCAAAGACTTTTCTCTGTCTCTCCCTCTCTTTGTCTGTAGCTCTGTCTCTCCAATAAATAAATACAATCTTTTAGCAAAATGGTTTATTTAATTACATGAGAGAGAGAGAGAGATCCACCTGAGCTTCATCTGGGTCTCCCAAGTGGATGTATAACCTGCCTTTTGAAAATCAGATCTACAGAAATAAAGGCAGGGCTGGTGCTGTGGCACAGCAGGTTAAAGCCCTGGCCCAAAGTGCCAGGAACCCATATGGATGCTGGTTCTAGTCCCGGCTGACCCTCTTCTGATCCAGGTCTCTGCTATAGCCTGGGATAGCAGTAGAAGGTGGCCCAAGACTTTGGGCCCCTGCACCCACATGGGAGACTTGGAGGAAGCTCCAGGCTCCAGGCTTCAGATCAGCGCCCCTCTGGGCATTTTGGCCATCTGGGAAGTGAACCGGAGAGAGAGAGAGAGAGAGAGAGAGAGAGAGAGAGAGAGAGAGAGAGAAAGGAAGAGGAAGAGGAAGAGGAAGAGGAAGAGGAAGAGATCTTCCAACTGCTTATTCATTCTCCAGATGATTGCAAAGGCCAGGGCTGAATCAGGTTGAAGCCAGGATCTTCATCTGGGCCTTCCAAATGGGTGCAGGGATCCAAACGTTTGAGCCATCCTTTGCTTTTTTTCCCAGACCATTAGCAGGGATTTGGATTGGAGCTGGAGCTGCCTGGGTAGGATCCGGTGCCCATATGGGAAGCTAGAGTTGAAAGCAGTGTCTTTACCAACTATGCCACAATGTTGGGCCTATTTGTGTTTGGTTTTTATGATAGCACTTGTTAAGATTACTATGGCTGGGGCCGGCGCTGTGGTATAGCTGGTAAAGCCACCATGTGCAGTGCCTGCATTCCATAAGGGCGCTGGATCCTGTCCTGGCTGCTCCACTTCCTATCCAGTTCTCTGTTCTGGCCTGGGAAAGTAGTAGATGATGGCCCAAATCCTTGGGTCTGTGCTCCCGTGTGGGAGACCTGGAGGAAGTTCCTGGCTCCTGCCTTCGGATTGGTGTAACTCCTGCTGCTGTGGCTATCTGGGGAGAGACCCAGCAGATGGGAGACCCCCCCACCCCACCTCTGCCTTATTGTAACTCTGCCTTTCAAATAAATAAATGAGTATGATGTTGGAGTATGCTTGGAAATCGTGTTGTAGCTCTAAGGATTTTTTTTTCTTTTCTCAAGGTTACTTTGACTATTCTGGGCCTTTTGTGAATTCATAAGAATTTTAGGAATTAATCTATTAATTCTATAAATAATGTTATTGTTTTTTAGTGGAATTGAATTGAATCTATAGATGCTTTAGGTAATATGGAAATTTTGACACTATTAATTTGTAGATTTATGAAAAAGGAACATATTTCCATTTTTTGTGTATCCGTGCTAATGTCTTTCATCAGTATTTTATAATTTTCATTGTAGAATATTTAAATTTTTAGCTGTGTAAATGGGATATAATTCTTTATTTCCAGTTCAGCAAGGTCATTATTTGGTGTATAAGAATGATACTGTTCTTTGTATGATGGTTTTGTAGACTGTAAATTTACTAAATTTGGTGCAATGTTTAGGTTATTACAAGCACATACAAAATTACTTTATCTGCAAACACAGATAGTTCAATGTCCTCCTCATAATATGGATGCTATTCTTTCATTTTTTCATTGTTCTTACTAATATTTCCAATATCATAGTGTATAAGTTCGATGAAAGTGGACATCTTTGTCTTATTCCAGATCTGAGGGCAATCTCTTTCAGCTTTTCTCTCTGTAGTACTATACTGGATGTGGGTTTTTCGTTTATATCCTTTATTATTTTGAAATATGTTCCTTCTATAGCTAATTTGTTGAGAGTTTTTATCGTGAGAAGATGTTGAATCTTATCAAACGCTTTCTACACCCATTAAGATGATCATGAGCTGTTCATGTTGGTGATGGGATTTTTTATGTTTATTGATTTGTAAATATTGAACTATCCTTGCATCCCAGTTATAAATCACAGATAATTGGGATATATGATCTTTTTGCTGTAGGGTTGATTCAGTTTGATATTTTGTTGATTATTTTTGCATCTATATTCATGAAGGATATTAGTTTATAACTGTTTTTGTGTGGTAAGTTTGCTTGGTTTTGGTATCAGAAAAATGCTGGCACAATATATTTTGAAACAGTTTCCTTTTTAAATGTTTTGAAATGTTCTGAGTAGGAGTTAGTTCTTTAAATGTTTATAGAAATTTGCTCTAAAGATGTCAGGTCTTGGACTTTTCTTTGATGGGACAATTTTAATAGCTATTTATTATTATTGGTCTGTTTACATTTTCTATATAAATTCTTGATTTAACTTGATAGGTTGCATATGTCTAGGAATGAGTGCATTTTTGATGTTTTCCAATTTGTTAGCACATATTTGTTCATAGTATTGTTTTATGATCCTTTGTATTTGTGTGGTATCAGTTATAATGTCTCCTTTTTCATCTCTCATTTTATCTATTTAAAGTTTTCTTTTTTTTTATTTCTTAGTCTGACTAAAGATTTCTCTATTTTGCCTATCTCTATGAATAAAGCTCTTTTGTTTCATTGATCTTCTGTATTGTTCTTTAGTTTCAATTTCATTTGTTCTCAGAATCTGATTGTTTATTGCCCCCTACTAATACTGGGTTTGGCTGTTCTTGTTTTTTAATGTCTTGAGTTGCTGTAATAAACTGTTTGATATTTTTCTGTTTCTTAATGTTTGCACTTATGCTATAAACTTCCCTCTTAGTAATGTTTTTATAGTACCCACAAATTTTGATTTGTTATGTTTTCATTTTTATTTGATTTCAGGATTTAAAAAAAAAATTTCTTAAGTGATCCATTGATCTTTCAGAGGTGTATGTTCAGTTTCCATGTGCTCATTTTTTGTTGATATTTTTGTTGATATCTAGTTTTAATCTTTGTGATCTGAGAAGATAAATGGCATGATTTCAATTTTTAAAAAATTACTCAAAATTGGCTTATGATTCAATATATAGTCCATCCTGAAAAATACTTAATGTTTTGATGAGAAGACTTTGTGATTCTGTAGCTGATGTATGAAATTATCTGCAAGTGTTTCTTAATAGTATGTCTACTATTAAATGTCTTTATTTGCATATTGCAACTCTGATCTAACTTTGTTTTCTACCTATCTGGGCTGTTTATTGCTATCAGTTAGTTATTGGAGTCTCCCCACTATTATTGTTTTTGATTCTAACTCTCCCTTAATTTCTAATATTTTCTTTAGAGTGGTCTTGTGTTGGTTTTATATATCTATATATAGATATAAGTATATATATATATATTACAATATATATTATATATAAAATGCAAATATATATTTCCATTTAAATCTTCTTGCTGAATCAGTCCTCTAATTATATAATGCCTTTGTCTCTTTTTGTACTTTTTGATTAAAAAATCTGTTTTATGTGATATGAAAATAGTTATTGTGGTTCAGTTTCAGTTGTATCTTTTTCCAGGCTTTCACTTTCAGTCTGTTTGTATCTTTACCTATGAGGTGAGTTTTTTTCTGTGAAAAACCCAGGTTGAGGCCCTGGGACTTGAAGTGGCAAGGGGCTCCACACCATTCCCTAAAATAAAGTGGAGTTTAGAAACAGCTATACAGCATAGTCTCAAGTTTGGAGGGCTGGAAGGGAGGCCATGTTGGTTTCTTTTTTGTAGTGAAGCTGTTTCTTGGATACCACTCAGCTTTCTTGACTGGATTTAAAGCCAACAAGATTGTGGAATTCTCCTGTAGTTAGAACTGCTAGTCTTTGTTGATGGTGGAGGTTGTGGAACTTCTTGCTTACCTTCCGCAAGCAAGATGAAGTTTCCTGACTGGGGCGCTAGGATAGGAGGCATCATTTGCTTTGTTCATCTCTCTATGCTGATTTTCTGAATCGCTGTGCTAAGCAGAGCTCTCGTCATTGATTTACTGAAGTTTAGCCTAAGTCAAATCTCATGGAAATACCAGGGTTCTTTGTTGTTCTGGTTCATCCATGTAGCAGAGAAGCATGCAGGACCTCCCTGTGCAGCTATCTGGGATCTATCAATAGTTTTCAAGAATTCAATATATTTTTATTAATAATGGTGGCACTGTGTAAGTAGTTAATTTTTCTGTTTGTTTTATGTTCCAAGTTAGCCTGATGAAAATAAACTTTGCCAGAGCACTTAGAATAATTAAATTATGAAATATCAATTAAGTACAAGACACAATAATGATTTTTATCCTAATACATACATTTTTGTGGTGATAACAACTCCAAATTTGCTAAATTGTACAAATATTGTCTGCAACATGAAGCACAAGAAATCCAGATCTCTAAAAAGGTCTAACATCGGCCGGTGCCATGGCTTAACAGGCTAATCCTTCGCCTTGCGGCGCCGGCACACCGGGTTCTAGTCCTGGTTGGGGCGCCGGATTCTATCCCGGTTGCCCCTCTTCCAGTCCAGCTCTCTGCTATGGCCCGGGAGTGCAGTGGAGGATGGCCCAAGTCCTTGGGCCCTGCACCCCATGGGAGACCAGGAGAAGCACCTGGCTCCTGGCTTCGGATTCGAGATGCGCCGGCCGCGGCAGCCATTGGAGGGTGAACCAATGGCAAAAAGGAAGACCTTTCTCTCCTCTCTGTCTCTCTCTCTCACTATCCACTCTGCCTGTCAAAAAAAAAAAAAAAAAGTCTACCATCATGAAAAGAATTTTATTTGTCCATTAAATTGTTCTCCATTAAAATTTACAAGGCAATTTTAATTTTGAGGTTCTGTAGATTAGCTACCGCGGCGGCCATTGGAGGGTGAACCAACAGCAAAGGAAGACCTTTCTCTCTGTCTCTCTCTCTCTCTCACTGTCCACTCTGCCTGTCAAAAATAAAAAAAAAAAAAATTAAAAAGAAGTTACTTCTGTTTTGCATTTGCTTTACTCTTGCCTAAAAACTCATTGAAAATCATCCTGTATGCTGTTGACACAAATTTTGTTACATGATAAGTAAGTAAAATATTTAAAAATTTAAACAAGGGGAAATCATGAATTATGGATAACGCTTGTGTTTGCAACAATAATCAAGTCAATGCTGTTTTGAAACAAAACACTGACTCTGTAGCAATCGGACTCTGCTTTGTGTTGGGTATAATGGAGTATTAAATATGTTTACAAAATATTTTTTCTCTAAAAATCAACTGAATATTTCAAAACTATGTGTATTTATTTAAAAATACTCAATAAGTGGCTTATGGAAAATGAAAAGTTCCATATGTTTTACAATTTCTAATTACTTGTTGCTACAACAACTGAATGTGGATGAGAGAGCTAGGGCCTGTGCAACGCCCCTCATAAGCAGGAAGCAGCTTTAGGAGATATGATGATTCTACGCCCTGCAGCATGCCTTAAGATTAAGGTCTGTTATCTCTCGGTGGGGGGGGGGGGTGGGTATGATGCAGGCAGGCAGATAGCGTATAATCGATTATATTTGTAAACTGGAGACCATGCCCTCTACCACGCTCCTTGTGTGATCTCATGCCCCTACCTGGTCTCACCTGGATGCCCACCTGCCAATCAGAGTATGTAACCACACCCCTTTGGGAGTGAATAAAAGGCCTGGAGCACTATGGGCCCTTACCTTGTTTCTTCCTAGTTGCCCAGTGCCTTTGGGGCATGAGGCCTTATGGCCTGCCATGCCTCTGCTTCCCTGCCTGCATGCTTGCTCTACATTGTTCCCAGCATGCTCTCTGCCTGGTATGGACCCAACTTAGCTTCCAGACTTCTTTGTCCCCTAATTAAAGTCCTCACTTTCCTATGCAGTTCTCTCACTGAATAAAATCCTTAAAAAAACTTAAGGAAAAAAAAATCATGTCAAGCACCAGGAACCTACACAGTCTCAAATAGCTGATCACACAATGCTGGAATTTAGGTGGTAGAAGGCATTCTGAACAAAATCATAAGGTTGTGCCTGCCTGTCAGGGTTTGATGTCATCAACCTGCAAAAATCACTGGATATGACTCAATAAATAGGCATCATGGAGTTAGAATAATCTGGGATTAGATTTTCTAAACAGTTTAAAAAGGATTCATAGGAAAAGGTCTAAGCATTAGCCATTAGAGCTTTTTTTTTTTTTTTTTAAGATTTTATTTATGTATTTGAGAGGTAGAGTTACAGACAGTGAGACGGAGAGACAGAGAGAAAGGTCTTCCTTCTATTGGTTCACCCCCCTAATGGTCACAACAGCTGAGGTGTGCCAATCCGAAGCCAAGAGCCAGGTGCTTCTTCCTGGTCTCCCACGCAGGTGCAGGGGCGCAAGGACTTGGGCCATCTTCCACTGCTTTCCCAGGCCACAACAGGAAGCCGGATTGGAAGAGGATCAACCAAGACTTGAACCTGAGCCCTTATGGGATGCTCACGCCACAGACGGAGGATTAACCTACTGCACCATGGCGCTGGCCCCAGCCATTAGAGCTATTAACAATTTCAGAAAGAAATGAAATAGTGTGATTCTTCCTAAATGATTATGAACCCAAGCCAGATCCTTATAGTTTGAAAGAAGTTTACATAAAGACTAAATGCAATTAATGAGGATATATTCCTAATATCTTAAGTCTAAATTGTAGGGGTCAGTGCTGTGGTGTTTACATAAAGACTAAATGCAATTAATGAGGATATATTCCTAATATCTTAAGTCTAAATTGTAGGGGTCAGTGGCTGTCTGCAGAGCCAGCACCCCATATGGAAGTTGGTTCGAGTCTCAGCTGCTCCACTTCTGATTCCGCTTCCTCTTAATGCACTTGATAAAGCAGCAGAAGATAGCCAAGTCCTTGGGCCCCAGCACCATCATGGGAAACCCAGAAGAAGCTCCTGGCTCCTGGCTTCAGCCTGGCCCAGCCCTGGCCATAGCAGCCATTTGTGAGAGTCAACCAGGGAATGAAATCTCTCTCTCTCTCTCTTTCTCTCTCTCCGTACCTCTTCCTCTCTTTCTCTTTAACTCTGACTTTCAAATAAATAAATGTCTTTTAAAAAAGTGTACATTGTGGAGAAACATAATACAACTTATCAATTATAATAATATTTGTTATACAATTGAAAATTTCCAAATTTATCTGTAAAAGATAAAAAACGTAATTCATATAGTTTCAAAATTTTGTTTTTTTTTTTAAATTTTTCATTAAACATTTTAGAGCAATTAATTGGAACCCCTCAGGATCATCGCATTTTCTTCTCTTTAAAAATTAGTTTAAAAATTAGTTTTTGCTTAAATTCTTTGATAAACTTGTAATACTTGTTCAATTTAATGCAGTACAAAGAAATATTTCAATTCACATGCACAAAGAAAGCTGAATGCTTGTATATTTGTGTTGAATATATTATGCCAAGTTGGAGGGAATGGTATTATCAGTTTGTGATAGGAGATACTTTGTTTTGAAACCCTGCAGCTCACCTGCACCACCACTTAGAATCTTTGAATGCACTTTAAGAAATAACTTGATTTTGACAATCCTTAATTTTGTCTTATTTAAATTGTGAATAAAATGGCCTATTCACAGGCTTGCCAGGAAGATTCTGATAATAGTAGCAGTAAATAACCTTTACTGAGAACCATTGATGAGTACCTTCTTTGTAATATGTGTGGTCATGAGTGATAGGTGTCAAGCTCTCTTCTAAAATTTTAGATGCATGTTTTATTCAATTTTCAACAACTGCATGAGTTAAGTATTGTCATTTCTTAATTTTACAATTTAAGAAAATGAGACACATGGAAGTTAATTTGCTCAAGATGAAACAGAAAAAGGACTGAGAACACAACAGTTTTATTCCAGGGCCTCTTGTACTGCATAAAGGGCTAGAATATAATACATGATTAACAAGATTAGATTTATAAAAAAAAAAAACAAAAACACTTCAATGGCTATTCATTATTTATGAGTTTCCTTTTTTTTTTCTTGGAGAAGAAAATACAAGGCTTTCTTTAGTCTCTAATTGCTAATGAGTGTGTCATTTTTATGAACGTATGAATATACTTAAGCCTTCAAAGACTCTCACTTAGGCAAGCTGTTGAACACTAAATGGATGTGAATAGCTACAGGGTAATACGCTCTGCATAATAGAAGTGACTTTTCTATTAAAGAAAAACACGTGTGACTTGGTGTAGGATATGACACTTCTGCCATATGATTTACAACAACATAACTATTGAACTCCTCCCAGCAATTTCAAGCCAGTTTATACAAGCATTTTTTAACCTAAATTGCCTTTGCCTTCCAGTGGAGATTTGACATTTCAAAATATGAAATAGCAAGTATTATTTAGATCTAATTCCTAAAAATTTGGCTTCCATCTAGACAGGCACCTGATTTGCAGAAACGTAGAGGCTCTGGCCAGTTGGAAAGAAGAAGAAAGTGGAAAAGCATCGAGGTTTCCAAGAATATACGTCTCTCTCCAGTTAAACTGTTCCAAACCACACTCAGAAACAGAGCAAAAAGTCTTGACTCTTTCTTTGCAGAATCTTTTTAATCATCTATGGCAGGCCAAGGGCTACAGCTTGAGGCAGCTACATGGCCAGAATCTCTGTTCTCATGTCTTTGGCTATAAGAAGTGTGTAAACCAATTTCCAGAGTGTGTTAAATGTACTTTTACTGTGAGAAGAGAAAAAAAGCTGCCTTTGATGTTCAATATTTGAAATTAAACATTTGGTTTATATATGTGTCCTTTCTAGGATTATTAAACCGTAACTAGTCACTTATATTGGAGTCCCATGTTGCTATAGCTAACACTTATATCACTTTTCAGCTGCCTCCAGCATTAAGCTCATGAATGCCAGTTATAATTAAATAGAACTTTTCAAGAAATTCATTCACAGTTTATTCACAATACTGCTTGCATTTACTTTGTGGAATTACCTACTGCTAAACTAAGATAAAAATGGGTAAAGATTCTTCAGCGATGACCCTCAATTTTTTTTTTTCTCTGAACATTGGCAGTGTATAAAATTGACTTACTCTTTTCTCAATTTTTCCCTGACTTTCAATTGCTATAACATATTACAAAGCACACTGGTTTAAGTGTTTCTCTTCTTCTAAGAAAGCTCTTATATGCTTTCCATTACATGGGGAATTATTTATAGTCATGATTTTTAAACTATTAATACTAGAGAGTTTAGAACACAGATTCCTAAGACAAAACATACAATTTTTAGGTTCTGAATATAAAAAGGCTCGTTATCTTGGTGATTCCAACATAGCAGATGAGATCATAAAAACTGTGTTCTCCACATTGCAAACCAAGTTCTGAAGAATATCTCTAAGTCTGAAAAGGTCAATTCTACTTCTATAGGGCAATTTCTACAGAGTAGAAGAATCTGAGGGCAGCTATAGGGATGTTTTTGGATTTCTTATTTTCTATTTCCATCATCTCCTCAAAGTTTAAAGAGAAAAAGCCCTCTTTACCCCAAGTACAGCTGTATTGGGTATACTTGACAAATACAGATTGTGTATATTTAAAGTACACAACATGGTGTTTTGATATACATGCACTGTAAAATGATTATCACACGCAATTAATTAAAGTTTCTGTCAACCCATATATTTATCTTTTTAGTGATGACAAAACTTAAGATGAACTCTTGCTAAATTTCAAGTATGTACCATCTTTACTAGTAATTACATATATTCACCATATCATATATTAGGTTTCCAGAATAAATTTGTTATATAGCTAAAAGTTTATATTTGATCAACAACTCTCAATTTCCTCCAAACGCAACCTCTGTTGAATAAAAAATTTAGTTTTCATTTGCAGCTTTCCCAGCGAAGCCCATATTAATTACATAATTAAATTAATTTTTCATCAGCAAATTTGTTTAAAGTAGGCACTGATAATATTAGCTTATTTACCACAATTTTTGCATTAATGACTTCAAAAGCAAACAATAAAATAGAATAATATTCATTTATTTAGCAGGTACACTCTGGGAATAATCCACTACACTTACATGGGAATATGATGCTCATTTGGTTTAAAGGCTTTCGATTATAGCTCATATTTAACACAGCTTTCCTTTCACATGATCTCTATACATAGAAAATATAGTTGAGATTCTAATGGATTCACAAATATTAATATGCCAGTTATTTGGTTTTCCGGAAGATAAACATATTGCTACAGCCTTCATCTATATTATCCATTAGTCTATAAATACAGAACAAGATATAGTAAGAATCTTTATTTTCACATATATTAATGAAGTAATTTAATGAATTTAACAAAATTATTGCCATGTCATAGAGGCAGATATAAAAGAAGATATTTTGTAAGCTACAATTGATATTTTAAACTGCAATTTATTAATCAGTAAATTGCATGAAATTTCTGTAATAATGGGAAAGTATTCATCTACCAATTCCCAGTTGAATGATGCAATAAGCATCTTTTATGTCCAATGCTGAACATTCAATATTAACATTGTGAGATCTATCCAGGACTTTATAAAATTATTTTCACTAAATTACTATGTTTTTTCCATTGTATGAATATACCATAATTTATTTATCCATTTATGTCAATAAATATTATATCCAAATTGGGATTATTTTGAATAATATTGCTGTGATCATTTTTATGGATGTCATTTGAGTCGCATATGTACAAAAAATGGTTTGAATAGATACACATATGCAGAAAATAAAAATGGAATTGCCATACATCGCTTATGCATTTTCAGCATTAGTAAGCTCTATTTTGTCTAAGTGTATTTTACTCATATATACTCATATATATGCTTATATATACTCATATATATACACACACATATATATATATATATATTACTCATATACTCATATATACTGAGCAGTTTGATATGGAAGTTCCAAATGCACATCTTAATTTAACTTTTTAATATGATCAATGTTTTGTTTTTGTTCTTGTTCTAATTTCTCAGTTGGATGTGAAGTAGCAATTTACCACATTTCACTAATGGCTACAGATGTTGAATACGTTTCCCTGTGATTACTTGTCATTCTTACAGATTCTTCAGAGAAATATCAATAATCAGAATATTTTAAAATTAAATTTTGGGGTGAGCACCATGGCTCACTTGTTTAATCCTCAGCCTGTGGCACCGGCATCCCATATGGGCGCCAGGTTCTAGTTCCGGTTGCTCCTCTTCCAGTCCAGCTCTCTGCTGTGGCCCGAGAAGGCAGTGGAGGATGGCCCAAGTCCTTGGGCCCCTGCACCCGCATGGGTGACCAGGAGGAAGTGCCTGGCCCCTGGCTTTGGATCGGCATAGCCCTGGCCATGGCGGCCATTTGGGTGGTGAACCAATGAAAGGAAGAGCTTTCTCTCTCCTACTGTATCTCTCCTACTCTATCTGTCAAATAAAAGAAAAATAAAAGAAAAATCAAGTTTTCCTATTATTGTTGTGTTTTAAGAATTCTTTATGTAATATGGACACTAGTCTCTTATGAATCTCAAATGTTTTTTTTTAAAAACATTTAATATTTATACAAAGGAAAAATTTTGTGCATTTCATATATATAGTTCTAAGAATATAATGATACCTACCATCCTACCTTCCCTCACCCCCTCATTCACACCCTCCCTCATTCTTCCTTTCTTATTTTTCTTTTATTTTTGCAATGACATACTTTAAATTTACTTTATAATTGCAAACTTCTTGGTTCTGAGTATTGTCTTTTCAAATTATTGTTGGCTTATTTTGAAACACAAAAATGTTTAATATTAAGAGTTCAATTTGTCCATTTTTTTTGGATATTGTTTGTGTTGTGGTTTAATCTAAGAAATCTTTACATCAAAAGTAGCAGAGAGCTGGATAGGATGCTGAGGAGCCAGAATTTGAACAAGGCATTCTGATATGGTATGCAAATTTTCCAAGCAGCAACTTAAATGCTGTACCCAGTGTGCACCCTTCCCCATGAATTTTAGCATGCACTTGTCAATCTGCGAAAAGGCAGCGGTGAAGTTAAGATTACACTGAATTTGTGGAGTTGTCTGGTGAGTATAACTATCTAAATAAAAATAGTCTGTGACTTGAGATATTTTTCCATTTACTTAGGTTATTACTTTTTAAATGTTTTGTAGTTTTCAATACATGCCTTGTGCATTTTTTTTAAAAAAAAGTTCCCTAAGTCTTTAAAAATACTGTTCAACATGAAATTATTAATCTAGAAATTTCTCATTGCTAAAGAATTGAAATAGAATTGATTTTTAAAAATAGATCTTTTGTCCTGAAAATTTGATAAACCCATTGACATATTAATAGATATCCTTTGAGATTTTTCTAATTATAACCTTATGTAAAAGAAAGTATAATATAAATATCTATGAGAAAATAGGTTTACGTTTTTGTTCCCAGTCTAGATGACTTATTTATTTATTTATTTATTTATTTTTTGTCTTGCCTGATTGCCTCAGCTATAACTTCCAGTTCAATGGTGAATAAAACGGCACAGGCAGGCATATTGTTTTATTCTTGATTTTAGGATGAAATTGTTGTTTTTGCCCATTAAATTTGATGTTAGCTGTCGAGTTTTTCTGTACATAGAAAATATATATTTATGCTTTTCTCTACTTATGAGGTTCTTTTTGTAATTATAGTGTTGAATATTTTTATTCTAAGAGGATGGTGATTTTGTTAAATGCTTTTACAAATTTAAATGAAACGGTCATGAAGTGTTTTCCTGTTTTCTGTTTATTCTATCAATTTAGGAATATTAACATTGATTGACTTCGTACACTGAACCAAATATATCATCCTGGAATAAATCTGTGTTAGGTTGTATAATGTAATTTCCACTGTACTATAAGCTAACTGCTAATTATTTATAAATACATTTTGTGAACAAATTCATAAGGGATATTGTCACATAGTTTGTACTTTATATAGCTCTAAATCTGATTTCTAGAATATTCATTTATGTGAGAGGCATAGAGACACCCAGAGAACTCCCATCTACCAGTTCTTTTCCTAAATGTCTGCAACAAAGACAGAAGACATGAACTCAATCTATGTATTCCACATGTGTGGCAGGGACCCAACTACTTGAGCCATCACTATTATATCCCATGAGGCACATTAACCCAAGGGTGGAATTGAGAGCATAGCCAGGACTCGAACTCAGGAACTTTGATTCAGGATGCATGTATATTCCAATTGGTGGCTTAACTCTTAGGCCAACACCTGCCTTTAAGTAAGATTTTTAATGTCAGTATAGTACTGGTCTAATAGAATTACTTGGTAATTATGCCCTCAAGTTTTAATATTCACAGAGTAAAAAAGAAATAAATCATAAAGATTTTGTTTCAAATCACCTGTAAAATATTGTGTCCTGGGCTTCTATTTTGGATACTTTTTTAATATTCAAAATTATAATGTGGAATATAGTATTGATGATTCTCATAAAATTAAAATATAGACGTACCACATGATCCAGTAATCTCACTTCTAGCTGGAAGAGATATCCACATCCTGATGTTAATTACAATATTATTCACATTTACCAAGGCATAGAACAACACAAATGTCCATTGAAAGATAAAGAAAGAATATGTGGATATACAAACAAATGAATATTATCCAGTCTTTAAAAGGAAGGAAAAGTTATCATTATGCTAAGTGAAGTCAGTCAGTCCCAGGACAATATTTCACATTCCATTTATATGTGACATCTAAAGTATTCAAAGTGGTGGAATGGGGAAAATGGGGAAGTAATTTTCATAAAATTTCACTTATGCAAAGCTATAAATTCTAGGGTTCTGATATATCACATTACTGGGGAACTGAGGAACAGTGTGTTAAGTTGCCACCTGTGACAATGGCATCATTTACGAGCACAGTTTTGAATCCTGGCTGCTCCTCTTCCCATCCAGCTCCCTGCTAATGTACCTGGAAAGCAGCATAAGATGGTACAAATAATTAGGCCACTGCTTCCCACAAAAAAACCCAGATGGAGTTCCAGGCTCCTCATTTCGGACTGGCCTTGGCCTTGTGTTTATGACTCTTTGAAGAGTGAATCAATAGATGGAAAATTCTTCCTCTCCCCCATAACTCTGCCTTTCCAACAACTTAATAAAACATAGTACTTATATACAAAAGTATGGTATTCTGAACTTTAAAATGTTAAAATGACAGATCTCATGTTAAATATTATTACCAAAGCAACAGAAAAACAGAGAGGCAAATGTACCTTACAAAAGAACACCAGAGAATTTTTAAAGTGATAGATGTATTTAGGAGACATAAACTCTTGATGTTTATGTATATGTCCAAACTCATTGACACTTAGTATATTAATTATTTGCAATATTTGCATATCAATTACTGTAATTTAAAATCGAATTATTTATCTCTGCAAATTTCTGTTTCTTTTTTGAATTATTTTCTGTATTTGTCCATTTCACCTAGGTCATCAAATTCTTTTCTAATCCTCGTATTTCATATGAATATATCATTAGATTTCTGATGAAGTGTTGTGACCTCATGCAATTGCATAGTCTACAAAAAGGTTTTAAAATATTTGTTGAACCTTGTAAAGGAACAAACATTCATTGATTTTCTCTATTTTTCGCTTCTTTAATTCAACTCTCTTTTCATTCTGCTGGCTTTGTACTTAGTTTACTGCCTTCAGTTTTTTTAATGATGTGAAATATTTTTCTTTATTGACATAGTAATTTCAGTTTTACATTTCCCTTTCAACAATGCTTTAGACACATTCTAATAGGATGAGTGTGCTGTATTTTCATTTTAATTCATCTCAAAGTTATTTTTTTAATTTCCCATGTGATTCCTTTTTTTTTTTTTTCTTGGACCCTTGGATCATTTAGGAGTGTGTCTGTTTTCAAATGTTTGTCAATTTCTCTGATTTGCTTTTGTTAATGTCTAATGTTCTTCCATTGCGATAGGATAAAAACATTCATGATGAGTGCTTATACATTTTTTGAGACTTAATTTTGGCTAAACATGTGGCTTGTCCTGAAGACATGCTTATTTCATTTACTGTTCTTTGAAGTGAATAATCTCAATTTTCCTATATTCAAATTTTCTGATTCTTACTCTGCATGATCAGTTCTGCTGTTGAGTCTTTCTAGTGAGTTTTCATTTTAGTTATTGTGCTTTTCAACTCGATAATCTCTTCTTGATTATCTTAGAAGTTTATTCAGTGTTTATTTTTTGTTGAAATTTTGTATTTGATGAAATGCTTTTTTTTTTTTTTTTTTTGACTGGCAGAGTGGACAGTGAGAGAATGAGACAGGGAGAAAGGTCTTCCTTTACCGTTGGTTCACCCTCCAATGGCCACTGCGGCCGGCGCACTAATCTGTATGTTATCTGATTTTTATTAAAATCTATGTGTTTTGGCCGGCGCCGTGGCTAATCCTCCTCCTTGCGGCACCAGCACACCGGGTTCTAGTCCTGGATGGGGTGCCAGATTCTATCCCGGTTGCCCCTCTTCCAGGCCAGCTCTCTGCTATGGCCCGGGAAGGCAGTGGAGGATGGCCCAAGTCCTTGGGCCCTGCACCCCATGGGAGACCAGGAGAAGCACCTGGCTCCTGGCTTCGGATCAGCGAGATGCGCCGGCCGCAGTGGCCATTGGAGGGTGAACCAGTGGCAAAAAGGAAGACCTTTCTCTCTGTCTCTCTCTCTTTCACTATCCACTCTGCCTGTCAAAAAAAAAAAAAAAAAAGAAAAAACAAAAACAAAAAACTATGTGTTTTAAAATATATAATATGGCAATTACGCAATTCAGCCTATTCTCTCTCCCTAGAGTCCTTTATTGTGGAAGTTCACTAGCCAAGTAATTTTTCTAAATCAATTCTGTATAAGTTCACGCTCATTGTCATGTTTTCCCACTGAAGTCTCATTGTTTGCTTAGTGGGCAGTTAATGAAATGGTAATTTCCTTCAGTGCCTGAATCAAGGAGTCTTCTAGTCTTTGCTCTAGGTTTTCTGGTATGCCTCGACGTTCAGTCAAGCAGTCTTCAAGTCTATATTATCCTTCACTTTCTGCTTCTGCAGAATCTCAAAGTAAGCTGCAGTTGAGAGCTTGGTATTTTATCAGATATTTTCCAGGAATATTTAAATCCTGGACAGGGAAGGTGTGTTATGCAGTATTGTAGCTTCCTAGATTCTGAGGTAAATATTTGAATGCTTTAAAGCACTCTGTTGACATATCATTTACTAGTGTTTTGTTTTAGATTTTTTTTGGTCAACCCCTTTTTTGCCACAAATGTTATCACAATCCCAGACAGCTGCAAAGTTAAAAATTTCCTAGTGATAAATTTGCTAGCTACTCCGAGGTAAGGCTGTTTACACTGGGTAAGCCTTGAGTCAGGTCAGATAAATAAAATCCCTGAACAAGGAGGTCTTCTATAGGCTCATAACACATGCTGATTAGTGGCAGTTCTTTGGGTGTGATGCTTTCAAAGACTTTCAAACAATTGTCATTTTTTCTTGTGGTTTCTAGGATTTTGGTTTCTAACATGAATGTATACTGTTATATTTCAAGCTACTATATGTGGAATGGCAGGAGTGAGATGAGGGTATGTCAACATCCACAAAACTTGTTGTTTATGTTGACACAATGATGATGATAATGATGACGATGATGATAATTTTGAGAATATTCCTTGAGTTGCTCCAAGACTTCAGTTGACATACAGAGTTCTGAAAAATTGAATCTATTTACCCAATTTTCTCATTCTTTTTATAGAAGAAATATACTCAATCCACTCTTTTTGCTATCACCACTCTCCATCATTTTTAAAGACTATTCCAAATGGGTGTATAGAATTATGGGGTGAGGATTTACTATACCTTGAAGATTTTTAAATTGTTTTCTGACTCACAATTTCTGCCAAAATTTTTAATAATTTCCCTTGTTCCAAGAAGCTACTCTAGCTATTTTCAAAATGTTCTTTGGTTATTTTTTGCAACTTAAGATAATAAGTATTTTTGTTTTTGTGCTTTGCTTCTATTTATCTTGATTGTATTTTTCTGAGGTCTTTGGTTGATTTCATTCATTAAATTTGCTGTCATTTATTTGTTCAATATTTATTCAGACTTTTCTCTCTACGTTTTCTTTCTTGTCTACCAACTAAGTAGTTTGATATTTCCCTAAACACTTGAATATTTTTGTTTGTATGTTAATTTTTTCTCTTTGACTTCAGTTGGAATGATTTCAATTGATTTATCTTCAGATTTTCTTGATCCTTTGGTACAAAATTATTGTAACATAAAATTTGAAATTATCACCAATGCAATGAGATATACCTATTTTGTGGTAGTGGGGAGCAAACAAAAATCACAATTTAGACACTAGGAATAAAGTAGAAGAATGAATACAAAGTATTGTTTTTTCCTTAAAATTACTCTTAGAACCTTTCTCATAAAAGAAATCCCTTTGAATTTGGATCTTTCAAACTAATGCAGGCACGGATAATATAACTGATTATTAGATCTACCACACCTGGCATTTAACCATAACAATACTTCACTGACATTCTCTTTATTATTCTACCACATTATTGAAACAGCAGAGAAGGCCTCAGTTCCTCCACGGTGAATGCAACTCTTTGTCAATACCTCTAGAAGCTTAGCTCACTCACATCCTATTTGCTTTCACTCTGTCTTTAAGGGATAGACAGATGCCATCCTGTTGGTGATTTGTACACTTCTTTTAAAACAGGGAAGTAACCAATTATTAAAACTAAACTTGGGGCTGGCGCCATGGCTCACTTGGTTAATCCTCTGCCTGCAGCGCCGGCATCCCATTTTCCATGGACTGTGTGCAAATCACTTATGTGTCACTGGAACTTTAGTTTTTGTTTGGCAATGATGAATCCACTTCCAGTCCTCCCAAAAGTAAAGTCAGAATCCAGGGGTGGTTGTTGGAGTCTTCCAAATGTTTTATAAAACACTAATGGTGAGTTTTTCCTTCTACAGAGAACTGATAATATCTTTTCTAAATGAGGCCTTCTTTATTACTTGGGAATACTTTCCAGAGGATAACTGATCAGTTATTTATGTGTTCCTTGGAGGCAGTTATCTTTACAACATGAGTCAATAGATTAGAAACTGTGGTGCAAAATTTATCACTGACTTTGACTGAAGTGCTCAATTATGCCGCAGGAGCCCTGGAAGGCATTCAGTACTATTTGAACACACTGGTCATTTTGTTATGGATGATTGCCTGAGACATGTCTCTTTTAGACCAAAAAAGAGTTTGTGAATCACTAATTCATCTTGCTGGCCTAAACTACTGCCTCCAGCCAAATGGAAATTTCAATGCTAAAACATATGGAGAAATATACCGAGATTTTAAATTAAAGCCTGGTTGGTTTGCTCAGCTGTGTCTGGTACCTTAAGATGGTGTATTTGTGGTCAATACTTAAGGCTGTTCTCATGAAGCTGCTTTGAATCTTTCTGAGAATACCTTCAACTAAAAATGTGAGAAAACTGAAAAATTTGATGATAGTCTTTATAAATCATAAAATCAATGAATGATGAAGTTGTGCACCTGCTAGAAAATTTGCCATAATTGAAAATAGATGGTAGTGATGTGGAGTGTATATTTTGGTGACCACAGGCCTCTTATGGTTTTGCACAATGTATATGCATGGATAGTTACTTTGTTTCAGACTGTTTTCAATAACATTTATGTAGATGACACCCTTGCAAGATAGAATGAGTATCTCCATTAACAGCAAAGCGCAAATGTGCTTAGTATATAGTACAACAAAGATAATGTCTATCTCCAGAGAAATGAGTACATATTAACATTAGCCATTGTAAAGAAATCTAATTATTTTTAAAGATTTATTTATTATTTGAAAGAGCTATGCAGAGAGAGAAGGAGAGGCAGAGGGAAAGAAAGAGAGGTCTTCCATCCACTGGTTCACTCCCCAATTGGACACAATGGTTGGAGTTGCGCTGATCAAAAGCCAGGGACCAGGAACTTCTTCAAGGTCTTCCCACATAGGTGCAGGGGCTCAAGGACTTGGGCTATCTTCCACTTCTTTCCCAGGCCATAGAGGGAGCTGGATCAAAAGAGGAGCAGCTGGAACTAGCCGGTGCCCAAACGGGACGCCGACGCTTCAGACCAGGGCTTTAACCCACTGCGCCACAGCACTGGCCCTAAGAGAATCTCCTTCTAATTTTCTAATTCAAAAATCTTCTCACATTCCATGACTTCAAGTGCATGCACTCTATCGAGGAACTAGTTTAAAAATTCCCTTTTTCTTACAACCAGGTTGAAAATCATTCCACTTCTCCTCCAGGTCTGAATAAATATAGATTATTTCTTCCACTTACAAGAAAAGATCCTTAGATAAAGAAACAGATATTTTCTTCACTAAAGTATACATTCAAACTGCAGCCATCATAGCTGTCAGACAGCATTCCATTAATCAACCATTAATCAGAGAACCAATCAATATAAATGAATTCTTTAATAGAATTCAAATGCTTTCGGATTCCAGTAGGAACTTAAACTATCTGTTTTATAAAATCCCCTTGTAAATTCACAATATGAAATAGAATTCAGAGCAGGAAAAATCACATTATCTACTTCCCCCTCCTCCAATAAGTTAAAAGTGGTTCTTATGTCTACTTCTGCCAGAGAACTGTATTTGCTGCTCACTGCTGATTGCCCTTGCTACAAAGATACTTCACAGTGAGATGAGAATTTATGTTTTTCAATCAGAAGTATATGTTCAATAGTTTAGAGAAAAGAAAAGTCTCACCTACCTTTTCATTTCAAATGTTTCCCCAGAACTCACCTAAGTGAAACTGGTTTTACATATGAGAGTGGAAAGTATTATAACAGAGATCCCATTACTGAAGTGAAAATAATATAGTACCACATTTTCTCAGTTAGGACAGTGAACTCAGGAATCAGCAAAAGGTGGTTAATATCCACTAGAGAAAATTGAAGAAAAAAGGGAAAAAAAAAGTAAAGAAATATTTTTAAGAAAGAACAAGTCTGTTTAATTTATATAACAAATATGATTTTTAAAAGTGTGGAAATTTTGTATAGCATAAAATTTCCATGATCTTAATATTAATAACATCAAAATAGCTTAGCTTGTATTATATAATTATATAACAAAATTAAAAATCCAATTTTTATTCTATTTTCAGGTAGTCACTCAGTCCTTAGGAATTTTCCCTACATAATATTGGAAAATGATTCAAAACTTCTTTCCTGGCTTATGATAATTCAATATATAAGTGAAAACATTAATATGAGTAGTATTTAGTACTACAGTTATTAATTATTATTTGGTAGGGTTTAGTTTATAGTATTAAGTTATTTTATGCATGAATATTTTTCTAATGATAGTGGAATCTCCCTAGAAAGCAACATATGACAGGATATAAAGCTATATATTTTAAAATAAATATAAGTTCCAGAAGAATATGTTATGAGTTAAAATTCTGACTGTATCATTTCCCTGCTACCTGGCCTTAGACAATCACTTAACCTTTCTGACTGTGAATATGTAATTTTACACATGAGGGTAATAATCATGAATTATAAATAGAGGTAGAATTGAGGAGATGGTAGCCACTAAGTGTGAAGCACAAGTAATCTTGGCAATACATTGCAAAGCAGTTGTATTAATTACAGATCTCCAGAGAAAGAGTACCAAAAGATAGATGATATACAGCTTGATAGAGACAGAAAGAGTTGATAAATACAGAGATGATAGATGATAGGCTAAATAGATAGATAGATAGATAGATAGATAGAAGAGACTTACTAAGAATGATGAGCTTCATGCAATTATGGAGACAAAGAAGTTGCACAAGTTGCTGTTTGTAAGCCCAAGAAAGCTGGTGGCATACATCAAATCCACATATATGTATTAAATTATGTTTTAAACAAAAATGCAAAGATCACATTAAAAATGATTAACAGACTTAGATACTTCTCAGGCAAAAATATACACATGTCCAGTAAGTGCATAAAGTATTTAACAGCAATATCACCAGATAAAAAATGTAAATGTTACCTCATGATGTACTGATACATACCCAAGAAAAGCTATAACTAAGAGCACTGAAAACCTAAATGTTGCAAATGATTTATAGCACACCAAATTCCCCTCTGACAAAGGTGTAAAATTTTATAAGCATTCTATAAATATTTCCTGGCAGTTTCTAATAAGTAGGTATCTTCCCTCTAACTAGTAATACCATTCATGTGTTTATCTAACGGAAATAAAAACATTTTGCAAGTGGTCTTTAAAATCATGTGAACAGAATCTTTATTCACAGCGACCAAAAATATAAAGGATAATTCCATTATAAAAGGGTTGAATGGAAAAATAATTTTTGGGGCCGGTGCTGTGGCATCCTGTATGGGGGCCAATTCTAGTCCCAGTTGCTCTACTTCTGATTGGCTCTGTGCTACGGCCTGGGAAGGCAGTGGAGGATGGCCCAAGTCCTTGGGCCCCTGCACCCACATGGGAGACCAAGAAGAAGCATCTCAAAAGATGCTGCCATTTGTGTTGGTATTTCCACAATTCAGGCAAAATTTTCTAAGAGCCTACTCTGGGGAGGACACCAAAGTGTTATGAATTATTTTATCAAAATAGTGCAGAGACAGTATTAGACACTTCTATTCACATTACTATATGTAATACTTATTAAATTTGAGAAAAATACATTTTCTGAGCATCCTTTTAAAAATATTTATCTATTTGTGGAGCAGTGAGTGACAGTACCCATTCCTTGGATAATGTTATAAATGACCACAATAACCATGAGCCAGAAAGTCATTTCAGGTTTTCCATATGGTTGGTAGGAATCCAAGTGTTTGAATCAACACCACTGCCTCTCAGGGCCTGCTGGGAATAGGAACCAGGTACAATGGTGTGGGATGCAGGCATCTTAACCAGCTTCTTAACCAATAGACCAAATGCCTGCTGTGTCTTATGAAGTATTCTTATGAAATATTAGAGTAAGTGTCAATTATTTTAAACTGTTGCAGGGTAATTTAGTGATGTCTGTTACATAGTAAATTTTATATACTTCCTGTCATAATAATTTCCCTTTGAATACTTTATAGAAATATATTCAAACAAGTGTGCAGTATTTTAGGTTCATTTGTAACATTACTTGAAATGATCACAAGAGTATTAGAGAACTTTAATATGATGTACATGATAAGATTCGTAATTATTGCATCCCATGAAAGAAATTATAATCTTATTATTCTTTGTGCTTCTCACAGCACAATACATAAGAACAGGATGTTGCAAGTGTAAGATACCATCACTTAATGTCATTATATGTACTTGCAATGTAAATATATGGTCTCTTGTTTATACTATTTTAACTTCTTATATTTTGAAAACTTATGTAGAATCATAGAAATACTGCTTGTATCATGTGTAATGTTGCATTTGCATCAATTGCTCTTGAAAATAATTATACTTGTAGGCTTTTGAAAAACTATATGGAAGAATGTCCTTCACATAACCTCGAAAGGAAATAGCTATATTTTAGTTAAATATCAAAGTATTCATATTTTATGCCTTTGTAGGCATTGTTTTTATTAAAAGGAATGATTTAAATATAATAATGAATGGGTATATTTGAGTTTTTAAACACACAAAAAATAAAGAGATCTAATTATAAATAATTTTCTACACCATAATTCAACATTGCCATATTGGATTAGAGAAGAGTTGTGGGAAAATGGCCCAGCAGGTAACAACCATCTGTGTTAGGGTCAGAGGCTCTGTCAGAATGTCCAAACCAAAAGCCATATATTTTCATGAAGATTAAGATACTGAATTAAAAATTATTTCTGTAGCATTTATTAAATAATACAGAATTATGGACATAATTATATAGCATAAAATTCATATTTCTGTATGAAACATGGGGCGTTCATAGAATGGTTGAAAGTGCACTTTACTAACCAGGAGACAAGTTACCCTTCTGGGTGTTTTGTATGAATGTGTGATATAATATTACAAACATCTAAGCCGTCCATGTTAACAAACAATAACAACCTCCAGGAGGTTAAGGAGTTGGCTGGGAACATGCTTCTAGAACAAATATCCTCAGGTCCTTCATTCCACAAAGCTCTGCTAGGGCAGCCTTGATCACTTCTCTTTCTTCTACTGACTGTGAGTCCTGAAACCACCATGATCCACTGACAGGCCTCTTAAGAAAGATATATCATTCAGTCTTTCTTAGATTAATATAAAGTGTTTTTTTTTTCAGTAAAATCCTTCTAAAATATAATAGCTTTGTGGGAAAAATAATGGAAATCAAAATGAACACAGTGATTCTCATAGCAAATGTTATTACTAGTAAATACACTGAGGGGTGCTCATTTGAAGTTAATGCTAATAGGTACGAAAGTCTGGCATGGAGAAAGTCTTGATTGGAGCCCTGGGTTCTGTTCAAGGTCGTGCATCTGATTTCTTGGGCAATCTTGAGCCAATTCACTTACATGGCCTTAACCTAACCTAGTGGGTTTGCCTTCCCACCTGTAAAAAATTAGGTTAATAATAGATGTTTATTTGTGAAGTGTTTTGGTCTTGTAAGAGTAAAATAGTCACAAGTACAAATATTGTTCCTGCTATACTTATTAATTGGTAGGGATGGTTTCAGTGCACCTTTGCTATTTAAAAATCCTGCTTGCAGCTGTGAAAACATTGTGCTTAACAGGAGCAATTATCAGTGGTGGTTAGTGCAAACTCACAGGGAAGGCAGCTGCTAGGGGAGCTGTTATGAGCAGAAAAAGGAAAAGAAACTATAGAAATTATTTTAAAAATGAGTGATAATATTAAATATATTCTATATTATCACCACAAATTCACAGATGTATTGCACCAAAAATGCTCATGTTTATGATTTGAGAAAAAAAGGACTATCAGGCTTCTTGTCATTTTCCTACTGCCTCTCTTCACCACACTCTTGAGGCCAATGATCATTTCACCCTTCCATGGGGCGTGGTTTGGATACACAGCTTTACTAATTTTTTTCTTCTAAAAAGTAAACATATGAAATATTACAACAAAAAACACAATGATGTCTTTGTGTAAATTACGTTTTCTCATCTTTTTTGCCTCCAAGGCATTTATTGTTTGGCACTAGTCATACTAGGAGTATATATTTTGTCACCTCTATTTTCTATTTTATCAAATTACCATATCCATATAGAATTTATTTATTGTATGAAAAGTTACTTATAGTCATGAAGTTTACTATCAATTTTTGCAACAAGATTTATGAGAATTGCTTGGACTTCCTGAGGGGAGAAATTGTACTCCTGGTTATGAAACCTGCAGTGAGTCCAAAGATGGAGCCTTAATATGGGAGACAGGAGAGTGTAGCTAGACCACCCCTTAATTACATATGTTCCATTATGAACAATCCAGCTAGAATAAAGATTCTCCATAAAATTTCCATAGCCCTGGCAACTCATGACTGGAGCCTAGGGAGATTACTGACGCCATGAACAGGAGTGTCAAATTGTTAAGTCAGCAACAGGAGTCACTGTGTACTTACACCCCATGTGGGATCTGTCCCTAATGTGTCGTCTAAAGCCAAGTGATGCTATAACTGGTACTGAAATGGTATTTTTGTACTTTGCGTTTCTGTGTGTGCACAAACTGATGAGGTCTTTACTAATTATATACTGAAGTGATCTTCTGTATATAAAGAGAATTGGAAATAAAAAAAAAAAACAACCTGGTGTTAAAATGGAAATGGCATAGAAAATTAATTAATTTAAAAAAATTATGTAGGATCTCTGTCTTTAATGTGCTGTACATTGCTATTTAATACTATAATTAGTGATCCAATGGTAGTTTTTTCACTTTATGTTGCTATATGGGCAAAATGTTAAAATCTTTACCTAATGTATACTAGACTGATCTTCTGTATACAAAGAGAATTGAAAGTGAATCTTTACATGAATGGAAGGGGAAAGGGAGCGGAAGAGGGGAGGGTTGCGGGCGGGAGGGAAGTTGTGGGAGGGGGGAAGCCATTGTAACCCACAAGCTATACTTTGGAAATTTATATTCGTTAAATAAAAGTTTAATAAAAAAATTTTCTGTACTGGAAACAAAGTAAAATTGTCCACCTCGTGAGGGTATGATTAATAATACAAATTGCGGGGTACATAATTGACATAGCAGCTAAGAAGCCACTTAGGACACTCTCCTTCCTACCTTTCCACCCCATATCTGAATGCCTGTGTATAAGTTCCTGTTTTGCTCCCAATTCCAGTTTTCTGCAAATGTGCACCTTGGGAGGCAGTGATAAAGGCTCAAGTAGTTCAGTCCTTACCACCCATGTGGAAATTCAGATTGAATTCCAAACTCCTAATTTCAGGGAATAAGTAGATGGGTGACAACTCTTTGTCTATATCACTCTGAAAATACATATATACCTACACACACGCATGCATATAAAAATATTCTTGTTTACAAAAATTAATCATGAGAAATAGGAGAACATCAGAAAGGGAGGATTTCCAATTCCTTGTTTATCTAACAACTGCCTTCTCACTTTTCTGTTGCACCTTCTATAAAGTGTCTTCCATCTCTTATTTTCCTTGCCTCTACTTATTAAATTTCTCTTTCATCCTCTTAGATTTCTTTTTCTCTCTCTAGACTGTGGAGTTTTACATTTGGCTCCTTAACAGATGAGAAAAATGTCATCTGTGGAGTATTGTGAGCCAGGAAGCTTCAATAAAACCACAGTGCACTGCAGTGGCTATTATTCAGGTACTCTAAATAAACAAATCAATATGCAGTGGTTGAAACACACATTGATGTTTTACATTAAGCACACTCAACACTATTTAGATTATATTTTGCTTTAGTTGTATAGACGTTAGCTAATAAACAGTTTTCAGAATATGGTATTATCAGGGCATTTATTTTAAAACTCATTTGGAGAGGTTTGAATAAATAATATTCATTAGTTATCACATTATTAGTTTTTCCCATGCAATGACTTTCTCTCATTTGACTTATTCCCTTTCATTCACATATCATGATTTCTTCTGTACTCATTCCTGTCCAAATACAGTCTCTCTGTCTCATATGTTCGGTTGGTTGGTGGTTTCTATGTGTTCTGATAAAAATGTATACTTGTATTATTTTATTAAACTTATTTTCTTTACATTTTTTTCACTGAAGATTCTGATTTTAATATCTATTTGTGGTTTTGTTAACATTTCTAAGCATACAATTTTAATGTGGATTGAGTGGATAGGCAGTTAAGCGGCATTGGGATCAGTTCCACACTATTAGGAGAGGTTAGCATAGCCTTTGCTGCCGAGTTAGTTAAGCCTTCCTGCGAGGTGTGATCCTTCTGAGGCTCTATGAATGCCTTATTTGCTCAGTTCATTCTCCATTATCTGGATAACTAGAACTAGCACATCTTCCATCTCTATTTGAATTTTAGAAGGATCTCAACTTAAATCTCCCTAGTTATTCTCTCTTGAATTTGTTCTTTGTGAGATATTATGGAATTCTAGCCTTTCCATGTGCAGCTGAGTATTTTCCTAGGGATCAAAATTGCCCATATTCAGATGTCTGGAGCTGTTTATGAAACTTCCTCCTCTGCTGTGATGTGCTTTGCAAGTCCGTGCTGCCATGCCCCCTCACATCTGATATCTGTTTCTGCTGCAGTTCAAGTTGTCTAATGTCTAAAACCAGTTGTTTGACAAATATTTCTGTTTTCTGTAATGACAAATAATTCTAATGTCATTTTTGTTGAACCAAAAAGTCAAAGTAAGAAATAAATTAAGACTGTACATCTGTTTTGTTTAGTATCACTTGATTACCAAAATAAATTTTCAAGTATAAAAGAAAAATTCCAAATTATAAATGGCAAGCTTTCCTGGATGTCAAAAAGTGTAAAATATTGCATATTGGAGTAAGACCAAAAAACTTTGGAATTACTTAACAACTACTAGCTGAATCAACTCATATTAGTCTATCTCTAGTGACTCAATTTCTCCCAAGGAACTGTATTAGATTATTAGTGATTAGATATCATCATATACTAGCTTGTACAGAAATAGCTAAGTTAAATCTATATTCTCACAAAAATATGAGCAATAGAATGCAAGTTATTTATTCTATCAATTAATAATATATCTATAAGGTATTTCTTGCCAACTTACATGTGGAAAAATTATGTTATTTTTGTTCAAAAATCATGGTACAGGGATGGATGTTTAATTTAGCAATTAACACTGGATCCCACATCAGAGTATTGGGTGTGATTCTTCTCTGTTGTGGGGGATCCTGTGCCTGGCTAGGAGACTGCCTGTCTAGACCATGCAGGAGGTTAAGAGGGCATGGCACAGCATGCCTCCTGGGAAACACCCTGGTCGGGAGCTCAGGCACACTGAGAGCCACACATTATCTGACTGCGGGCAGGCAGAAGGCTCAGGCACATTTTCCTCACCCCCACTTCCCATTTAAGGGCCTTGCAATTGTTAACCAGGTGTGGCCCAGACCCATAAAGACCACCTGGAAGGCTACATAGGCTACATTACCTCCAAGATGATTGGGGCAGTGTAGCATCACCAGCATCAACTTTATCCTATAGAGTTAGTGTTGCTACCCTGAACTAGCTACTCCTCTTTGCCTGCCCTTTAAAAGTTTGTGCCTGATTGTTAATAAACAGGCATGTTCACTGAAACTTGTCTTTGATGCTTTTTTTTTATTTCTTTGTGACAATTTTCTTTTTTTTTTATTAAACTTTTATTTAATGAATATAAATTTCCAAAGTATAGCTTATGGGTTACAATGGCTTCCCCCCTCCCATAACTTCCCTCCCACCTGCAACCCTCCCCTTTCCCGCTCCCTTTCTCCTTCCATTCATGTAAAGATTCATTTTCAATTCTCTTTGTATACAGAAGATCAGTTTAGTATATATTAGGCAAAGATTTTAACATTTTGCCCATATAGCAACATAAAGTGAAAAAACTACATTGGATTACTAATTATAGCATTAAATAGCAATGTACAGCACATTAAAGACAGAGATCCTACATAATTTTTTTTCAAATTAATTAATTTTCTATGCCATTTCCATTTTAACACCAGGTTGTTTTTTTTCATTTCCAATTCTCTTTATATACAGAAGATCACTTCAGTATGTAATTAGTAAAGACCTCATCAGTTTGTGCCTACACAGAAATGCAAAGTATAAAAATACTGTTTCAGTACTAGTTATAGCATCACTTCGCTTTAGACGACACATTAGGGACAGATCCCACATGGGGTGTAAGTACACAGTGACTCCTGTTGCTGATTTAACAATTTGACACTCCTGTTCATGGCGTCAGTAATCTCCCTAGGCTCTAGTCATGAGTTGCCAGGGCTATGGAAGCCTTTAGAGTTCGCTGACTTTGATCTTATTCCGATAGGGTTATAGTCAAAGTGGAAGTTCTCTCCTCCCTTCGGAGAAGGGTACCTCCTTCTTTGATGGCCCCATTCTTTCCACTGGGATCTCACTCACAGAGATCATTCATTTAGTTTTTTTTTTTTCCATGATATCTTGGCTTTCCATGCCTGCTATACTCTCATGGGCTCTTCCGCCAGATCCGAATGCCTTGAGGGCTGATTCTGAGGCCAGAGTGTTGTTTAGGACATCTGCCATTCTATGAGTCTGCTGTGTATCCCGCTTCCCATGTTGGATCTTTCTCTCCCTTTTTGATTCTATCAGTTAGTATTAGCAGATACTTGTCTTGTTTGTGTGATCTCTTTGACTCTTAGACCTATCAGAGCTATCAATTGTGAGCTGAAATTGATCACTTGGACTAGTAAGATGGCATTGGTACATGCCATCTTGATGGGATTGTGTTGGAATCCCCTGGCACATTTCTAACTCCACCATTTGCGGCCAGTCCGATTGAGCATGTTCCAAATTGTTCATCTCCTCCCTCTCTTTTTTCACTCTTAGATTTAACAGGGATCACTTTTCAGTTAAAATTTAAACTCCTAAGAAAAATTGTGTGTTAATTATTGAGTTCAACCAATAGTACTAGAACAACAACAACAACAACAACGAATACTAAAAAGGATAAAGTATTACATTGTACATCTAAAGTCAGGACAGGAGCTGATCAGTTCATTGTTGCTTATAGTGTCCATTTCACTTAACAGGTTTCCCCTTTGGCGCTCCGTTGTCACCGATCAGGGAAAACAAATGATATTTTTCTCTTTGGGACTGGCTTAATTCACTCAGCATGATGTTTTCCAGACTGCTCCATCTTGTTGCAAATGACTGGGTTTCATTGTTTCTTACTGCTGTATAGTATTCTATGGAGTACATGTCCCATAATTTCTTTATCCAGTCTACTGTTGGTGGGCATTTGGGTTGGTTCCAGGTCTTAGCTATTGTGAATTGAGCTGCAATAAACATTAATGTGCAGATGGCTTTTTTATTTGCCAAATTAATTTCCTTTGGGTAAATCCCAAGGAGTGGGATGGCTGGGTTGTATGGTAGGGTTATGTTCAGGTTTCTGAGGAATCTCCAGACAGACTTCCATAGTGGCTTAACCAGTTTGCATTCCCACCAACAGTGGGTTAGTGTCCCTTTTTCCCCACATCCTCTCCAGCATCTGTTGTTGGTAGATTTCTGAATGTGAGCCATTCTCACCGGGGTGAGATGGAACCTCATTGTGGTTTTGATTTGCATTTCTCTGATTGCTAGTGATCTTGAACATTTTTTCATGTGTCTGTTGGCCATTTGGATTTCCTCTTTCGAAAAATGTCTATTGAGGTCCTTGGCCCATCTCTTAAGTGGGTTGTTTGTTTTGTTGTTGTGGATTTTCTTGACTTCTTTGTAGATTCTGGTTATCAATCCTTTATCTGTAGTATAGTTTGCGAATATTTTTTCCCATTCTGTTGGTTGCCTCTTCACTTTCCTGACTGTTTCTTTTGAAGTACAGAAACTTCTCAATTTGATGCAATCCCAAATGTTAATTTTGGTTTTGACTGCCTGTGCTGTTGGAGTATTTTCCAGGAAGTCTTTGCCTGTGCCTATATCTTGCAGGGTTTCTCCAATGCTCTCTAATAATCTGATGGTTTCGGGTCATAGATTTAAGTCTTTAATCCATGTTGAGTGAATTTTTGTGTAAGGTGATAGGTATGGGTCTTGCTTCAAGCTTCTGCACGTGGAAATCCAATTTTCCCAGCACCATTTATTGAATAGACTGTCCTTATTCCAGGGATTAGATTTGGATCTTTGGTCAAATATAAGTTGGCTGTAGATGTTTGGATTGATTTCCGGTGTTTCTATTCTGTTCCATTGGTCTATCCATCTGTTTCTGTACCAGTACCATGCTGTTTTGATAACAACTGCCCTGTAGTATGTCCTGAAATCAGGTATTGTGATGCCTCCGGCTTTGTTTTTGTTGTACAGGATTGCTTTGGCTATTCGAGGTCTTCTGTGTCTCCATATGAATTTCAGCATCATTTTTTCCAGATCTGAGAAGAAGGTCTTGGGGATCTTGATGGGTATTGCATTGAATGTATAAATTGCTTTTGGGAGAATAGACATTTTGATGATATTGATTCTTCCAATCCATGAGCATGGAAGATTTCTCCATTTTTTGGTATCCTCTTCTATTTCTTTCTGTAAGGTTTTGTAGTTTTCATCGTAGAGATCTTTAACGTCTTTGGTTAAGTTTATTCCAAGGTATTTGATTGTTTTTGTAGCTATTGTGAATGGCATTGATTTTAGAAGTTCTTCCTCAGCCGTGGCATTGCCTGTGTATACAAAGGCTGTTGATTTTTGTGCATTGATTTTATATCCTGCTACTTTGCCAAACTCTTCGATGAGTTCCAGCAGTCTCTTAGTAGAGTTCTTTGGGTCCCCTAAATAAAGAATCATATCATCTGCAAAGAGGGATAGTTTGAGTTCGTCCTTCCCGATTTGTATCCCTTTAATTTCTTTTTCTTGCCTAATAGCTCTGGCCAAAACTTCCAGAACTATATTGAATAGCAGTGGTGAGAGAGGGCATCCCTGTCTGGTACCAGATTTCAGTGGAAATGCTTCCAACTTTTCCCCATTCAATAGGATGTTGGCCATGGGTTTTTCATATATTGCTTTGATTGTATTAAGGAATGTTCCTTCCATACCCAGTTTGCTTAGAGTTTTCATCATGAAAGGGTGTTGTATTTTATCAAATGCTTTCTCTGCGTCTATTGAGAGAATCATATGGTTTTTCTTCTGCAGTCTGTTAATGTAGTGTATTACGTTGATTGTTTTGTGAATGTTGAACCATCCCTGCATACCGGGGATGAATCCCACTTGGTCTGGGTGGATGATCTTTCTGATGTGTTGTTGCATTCTATTGGCCAGAATTTTATTGAGTATTTTTGCATCTATGTTCATCAGGGATATTGGTCTGTAATTCTCTTTCAATGTTGCATCTCTTTCTGGCTTAGGAATTAAGGTGATGGTGGCTTCATAGAAAGAATTTGGGAGGATTCCCTCTTTTTCGATTGCTCTTCGGTGGCAAGATGGCGGAATAGGCAGGGCGCACATTATTAGTCCGGGAGAGAGATAAGTGGAGATACTGCAGGGTCAAGGAAGAGTAGGGGATGAAACAGCATAGGAAACTCTTCCGGAACTAGTGATTCACAGTGTACCTGCGTGGAGAGCGTGGGAGCCCAAGTTCGGGATACCAGCGGCAGACTCAACACACCAGCGCTGGAACGCGAGGTGAGCCGAACCACAATAGCCCGAGACACCAGCGGGCAAGTGGAAAGAGGAGGCTAGAGGGAACGAGGCTTGAAACTTCGTGGGGAAAAATTCACCAGGCTAACTAGAAGAGAGAGAGGAAAAAAATTAAAAAAAGTGACCGATACGGACACAAGTTTCTCTCTCTCCGCTCACCTCTCAAAGGCGAGCAAGACAGAGCAGGCGCCATTTTGGACATACGTCATAAGCAGGGCGACCTCAGGTCTGCACCAGCCCTGAGCCTAGCAGAAAAACCTGACTCTGGGGGGAGGGGTGAAATAACAGGAGATTAGCATCTAACTTGGCAACCCAGTGGGAGATTGCAGGAGAATTGGAGCCCACACTGAGGGCAGCACAGATTCCCTGTGTGGTCCTTGGGAAAGAGCTTTCGATCTCTGGCTCCTGTGGGTATATCATTTGCCTGCTAACTACCTCCAATTACGTTCAGCTGTGCGGAATTACTTCCCTTTTGAATCAAAAAAGAGAGAGATTTACCACACCTAACCTGGGAGTGTCATCTTTGACACACCCTCAACCCTGAGGAACCAAACACAGCTCTCAGTCCACACTCATCTCAAGTCTCTAAGGCACCACTGAAAGCAGACATTCCACTTAATATAGAGCCATAGTGTAACAAGAAAAAACAACACAGTGAAGAAACCAAATATCTCCAACATGCCAAACAACAAACGCAAAAACCGAGGTCACAAGAACAAGGAAGACACTATGACACCCCCAAATGAAAAAGACACCCCAATTCAAGATTATGAAGATGAGGAGATTGAAGAAATGCAAGAAGCAGATCTCAAAAAATTGATAAGAACATTAAGAAGTTCTCAAAAACAAATTCTTGAACTACAGAAATCTTTAATCGACAAGATAGAAAATCTCTCTTGGGAAAATGAAATATTAAGGAGGAATCAAAATGAAATGAAACAACTAGTGGAACAAGAAACTGTGATAGTGACGAGAAATCATAATGAAATGAAGAATTCAATAGATCAAATGACAAACACATTAGAGAGTCTTAAAAACAGAATGGGTGAAGCAGAAGAGAGAATATCAGACTTAGAAGACAGAGAACAGGAAAGGAAACAATCAAATCAAAGAAAAGAAGAAGAAATCAGAAATCTAAAAAATACTGTCAGGAATCTACAGGATACTCTTAAAAAACCCAACATTTGGGTTCTAGGAGTACCTGAAGGCATGGAGAGAGAGAAAGGATTAGAAGGCCTTTTTAGTGAGATACTAGCAGAAAATTTCCCAGGTTTGGAGAAAGACAGAGACATCCTAATACAGGAAGCTCATAGAACCCCTAATAAACATGACCAAAAGAGATCCTCACCACGACACGTCGTAATCAAACTCACCACAGTGAAACACAAAGAAAAGATCCTAAAATATGCAAGAGAGAAAAGCCAGATTACTCTCAGAGGATCTCCAATTAGACTCACAGCTGACTTCTCTTCAGAAACCCTACAAGCTAGGAGAGAATGGCGAGACATAGCCCAGGTGCTAAGAGAGAAAAACTGCCAGCCCAGAATACTATATCCTGCAAAGCTCTCATTTATGAATGAAGGTGAAATTAAGACCTTTCACAGCAAACAGAAACTGAAAGAATTTGTCGCCACTCGTCCAGCCCTGCAAAAGATGCTTAAAAATGTGTTACATACAGAAACACAGAAACACGGTCACCAATATGAAAGAAGGTAAAGGTAGGAAACCTCACACCAAAAGATCACAGGAATCTCAAACCATATATTAGAAAGTATCTTTGGCTAATGGCAGGGCAAAGTTACTCCTTCTCAATAGTCACATTGAATGTTAATGGCTTGAACTGTCCAGTTAAAAGACACCGATTGGCTGATTGGGTTAAGGAACAAAACCCATCCTTTTGCTGCTTACAAGAAACCCATCTATCCAACAATGATCCATACAGGCTGAGAGTGAAAGGCTGGAAAAAGATATACCATGCCAACAGAAATGAAAAGAGAGCGAGCGTAGCCATCTTAATATCGGACAACATAAACTTTACCACAAAAACTGTTAGGAGAGACAAAGAGGGGCACTATATAATGATTAAGGGATCCATTCAACAGGAAGATATAACGATTATCAATGTATATGCACCTAATTACAGGGCACCAGCTTATTTAAAAGACTTGTTAAGGGACTTAAAGGGAGACTTAGACCCCAACACAATAGTACTGGGGGACTTCAATACTCCACTCTCAGAGATAGACAGATCAACAGAACAGAAGATCAACAAGGAGACAGTAGATTTAAATGACACTATAGCCCAAATGGATCTAACAGATATCTACAGAACATTTCATCCTACATCTAAGGACTTTACATTCTTCTCAGCAGTACATGGAACCCTCTCTAGGATTGACCACATACTAGGCCATAAAGCAAGTCTCAGCAAATTCAAAAGAATTAGAATCATACCATGCAGCTTCTCAGACCACAAAGGAATGAAATTGGAAATTGGCAACTCAGGAATCCCTAGAGCACGTGCAAACACATGGAGATTGAACAACATGCTCCTGAATGAACAATGGGTCATAGAAGAAATTAAAAGAGAAACCAAAAATTTTCTGGAAGTAAATGAGGATAACAGCACAACATACCAAAACCTATGGGATACAACAAAAGCAGTGTTAAGAGGAAAATTTATATCAATAGGTGCCTACATCAAGAAATTGGAAAGGCACCAAATAGATGAGCTTTCAAGTCATCTCAAGGATCTAGAAAATCTGCAGCAAACCAAACCCAAACCCAGTAGGAGAAGAGAAATAATTAAAATCAGAGAAGAAATCCACAGGTTTGAATCCAAAAAAAATTACAAAAAATCAGCCAAACGAGGAGCTGGTTTTTTGAAAAAATAAACAAAATTGACACCCCATTGGCCCAACTAACTAAAAAAAGAAGAGAAAAGACCCAAATCAATAGGATCAGAGATGAAATGGGAAACGTAACAACAGACACCGCAGAAATAAAAAGAATCATCAGAAATTACTACAAGGACTTGTATGCCAGCAAACAGGGAAATCTATCAGAAATGGACAGATTCTTGGACACATACAGCCTCCCTAAATTGAGCCAGGAAGACATAGAAAACCTAAACAGACCCATAACTGACACAGAAATTGAAACAGTAATAAAGGCCCTCCCAACAAAGAAAAGCCCAGGGCCAGATGGATTCACTGCTGAGTTCTACCAGACATTTAGAGAAGAACTAACTCCAATTCTTCTCAAACTATTCAGAGCAATTGAAAAAGAGGGAATCCTCCCAAATTCTTTCTTTCTTTCTTTTTTTTTTTTTTTTTTTTTGACAGGCAGAGTGGATAGTGAGAGAGAGAGACAGAGAGAAAGGTCTTCCTTTTTGCCACTGGTTCACCCTCCAATGGCCGCTGTGGCCGGCGCATCTCCTTGATCCGAAGACAGGAGCCAGGCACTTCTCCTGGTCTCCCATGGGGTGTAGGGCCCAAGGACTTGGGCCATCCTCCACTGCCTTCCCGGGCCATAGCAGAGAGCTGGCCTGGAAGAGGGGCAACCGGGATAGAATCCTGCGCCCCCACCGGGACTAGAACCCGGTGTGCCGGCACCGCAAGGTGGAAGATTAACCTGTTAAGCCACGGTGCCGGCCCTCTGATGCTTCTTGACAAAGAACAGCGTAGCCCTACCATCTCGACTTGTGGTTCTCACAGGACAAGTACACAATCTATAGTTCCAGAATCTAGCTCCTTGCCAATGAAGATCTTAAAGGACAGTGTTAATTATGCAAGTTCTTGGGTTCTTGCCACCCATGTGGGAGGTCTGGATTGTGTTCCTCATTCTTGGTTTCAGTAATAACCCAGACCTGGCTGTCAAAGGAATGAGGGTGTGGACAAGCAGATAGGAACTCTGATTCTGTTTGTCTCTCTGCCTTTCAATTAAATAAACGACAATGAAATAAAAAAGGAAACAAGTAGTGCAATATGGAGGGAGGTTCCTGGTGAAAGACAAATATATTTTTAATCTTTAAATCTGAAAACATAATATAAAATGTGGTGTATCTCTGTCTTTAATGTGCTGTACATTGTTATTTAATGCTATAATTAGTACTCCAATGGTAGTTTTTTCACTTTGTGTTGCTATATGGGCAAACTGTTGAAATCTTTACCTAATATGTACTAAACTGATCTTCTGTATATAAAGAGAATTGAAAATGAATCTTTATGTGAATGGAAGGGGAAAGGGAGTGGGAGGGGGGAGGGTTGCGGGTAGGAGGGAAGTTATGGGAGGGGGGAAGCCATTGTAACCCATAAGCTGTACTTTGGAAATTTATATTCATTAAATAAAAGTTTTAAAAAAAAGAGAAAAAAAAAGAAATTAAAAAAATGTGATAGAAAAAAATCAATGATATAGATAAAACACAACAATTTTTACATAGATATCATTTAACAGTGTTAGTTAATTAATTTGTAGGATTCTGGTATTGATTTTGACCTTGAAAGAATTTGCAAGGAATTTCCTTCTGGAAGAAAAAAGAAAAAATTATTGCAGAGAGAGGAAAAAAAGAGCCAGAAATAAAGTTTCATGACACAAACACAATAACAAAGAGACAAAATCATAGTACATTGAGAACATCTTTATAGATTATCAGAATTTTTTGTGGAATATTGCAAAACATAAAAAGAAAAAAAATGAAAAAAAAAAACACCTCTGGGGTAGATTAACATTAAGCCTATGAAATGCAGAGTGAAATTTAAAGTCCTGTTCCAAGTTTTTCCTATATGTATAGTTTAGACAAAGATAATGGAAGAAAAAAAATTTAAATTTCAGTTTTGCCATCTGTAAAAATTCTACCTAATTCTTCAGAGTTGTTTTTCAAATCAAATGAAATTATAAAGGAGTAAACCTGAAAATGGAAAATATTTGAGAAATTAAATATCATAATGAAATATTTGATTTAGAATAATCATCTGACTGTATGCATATAATGGGTTGTGCTAAAGGGTGGAATCAGTAATTATATCTAATTTAATGGACTCCATTATTATACAATATGCTATGACTATTAGGATGAAATCATATTGGACCAGAAGAGTTTTCCTTCATTTTCATACTGAATTTAGTATATATGATGGAGCCAATGCCTAGTCCATCACAATTCCAAGAGGATTCAAGAATGTTCAATATGACAGTGAAATACATTTTAATTATGAATATACTGAAATCGCTTATAATTTATCCAATCTTCAAAGTTTGTTTCAGATCCTCAAATTTAGAAATAATCTTAAAAATTAACTAGAATTAAATTGTTTTCTTTTTCATGCCTTTACTGAATATTGTTGCAACTTAGCTCTTGTATATAGTGCTTAAAAAATACAATTGTAACTGACTTGGGAATTTATTTATTTTTTTTTGACAGGCAGAGTGGACAGTGAGAGAGAGAGAGAGAGAGAGAGAGAGAGAGAAAGGTCTTCCTTTGCCGTTGGTTCACCCTCCAATGGCTGCAGCGGCTGGTACGCTGCGGCCAGCACATCGCGCTGATCTGAAGGCAGGAGCCAGGTGCTTCTCCTGGTCTCCCATAGGGTGCAGGGCCCAAGCACTTGGGCCATCCTCCTCTGCACTCCTTGGCCACGGCAGAGAGCTGGCCTGGAAGAGGGGCAACTGGGACAGAATCCGGTGCCCCGATCAGGACTAGAACCGGGTGTGCTGGCACCCCAGGCGGAGGATTAGCCTATTGAGCCATGGCGCCTGCTAGGAATTTAATTTTTTTAAAAAAAATTAAAAAATGGAAAAAAACAAAGATGCATCATCTGGTAGATCTTAAATGACACCAAACAGATTTGTAATAAAAAGTTTGAGAGTTTAAATTTTTACAACATAAACAAATGCACTCATGATGTACTGCTACTATTTGTGTATGTTGTACAGACTATTTATATACTCTGTTGAAGCTTTCCCCCTGTTATATTCTTTGCAAGATTACTTTGACTCTAATATCTGTAGAATTCATATGCATTAAATGTATGAGAGGAGAAATCATATTAACTTTGGGATCAGGAATGGTGCCATGTCTTTTTTTTATATAAAACTAATTCATCTTTTAAAATTTATTACCTGTATTATTATCATTCCCCAATGTATTTTCAACTCTTCTAGCCCTAGGTTGCTTTCCCCAACTTGAAGGCATGACCAAGATGGAAAAAACTTAACTTTGTTAGTAATATTTTCATCTGGCTTGTAGTTGTTTGAATTCCTCTTTGAAACATGGTTTCATGTTTGTAGAATGATCCTGTGTATAAAGATAAAGACAGAAATGGAAGCATACTCTGAGTAAGATGTTTAGAGAAGATATCATTAAATAAGCAAAGAAAGCTAATAAATAGATGCTCAAAATTATTGGTAATAATGAAAAAATAAAGATACATTAGATAGCTTTAGATTGATGAATGTTATAAAGCTAAATGATAACAAAAACTCCATGTTAAATATCACAAGCAGTGGAAAACAGCAAAAGCATTCATGACCTAGAAGTTTATAGCAATAACTTCTACATTAAAAAAGAAAAAAAAAACTTAAATAAGCAGCCTAACATTATAGCTCAAGGAAATAGAGTAGCAAGAAAAAAAAAAAAGGCCAAAGTTAATAAAAGCATGGAACTAATAAAGACTGGAGCAGAAATAGGTGAAATAGATTACAAGAACTGTAGAAAAGATTAGAAAACTGTGAATTATTTTTTGAAAGTAAAACAAATCAACAAATTGCAAGCCAGTATCCCTTATTAGCATCATGCAAAAATCCTCAAAAATACTTGCAGACAAATTTAATAGAACATGGAAAGGAACATTCACTATGATCACATGGGATTTATCTCTTGGTTTCAAGGATGGTTCAACATGTGAAAATATATCTGTAAATGTTGTACACCACATTACTATCATGGACACAAACTATATTATAATCTCAATAGTTACAGAAAAAGAGCATGTAATAAAACTCAGCATTCTTTCATGACTAAAATTTTCTACATAACAAAGGCCATACTTGACAAATCTACAGCTAATGTCATGCTCAATGGTTAAAATAGAAAGATTTTCCTCTTAGATCAGGAACAATACAGAGATGATTACTTTTCTAAAATTTTAACAACATTTTGTTTAACAGATGGAAAGAGGGAGAGAGGGAGAAAAGGAAAGGGAAAGAGGGAGAAAAGGAAAGGGAGAGAGAGAAAGAGAGAGAGAGAGAGAGAGAGCTCATAAACTAATTGACTCTCCAAATGTCCATAATAGCCAGATCTTGGCTAGGACCAGAGGCAGGAGCTGGAAACAGAAGTCAGGTCTCCTTTATGAGTAGCAGGAGCCAACTGAGCCATCACCACTGCTTTCCAGGGTCTGCATTGTTGGAGAGCTGGAATCAGGAGTGGGATCCAGGAATCAAATCCAATATTTTTTTCCCAATGATTTATTTATTTACTATAAATGAACAGTTGCTCAGACAGAAAGATAGATAATAGAGAGCTTATATTTGATGGTTCATTCCCCAAATGGCTGCAATTGCCAAGGCTGGGCCAGACTGAAGCCAGGGGCCTGGAACTCCACCATGGTCTCTCTCATGGGTAGCAGAGGCCCAAGTACTTGGATGATCTTCCACTACTCACAAGGCACATTAGCAGGGAACTGGATTGGAAGTGAAGCAACTGTTACTCAAACCATTGCCCTTATCGAATGCCATTGTCAAAGGTGGTGACTTAACCTGCTGTAACACAACACCAGCCCATATCCAACCATTCTGATGTGGGATGAGGTCAGTTTAACTGTAGGCTAAATACTTTCTCCCAGAATGCCTCCTCTTGCCACTTATATCAAACTTTATACAGGAAATCCAGTCAAAGCAAATCAGAAAGACAGAGAAATAAAGGTATCCAGATTGGAAATTAGAAAGTTATGCCGTATCTACTTGTATATAACATTACCTATTTATCCATCCTACTTTAAAGACTGTACCCAAAAACTGTTGGAACTAATAACCACAGGAAAGTGCAGGATAAAAAAATAACATCAAGCAATAATCAGTTGTGTTCCTATAACTAATAATATGTTATCTGAAAACAAACCAAGTAAATCCAAATTTGTAAAAGCTACAATAGTAAAATTCTCAGAGATAAATTTGACCAAGAGAATGAAAGATCCTTACACTGAATAACTTACCGCATTAATGAACTACACTGAAGAAAACAGATATAAAAAAGAAAGGTAATCTATATTCATGCATTTATGCAATAAATATTGTGAATATGTCCTTAAAACTCAAAGTGTTCTGTAGACAATGCAATCCCTATCAGAATTCCAATGATATTTTTCAGAGAAATATAAAAAGAAACATACAATTCATATGGAACCACAAAGACCCTCAATAGAGTGATCTTGAACAAAAGGGACAAATCTAGAAGCATCATACTGCCAAATCAAAAGCTGTTACAAACTTCAGTGATATGAGCAGTGTAATATAGGCATAAAAGTAGACACACAGACAAGTGGAGAAGAATCTGGAATATTGAAGTAAGTTCCCACATTGATATTCAATTGATTTTGATAACATTTCTGAGAACACATAGTGGGGAAAGGACAGTCTCTTCAATAAATGTTGCTGAGAAAACAGGATAATACACAAAAGGATAAAATCAGTCATCCTCACACACCATATACAAAAATCAGCTCAAAATGGCTTAAATACTTAAATGTTAGAAGGAAACTCCAAATCTACAAGAAGAAAACCCTGCAAAAATTCTCAATACATTGCTTGGGAAATGTTTTTTGGAAAGGATTCATAAGCAAAATCAACAAAAGCAAAAAAAAAAAAAAAAAAAAAAGAAAATACAGTAAAGCTAAAAAAGCTCCTGTACAAAAAAAGAAGTGAACAACAGAAGGAAGAGATAACTTAGAAATGGGTGAAAATATTGAAGAGCTGTACAACTGATAAGGTGTAATATCCAAACTATATAAGGAAATGAAGCAATTCAACAGTAATAAAACAAGAAAACTCAATTGAAAATTTGTATGAGGCTGAATAGACATTGCCTTTGTTTTTTTTTTTTTTTTTTTATTTTTGACAGGCAGAGTGGACAGTGAGATAGAGAGAGACAGAGAGAAAGGTCTTCCTTTTGCCATTGGTTCACCCTCTAATGGCCGCCGCGGTAGCGCGCTGCGGCCGGCGCACCGCGCTGTTCCGATGGCAGGAGCCAGGTGCTTCTCCTGGTCTCCCATGGGGTGCAGAGCCCAAACACTTGGGCTATCCTCCACTGCACTCCCTGGCCACAGCAGAGAGCTGGCCTGGAAGAGGGGCAACCGGGACAGGATCGGTGCCCCGACCGGGACTAGAACCCCGTGTGCCGGCGCCGCAAGGCGGAGGATTAGCCTGTTGAGCCACGGCGCCGGCGACATTTCCTTTGTTTTAAAAAGATTTATTTTATTTATTTGAAATCAGAGTTACAGGAGGAGGGGTCTTCCATCGCTGATTCAGTCCCCAAATGGCTGCGACGGCCAGAGCTGTGCTGATCTGAAACCAGGAGTAAGGAGCTTCTACTGGCAGGCCCCGCGGCTCACTAGGCTAATCCTCCACCTGTGGCACTGGCACCCCGGGTTCTAGTCCTGGTTGGGACACCAGATTCTATCCCGGTTGCTCCTCTTCCCCTCCAGCTCTCTGCTGTGGCCCGGGAAGGCAGTGGAGGATGGCCCAGGTGCTTGGGCCCTGCACCCCATGGGAGACCAGGAGGAAGCACTTGGCTCCTGGCTTCCGATCGGAGCTTCTTCCTGGTCTCCCATGCAGGTATTGGGGCCCACGGACTTGGGCTATCTTCTACTCCTTTCCCAGGCCATAGCAGAGAGCTGGATTGGAAGTAGAGCAGCTGGGATTCATACTGGCCCCCATATGGGATGCCGGGACTGCATGCGGCAGCTTTACCCACTATGGCACAGTGCTGGCCCCTGAAAAGCACTCATATATTTAAATTCTCAATATCTGTATCATCAGGAAAAATGTAAATTTAAACTATATTAGATAGAACCTCATATTTGTCCAGGATGTCTATTATAAAAAGATAAGTATCAGTGAGAATGTGGAGAAAAGAGAAAGCTTGTACCTGTTCATGGGGCTGTAAATTAGGATAGTCTTTATGGAAAACTGTATGGAAGTGTCTTAAAAATAAAATAGAAATATCATATGATTCCTCATTTTTAGTTTATATCCAAAGAATATAAATTGATATGTCATAGAGATGCCTGCACTCCTTTATTAGAAATCGAAATAAACTTTTAAAATTCTACAATTGCTTGTAAAATTGTGATCAAGAGATCACAATTCCAAATACAAAATATTTGAATTGAATGATTAATATAAAACAAACTAAAAATACCAATACCGAGTAAAAGATTGACTTCAGGGAAATTTTAAAATTTTAAAATATCCAGAATGACATGGAAATATGAAGGCCAAATCATTTAAAAACGTAAAAATTCTATTAAAGTATTTCTGGGTTAGGAATTTAGCCTAGAGAATTAGATGTCAGTTAAGATAGCTACAATTCACATTTCAGTACCTAGGTTCAATCCCTGACTCCATTCCTGACTCTGGCTCCCTGCTAATTCAGGCCTTGGGAGGAGTGGAGATGGCTCAAACAATTGGGTTCCTGCAACACATGTGGGAGATGTGGAATGAGTTCTGGATTCCAGGCTCCACCCTGGCAGGGGTGGGAATCTGGGAACTAAACTGCTGGATGGAAATTCTCTCTCTCTCTCTCTACCTCTCTGCTCTTAAAATAGATAAATGAAAAATTTTAGATATTTCTTCACAAGAAAATATCAGTCGAAGATGGCTTCAATGGCAATTCTGTCAGAAACTGAATAAGGAAATGATAATAATTTTACAAAAAATCTGAATTTAGAAAATAAAAAAAATTACCAATTAATCTGATGAATCTAGTATAGCAACCACAGAAAATTACATTACAAAAAATAAACCACTTGGACAATCTACCTAATGAACATGAGAGAAAGAATCTTTAACAAACTGTTAGTGAGACAAACCCAGCAATGTATACAAGGTTAATATAATTGGTCAACTTGTGGTTATTTCAGGAAATCAAAGTTGATTCAGCAACTGACCAACTGACCATCAACCAATGAAATTCACTACATGAAGAGAATAATTGAGAAGAAAATTATATCAGTATGTGTAAAACCAGTATTTGTTCAAGTTTATTGCCCATCAATTTAAAATATATTTGTGAACCAGCAAAAAAAAAATCTTCTGTATAACAAAAAGTGTCACCAATCTTAATACTTAAAGACAATATTAACATCTGAGTGAGAATAGCCATTCTCACCATTTTCACTTAACATTTTGCTCTCTACTGAGTAATGAGGCACAAAAAATTAAAGGAAGGAAGGAAGGATCATCATATTCTTACATTTGTACTTACGAAGTAAATTGAATCAGTTCTTTTTGCATTAATTGATGAAAATTGTGTGTAATGATTACCATACATTTGCTGTGACCCCGAGAATCAGGCTCTGTGTGCTCGCACGACTCTTTCTTTGAGGGCAGATTCAGGGAGTTTTGATCTCTTGCTTTCTTATGAGAGCACTTAATCCCTTTATAAATTCTCTGCCATCATGACATCATCTAAGCCTAATTATTCCCTGAAGGTACCAACTTTTATCATCACAAATTGGGAGTAAGAACTTCAATTTGAATTGTAGGGCATTGAGAAAAACATTCAGTCCATTTAAAGAAAGTTTAAAAACTTTTACTACTAGATATGAAACAAGAGATTAAGAATAGATAATAGATATGATAGATTAAAATAGATAATGAATACGTACATATGTATGTTTAATACTCATGGGATAATACGGTTTAAACCATTAGTTATCAGAAAAATGAAAGTTAAAACTGCAGAATGCCTACTGTAGGTCCATTAAGTTCTAGAAGTCTACAGAATAAAAAGACTAAGTGTTAGAGAAAATGAAGAAAAGATGGAACATTCACACATTGCTGATAGAGATCAAAATTCTATACATGCTTTTAAAAGATTTAGCATTTTTAATAACATGAGCATATACTTAATACATAACCATTGGGTTTACTCTTAGATAGCTAACTCTCAAAATGAAAACATACATCTACACAAAGGTCCACAGCAGGTCATATTGACAACAATTTTATTGATGATAACTTAAAACTGGAAACAATTTTCATCAAAAGGTGAGTGGATACATATAGTTCATGAAAAAAATTACTAAAGCATATCGAATATACTTACTGAAACACATACATAATATATGTCTCAGAGAAAAATACGCAAAAATAATTTTTAAATGCCAGGAGAAAAAACAATACAGACATCAAAGCAAATCATACATTTACATGTGAGTTTGGAATAAATAAAATTAGGTTATGTTGCTAGAAAACAATATCTGTATCATGCCCCATGAACAAGGTACAAGCTTTCTCTTTTCTCCACATTCTCACTGATACTTATATTTTTATAATTGACATTCTGTACAAACAAGAGGTTCTATAATGCAGTTTAAATTTACATTTTCCTGATGATACAGATATTCTTTGCTGAGGACAGAGATTAGGTGAAGTGTGAGAGTAGCTGACACTGAAGTAGTGTGAGGCAGCATTTTATGGTGCTAGAAATAGTCTACACCTTGATAGTTGTGTAAGTAATTACAAGTGTGCAGTATTTTTAAAATCATTAAATTGTTCATTTAAAATATGTGTTTCATTTAGTGCAAATTATCCTGGAACAATGCTAAATTAATGATATAGGATCTGAACTGGGATGTACATAATCCTAAGGATTGCCAAAACAGCTTTTTTGCATTTTATTGCTCCAGGAAAAATATATGCATGATAAATTCTTCCTTATAATATTTTAAAATATTTTTGTAGTTTATAACTTCTATAACAATGAAAACATTTCAAGATTATATATTTTGTAAAAAGCATCTAATTCTATTTAATTCCCACCTTTTAATCACTAATATAAATAAAGACATTTAAGTAAATATTTACTTTGCTAAAACAAGATGCAAATGAAATATTTGAACTTAAACTATATAATTCAGCTAGAGAGATGCAGAGCAAAATGGCAGCTGAGTAAGGACACTCCAGTGACTCTCTCCTCACAGAGATACTAGTTAGAATAATTTTCAAGCAGCAAGTCACCTTCAACAGAAATACTGAAGCCACAATGCCTACTTTAGTCTAATTTTAATTATATTTTATTATACTTTTATTAGTTATAAAAGTTGCATTGAAAAAAAGCAGAAAGGAAAGAGTTACCTGCACTACCCTTCTCCCAGCTTAGCACAACACTTGGATGTTTTCTCAGTCCCCACTTGGGGGCGAAAGAAGAAATTTAGTACAGTCCTTCGACTGAACAGTGCCTGTGTGGCTGTGCCTGAAGACTGGATATCTTGACCCTCTGCTGCCTTTTCACTGTTCTTCTGACACTGGGCACCCAGGAACCTTAAAGGAGTCCTTCTTAGAACACAGCACTAGTTTGGTGAAGCTCAATACTGGGCAGATCCTAACATTTTCTCCACTTCAACCAGTGCGCATGAATGGAATCTAGACTTGTCCTTGTATCAGGCAGAGACCCGCATCTGGGACGTATCACCACCAAATTTGTGATGCTGGTGTGCATCTCCAAGTTTGCACAGGGCCTTGATAGCTGTGAGACCCAGGTATGACCCAACTAGTACCTGCCAGTGCAGCTTTAAGGCTGTGTCTGTCACCCCTCTGCTAAACATAGGCAGGAAGTGAGTGACCACAGGACTATATTGTGACTCAGTGCTAAGCTACTTAAAACTAATACTGAGCAGATCCTAATAAACATTGTCCCTAGGCCAGTGACTGCAAATAGGACATCTGGACCTGCTTCAAAGCCAAGTGCATTACCACAGCCTCAGTTGGTCAGTGATCACTGACGATGTCTGATAGGAACAGCATCAGGCAGTTATTCCATCTCAGTAGCAGAAAAATAAAACCAAGATGAATTTCCGTCCAACTCCTAGACTGTGCTGATCTCAAGGAGCCATCAGCCCTAGATATGCTCTAGCTTCATATCATGAGTAGCCAGAGGATTACACATCTGGCTCTACCACAGCCAGTGGAAATAGCTTGGAGGTACAGATTACCTTCTTTTTTAAAAGAAAACAATAAAAATTTATTGATTCATTGTGAATAGCACACCAACTACAGACTTGGGATACATTTAGCTTGGATGGAAACAATAAATCTTAATAGTGTTATAATGGCAGAAATGTCCACAGGCTCAAAGTAAATAGAATACTTAGAATTTCTGGGAAGTCAGATCACTATAACTAATCCTTGAATGCACCAATGATGTTGTACACCAAAAAGCATCAAGCACTTACAGTAATCATAAAGTCATCTAACAAAAAAAAAATAGTATCAGAAACCAGTGATCCAGGAATATAAATTTTCAAATGCTTGGATGAGCATTTCCAAGTAACTGTTTTAGGGAAAATTAATGAACTTCAGGAGAACACAGAGAAACAATTTAATACACTAACAGAGATGAAAATACTTGAAATAAACAAACAGAACTCCTTTAACTGGAATGTATACTAAATAAAATTAAAAACATGATTGAAAGCATCAACAGAAAAATAGAACAAGCAGAAAGGAAGAGATAGTGAATTTGAGGATCGGCTACTTGAAATTACACAATTGAAGCAGATAGAAAGAAGAAAGATTCAAGAAAAATGAAAAAAGGTTGGAGAAAGTTTTGGACACATAAAATGAACAAATATCTTAATTGCTGGTATTCAAGAGGGGATTGATAATGTCATAGTAGTAGAAAATATATCAAAGAGATAATAAAATTATATACTTATAGCAAATTATCTGAAAAATAATTATCTAGAAATGATATCATTTCCAATTGATACAAATCAAATAAAATCCCTAGGAATAAATTTAATCAAAGAGGAGGAAGATGAAAATTAAAAATATTGATAAAAGAAGCTAAAGAGGACACAAAGAAGTGGAAAGACATCTCATGGTCATGGACTGTAAGAATCAATGTCATTAAAATATGCATAATAGCCAAAGGAATGTTTAGGTTCAATGTACTCTTTCAAAAGTAACAATGACAATTTTAAAGACTAGAAAACATACTAATATTTGTATATAACATAAAAGATTCCAAGTAGCCTAAAAGTTGTTAAGAAAGAAACAGTATTGCCTGACTTTAAAATATATTGCAAAGTAACAGTAATTAAAACAGTATAGTATTGGCATACAGACACATACATGGAATGTTTGAATAGAATAGAGATCTTACAAACAAACTCCCACATCTACAGCCAACTGACTTTGACAAAGGTGCTATATGTATGAATTGGAACAATAATAATTTTTTCAGTGAAGTTTCTGGGAAAATTGAATATCTATATGCAGAAGAATAAAAAAAGATCCCTACCTCTCACCATGTAGAAATATTAATTCAAATGTATTAAAGACCTATATGTAAGATTGAAACTTTCAAATAACTAAGTGAACATAGGGGAAATGCTTAAGAACTTTAGAATGACAAGGATTTTTTTTCCTTTGTGTTGGACCCTAAAAGCAAAGGAACTCAAATGGATTTCATCAAACAAAAGGATTTGTGCACAGCAAACGAGACAGTCAACAGAGTGAAGAAGGAACCCATGGCATGGGAGACAATATTTACAAGTTATGTGAATCTGTCAAGAGATTAACAACCAGAATCTATAAGGGATTCAAATCATTAACAATAAAGTAGACAGCTCAATTAAACAATGAATAAAGAAAGTTATAGGAATGGCAAACATTATAAAACATTATAAAATGGTCAACATCACTAATAATCAGAGAAATATGAATAAAAACCAAAATGAGATGTCACCTCATTACAGTTAGAAAGATTAATATAAAAAAGATAAAAATGACATATACTGGTAAAGGTGCAAAGAATAGAGAAAACTTCTATGCAATTGATGGAAATTATATTAGTACAACCATTGTAGAATACAGTATGAAACTTCCTCAAAAAAACTAAAAACATAACTACTATAAGAACCAGCACAGCCACTTCTTGGTATATATAATAGGGAAATGAAATCTGTCTGTTGAACAGACATATGCACTCCTGTATATATTGTAGAGCTATTCACAATAGCCAATAAAGAGAAGAAATCTAAATGTCTACTCATTGATGAATGGATACAAATTAAATGTCATCTAAAATGCAATGAAATAGTACTTGGTCATATAAAGGGATGGGATCTTGTCATTTGCAAGATGAATGGGACTGAGGTTCTTCATGTTAAGTGATATAAGCCATGCACAGAAAGACAAGTGTAGTATGATCTTGCACATATGTAGATTCTAAAAAAGGTGATCTCATAGAAGTTAAGAGCATAGTGGTGTTTACCTAAGAGTGGAGAATGCATGGGAGAGGGAAGAAAGGAGAAAAGTTGCTTAATAGGCAGTACTTACAATTGGATAAGAGTGAAATATTCTGAGGTTCTATTGCAAAGTAGAGTGGCTACAGACATTGTTAATGTACTACATTAGCAAAAAACCTTTAAAACTCTGGAAGATAGGATTTGAATATTTTCACCATGAAGAACAGTTGGTTAAGATGCCTCCTTCAATGCCAGCATCTCATATGTGTACCAATTTATGCCCTGAATGTTCCACTTCCAATCTAGCTCCCTGCTAATGTGCCAGGGAAATCAGAGGAAGCTGGTCCAAGTGCTTGGGCTCCTGCACCTAAATGGGAGACCTGGATGAAGCTCCTGACTCCTGACTTCAGCCTGTAACAGCCCTGGCTTTAGCAGCCATTTGGGGAGTGACTCAGCAGAAATAAGATCTCTCTGTCTCTCCTTCTCTCTCTCTGTAACTCTTTCAAATTAATTAATTAATTAATGAATAATAAATATTTTGAAAAAATAATCATTGGAGGACATAGATACATTCATCCTGATTGGACATTGTACAGTATACTTTTGTATCAAAATATCACACAGTGCACCATACCTATGGATAATTTTATGTCTAGTTTTATTTGATTTTTAAAAATAAGTCTAGAATTCTTTTCTCTTTTATGCATAAAATGCTTAGTAATCTAACCTAATGCACTGAGACTTTTCTTTAAAAAAACAAACCTATCATAATCAGAAAAGACAGTATAGTTAATTGATAAACTTTAGGCTATCAAAATCAAAATGAAACCACATTGATAGCAACTTGGGAAAATTTAAACCTTCATTGAATAGGGAGATTGTTAGACAAGTAATGCTACAGTAAAATTGCCACAGCATATAGTTAGAAGCTATCATTTTAATCTCTATCACTTGAAGATACTCTCCCTAAAATTTAGAAATGTAGGTGGAAAATATATTTATCCTTCCAATTAATACCTAATCATTTATGTGACATAATCACATCTGCTGCTGAAATTACAGCATTAGTTTTTATTTGATGAAATCCTGTGAAAATTGTTTTCATAGCATATGCTCAAGGTCTATTTTATGTTTAGTAATCTAATCAAAGGGTAAAAAGGGGGTAGAAACACCAATTTCATAAAGTTAGAACAGTTTCTTTATGTTTCATCTAGTTTTTCTTCGCACATATTCATTCAACCCACATAACCTTTATCCAATGACCAACAGAGGCAAGTGCCACAGATGGCTAGCCCACAGCCCACCTACAGCTATGTATAACTGGTGTTTCAGTGTGTTCTTGCTAGCTGACAAAAATCCACATATTTGCAGGGGTGGTGCTAGGCATGTGGTAATACACAAATGTTTTACTAAAACAGAAAGTATGATCCACAAACTAAACAAATACAGCTCAACACTAGGGATAAGAATGCAAATGACAGGCATTTAAAAGAAAATTACTGTTATGTGGTACAAAATTCTCAAAATAGCTAAAAGAACATTTAAATCAATTTTTGTCACTAGGTGATTCACATGCTAGAAAATTTCTGTTTTGGAGAAGAGAATAACGAGAAGTTTGTTTTGTGATGTTTACATGGAAGAGATCTATATGTGTATTATATATATATATATATATATGTATATATATATTTAAATGTAGTTGCATTATCAGTATTCAAATTCAATGAGTTCTCTCCATTGCATTTCTATTTATTTGAATGGCAGAGACAGAGAGATATCCCAATCACTGTTTCACTCCCCAAATACACAGGACAGTCTGGACAGCCAAAGCCAGAAGCTAGGAACTCGATCTGAGTCTGCCACAGGGATGGCAGGGAACCCAAGTATCTGAGCCATCCCATGCTGCCTCCCAAGGTGTGGATTAGCAGGAAGCTGGATGGGAAAAAGATGTGATAGGGTTGAATGAGGGCTTAACAACCATACCACAAGACCCACCTCTGTTGCACAGATTTCTTAGAATAGTTACATCAAATAATATATTTGATTTTAATCCATCATGCTAATTACATCAAAATATGTTCATACAAAATCAGACTATTGTTTTATTTCCTGAAAGAAGATAATATGTATATTGATCCTTCCATTCACGCATATAGCCATTGCAGTCCCTTACATTTATAAAGTTAGATCCATTTGAATTAAAATAAAATATTTATTTATCTAGATAATTTGGATGTTTGTATATTTTTTCACTTAGTCCAGAATATATTTCAATATGAAACTTCTTGTTTAGTGGTTAAAGTGGTAGTTGCGGGTTGTTTTGCACATCAACACAAACCACTCCGAACATATAATCTATACTCAGCCAAAAACTAGAAAGGAACATAAACTGAAGTGACAAAAATAAAAGACATGAGCAATAAATTCCTATACGTCATTCAGACCTTTCCGGTGAGACACTGAATGAAAGCGTAACAAGACTTTTTTATACTGATAATGTTTTCCTTTGGAATACCATTATTCTGCTTATAAAATTATACTAATATTATGCTTTGATGATATGATAATGATTTAAAAGTTACTGATAATCCAAAAATTAAGGAAAACATGATTAAAGTATTTTAATTCAGTAATTCATCATTTTGTTACATAAATGTAAAAAGTATTCATAGTTTCATTACATGTGTAGAATGAAATCAAGTGCTTATGTATAACAAATCAAATTTGTATTGGGTTTTCAACAACATTATTAGAAAATGGCATCCCATGATGATTATTAATGTATGGCAACACATATACTTGGTTTGAAATGAAAATATAAACTTCTTACAATAATTTATGACATTAATCAACATATTGATATTTCCAGTTTCTATGCCTTGTGTAAAGTTTGACATACATAAATATATATGACATCCTTAAAAGTGATTTTCATCTTACTTTTAATGTCACATATCTATGAATGAAAGCAGTTAATATATTAGCTATTTTTTTCACATTGTAAATTAGTGTAATAATTTCTTACACACTATTCTTTGGGCCTATGTATATGAATATGAAAATTACATAAAATTAGATTTTATACATTTGTATATATGGGTTTAATATTATACATATATATACATATCCATTTTTAATATCACTCATAAGATAAAAATATCAGAGTTACTAAAATAAAATCATCAATTGGAAGGGAAAGAAACATAGGAGGGGCCAGCACTGTGGCATAAATAAAACCACCTCCTGCAGTGCCGGCATCCCATATGGGCACTGGTTTGAGTCCCAGATGCTCCACTTCTGATCCAGCTCTCTGATATGGCCTGGGAAGGCAGTGGAAGATGGCCCCAATCCTTGGGCCCCTGCACCCATGTGGGAGACCCAGAAGTTACTAGCTCCTGGCTTCAGATTGGCTCAGCTCCAGCTGTCGTGGCCAGTTGGGGAGTGAACCAGTGGATGGAAGACCTCTCTCTCTCTCTCTCTCTCTCTCTCTGCCTCTCCTTCTCCCTCTGTGTAACTCTGACTTTCAAGTAAATAAATCTTTCAAAAAAAAAAAAAAAAGGAAACAGCAACAAAATACCTCTGATACACAGAACAAAAAAAAAAAAAAAAGAAAGAAAGAGACAGATATAAATGCTTTTAAATACAGAGACAAAAAAGAAACAAATGGTTTTAAGAGGCAACTATAGATGGACATCTATAGCACCAGGTTGAACCGATTAAAACAAGTAACTATGCAATGTCTATGAATCTGAACTTTGGTGTAGATATTTTTAAAGTTGTTGATTAAGACACTGTATTGGCCAGCGCCGTGGCTTAACAGGCTAATCCTCCACCTTGCGGCGCCAGCACACCGGGTTCTAGTCCCTGTCGGGGCACTGGATTCTATCCCGGTTGCTCCTCTTCCAGGCCAGCTCTCTGCTATGGTCCGGGAAGACAGTGGAAGATGGCCCAAGTGCTTGGGCCCTGCACCCGCATGGGAGACCAGGAGAAGCACCTGGCTCCTGGCTTCGGATCAACGCGATGCGCTGGCCGCAGAGGCCATTGGAGGGTGAACCAACAGCAAAAAGGAAGACCTTTCTCTCTCTCTCTCTCACTATCCACTCTGCCTGTCCAAAAAAAAAAAAAAAAAAAGACACTGTATTAGTCTCTGAGTGTAGCATTATTGTTAATATCTCCTACAGTGTTTTATTCTTTACTGTAAAAGACTTTCCTTTGTGGATAATTATGATCAGTGTTGCAGTTTTGATTTTTCTGAAATATGGTAGAGCAGTATAGTCAGTTTTAGAAGGTCAAAAGATTGGGAAAAGATTAATTTGGTGTCAGACTCTAGAGTACTTATGTCCTTGGTAAGACAATTAATTAGGTGATGAAAGTTTGAGATGGATAAATAATAATGATATTCAAAAACTACTATCATCTCATTATTATCAAAATTTCTCAGTCTAATGCATCTTAGGTATTATCTCAGTCTGTTTGTGCTCCTGAACAAAAGTATCACAAGTTGGGTAATTTATAAACAATAGAAATGTATTTCTGAAAGTTATGGAGGCTTTTAAGTCCAAGGCCAAGGTAGTTGTGGAGTCAGGGTTTGGAGGGGGTCTGGTCTCTACTCCTAAAATGATGCCTTGTTGCTGCATATTCTGGAGGGGATTAATAATCTTTGTACTGGAGTAGTAGAATGGAAGCATGGGGTAAACTTAACCTCTCACCTCTTATAAAAGGCTAATCCACTCATGAGCCATAGACTAATCACTTCTTAATAATGTTGCACTGGGTATTAAGTTCCAATACCAATTTTGGAGAGGACATGGGCTGCACATCATAGCAATTGTTGTAGAACAGCCCCATAAAAAAGAATCATTTGTTATTTTAAAGGCTACTTAGATTAGTTCACATCTAGGTAGTCTCCCTTCTACTCATTTAAATCTCAATTCCTGCTCATAAAAAATACATTTTCTGCTTGAGGAATAAAATTCCATGCAATGTAGACAAATAAAGCCAAATATTTTGATAACTTGGATGCAAACTTATAGGATAATATCAATGTAAAAATATATGAATTAGTGCATTAGTCTGTGCTGCTATAATCGAGAACTTGGAACTATGTAATTTATAAGAAATGACAATTTATTAGCTCACTGTTCTAGAGACTACAGAAGTGCAAGGTCTAAGGGCAGGCATCTGGCAAGGTGGCTTCCTACTGTCTGAACCCATGATGCACGGTATCTACAGGATGTTGTGCGTGTTTGGTTGCGGGGTGGGGAGGAGGGCAGGAATCAAACTCAGCCTGTTATAAGAAACTCACTCACACAATAATACACCAATTCCTGATATTAGCTCATTTATAATGCCAGAGCTTTTACAGGCTATGCACTTCTCACTAAGTGCACCTCACAATATCTTTGCTTTGAAGATTAAGTTCCTAATACATACTTTTGAAGGAATACTTGCAAATCATAGAAATTAACAAACTTCTTTGTGAAGTATGGCAATGTTTTAACAACACAAAAACAAACATTCTAACTATATGAGGCCAGCCAGTGGGGGCTGGGAGTCTGTGGACCTCTTCAGACATAGGTAGAATGTCCATAAGCAGCCTGCCGGCTGTAGGCTGGAAAGGCTGTCTCCAGATCAGCTGGCATCTCCCCGACTAATAGCTTCTTGTCCTGCATGCGTGACCTTGCAGCTTTAAATCTCACCTTCAGGGTGGTTGCAGTCTTTCATCCGCAGCTGGCGCGGGAAGGAGTTGAGCTCCTGGGGAGAGTCGGACAGGCTCCAGGAGATCCTGGCTATCTTGTGTGACCTTGAGGTTTTAAGTCATGCCTTCAAGTTAGTTGCAATCTTCCACCCAGAGCTAGCAGAGGAGGGGCTGAGTCCCTAAGGAGAGGGACAGTCTCCAGGAGACCCTTGCTATCTCCATGAGCCCCAAGCCAATCAACATACGTATGTCCAATGAGCATCCCCAATAGGATAACCCAATGAACAGATAGTAATGCCTAAAAAACCTAAGAACTTCTTCAAAGCAGTGTTCTGCACGCCATCTGCTCTCCTCTCAGACCAGTTTCTCTGTCGCTTGCCAATCAAATAAAATTTCTTCTTCCTTGCAAATTTTTGCATTTTATTTCTAAACTGAGCTAAGAACCCACAAGACTCACTCCTGCAGCTGCCCTCCCCTCCATGACGGGTTTCATTATATATAGTTGAGGAAATAAATACTTGAGATATATAACAATATGTATGTATAACATAGCACTTTTTTAACAGGTAGAATTTATTTGTAATATGTTTGAGATTTAAATTTATTTATTTTTTATCTTATTTGAAAGCAGAGAAAGGGAGTGAGATAAAGATATCTTTAATTCCCAGGTTCATTCCCCAAATACCCTCAACAGTTGGAGCTTGGCCAGCTGAAGCCAGTTCAAGAATTCCACCTGAGTCTCTCACATAGGTCCTGAGTAGTTGCTTGATAAATATCCTGCAAATGATTTTCCACTTCTTTTGGCTGTTTCTTTACGCAAATGATTATTTCCTTTGAAGTACAAATACATCTGTGTATAACATTATTCTATTTGTTTAGTTTTCCTTTTGTTTCTGTGATTTGTAGGTGTTATCCAAGAAGTCATCTTCTACATCAATACCTTGAAGTGTTTGCTCTACCTTTTCTTCTAGCAACTTTGTAGTCCCAGGTCTTTGATCCATCTTTACTTTATATATACATATACATACATACATATATATAGATATATATAGTGAGAAGTAGAGATCCAATTTTGTTCTTTTACATATATCCATCTAGATTTGCTAGCACCTTTATTGAAGAGATTATCCTTTCTCCAATGTATGATCTATGCAATTTTGTTAAAAAAAGTCAGTTAACTGAATACATGTGAATTATTTCTGGGCTCTGTATCCTATTGTGTTGATCTTTGTGTCAGTTTTTATGCCAGTGCCATCCTATTTTAATTACTATAGATTTATAAGATACTTTGAAGTCAAGTATTGTGATGCCCACGCTTTATTCCCACCACCTCCTCCCCAGGATGGCTTTGGCTATTCTTGGTCTTTTGTGATTCCAAATGAATTTTAGTATTGCTTTTTCTGATTTTGCAAAGAATGTCATTGGTATTTTGATAGGGAATTGCAATGAATCTGTGGTTTGCTTTAGGTAGTACAGACATTTTAATGATAATAATTCTTCCAATCATTAAAATGTCTGCATGTCTCAATACTACTTCAAGTACAATTTTATCAAACTTTGTTGTACATTTGTCCAGCAGTGTCCAAATATCATATACTACTATACTTTTAAATAACTGTAATTATTTTAAAATTTACTGTATTGTGTGAAATTACCATTTTTTCATTGATTATTATTTATAACCCTTGCACCCTTGCCTAGAGTCCTGCTGTTCCATATATTTCTACATTTTCCTTGTTGAATGCTTTACTTAATGGATCATTAAGTCCTTGAATATAATGTAAATAAATAATGTTTTCTTAAAAATTAAAAACAAAAACTAATGAAAAAAGAGGCAGAAAGGCAGGGGGGGGTGGAGGGTATCACTTTATTTTCAGAATTGTATCTATCAATTACCTGGAATCTATTCTTTTTGAATTAATATCACATTAACATAGAATTGATGATAATTGTGCTGCAGTAATTATCATATGTTTTCTCTGACCCTGAAAATCTCATGTGGTAATAAATTCCCTCAAAAAAAAAAAAAACTACCATGTAAGTCTGCCACAGGAGGGTTATGTGGCTTTATTTAGACTATGTTAGTGTCTGAATAGGTACATAGAAGTCACCTTAAAATGAGCACCAAATAAATAAATAAATAAAAAGATAATAAATGATTCCAATAAAGATGAGAAAGATCATTTTGAGAAAAAATTGTAGAAAAACCTTCAGTTCCCACTTGTCTTATAGGATTTCCATTTTTAACATACTGAGGAATAATTATGGTCCTTTCCACTGGGAGTATAAAAAATCTTAATTGTTCCTTTTTATTCATTGTCAATTTTGAAATATATTAAAATATATTAAAGATTTATAAAAAAGCAGACAGAGATGATATTTTAAAAGCATATGATTGGGTAAGAATTTTCTAATTTTATCCTTACTGGTATAAATATTACATTTCCTTGAGGCTGTGCATAAAGAGCTCTCTTTCAACTCCAGTGATTTTTGAAGGTAGCCAAATCTGCTTCTAACTAGATAGATGACCTTGGGAAAATAACTCAAACTCTCAGATACTCTGTTCTTTCATATGTAAACTGTTATGATTGAAATATATGTTCCTTAAGGCCCAATCAACTTTTCATGACTTATAAGCATGGAAGGAAAGATGTACTGTTACAGCACAGACTGATTGGAGTATGAGTTGCTCATTAGAAACATACAAAGTTGAAATAAAATGTAAAAACCTTGCAGCTAGCTTCAGAAAGTTGAAATCATATTTAACATTTTTCTTTTAATTAATATATAAAATAAAGGAAGATCAACCTTTCTAAATAGCAAATAAAACAAGTTTGTCTAGTTTTTTATACTTTATTGCTCTTGTTGCTACTCAGTAAGACTAGAATGATAAAATAGTCTCAAACAACCTAACTTAATCTAAGTAAATTCTGGTTGTTATATATGTGTGTGTGTGTGTGTGTTCTCTTCATTTAAACACCTGTGTATCAATAGTCTCTGCCCCCCACACACATGAAAGGTCATCAAAACTTTATGAAAAATGCATGCTATAAAATAAACTATGTATGGATTTCAAAAATCATCACATAGTCAATTACCTTTTAATTTCATTGTTCTGCAAGCTTGAAAAATTCTTGCTTATTGGCAATCAATCTTTTGTTGTTAGTTCTTGCATCCCTTTTCTGATAATATTTGTAATTTATTCTATTATTTCAATGGGTAAGAGAACCTATGTTTTAAATTACCAAAACATTTTACTCTTATATACCACCTGCTAGAAAGCATGTAGTCAATCACTAGTAAACTTCTTTCTTAAAAGTATTGTATTTTTCTTATTATATAAAATAATAAAGTATTATGCATATATTGAAAAGTATGTAATCTACATATTAATATATGGTGCCAATATTGCCAAATGAACCAATGATCTACCATACAGACATGTGAGCATTTTACCCTCTCACTCAACCATCTGTTTCATTGAACATTCTTTCATTTTTCCTATAGATTGCATTTGGCAAAATTTCTCAAATTTTATCAATTTAGTAAATTTACCTTATGCATTAAATATTCCAATTCATCCACATGTTGGTGTTTTAGATGAATTACTTATTTTACATTTGGAATTTTAATGTAGCTCCTGTCAACTCAATATGTGTGTGAGTCATCTGTATTTGTGCCCCCGTTGTACAAATTTGGTTTTGAGGGGCCAGTGCTGTGGTGCAGTGGGTTAAGGCCCTGGCCTGAAGCACTGGCATCCCATATGGGCGCCGGTTCGAGACCCGGCTGCTACACTTCCTGTCCAGCTCTCTGCTATGGCCTGAGAAAGCAGTAGAAGATGGCCCAAGTCCTTGGGCCCCTGCACCCATGTGGGAGACCAGGAAGAAGCTCCTGGCTCCTGGCTTCTGATCGGCACAGCTCCGGCCGTTGCAGCCATCTTGGGAGTGAATGATTGAATGGAAAACCTTTCTCTTTGCCTCTGCCTCTGCCTCTCCTCTCTCTGTGTAACTGACTTTCAAATAAATCTTTAAAAAACAAATTTGGTTTTGATTTCATTCATATTATATATATATATATTATATTATTTTCAGATTGTTTTATTATATCTTATCCTTGGATTGTGAGATACTTGCTTGGCTAATGTATTCTCTCTCTCTCTCTCTCTCTCTCTCTCTTTCTCTCTCTTTCCCCCAGTGAATTGCTTTGTTATACAGTTTTGTTTTTGTTGTTGAATTGATTCTCTTCAGGAAATTACATTTTGTGAGATTCCAGGACCATTGCTGAATTTAAGAGATACATTTAGAGGATACTGCCCTTTATTTCAGCCCCAGGGATTCTGTTTATTCTTGTGCTTATATCTCATATTCCAGAGTCCACTTCATGTGGAAAATTTAATATCCATAGATTGTGTATGTATGGACTATCTATTAATTTGTCGAAATGTTTTCACTATTATCCATTCCATATATCTCAAGATTTTCTGAGCCAGAAAACATTTTATACATTTGTTTGCTTTGTGTAACGTTGAGACTTTGATTGGTCTTTGACTATATGAAGAGACTACAACTACAATCTCTAATTCTAAGTCCTTTATCTACACGAGGCATTTCCCTAGGCTGCCAGAGCATCCACTTGCACAAGTGGGTGCTCAGATCACTGGTCTGCTTGCCAGCTACCCAGGAAATCTGCCATAGTTTCACAGGATGCTGACAGAAGGTCTGAGAGCCCAGTTCACAGGTCAAGGAGGGTTTACTCTTCATAAAAATAGTAATAAGTGGAGCATAAGTATTTGCTTGTTTCCTAAACTTTAAATCCCAGCTGGCCCCCACCACCCAATCCAAGCAAAGAAAGCGAGACAACACCTGAACACTCAGTGAGTACATTATAGGGGAGAAAATGAGCTTATGGATTCTTAATCTTTTATAATGGACTATAGTTATACCTGCCTCTCACCCAAAATACACTATCTCTTTGTTACAAGATTATAACCAAACCTGCTGTTTGTTACAGAGGGTAAAATCATCTCTGTTATCCCAAGCTGTTTGTCGTACACACATCCTTCGTGAGACAGGAACAAAGTAATAGTGTCTCCCTTGTGAACCTGTAGAAATCTGAGAAATTCATAAGGAAATATCTCTCAATAATTTCTTAATTTCTAGAAATTTAACAGTCCTTAATAATTTCCTAGCTTTGCTATGCATTAAATGATAGTGTGTTTAAGTTTTAACCAGAAATTCTTCATTTCTTTTTTTTTAGATTTTATTTATTTGAGAGGTAGAGTTATAGACAGGGAGAGGGAGAGACAGAAAGGTCTTCCTTCCATTGGTTCACTCCTCAGATGGCAGCATTGGCCGGCGCTGCACCGATCTGAAGCCAGGAGCCAGGCGCTTCCTCCCAGTCTCCCATGCGGATGCAGGGGCCCAAGCACTTGGGGCATCTTCTGCTGCTTTCCCAGGCCATAGCAGAGAGCTGGATTGCAAGAGGAGCAGCCGGGACTAGAACCAGCGTCCATATGGGTTGCTGGCACCACAGACGTAGGATTAACCTACTGCGCCATGGTGCAGGCCCCAGAAATTCTGCATTTTTGGAGTGTGTAGGAGTATTTTATCCTATGTCCACATGTCGTCTCACATAGAAACTTATCCCTTTTGAACAGTATAGTCTGGCTGCAAATGCCATTTTAGGCTGAAAATTACTTTTCTGAGTTACTTTAAATCTATTCACTGTCTTCAGAGGTTAGATTTTGCTTAAAATGACCAGAAGATATGCAACATGAATATAACAGCCTTTTTCATTGTTGTTGCTAAGCTACTTTTTCTCCTTTGGTCTATTTAACAATATTCTCTTTGATTTTATATAACCTGCATTTTCATTCTGGTATTCTTCCACAAGGTTCTAGTTACAACAATATACTAATTACAGATAAAAGTTTAAACTTTTCTTGGAATATATCATTTCATCATTGACCTTTAGTAGACCATCATAAAACAAAATTGTCAATCATATCACCTTTGTGTGTTTTAGACATAATATAAAATATCAACTTGTGTTAGCTAATCATTTGGCAAAGATAAATGTATGCCTATACACTTCTCTGATGCCAAGGGACCTCTTGAGTTACTAAGCATTGTTGGATTATCTGGGTTCTTCTTTTTAATAGAAATTATCCTATGATGTGCTGTCATTAGTTAGGTCATTGACACCAGAATAATTTCAACCCTGTCTTAGATTTCAGATTGCTGTTTTCTTTATAATTGTTATCTTTAGCAGAAATATATGCTTTGGCAAGTAATGTGTAGAGTACTATAAGCCTTGAGGTACAATGACTGCATCTCAGAGATGAAAATCCAGCTTCTACAACTTTAACTGGACTCTGGCCAAGTTTGTATTTACATTTATGTGAATGCATTTAATATGCTCACAATGTAAATAAGTGAAAATTTAATCTACTTATGAATATAACTAAATTGAAGGAACCCCAGGATCTTCCTGAAGATGGAATGGCATTATATTCTGAGTTTAATTTCCTGAAATACCAGTCTCAACTGAAATCAGGCAAATCTCTATATTTTTAGATACTTAGGCTAATAGATTTCCATTTTGTCTGCTGAATGGACTTGAAATGTTTTACTTCTAATGAAAATTTACCCACTTTGCAAGATCAAACTCTCTTCAGTACTTATATAAAATTATTTTGAACTGTTGTATCTGAGAATTATTATATGTAATGTACTATTAGATCCTCAATTTTCTAAAAATTAAGGCTTTTCATTTTAGATTGCCTTTATACACTCTATAAATACCATGGAGTTATATAACTTGTTTAACTTGTGCGTGTGTGTGTGTGTGTGTGTGGACTGGAAATATATTTTCTTTTGAAATGGCACTGCACCAGTACAGCCACTGTTAAAGACATTATGGAGATACCTCAGAAATCACAATGTGTATTTACCAGGCTTTCCACTCCTGAGAATTTACCCAAATGTAAAGAAATCAGCATATGAAAGAGTGATCTGTACACTCATGCTTATTACAACTCAATTCACAATAATGAAGAAATGGAATAAACCAGATGTCCATCAACTGAAGACTGGATAGAGAAATTATAGCATATATACAATTTAGAATAGTACACAGTGGTAGAAAAAAATGATGAAACTGGAAATTATGATACTTAGAGAAATATGCCAGTCCCCAAAAGACAAATACCAGATGTTCTCCCTGATCCATGGCAACTAATAGAGTACCTAAAAGGTAATCTATAGGAGTGAAATTGACACTGAGATGTGATGATTTTGAACAGTCTGTGTCTTGACTGTTGAGGGACAGTTTATTTTTTTTCTTCATACCATTCATATAACTCTTTACTTATTGTAAAGTTGATCTTATGAGTATAAAGCAAAATGAAAGTAGATCATTGTAAAAATTAAGAGAAGGAATAAAAGAGGAAGAAGGAGAAATTGGAGAAGCATGGCTGAAAGGGATTCTAGAGTGGGAAGAATCATATATGTAAATATACATACATTAAATTTGTATATATGAAATTAGTGACATTTTTATTCCATAAATAAAACTTAAGCTTGCAAAAATATTAACTAACCACTATAATCATTCTTGTCCCATAATACTAATAATTGAAATTAAATCCATAATATATTCAGTGACAAACCATTTTAGTGTACATACTCTAGGCATGTGTGTAGCATATTAGAATTTTTCTTGCGGTAATTCTTCCTTTTCACCACCAGAGAATTAGGCAGGCTGCCTCAGCCTGTCTTGGCTGAGGAGGGGAAGTGTGCCACCCGCCACTCAGCCTCCCTGAACCCAGGGGATAATCAGATGCGGTGGGGAGTCGAGTTGAAGCAGGATCTCACTTTATTGTAAAAGGGAGGTGTTTATAAAGCTGCAGTACAGAGCTGATGCAGGCAAGCGGTGATGTGATGCAAAAGGGTTTTAGCCAATCCTATTATACCACCTCAGTGATCCTTAGGCAAAAGTGCCCTGGGGCTGGGTTGTTTACCGCCAGGGATTCAAAACTTAAAGACAGGTCTTCAAACTCAAGGCAGGCTTAGAAAGTTCCTCTAGGCCTCTCCAGAATCAGCCTCCCCCACACTTTCTCTGTCTTTTTTGAGGAAAAGAAAGTAGTGGAGGAAGGACTGATGTAGTCTTTTTAATAAGGGAAGGACCAAATGATCATTTTAAGACTAAGAACTGTTAGGCAATGATAGTTTATTTTAATAGAATTGCTTTCCATGCCAATTTTTCCCACATGCTATCTCCTTTAATCCTTAACAGAAAACTACAAGTTGGCCAGGGTTTTTACCATCAAAACACTGAGGGACAAGGAGTAATTCAGCCAAAGTAGTGCAAGATTCATACTGAAAGTCCCCATTCTCAACCACTTCATACACTGTTACTCATGACTGTACATTCTGCTTCTTTGAATTTTGTAATCTAGCTTGAGGCTATTATACCATTCTGTTTGATTTGTTTCTTATCAATTTCTATTGCATTTAGTGTAACACGTTTTCTATAGTTTTATGTGTAACTTTGATGTGAGGAATGCATTTATAAGGACTGGAACACCAATTCTATTGGCAAAAGCAAAACTTAAAAAACTGTCAGGATTGAGCTTGAATTTTTGATTCACTCAGAGGTATTTTGTAGGAAGGTACTTTCATTGTATAAATAAGGATGAAGATGGGATTCACAAAGTGGGTCTGATTGCGATGACTTGCTATCCTGGCTGCTTTATCAGTAGACAGATACTGAAAATCCTCAAAGGAAAGAAACAAATATTGCTCTGTTTTTCAAAGATAAGAATTCAAAGAAATTGAATCACAAAGTTATAGGAAAATTTTGGCAGTCTTTGTTTATTGTGAGTGTGAACTTATGACTGTATAAAGCCTTGTTATTCTCTCGCTTGTACACTCAATGTTGGCCATATTATTACAAGAAGCATGTATTGGAATTATAAAATATCTAAAGAACAGTCTAGAAAATTATTGATGATGTCATATTCCTAGCTGTTTGTACAACCTGGAGTTAATAGTAAGGAACATACCTTATTTATGACTTTCTATCACCTCCCAGCTAAAAGAAATGATAGTAAGCTTCACATGAAAACTCTTTGCCTATCACTTAAACCACTGTGTCTCACTGTTGGCATTGTGATTATATTGTTGCATTGTATATACCTTAACTCTATGGTTCCTGGTATTACTTAGAAAAACAGAAGTAATAACATAATTATTTGACTTATAATACAAAAACCTTCAAGGAAATTGTATTAAGAAATTTAAAGCTAAAGATGCTAATAAATATGACATATTCAAAATGAAACAAATTAGTTAAATTGTTGTTTCAAGAGATGATACAAAATTATTTTAACACAGGCACCAAGAATAGTGAAATTACCACACAAAAGCTGGCAGAAAGTGTGGCATTGACATTGAATACGTATTGAGCTGTGGAACTAAACACATAGCCTCCTTTGTCCAGTCCATTTAGGTTAAGGCTCTATTTCAAAGGTTGAGGCTGCTGCAGCATTAAATACAGCTGGTAGAGTTTTGGACCATGGGTGTAAAATGGAAATTCTTAATGATCATTCTGTAATACTATATAATTCTAAATTATATTCTAATTTATTTTTTCTTATTAATAATTTAACAGCTTTCATATTTGGAAACAAAACAGCAATTAAAAAAAAATCCTAAGTTTTCCAAAGCTCCCACCAGCTGGCTACATATGCTAAAGGTTTTTGAGAGAGAAATACAGTTTGTAGAGAAATAGCAAGATTTATGACATAATGACTCTTTATTTAATTCTGTAACATAAATTAAACTTACAGTGAGAGGGGATTTAATTTAAGAGAGCTTCAGACTGCTTTGAACTCAGGGAAATAAGGTCTATTGCAGAAGGCTTAATTCACCATTGACTGGTTTCTTCTGGAACTTACTATTGGACCTTTTGTCTCTCTGAGGGTGAAAAGGCAAACATGATGAAAGAGAATGTACTTCCTTCATGTGGGAAGCCTCTGACCTCTAATTGTAATAGTCACAGCTCTAGAAATAGAGCGAATGACTGAATCTCCCTAGAAACAATAAATAATATTCCATCATGCATCATATTTTTGCACTAAATGCATATGACTCACACTGAATCTTGTAAAGAATGGATTTAAACTGACTGTAGTACACCAAAAGACTAAACATATACTTGAACTGACAAGTTTAGGACACTGTATTATATTTCTTAGCACTGAAGAATTCACTTTGGTATGCAAATTATAAAATGCATGAATATATGGGTCTAAGCCAAAAATATTAATCAATAAAACACAACATGGTGCCATTCTCATAATTACAAGCTGCACAAAGCAGCATAGAAAGATTTAAGGTGCCGTCTTGTTTGATATTTCATGATAAATTCATGCCCTTCGGTTGTCTTTTAAGTAGAGTAAATATCAGTTACTGCAGGATAATATTTTCCTTTAAGAGTTTTTAAAGATACAATAAAATTGAGCAGTTTGCTCATCATATATCATTCTAGAAAATATTTGTGAAAATTATTTTATTTCTGTAAAATCATTATCATCCTCATTTTTTGCAAGATCAATCTGGTGTAAATGATAAAGGGTAGAATTTTGTCCGTTCTGACATCAGGGAATCCTGTTTGGAATTTTCTGAGAAGATCTGGGAGAGGGTGAGACTGGGCTTGTCATGCTATTAAAAGTGAGTATTATTTTGGTGGACAATACACCACTGGGACCCGGGATTCCAATTAAGCCTGTGCTCTATGCTAGGCAAAATGCAGCAACTGCTTTTCCCAGTGACGTTTACCTGGGAATGAAAATTTGTTTTTTTTCTATTTTGGAGTGAAGTTTAAGCATGATACCGACACAAAAAATGTTCATGATCCTTCATTCAACAATTCTTTAGGAATGCACCAAAGGGGAAAAGCATACAGAAGTATGATAAGTAGAGAGGACACACAGACATTGTAGCAGGGCCCTTCTAGTTCTGAAATTCCCTCGTATTTCATTTCTTAGAATAAGGATAGTTTTTGTCTACTATCTGATTTTTTTCATTGCTTGTATTAACATGAATATGTGTGGTGTGTAGTCATGTTTTTTATAAATTATGGAAAAGGAGGTAAAATGCTGCCAGTAGCATAGTAAGAAATTATGTTCAGGATCAGGATATTTGACCAATAGGGTGGCTCAACAGGCTAATCCTCCGCCTTGCGGCGCCGGCACACCGGGTTCTAGTCCCAGTCGGGGCACCGCATTCTGTCCCGGTTGCCCCTCTTCCAGGCCAGCTCTCTGCTGTGGCCAGGGAGTGCAGTGGAGGATGGCCCAAGTGTTTGGGCTCTACACCCCATGGGAGACCAGGATAAGCACCTGGCTCCTGCCATCGGAACAGTGCGGTGCGCCGGCCGCAGCGCGCTACCGCGGTGCCATTAGAGGGTGAACCAACGGCAAAGGAAGACCTTTCTCTCTGTCTCTCTCTCACTGTCCACTCTGCCTGTCAAAAATAAAAAAAAAAAAAAAAGATATTAAAAAGTGTTATTGGTGATATTTTGAAGCTAATCAGCACTGAACAGTCTTGATTATCCCAAGCCTTGTGTCTTTTTATTACTTTGGATCTCTCCAATTATTATAGAAAACTATTACTTATAAAATATTTACTTGTTAGAATTTTATTTTTCCCATCAGATGTAAAAACAGTCCTTTGTGTTACCATACCAGTCATGCAGGGAAAAAAACAAAAAAGGTAAACATTTAAATTTACCAATGTTTAATCAGATGAGAACTCTATGTCATGATATACAAAAAAACAAAGATTACAATAATAGCTAATATTTGTTGACCATGTGAGTTACTTTCTTATAGGCTTTACAGGCAATAATACAATTAATCCTCATGAAAAGTCTTTGAAGATAGTCCATTAATCAACCCTCTCAAAAATAAAGAGGAAAATTGATTTAACCAACATCTAACATTGTTGGACACGAGATATGATTTTGTGGAATTTTGCATCCAAGCTAATACTTTATTTCACTCCATTAATTACCAAAAGAGTTCACACGATTTCTTCCCCTTCTTCTCATTCTGTTTATAAATTATTGCATTTTAGTAGATTACATGAACAATGTCTAAGTTATATGGTTGAAAAAAAATCATGATTTTTCAAATAATAAACAGGACACCATGGATATAAACTACTATTAATATCTTGATGCCTCATGTATACAAACATGTTATATTTTATTATATATATATATATATATATATATTATTTTATTCTATGTATCATGGTTTTCAAACCAGGACTTCAATTTCCTCATTAATAAAATAGCTTACATATTCTCTTATTTCTTTTTTTGTTCTTTTTATTATTATTTTATTTTAACTGAGTGTATAGAAAGGTATTCAATCTAGATTATTATAAAAATTACTAAAATCAAAATAATAAACTTGACATACCATGCATAGAAAATTCAGATACTTATGTTAGTGTGTCTCTCTGTTGCATATATATATATTTATAATTTACATTTGCATATACAAACATAAACACATTCATTGAAAATCAAATGATATTTTTCAAAACATTCACAGTGTTTACCTCTGATGGAAATTTGGGGGATTCTGACATCTTTCTGCATTCTTTAAAATTTTACTAAAAGAAGATGTTATTTTTACAAAACTACTCCAAATACTAAAATATACAATTTTATGGAAAATATTTGGAATAAATTATTTTTTAAAATTAGGTTCCAAATTTATGCACACATGATGCTATTTTTGTACTCTTCTGGCTACACATGCATCCCATGCATGCACCCAAAGTAAAAGATAAATTGTTGAAATGGTATCAAATATTGCTTACAGTTATTCATAGATGACAAAATTATTCCTAGTTCCAAGTTTTCCTTTTTTATGCCTATATGCACTTTACTTCTTATGAATTAAGCAGTAAAGGGAAACTTTAATGAAGAAAAATGGAGAGAGAAAGAAACAAGGAGAGAGAGAATGCATGGGAAGTCTAGTGAAAGTAGCTAAGACAAAATACATACTTCTGGAATCGTAGAGATTCTGGTTGTCATTTCACCTCTCTAAATCTTGAATTCTATGTGCTAAAAAGTATACAGTAATAATGCTATTGTAATGCAATAGGTGTTATAGGGTTACTATTTTATCAATTTTAATGTTTTATGTAAAATTTATTTATGAAAATGAATTTTAATTTCTAGAAATAACTTTTCATTGGCCTATAGCTTAAGAACCAACATCAACACAGTTCCTACTGGTAAAAAGAGCAGTGCTTTCTGAATAATGTACAAAAATTATCCTAAACTACAATCACTTATTGACTTAACTACTCACTATGTTACCATCTACTTGTTCTTTTTGGTGGTGTTCTTGTTCTCTGGTTCAGTGTTTCACAACTGAATTCATTTGCTTTAAGAGAAACTTATAAACTTGAGAATCTGTTACTCCATTGACCATTCTAACAACATAATAACAGATTCTGTATCCTAAATCTACTTCCCAAATAGCGGAGCTTGGAATTGAATCTCACAACTAAGTCGTCAGAAGTGGTCCAGATGTGAATATTGTGTCTTGTGCATGTCAAAGGATTTTCTTTCTCTGCTTATTTTTTAAAATTTTAATTTTATTTGTCTGGGGTGGAAAAAGTGGGAGAGAGAAAAATCTTCTATCCAGTGGTCCACCAGGTCAAATTCTATCTGAATCCCCCATGAAGATGGCAGAGACCCAACTACTTGAGTCACCACCTGAATCTATTTGGGTGTGCATTAGTAAGAAGTTGGAATGGAGGCAGGATAACCAGGATGGGAACCAGGCATTCCAATATGTAATGTGGGTGTTCCAAGTGGCAACTTAATCCCTACTTCGAAGCCCACAACTGCGGTATTTCTACTACCCCCTTTACAAATTGAATTTGTCCTCCCAAACTCCAGGTGACTGACTTTGCCCCTAAAACCAAGCCAAGTTATCATCAGTTAACTTCCGAATTTGAACATTATTTCTCCCACTTTACTTCAAAGTGTGGAAAATCTCTAAGGTTTCATGCTCCAGAGCATCGCCTCTCTCCCTGTGTTCAGCCAGCAGACAGCACACAGATGGTACAAAGGCCAAATAGCCTAAGGACTCCGGCGATGCCTGTAGAACAGTTCACATTTCTCATGTTAAATCTGCATTTTTAAAATATGTTTGGGACAGAGTCCCTTGTATATAATGATGTGTCCACTAGAGAGGCCCTTATATTTCCTGCTGTTCTCTGTTGAGAGCTAGTGCTGTTCTCTGGCATATATAATAGGATAAAAATGACCTATTCTCTTCTATAGTTAATTTCCCCAGTGGTGGCTGTGCTGCTTGTTATTCTCTATGTACTAGAAAACCATGTTAGCACAACGATCATGCAGCTCCTTGAGCTCTCTTTCATGTAACTAAAACGTGTAATGGGTCTATTTTGAAATGTTCGCTATCCCAGTTTTCTATTGGCATATATTGTTTGCTCTCTGCCGGCAAGGGCAAAGGCTTGCTCCTCCTTCATCCTAACCTCAGAATCAGGAAATCTCATTATGTCTCTTTCTCAAGTCACCTTGGAAGACAGCAAAGGTAGTTTGGCCTTGAATCTATTCTGGGTGCAGTATTTACAGTGATACTTCTATGCCAAATTTATGTAGTATTCTACTTTTATAAATAGAGAATAATGGCAAGTAAACAAAATTACCTCAATGAATTGATGGATTAATTTTTATGATCAATGTCAAATTTTTGTTAAGTACTAATAAATGATCCTCATAGAAAATTCGAGATAGAATAGAAATAGCTTTGGGGGCCGGAGCTGTGGCATAGCCGGTAAAGCCTCCGCCTGCAGTGAGGCATCCACTATGGGTGCTGGTTCAATTCCCAGCTGCTCCACTTCCCATCCAGCTCTCTGCTATGGCCTGGGAAAGCAGTAGAAGATGGCCCAAGTCCTTGGGCCCCTGCACACACATGGGAGACCCAAAAGAATCTCCTCTCTTTGGATGGGCACAGCTCCGGCCATTGTGGCCATTTGGGGGGTGAACCAGCAGATGGAAGACTTCTCTTTCTCTCTGCCTTTCTTTGTCTCTCTATGTAACTCTGACTTTCAAATTAAATAAATAATTTAAAAAATAGAATAAAATAGCTTTTGATTACTTCAGTATTGATGAAAATATAGTTTTTTGAATTTTTGTTTTATACCTTTGTCAAACTAATGGTTAAGAATGTTATACTACCGTAGTTTTAATGATCTGTGATTACTTTAAAACTCCTGTACATGAGTGAAATGGTCATTTTTTCCATTCAACTAATTGTTTACATTCATTCTTTGTATTTCCAATTAAATAGGGTCGTTTAACTTTCTATTCAGTGAATTATTAAACATTTCTACTATAGTGTACATTGAAAGTGTTATCTCAAAAATAAAAAAGGAGAATGAAAGAGTGGGAAAGGGGAGGAGAAAAGAGAGATGGAGGGAAGAAATAAATATCATTATGATTTTAGAATTATTTCTATAAATCACATTGAATCTGTTAAAACTGATTAAAAACTTAAATTTAAAAAATGTTAACTATGTAAAATAGAATTGAAAATTTGATGATGTAAAATTCTAAAGCTTCTTATATATATATGTGGGCCAGCATAATGACATAGCAAGAAAAGCCATTGCCTGCAATGCAGCATCCCATATGGGTGTCAGTTCAAGTCCCAACTGCTCTACTTCCATTCCAGCTCCCTGCTAATACACCTGGGAAAGCAGCAGATGGTCCAAGTGACTGGGCCCCTCCACTCAAGGTGAGAGACCCGAAGAAGATACTGACTCAAGGCTTTGGTCAGGCTCAGCACTGGCAGTAGCGTCTTTTGGGGAGTGAAGTAGCAGATGGAAGATCTTTCTCTCTCTTTCTGTCTCTCTCTCTCTCTCTCTCTCTCTCTCCCTGTAACTCTGACATTCAAATAAATTAAATGAAGCACAAAATGATAAAGATAGTATTGGATCAGCATCATGCAATCCATAAGACACCTGTGTTTGGATTTACTTCCTTTGTGAAAAGGGAATTATTATAATTTTATTCTACTTCAAAAAATAATTATTTTGGGAATTAAGTGTGATGGTTTGTACATGAATATCATGTCAAATATAAAGGTTGTAGTAAGTATAAGTTAATGTTTAAATTATAACATTTATAATACAAATACCACTTGAAATTTTTCTAATATTATCTAAAAAGCTAAATCTGGAGATCAAATTCCATCATCATCATCGTCTCAAAAATAACAAAAGTAAATATCAAGTATTTACTATTACTAGAAACCAGTTCTGATATTTTTATATTTCTAATCAGGTTTTTTTTTTTTTTTTTTTTTGACAGGCAGAGTGGACAGTGAGAGAGAGACAAAGAGAAAGGTCTTCCTTTTTGCCGTTGGTTCACCCTCCAATGGCCGCCACGGTAGCGCGCTGCGGCCGGCGCACCGCGCTGTTCCGATGGCAGGAGCCAGGTGCTTCTCCTGGTCTCCCATCGGGTGCAGGGCCCAAGGACTTGGGCCATCCTCCACTGAACTCCCGGACCACAGCAGAGGGCTGGCCTGGAAGAGGGGCAACCGGGACAGAATCCAGCGCCCCGACCGGGACTAGAACCCGGTGTGCTGGCGCCGCAAGGCGGAGGATTAACCTAGTGAACCTCGGCGCCGGCCTCTAATCAGTTTTAACTTTATTTATTTGAAACATAGAATGACGGATAAAAAAGAAAAAACATAGAGAGGGAGATGATCCATCCACTGGTTTAGTTCCAAATGCCTGCAAAAGCATGGGATAGCACAAACTGAACCCAGGAGTCAAGAATTCATTCAGGTCTCCACGTAGCTGGCAGAAACCCAAGTACTTGGGCCATCATTCTTCCTCTCAGGAACAAAAGCAGAAAGCTAGATCAGATGATTAGAGTATCCAAGACCAGGACTCCCAAGTGAATTTGAATCAGCTTCACCGCAATGCCCACTTCAAATCTTTAATCTCCTGATTATTTATCAGTAAATCAAAACTCCAAAGGCATGACTGGAGATGCATCACATAGACCCTCCATGACAAAGGCTAAACTACAACTCCAGGCCGAATGTTCTTACCTGAAATTGCAAGATGACTGGAATGACTACTTCCCCCCCCCCCCCCTTATAATTGTAGTGCTGTGCTCAAAACATATTGTGGATAAATGGAAGAAATTGGAAAGAACTTCTTAACATGCTGTGTAGGATTCTTTATCCACAAGCTGCACACACCCCCCACACCCCCCATTCTTTGAAAGATAACTCATTCCTTTTCCAGAGTGTCAGCTTTTGTACATGACAAATATATGGGAGTAGGTACAAAAGTCCCACATTTGGGCTTGCAAGGACTGGACATTCTTAAGAATAAAAGTTAGCCAAGAATTCTTTCTCTTCTCCATGGTCTCCTGGATTATTTTTAGTCTTAAAGTTAAGTTGAAAGCAGATTTTGTTATTTGATTTCTGAAGCCATGAACATAATAAGATTCCTTTAATATTTTAGTCATCAGCTAAATGGGATTCAAAGATGATTTTGATGTGAAAAAATTTTGAAATTTATACAGTTGTATTTGACATACCTTTATTAAATTTTTCCCACCATTTCTGTGATCATTATTGTGGCAAATTAGTCCACAATTTCTAGTGGACTAGTAATTCTCTACTATGAATTTTTTTTATTAATTTCTTCCATCTTCTGGTTCACTTCTCAAATGCCTGCAAGAGTCAGCACTGGGCCAGGCCAAAGCCAAGAGCCTTGAAATCAGTCCAGATGCCATCTTGTTGGCAGGGACCCAAGCACTTGAATAAGGATCTGCTGCCTCCAAGTGTGCTCAACAGCAGGACGTAGTATAGCTAGGACTTGAAACAGCCACTAAGACATGGTTTGCAGATGTCCCAAGCCGCATCTTAACCACTGCACCATACACTGGCCCACATCTTCACTAGTTCAAGAAAAAATTAATCTTCCAGCATTTCAATCCTGACTTTATTATTTACAAGAAGCATTAATTTCCCTAGCCTTAGGATTCACGTGTGTAAGATTTAAGTAATATTGATATCTTGAAACTTTCATTAAGTGAGATAATATATGCAGAAACTTGCAGATTGCTTCTTATATACACACCTGTTCATTAAATTCTAATTTCCTTCCCATCTCATCCACCAAGGATGAGATGACATTTGGTGCAGATCAGGGCAGAACCTGACTGTGTCAGAGTGCATACATTGCATATATATTTTTAAGAATAGTAATTTTATGTGTATAGCACATCGATCTTATACAATATGTTTCTTAAGAACAAATTACAAAAGTAGATAAAAATTATGATGAAATCAGGGTATACTTGAAGAAATACACCTAGGAGTTAAAGCTTATTAAAAATAGTCTTGTCTGAACATTTTAACATAGTTTTACTTTATTCCTTTTAGCAGGAGCCACTTAATTTCTCTACTAAGTCGTTCTGCTCCATTTGATCAAGGCACTATTAACCCTCGTTTCAATTTTCTCACTTTAAGTAGAGAATGATAATACCTCTCCTACCCTTGAGAGGGCTGTTTGCAGGAGCAAAATTAAAATGAATAAAAGTAAAAGAAGATAAATAAGTTGAAAATTTGAAATAAATACATTAGGATTATTCTATTTTGCAGGCACTTTGTGGGAACAGATCTGGTAATCATAACAGAATCCAGGTTGGAAAATTCAGGGATGAGACTAATACACTTCCATAAAAATCTATGTTTTTTTTTTCTGATCATATAGTTAAAAGAAAAGTCTAGGTCTTCCTTTACACGTAACCAATAACTAAGTTGTATCTAGCATAGTCTGAGCAGCATGTGTACTGGGCTTTGATGCCTAGTCTGTAAAACCTCCCGGTATCGGCTCCTCTTTGTTTACCCAGTCTTCAGAGTGCTGGAATGGAGACAAGATGCAAGGTCACTTGGACACTCTATTTGGAAAATGGCCAAGTTTCAGTCCTCATGGGTCTGTGAGTGATTGCAAGGAAGTATGAATCATTGATATGTAAACTCAACCAATATTATGTGAAGAAGAAACCTTGTATGAAGGGCCTTTAAATAGCTCATGGAAAATGTACATTATGAAAAAAAAAAAAACCTATACACAAACTCCAAAACTTTTTCACACAATTTAAATTTACCTTTAATTCTATTTGGTACAAACTTTTTGAATTACCCTCATATGTAGGTCATTGCATAGATCAATTTATTAGTGCAGTCATACTAAACCTAACCAATATAGAAGTTAGTGTTATTGGTATTGAGAAGGATACTCTATATATATTCATATATTTTAAAATTCAATAATGTTCTTCTCTAATGAAAACCTGAAAACCTTTGCTGAAATTGAAAGAAACAGACTGCATTTTCTGTCAATAGCAAAACCACATAAATATTTTTCAGTACTCATGTGTAAACTATAAATCTAACCAATGCTTGCAATGTTTACAAAGGTTTACGACATTGTCATTAAGATTGTTCCATATTTTATAGAAAGTCATCTTTAAATTACCAAGCTTATGGTTATTGTTCCTTTAATAGCTATATACGAAAAGAAATGATTGGATTTTTTGTTTGTATCTTCAAGATAGTTACTGTAATAATGATATGATACCAGTGAAAATTAATTTGTGCTTGGAATATTCTTGGAACTTTATACTTTCTGATTTTATGTACATCATAACACTTTGAGAAATTGAGGGTCTAAGAGGTTAAGCAACTTGTCCAAAGTCACATATGAATTATTAAAATAAACCAGTTATGTTACAAAAAACACACAAATGTTTGATGTTTGACAAAACAAAAGTTTATTTACCGAATTGATGCCCAAGTGGGATGCCCACCCATAGACTGCTAGGGCTGGTGTTGCTGCAAAGCAGGTTAAGCCATCAGCTTCAAAACAGAATTCCATATGGATGCTGGTTTGAGTCCTAGCTGCTCCACTTCCAATCTAGTTTTAACCATTGCAGCCATTTTGAGAGTGAATCAGTGAAAAGAAGCCTCCCTCTCTCCTCTCTCAATCTCTCTTTTCCTCTCTCCCCTAGTCTCCCTGGAATTCTGCCTTTCAAATAATAAATAAATAAATATGCTTTAAGATAAATAAATAAATATTAGACTATTAAATCAGTATATTAGTGAGTTAACAGGAGTTGGTACTCTCTTCTGTTGTTCAGCAATAAAAGCCGAACAAATCTCCACTTTGACAACAGCTTCCCTTGTTACTTTGTCAAAAGGAAACAGCTATGACAAGTCATTAGCTAGATCCTAAAGCTTCTTACCAAAAATGTTACACCTTGTTCTGTTTACATATCCTGGGTCAGAGCATATCACAGGATCAAGCAACTTTCGAAGAGGAAAGTGCAATCCTACCACACACCTGGAAGGAAAAGAATTCTAGGGAACAGCCTGAAAGTATAGCTAGCAAGTGATGGAGGCAGGATGCAAACACAAGTAGTTTGGTCCCCACGTTAGAACTTCTAACTATTAAATTCTATTCCCTAAATAAAACAGTTCTTGATTGCAGTAGAATGAGGTTCAAACAATCAGTAGTAATTGCCTTTCCCGAAAGAGACATGCTCATTTTTTTCTTACTGTGTTATCATGGACAAATGACCACCGCTTTTACACACCTGGAGGAGACAGGGCCAACAACATCCAGGGCGCCTTTCTGCTTCTATCACATAATTTCTAAGATAAAATCATAAAATTAAACTGTTTTCTAGGACTCTTGCTAATATTAACTATATAGAATATTATCCTTGAAATTTTCCATAACTGATTTATATTTTTCTATAAGTTGGCTGAATGTTAAGGTTATCATGCATTTGTATAATGTTTTGTAATCTACAATGTGCCTTCATAATATCACATCCTACACTATCTATAAGTTAATAAAAACATGATGGAAAGTAATTTATAGGCCACTAACAAAGCAATTATTCATCACTTTTCCTATTTCGTTTCATAACATTTCTTACTTACTAAGAGATAGGCAATAATAGTATGCTACCTGTGGCTGACTGTGGAAATTAACTTGGTTTTAATTTTAAAACATTTTGAAGTAAAATTTAACATGATCTGATTGGAATCTCAATTTAAAATGAAATAAACTATAAGATTAAAAGAAAAATTACATTTCATTAAACATGACTAAATACACGCATTTATCCCTTTAGTGTCACATCAACCTAGAGAAAAAAAAAAATAAAAGCTCATGGAAATGAAGGGATTTAAATAAGTATAATCCTACAAAGACAAAGATAGCAGCAAAACAAATGCTTTTTTCTTCAATTTTTATTGGCCTTCTTAGCACTGCATGACAGTTTAAAATATTTTGACATCTGTATTCAGTTAAGAAGTTAACTAAATTAATCATCACAATTGACAGAGTGAATTTATCCATTTTCCAAAGTCCCTCTCTTGTTTTGGAATCCGTCTTAACCCACTTCCCTGTTTCAAACAGTCCCTGCCCATTTTCAGGACACCAATGCTCTACTTTGTATCATTAGATTAGATTAGTTGCACTTGCTAGGAAATTATATAAATTGAGACATCACAATACTATTTTCACCTGCAGTTTCTCAGTCAACATATTTTTTTGAAGATTTATTTATTTATTTGAGAGGTAGAGTTACAGAGAGAGGGAGAGACAGAGAAAGGTCTTCCATCTGCTGGTTCACTCCCAGATGGGCACAATGGCAGGAGCTGGGACTGGGATGATCCAAAGCCAGGAGCCAAGAACTCGCAGGCCCCCCATGTGGGTGCAGGGGCCTAAGAACTTCATCCTCTGCTGCTTTCCCAGGCCATCAGCGGAGAGCTAGATCAGAAGAGGAGCAGCCAGAACAGGACCTGGCTACCATACGGAATACCAGCTCCACAGCGCCAGCCACAACATAATTATTATGAAACCTCTCTCATGTTATTTATGTACTGATATTTTTGTTAGTTTGCTTTTGTTTGTGTTTTGCTAAGTAGTATATATCATGTAGAGAAAGAGAGAGACAGAGTTGGAGAAAGAGAGATCTTGCATATACTGGTTCACCCCACAAATAACTGCACCAGCCAGGGCTGGGCTTGGTTGGCTAGGAATCTGGAACTTAACATACTCCAGTGTCCTTTTGATAGATATTTCAACATTGCAAATCTATAATTTTAACAAATTAAACACATATAAACCTTGATATTAATTTTGGGTATATATGTACTTTTATTTCCCTTGAAAAATATCTGGAAATGGAATGATGACCTTTCTGGTAGGTAAATATTTAATAATTTTAGAAAATAATCAAGTGTTTTAAAAGCAGTTGTGTCATCATCATTCTCAGTAGTACAAGAAGTTAGCCAAAAGTTCATGGAAAATGAATATTGTGTAAAAAGTACACCTGGTTTACAAAATGCTTGGTACCAAAAGAAGCTTATTCTTTAATGGCTGGCAAAGTCACTTTCTGCAGCAACAGCAACACTACAGGCAATGGTTTGAGTCCCAGCTGCTCCACTTTGGATCTGGGAAGGCAGTGGAAGGCGGCCCAAGTCCTTGGGACCCTGCACCTACATGAGAGAACAGGAATAAGCTCCTGGCTTCTGGCTTCAACTTGGTCCAGCTTTTGTATTCCATTGTGTTGCAGCCATTTGGGGATTCAACCAGTGGATGGAAGACAATCTCTCTCTCTCTCTCTCTCTCTCTCTCTCTCTCTCTCTCATCCTCTGCCTTCCCCTCTACGTAGCTCTTTCAAATAAATACATCTTTAAAAAAGAAAACTTGCTCCTTAATTCAATTTTTCCACTAAATTTTTTAAAATATCTTCACATTTAAGAGCTCAAGTCTTCCTATCTTTGACAACAGTAGATATAATCAGTCTTTTAAGTTTTATGCACGTTAATAAATACATGTGTATTCCACTGTGAATTTAATTTGCATTTTCCTAATGACTAATGATTCAAATATCATTTTATGTGCCTATTTGCCTTCTCTATACATATTTTGATTAAGTATTGAATCAATTTTTCTCCCATTTGTATTGGGTTGCTTGTTTTGTGATAGGATTTTAGGAGAACTATTTATGTATTTCTCTGCTTCTCTGAATGTATCTTAAGTAGACTAAGACAGAGAAAATGAAAAAAAGATTATAGATAGATAGGTAGATACTTATGGGTCACATATATGACATATGTGATGAAGACATATTTGAAATATAAGTCTTTTAGCAGTTATTACATATATTATTGCAAGGAGTCTCTCACAATCTATGGCTTTACTTTTTATACCCTTAGTGGTGACTTTCAAATACCAAAGATTTTCAGATTATTTATTTGTTGCATATTTCTTATTTTTACTTTTAAAATTTAATTCACATAAAATTATGCATATTTGTAGAGTAGTATGTGCAGTTTTGATACATCTACATATTGCAAAATCAAGGTGAACATATTTGTCTCCGAATTTAACAGTTCTTTGCGGTGAAAACTTTCAAAAATCCTTCTCACTGATTTAAAAATATATAGTACATTAATTATCATTATCTGTATTTACCCCTTTCTAATATTATACAAGAACTTATTTCTTTAGTGGGAGTTTTTTATTCCATTTCATCAATTTTCCTTTTGTATTAAATGCCATTGGTATCATATCAAAGAATTATTCATTTAGACCAAGTCTCTTACTTTATCTTCCATACATTTTTGTTTTACCATAAAAATTGTTATCTAGTTTGAATGTTTTGTTATAGACTATGGATGAAAGCTTATATATATATATATATATATATATATATATACACACACACACACTTAGATTTCCCATTAACAGATATTGAAAATAATGCATCCTTCTCTAGCCATTGATTGTCTTTGTAGGAAAAATTAGTTGTGTGTGTATTGGCATCTTTACATTCTTTCAACTCTGTTCTATTGAATTGAATACATGTTGTTTTCTCAATACCTAGCTGTTTTATTGCATGTAGCTTTATTATAAATTTTGAAGTCAGGCAATGCCAATCCTTTGACATTTTTTTGTCAAAGACATTTTGGCTACTGTAGGCTTTCTGCATTTCTGCATGAATTTTAGAATAATATTGTCAATTTATACTAAAACCATAACAGAAAATGCCTAAGATTTTTAATTTGAGATATATTGAATGTAGTCAACAGTTTTGGTGGCCTGATCTTAACAATATTGACTTTTTTATGAACCTGATACATGATACTTTTTATTTAGATATTTTTAGATAGTTTTCAGTATGCTACATTTTCAGGCCATTTGTTTTATTAATTTACAAGTAGATTATATTTTGATGCTCTTTATAATGAATACTTAACCAATGGCAGAATAGTGAAATTGGATGTATGAATGCATTATTTAATGTTCAATTTTTGCTTGATTATTGGAAGCACAAAGAACAATAGCTAAGTTTGCTTATATTGCACTTCTTTATTGTTCTTTCTTCTCTGTTCCTGTTACTATCTTTTGTGACTTTTAGCAAATTAGACTATTTAGATTCTCAACTCCATTTCTTCAATTCATGGGTCCCCCAGGAAAATATCATTTCTTCTTCCATGGATTTCAAATGTGTGTGTGTGTGTGTGTTTGAAGACAAAAATCTGGTCTGCACTTAGGAAAATGATGGTGTTCACTTGGGAGTTAGAATAAAAATAATCAACCATTGTTTTTTTTGTTATTCTTATAAAGCCTGATTATTGGCTGAATCTAGATACTCATTTAGGTTAGGTTGTATATTAGTCTTGAAGAATATAAAGATAATTGAAAATCTTTGAACAAAATAATGATGCTAGACCAGACATGAGATGTTTACCCAGAATCATAGAGAGAAGACTTTCTGGGACTATAGGTCATCCAGTCAAATCAGTACAGAAAGGCAGGAGGCCTCAAGAGCGAGGTCTCCAGAGATGGGAAGTACAAGCACTTGACATGTTAACTGTGGCTTTTAATATATTGCAAGGCAATTTATAATTTGTCAAGATACTTGGGAATGAATTAATGGTATGTACTCAGATATCTAAGAGAATGAAATGAGGTAATTAGCAATTTCAAGGAAAATTAAAAGTTGTGCAGGAATGAAATATGATCTTGAGGGATGAACCAAGTATAAGATTTACATAGCATGATGTCATTATGAATAGTGATTTTTTTTTAAAAAAAAATCTTTATGGCTGGCACTGTGGCTTAACAGGCTAATCCTCCACCTTGCGGCGCAGGCACACTGGGTTCTAGTCCCGGTTGGGGCGCCGGATTCTATCCCGGTTGCCCCTCTTCCAGGCCAGCTCTCTGCTATGGCCCGGGAAGGCAGTGGAGGATGGCCCAAGTGCTTGGGCCCTGCACCCACATGGGAGACCAGGAGAATCACTTGGCTCCTGGCTTCGGATCAGCGCGATGCACCGGCCACAGAGGCCATTGGAGGGTGAACCAACAGCAAAAAGGAAGACCTTTCTCTCTGTCTCTCTCACTATCCACTCTGCCTGTCAAAAAGAAAAAAAAGAAAAAAAAAATCTTTAAATGCCATTGGTGAGACAGCAAGAGTGGATATGTACATGTGAGGTGTGATATAAAAGTACAGGCTCTCCTTACAGCAGGTAGGGTATTTCACACACTTAAAAAAACAGAAAGATAGTGTTGAGCACTGTGGCATAGTAGGATAAGTCACTACTTGCAACACCACCGTTACATATCAGACTGCCGATTTGAGTCCCAGCTGCCTTGCTTCCAATTCAGCTTCCTGCTAATGTGCTTTGATGGCATCAGTAGGTTATGCAACTGTTTGCACCCCTCTCACCCACATGGGAGACTGGAATGGATTTCTTGGCTCCTGAATTCAGCATGATCCAGCCCTGGTTGTTGTGGCCATTTGTGGACTGAACCAGAGAAAAGACGATTGATCTCATTGTCTCTCTCTATTCCTCTGCCATTAAACTAACTAACTAAATAAATAAACTTATTTAAAGCTAAAGAAAGAAAAATATATTTATAACTATTTTAGAATCTTAGATAAGTTTCGATATATTGAGATAAAAGTAAAAAATAGTTTTGAACGAGTATGAATCAAGATGTTTAGTAGTGATGAGAAGGTTTCTGGTTATTAGTATTTTATGTATTTTTTAATTATTTGTTTTATATGGAATGCAGATAGGGATAATGAAAGAAGTGGAAGGGCCAGTGCTGTGACGCAGTAGGTTAATACTCTGCCTGCAGTGCTGGCATCCCATATGGGTGCCTGTTCTAGTCCTGGCTGCTCCTCTTCTGATCCAGCTCTCTGCTGTGACTGGGAAAGTAGTGGAAGATGGCCCAAACGCTAGGACCCCTGAACCTGTGTGTGAGACCTGGAGGAGTCCCCTGGCTCTTGGTTTTAGATTAACTCAGCTCCAGCCATTGCAGCCATTTGGGGGATGGACCAACAGATAGAAGACTTTCTTTTTGTCTTTCCCTCTCACTGCTTATAACTCTATCTCTCAAATAAATAAAAATAAATAGATAGATAGATAGATAGATAGATAGATAGATAGATAGATAACTAGAAAGGGAGAGAGAAGAAGAGGGAGTGAGCCCAGTCCCATTTCTGGAATCACTCCCAAAATGCCTAGGACAATACCTGAAGCAAAAGAATCAATGTAGGTTCTTTCATGTTGGTGATAGAGACACAATTATTTAAGCCATTTCCTGTGTATCCCAGGGTGCTCAGTAGCAGGAAACTGAAATTCAGATTGTCGCTGCAACCTGAACAGAGAGGGTCTTGATATGGTGTGTGAAAGTTTCAACCATTATTTTAACTGTTATGCCAAATATCCATCCCAATTATTATTATAATTATTTTCATTTTATTTAAGGTGCACAGATGTCATGTATTTCATAAATGAAGATTTAAGAACATAGTGGTACTTCACACCCTATGCTTTCTCATGCCCACACACTCATACTTCCTCCTCCTTCCTCTCTTTATTTCTTCTCTTTTCATAATCATCTACTTTCAGTCTACTTTGTACTTGCAAGATTAACCCTACACTAAGTAAAGTGTTCAACACATAGTAAGAAGAAAAAAACACTTCCTCACCAGTAGAGGTAAATCATCAACTTTCAAAATGTTAATTTCACTTCCATCAGTTACATATTTGGTACTCTATTACTTATCACAGATCAGGGAAAAGTATGTTATTTGTCTTTTGGGGAGTGGCTTATTTTATTAAGTATAATGGTTTCCAGTTGTATCCATTTTGTTGCAAAAGACAGGATTTCATCCTTTTTTATACCTGGGTAGTATTCCATAGAATACTATGAATAGTATTCCATATATTATAGTTTATTTATCAAGTTTTCATGGTTGATTCTATTTCTTAGCTACAGTGAATTGACTTGCAATAAAGACGGAGTAAAGATAAATCTTTCACTTGATGACTTCTTTTTCCTTGGGATTGCTGGGACATATGGTACATCTATCTTCAGATTTTTCTGATATCTCTATACTGGCTCACATAATGGCTGTACTATTTTAATTGCAACCAATGGTGGAATAGGGTACCATTTCCCACACATCCTCATCAGCATTTATTGTTTGTTGATTTCTGTATGAGAGCCATTCTAACTGGGGTAAGGTAAAACACTGTGGTTTTGATTTGCATTTCCCTAATGGCTAGTGATCCTGAACATTTTCTCATGTCTGTTGGTCATGTGAATTTCCTTTCTTGAAAAATGCCTGTTCAAGTCCTTTGCCCGTTTCTAATGTATATTGTTTGAGTTTTTGTTGTTGAGTTTCTTGAGCTCTTTAAGACCCTGGATAGTATCCTTTATCATTTGCAAATATTTTCTCCCATTCTATTGGCTGCCTCTTCATCTTGCTGAGTGTTTCATAGGCAGTACAGAAGCTTCTCAGCTTGATGCAATCCCTTTTGTCAATTTGGGCTTTGTTTATCTGTGCTTCTGGGGTCTTTTTCAAGAAACCTTTGCCTATGCCAATGTCTTGCTGAGTATCTCCAGTGTTCTCCAGTAATTTGATGGTATCAGGTTATAGATTTAGATTTTTGATACATTTTGAGTAGATTTTTGAATATAGTATAAAGTAGGGGTCTTGTTTCATACTTCTGCTTGTGGAGATTCAATTTTCCCATCACAATTTCTAGTAGAGACTGTGTTCTTTCTCCAGGGATTGACTTTAGCCAGTGCCAGGATGTTTTAATTATTGTGGCTTGTCCTGCAAAGCTGCACTGTCGAAGAGAGCACCAGGGACAAGTTTTGATGTCCATCTTTATTCACAGCCATGTATACATTTAAAGAGCAGGTAGAAGGGTGACACCAAGGCAACAACAATACTATAGGACAGAACCGACACTGGCACCTATATGCCTCTCCAATCAGCTTGAAGATCATGTAGCTATGGTACATTTTCAGGTGGTCTTAATTGGGCTGGACCACATCTGGTAGATGTTTTCCTGATTGGCAATTACAGGGCCCTTTAACGGGAGCGGGGTTGGGGAAAAATGCCTGGAGCTCTTACCACCTGCCAGAAATCAGGTTGTGGGGTCTTTACTGGGAGGCATGGTGTGCCATATACTCTTAGCCTCCTGCATAGGCAAGGCAGGCAGAATCCCCACTGAGTACAGTATCACCCACAGTTTATAACTGCCCTGTAGTAAGTATATCTTGAAATCTGTTATTGTGATGCCTCTGGCTTTATTTTTCTTGTTTAAGATGGCTTTAGCTATTTATGTTTCCATATAAATTTTATCATATTCTTTTCTAGATCTGAGAAAATTGACATTGGTATTTTGATTGTGATTACATTGAATCTGTAAGTTGCTTTTTGTAGTATGGACATTTTGATGTTTATTCTTTCAATCCACAAAAATGAAATTTTTTTTCATTTTTTATGTCTTCTTCTATATCTTTCTTTAATGTTTTGTAACTTTCATTCTAGAGAAATTTGACCTCCTTGGTTAAATGCATTCCAAGGTATTTAACTTCTTTGTAGCTATTGTAAGTAGGATTGATCATAGAAGTTCTTTCTCAGCCATGGCCCTGTCTGGGTATATAGATTGTTGATTTTTGTGTGTTAATTTTATATTCTGCCACTTTACTAAGTCTTTTTATGAGTTCCAATAGTCTCCTTTTTTTTTTTTTTGACAGGCAGAGTGGACAGTGAGAGAGAGAGAGAGACAGAGAGAAAGGTCATCCTTTGCCATTGGTTCACCCCCCAGTGGTTGCTGCAGCCAGCGCACTGCGCTGATCCGAAGGCAGGAGCCAGGTGTTTCTCCTGGTCTCCCATGGGGTGCAGGGCCCAAGCACTTGGGCCATCCTCCACTGCACTTCCGGGCCACAGCAGAGAGCTGGCCTGGAAGAGGGGCAACCAGGACAAAATCCGGCGCCCCAACCGGGACTAGAACCTGGTGTGCCGGTGCCACAGGCGGAGGATTAGCCTATTGAGCCGCAGCGCAGGCCCCAATAGTCTCTTAATGAAGTCTTTTGGTTCCTATATATACACACACACACACACACACACACATATATATATGTATATATATGTGTATATATAAAATCAAGTCAACTGGTGCAGCCATTGTGGAAGACAAAATGGAGACACCTCAGATATCTGAAAATAGATCTACCCTGTGTTTCAGTTATCACACTTCTAGTAATTTATCCAAACAAAATGAAATCAGCAGATGAAAGAGTTATCTGTAGCCCCATGTTCATTTCAGCCCAATTCACAACAGCTAAAATATGGAATCAACCCAGATGTCCATCAGCTGATTATTGGATAAATAAATATTGGTACATATACACATGGAGTATTACTTAATGGTAAAAAACAATGAAATCTTGTTTTTTGCAACACAATGGAAGCAACTAGAAACCATTATATTTAGTGTAATAAGACAGTTCCCAAATCAGATACTATGATTTCTTGATCTGAGGTAACTAATAGAATACCTAAAATGGCATGTGTTGGAGTGAAATTAACGTTTTGAAATTTGATGATTGTTTATATCCCTTGTCTCTATTGTTGAGGAACAGAGTTTTTTTTGTTTGTTTGTTTGTTTTCATACTGTTTGTTATACTCTTTACTTAGAATAGTATAAAGTAAACTTGAAATAGATCTTTGTGAAGAGTGGGGATAACAGAGGCAGTAATAGGAAGAGTGAAAGGGTAGTTCGGGAAATATCACTATTTTCCTAAAACTGTATATATGAAATACAGGATATTTGCAAACCTTTAATAAAAGAAGGAATCATGTCATCTGCAAATAGGGATAATTTGACTTTCTCATTTGAAATTCATATCCCTTTGATTCTTTTTCTTGCCTAAACACTCTGGCTAAAACTTCCAGGACTATACTGAATAAGAATGATCTAAGTGTGCATCTTTGTCTGCTTGTAACTTTTCCCTAATTATTAAGATGCTGGCTTTGGTTTTGTCATAAATTGTCTTGATTTTATTGAGAAATGTTCCTTCAATTCACTTAAGGGTTTCATTATGAAAAGATGTTGTATTTTATCAAATGTTTTCTTCACATCTATTGAAATAATCATACGGTTGTTGATCTTCATTTTGTTTATGTGACATATCACTTTCATCGATTTGCAAATGTTGAACTATCTCTACATAGCAGGGATGAATCCCATTTGGTCTGGGATGAATGATCATTCAAATGTGTTGTTGGATTTGATTATCTCGTATTTCACTGAGGATTTTTGCATTTGTGTTCATCAGGAATATTGATTCCTTCCCTTTCTTTTTTTTTTTTTTTTTTTTTTTTTTGGACAGGAAGAGTTAGACAGTGAGAGAGAGAGAGACAGAGAGAAAGGTCTTCCTTTATCCATTGGTTCACCCCCCCAAGTGGTCGCTATGGCCGGCGCACTGCGCTGATCCAAAGCCAGGAGCCAGGGGCTTCCCCCTGGTCTCCCAAGTGGGTGCAGGGCCCAAGCACTTGGGCCATCCTCCACTACTTTCCCGGGCCACAGCAAAGAGCTGGACTGGAAGAGGAGCAACCGGGACAGAATCTGGTGCCCCAACCAGTGTGCTGGCGCTGCAGGTGGAGGATTAGCCAAGTGAGCCATGGCACTGGCCCCCTTTCAATTGTTTTGAATAGCTTGAGAAGAATTGGAGTAAGTTCTTCTTTAAATGTTCTTTTAATGTCAGGTAGAATTCAGCAGTGAGCCATCTGATCCTTGGCTTTTCTTTGTTGCGAGTGTCTTTATTACTGATTCAGTCTCCATCTTGGTATTGATCCGTGTATATTTTCTATGCAGTCATGACTCAATTTTAGAAGATTGTATATTTACAGAATTCTATACATTTCTTCTGGATTTTCCAATTTGTTGGCATATAACTCTTTGTCATAATTCCTGATGATTCTTTATATTTCTGTGATATCTGTTACATTTTATTTTTCATTGCTTGTTTTATTAATTTTATGCTTCTATTTGTTATTTGGTTAATTAATACATTTTGCTTGCTTTATCAAAAAATCCTCTCTTCAGTTCACTGATCTTTTGTATTTTTTGTTTTGATTTTGTTTATTTCTTCTCTAATTTTAATTATGTCTTTCCTCCTACTAATTAGAGATTCAGTTTGTTGTTGCTTTTATAAGTGCTTGAGATAAATTGCTAGCTCACTTATTTGATGAATTTCCAATTTCTTGAAGCAGCAGAAATTGCTATGAATTTCCATCATATCACAACTTTTGCTGTATCTCATAAGTTTGATATGTCATCTTAATTCATTTCCAGAAAATGCTTGATTTTCCTTTTGATTTCTTTTATGACCCATTGTTCATTCAGAGGCGTGTTGTTCAGTATCTATATATTTGCATATGTTTTAGAGATTCTTGCATTGCTACTTCCATCTTCATCCATTGTCATCAGAAAAGATGTGTGGCATGGTTTCAATTCTTTTGAAATTGCTGAGACTTGCTTTATGACTTAGCATATGGTCTATCCTAGAGAAAGTCCCATGCAGGGATGAAAAGAATGTATATTCTGTAAGTGTATGATGAAAGCTTCTATATATTTAAGTTAGTTCCATTTGGTCCATGGCATAGATTAATTCTGTTGTTTCCTTTTTGATTTTCTGTCTATTTGATCTTTCTATTGATGAAAGTGGGGTGCTGAAGTCCCTCGTTACTGTTGTATTTAAGTCTATGTCTCCCTTTAGATCCATTAACATTTGTTTTATATAGCTTGACATGATGGTAATGAGTGCATATATATTTATAATTGTCACATCTTCCTGTTTAATTGATCTCTTAATCATTACATAGTGCCCTTGTCTCTTTTAACAGTTTTTGTCAACATTAGGTTGGCTACAAATACTTGCTTTTGCTTTTCATTTACATGGAATATCTTTTTCCATCCTTTCAGTTTAAGTATGTGTGTATCTTCATTGATGAGTTGTTTTTGTTTGTTTGTTTGTTTTTTGTAAGCAGCAAGTAGATTGTTCTTGTTTTTGAATCTATTCAGCAACTCTGCATCTTTTAATTAGAAGATTTAGACCATTTACATTCAATGCTGCTATTGATTTGTAATGAGTTGTCCCTGCCATCTTTCCATAAATATTCCTGTTTTTTGCATTGGATATCCTTTGTATATTTCCTGGGAGGTTTTCTGTGATCACATTTTTTCCATAATGTTGACTATCTTTCTGTGTCTCTGCTGTAACACATCCTTAATCATCTTTTGTAAGAATGGACAAATGGTGACAAATTCTTTCAACGTCTGTTTGTTATGAAAGGTCTTTATTTCACCTTCATTCATAAATTAGAACTTCCTATAGCACAGAATTCTGGATTGAGATTTTTTTTTCTTTAAAGACTATGTCTTTCTACATTCGCTTAACCTGTAGGATTTCTAATGAGAAATCAGTTGCTAGTCTAATTGGAGGTCAGCTGAAAGTAATGTGGCATTTCTCTCATATATATTTTGAATATTTTCTTTAATTTTTACTGTTGAAAGTTTGACTTCAAAGTGTCATAATGAAGATCTATTCTGGTCATGTCTATTAGGAGTTCTATGTGCCTTGTGTACTTGGACATCCTTTCTTTCTCCAAATTAGGGAAACTTTCTGTAATTATTTCACTGAAATTCCTTCTAATCAGTTCTCTCTACACTTTCAAGAATTCCTAAGATCCATTTCTTGGATTCTATAACACTGTTTTTATTTTTTTTTTAATTTATTCTCTTTTCTTTGGGGGGGGGGGTCTGACTGAGAAATTTCCAAATATTTGTCTTCTAGCTTAGATATTCTTTCTTCTGCCTCACCAAGTCTGTCTTGAAGGCTTTCAGCTGTATATTTTATTTGACATATTGAATTCTTAATTTCTAATATTTCAGCTTGATTTGACTTCAAAATCTCAAAATCTCAAAACTTCATGCAAAATTTTCTTCCATGTCATATGTGGATTGCTTTAACTCATGATTTTGCTTTTCATTCTTCTGAGTAATTATAGTACTAATCATTTGAATTCCTTTTCAGGCATATCACCAACCTCTTTTTCTTCACATTCTAATGTTGAACTGCTATTGTGTTCCTTTGGAGGAGTCATGTTGTGCTCCTTATTCTTGTTTCTTAAATTTCTACGTTTATTTTAGGCATTTGTGGAAACACTTTTTGGTTTTATTCTCTGATGTTTTTTTTCCTTGAACTATGCCTTGGTGCCTCAGTGGAGTGTCTGCTCTTTCAGTCAATACCCAGAAGCATTGCTGGTGTGGCCAGGGAGCTCTGGTCAATGCTACAGGGTGGGATGAGCATCCAGGGTGACACCCAAATTGGGTGTGGTATATCTCCTCTATTGTCAGCAGGGGAGAGGATATAATATCTCTGTTGGTGTAATCACACCCTCACCTCCTCTCCTCCAAGGTGATCACTGTCCAGGATTAGCCCACAGGGGGTAAAATACTCAATGTGCTGTCTCATGAACCACACAAAGGATCTGTTCAGTCCTTGTGTTACCACAGATCCAGCTACAATGACCCATTCCAGGCAATCTGGGAACTCTGATCTGGCGCCACTCTAGTGATTGCCCAGAGACCCAGCTACACTCTGCACTCTATCATGCAGTCACAAAGTTCCCATTCTCAGCACACAAGGCTTTGACAATCATAGGGGCAGAGGATTTGCTTAAACCCACTAGCCTGTTCCATACACAGAGAGGCAGAGATGTTCCCAGAGGCAGCTGCCTTTGGGTATGCCACCTTGGTAGTCAGGGACCTGGAGCCTGTGTTAACAGTCCGGAGACCTCACAGTCCTGTGATTGCCCTGCCCTCCAAGCCAGATTCAAAGTCAATGGGGAACACAGATTTTTCCCTCTGTAAAATCTCTGGCTCAAACTCATGCAAAGAGCCAACACAGAAATGATGCCTTCTCCCTGACAGTTGCCAGGCATGTGCACAAGAGCCTCTACAGCTGCTACTGGGGTCAAAATGGTGCCTTATCCTGCCAGTTGCTGGGAATGCACACAAGAGCTGTTGCAGCATTTAGTGGTATAAAAATTGCACCCTCTCCCAGATGGTTTCTGTACTCTGTGCCTGGGGGATGGGAAGAGAGAAGTGTACCCTTTATTCACTGGATTATGTGGGTACCCTGTCCCCTTTAGGGCTCCAGGTCAGACTCAAAGAAAATGTATTCTGCCAGTCTCTTTCTCCATTAATGACCAGTGTCATTTTCACCTCACCTAAAATAGGTGGAAAGGCCCACTCCTATGTTTAACATAGATCACTTTTGTGTTAATTTTAAACGCCTAAGAATGATTGTGCATTGATTACAGAGTTCAACCAGTGGTCTTATGTAGAACAAACAGAGCAACAACAACAACAACCACAACAACAAAAATACTAAAAGGAATAAAATAGTAATAAGAATAAGAGAGGGAGGAGATATATAGGTTGGCACATGCTCACTCGGACTTACCTCCAATGGTGGAACTAGAAATGTGCCAGGGGATTTCAATTAATTTGAAAAAAAATTATGTAGGATCTCTGTCTTTAATGTGCCGTACATTCCTATTTAATGCTATAATTAGTAATCCAATGGTAGTTTTTTCACTTTATGTTGCTATATGGGCAAAATGTTGAAATCTTTACCTAATATATACTAAACTGGTCTTCTGTATACAAAGAGAATTGAAAATGAATCTTTACATGAATGGAAGGGGAAAGGGAGCGGGAAAGGGGAGGGTTGCAGGCGGGAGGGAAGTTATGGGAGGGGGGAAGCCATTGTAACCCATAAGCTATACTTTGGAAATTTATATTCATTAAATAAAAGTTTAATTAAAAAAAAAAAAAGAAATGTGCCAGGGGATTTCAAATCAATCTTACCAAGGAGGCAGGTACCAATTCCAGCGCACTTGGTAAAGTGATAAGTATAAATACACAACCGATCAAAAAGATAGGGTATGTGTCGAAGAGATTTCACAAATAAGACCAGTGTAAGCAAATAATGAAGGATAGAATTAAAAGGGAGAGAATGATCCTGCAGGGGAAGCAGGACACACAGCAGACTCATAGAATGGCAAACGCCCAAAACAGCACTCCTGCCTCAGAATCAACCCTTGGGACATTCGGATCTGGCTCAAAGGTCCATGAGAGTCTCACAGGCATGGAAAGCCATGACACGGTGGCAAAAAACAATCTAAATGAAAGATCCTGGTGAACAAGACCCCAGCAGAAGGAACAGGCCATCAAGGAGAGAGGCGCCTTTCTCTGAAGGGAGGAAGGAACCTCCACTGTGATACGACCTTGACTAAACAAGTTCAGAGTCGGTGAACTCAAGGGACTTCCATAGCCTAGACAGCTCATAGCAAGAGTCTCGGGTGATTGCTGACGTCATAAATAAGAGTGCCAATTGTTAAATCAACAACGGGAGTCACTGGGTACATAATCCCCATGTAGGATCTCTGTCCTTAATGTGTTTTACTATGAAACTTAAAAACACTACTAGTTGAACAATACCCTATACCTTGTGCGGTTGTGTGAGTGTAGCCTGTTGAAATCCTTGCTTAGTATATACTAAGTTGATCTTCAGTATATGAAGGTAATTAAAAATGAAACTCGATAAAGGGTGGGATGGGAGAGGGAGAGGGGAGGGCAATCGGAGGGAGGGAGGTGGGGGGGAGCCACAATAATACAAAAGTTGCACTTTGTAAATTCACATTTATGAAATAAAAAATAAAAAATTAAAAAAATAGGTGGAAATGCTTTCCACTACCTAGGAATCTCCCAAGTTATTAATATTAAACTTACAGTATTATGTAGATTATTTTACTTTGATTAAAGTACAAATAAACAGTAGCAGAAGTTAGGTCAACATCAAATATTGCATGTTTAAATATGCTTGGTTAATAGAAACAACTAAATAAAAAAACAGAACTGTATATAGCTCCACCATGGATTATGTTTAACTTGCATATATTTTACCTACTGATGTCTCAGCTCAGTCATCTGAATGGAGGAAATAGTCATGATATCTGTATCTGCCTCATAGAACCGGCAAGACGGTGGAAGAGGGCAACACATTTGTAAAATGTTTAGCGTTGTGATTGGCACAGAATAAGTGCTATCTTGTGGTCTTTTATAAAAAAAAAAAACAGCAACAATTAAACATGTTTGGTGTTGCAGGAAAGCTACTTTGGCTTGGTTTTTAAATATATACTGAAGAATCAATGTAAAGAACACAGAAAAATCACTCTACTTCAAACAGTAAAGTCATTTGCATTGATTTTCATTAGATTTTAAATATTTAGAGACCTTAAAATAACTTGTTTTTGATAGTCTAATATGTGCTTAAAGAAATGTTTTCTAGCACATTAGTCACATTATCATTGCCTACTTTATTCAAAATGTTTTCATTCAAAAATTATTTTCTAAAGTAATAAATTCCTTGCTAAATGATGTTTTCAAAAGTGGCAGTATGGAGGCAACAGCTGGGCTGGCCAAGCTTCTTGGCCTAGTTGTAAGGCTAAGTCTGAGATGGATTACTAAAAGAAAAGTTGACCTACTTTGAATCTTCAGATAGGGAGAGTTTGTGAAAGCAAAAATGACCCTGAAAGATATACAAGTGGAAAGAATTGTTCATTTCAGTGTCTACTTATTTGTCAGGCACTAGGGAAAATATAAACTATATTAGCCTGAAGGCATCATTTATCCTACAGAAACACTGCAAAGTCATTCCAAAATATGTATTAAAATGAAAACATAACACTATCATTTTTTTTCTTTTTTTCCATTTTCAGGTTTATTGATTGTGAATATCTATTGCTATGAAGAATTCAGTAGTTGTAAAGAAATATAATTATACTGAGTGAAGTATATTCAATTAACTTAAAAAATATTTGAAGAGCAATCTACCAATGAAAATTTCAGGCCTGAAGTTTTAAAATAGCTGGTATAGCATAAGTTTCCTAATAGTGGTGTCGTTGTTCTTAACTGTGTCACTCAAACTCTCTGCAAAGTCCTAGACATATTCATTGTTGAGTGAATGTTTATTTCATTGAGCTACATACTGCTTAAAAAATCTTTTCAGGTGACATTTCATTTTATCATGACTATGAGTCTGTCTTGATGAATATGCAGTTTATGCTTAATATTGTACCAGAAAGGTCACCATGACAGGGCAGTGGAAAAAATACAAATACAGGCTCTTAAAGATGAGTTGATTCATTTCATAAAGGTAAACACCAAATGCTGCATAACTGTCTGGTTTTAATTAGCTTGTCAAAAGATTTTGACAAAGACCTCCAGTGGATAACTGAGCAAACCTGGATGCAGATTACTTCTGTTGAATCATTTATTGTCTTTCATAGCATTTAATAGAATTGATCTAATCATGTTCATTCTAGTCTCTTATCAATTTTACACTTCTCTTTTGTTTACATTTGTAGCTATAAGGTTCTGTAGAGATAATTTTGCCAGCTCCATGTTTGTTGCAGCTTCTCTCAGATTAAACACATACTTTAGATCTATCATGATATTTTTATTTGGGTGTGAAGATGATGTGTCTGTAGTGTTTATACATTTAATTATTCCCCTTCATTTTAGATGAGTAGTTTTTATAGTACAAGTTTTTTTTTTCAACAAGTTGTTATTAAAAATATAAAATATGGTCATTTTTAAAATAGTAACTCAGGAAATGATGCCTTTAATGTAATATCCAATTTTCTTGAACTTCTTTTACTCATAAATCTTTTCCATCCCCCTCTTCCTCATTACAAATAAGAATAAAATGTTTCTGAAATTAGCAAGTTATCTATAGAATGAGATGATCTGATACAAATCAATTTTCATCTTCACAGTATTAAATGAATTAATTCACCAAAGTAGCTTGCAAGATAATGAAAGCAAAATGCAAGCAAAGAAATTGAATGACCTTTAACAAGCCTCAGATAGAACTAAATGTCAAAGCTTTGAAAAGAGTTTCCTCTGTTTAGTTCTAATAGCTATACATTTTAGCTCCTCCACAGGATGCTTGAGAATTCCTATGTGATTCATATAACTTGGATTTTATTTATGGCAAACGTTTGCTGTCCAAATAAGGCCACATTGTTTTTCTTATTTGAATGATACCTGTTTCTAGAATCAGTCAAATTATTTTACTTTTGTAGAAAACGAATCCTGTATTATAGATATTATTTATTTTGTAAGTATAAAAAACCCACATATTTAAAGTCAAAAGCATCAATGGCATGGGCCTCAGGTATTATCCAAATGTCACAAAGCAGAAATGTATCTTCTGATCAAAAGTCAGAGTAAACAAATTGTTTAAAGTACTTGGTAAATCAAGAGCAATTGTCCACATCAACGTGACAAGTCTTAAAAGATTTAAACAGTAATCAGATCAATCAGAATGGAGAAAACCAGAAACAAGCAAAAGGAAAACTATTCCAAGTAACCTAGATATTATGTTATGTGATGCTTTAGAAAAATGGATCCAATTTCTAACATAAATTATTAATTATCCTTTAACATGTTATAATTGATCATATGCTATACAGTATGCAACTAGTTACTTATAATTCTATCAGTCAGTTTTATTCTGAATTTGGAAGTTTATATGTCACCCTTAGATGGTGCCTCATTTTCAGTTATAAATGTGAGAAATAAAAAGCAAAGAAAAATTAAGAAAAAAAAAAGAAACTTACACAAAGTGTTCATAAACTTGTTAAGATATAAAATGTGCCACTGAACTGCATACACAGAAAAGTAACAACTCCTCTAGATAACCAATCATCAAATGAAGAGACATGAACAAGTGTCTTGATCTCCAGTTCAGAGCACAAACTAGGTTTTGTGCATGAAAAAGAAAAGACAGTTTTCAACAGATTAGAAGAGAAGCACAGAAAATTAGACTTTTAACCACTAAATATCAATAACAAAATAGTGTATCAATAAGTACAAGAAGAGTATCATGTAGTGTTCTCAAAATCTAAAATATACCTCCTATGCAAATTTATTAGAAATGAAAAATTACCTTATTCATAATGGTTAGGCAGAAATCGGTTGTAACTTACTTCCCTTAAGAGAGTTTTAGAATATGAATCATTTCATTATGTTTAATATATATGAAGAAGGGATGATATGTGGTTTTTAAAATCCCTTGGAAAATAAATGCTATTAATTCACAGTATGGGTGTAACTTAACAAAGGTGTTTGTTCTTTTTTTTTTTTTTTTGACAATTTTTCTAATTTAACAAGTAATGTCACTTTGTAGACCTCCTGTATAAGTGGGAAAAAAGAGACAAGGCCTTTGGTGCAGTGATGATATAATCATTTGAGATACCCACATTCCATGTTGCCTAGGTTCAACTCCATATCAACAAAATTAAATTTTAATTTTCGACAAATCTATGTGTAAATGCCTAATAACAATGCATAGGGTCAGCATTGTAACCTAGAGGTAAACTTGCTGCCAGTGTTATGCCCACATCCCATGTGGGTGCTGGTTTGTGTCCCAGCTACTCCAAATCCAGTCTAGCTTCCTGTTAGTGGACTGGACAAAGCAGCAGAAGATGGCCCAAGTGTTTGAGCACTTCCTGCCCACACAGGAAGACAGGATGAAGTCCTGGCTTCTCTAGAGAGCATACCAACAGATGGAAGATCTCTCTCTGTGTCTCTTTCTTTCTCTCTCCCTGTAACTCTTTTAAATAAATAAATAAACTTTAAAAAATAAAAATTTAAAAATGTACAAGGTGCACCCAAATAGTACATAGAAATGATGCCCCTGGATAATCGATTGCCTTACTTAGAGAACCAAACGGAGCCTGCCAATACCACTGCTTACTAAAAGCTGAGGGCACATTTAAGAAAAATGCATTCTTCAACTTGAACTTTGACATTTCTGTTAATATTTTGGTAGGTGTAATAAAATTAATTTGATATATTTTTATTATTCAGATTGTAGCATATGTGTGTATTAGTATTGCTTGCAATTAAAAATACACATATGTTGTCAAGACATGCCTTATAATATGAGAATATTTGAGAAGAAAACTCTGTTTAGAGAAAAATGTGAAATGATTATCTCAAATGTTAGTATTATTTCTACTTCTGAAACTGTATCTTTTCTATCCGGGGCTGATTTTTGGTGATACGAGAATGCATTGTGTAATTCTCAGGGCTGAGAGCAAATGAAACTTTCTTCTACTAAACTCAATAATTTCAGAAGCAGGCACCTAATCTGTGTATAACGTTTTTCTGTGAAGGTGCCTTTTTCCCATCTCATGCACTAGGCATTTAGTCTTAATGGATGCTATTTGCAGACACTGCCTCACCATAAATAACTGTTTCAATGAGGTCAGGACCCTTTGTGTTCAACTTGTAGTCAGTGTTCCAAGTGAATGGCATCTGTGCTTATATCCTGCTTCAGGGGAAAACACACATATACACACAAAAAAAATCTCAACTGTTCCACAAACCACATCTCCATTCTATACATCATTATTTGTGTTGAGAAAGTTTTGGTCAGAATGAAGCAAGGTAAATTGAAGATGACAAAATTTCCCATGTTTTGTAGGCAACAATCAAAATGTGTTGTACTCTGCTGTTTATATGCTTACATCCATCCTACATTTTTTATTTATTTTCTCATTTACTTCTAAATGACTATACCTACATTTAAATTTACAGGTATAGAGCACGAGCCTCTAGGCACATTTAAAATACAAGGAAATAAATAAGCACTTTTACAAAAATGCTATAAAACCACAATGGAGTTCAATTTTCTTTGTATAGCAAAGAAAGGGAGAAAAGCGAGGCAGAGCCTGAAGAGATCAACTCAAGATTTAACCATTTTAAACTAAAAGTGTGGCGGCATGAAACTCTCTGAATTATACAGGACAATTGCTGGGAAGTAGAAGAGTATGAGAAAAGATATGTTGGAATCATGATACCAAACTTGTTAGTTCTACACGTGGTAAATGTGACTTTTATTATCATTCCTTTACTATTACAGTTGTTGTTATGATTACTTTAATTGTTGACTCATTAGGATTCTTATCAATCATCTGAGGAGGAGGCATTGATATCTTTTGATTTCACATACTATACGAACTGTATAGCAGTATTTTACAATGAAATCATAATGAAAATAAATAATTGATAAAACAAATGCAGTAGAGCATTTTCTTCCAATATTGCATATTATTCAAACTCTGTGTAACTATAAGTATTGGATGTCTAGGAATTTTAAGAGGAAAATTTTCTCTGGCAAATTTATTATGTTTGTGCAGGTGCTGTGGAATAACTGGTAAAGCCACCACCTGCAGTGCTGGCATCCCATTTGGGCACTGGTTCAAGCCCCAGCTGCTCCACTTCCCATCCAGCTCTCTGCTATGGTCTGGGAAAGCGGTAGAAGATGGCCCAAGTCCTTGGGCCCCTGCACCCATGTGAGAGACCTGGAGGAAGTCCTTGGCTCCTGGCTTTGAACTGGCGCAGTTCTGGCCATTGTAGCCATTTGGGGAGTCAACCAGCAAATGAAAGACCTCTCTCTTTCTCTCTGCCTCTGCCTCTCTGTAACTCTGGCTTTCAAATAAATAAATGAATATTTAAAAAAAATTTTTATAATGTACAGAATAGTATGGAGAACACAACTATACCAAAACTGCTGTGTAGACCATAATCGTTTGGTGCATGTGTCTCTTACTATTGTTATTATTATATTATTTTAATCTGACTAAAATCCTTCAAAATTTTATTAATTAAAATTAAATTTAAATAAAGCCCATTACCATCATAATATTATTTATTTATACTTGAAGGCAAAGTTAGAGAGTAAACAGAAGAGACAAGAAGAATGGGAAACCCTCCATCTGTTGGTTCACACCCCAAATGGCTACAAAGCCAGGGCTGAGGGCTGAGCCAGGCCAATGTCATTGCCAGGAGCTACACCCAGTTCTCTCACATGGGCGGCAGGGTCAAGTTGTTCTGCTGCTTCCCCAGGTGCATTAGCAGAGGATTGGATTGGAAATGGAAAGCCGGGACTCGAACCTGCACTGTTATGTGATGCCTTTGTCATAGGCAGTGGCTTAAACCACTGTGCTACAGTATTAGCCCAGCATATAATCAATTTTATAATACATGGATAAACAAAAATAACGTAATGTTCAAACTCCCAATAATTATAAGTATTAGACCTCTGAATATAGATAATCAAAAAGACTTTTTTAAAATAAATTTGCTCTGGTGAATTTATTATAATGTGAGCAGAATAGTTGAGGGGAATTTGTGTATTTTAAAAAAATGCATATTCATATTCTATTGAGTTCAAATAGAATTTCTGAGAAAGTTTGCAGTCAGCCATGAAAGTTATCCTTTATAATTAAAGCCAGATTTGCCTGATTATTTCTCTAGAAAGAGAAACTGTAATCAACAAATGTTTACCAAATGTCATCAGCGTAAATATATATTCATCCTAGCAATGAAGTAAGGAACATGAGTAGGCTGGGAGACCTTTGGTACTCCTTTCCCTAAAGAGAAGTATTAATGTATTTTCTTCTGGGGCCGGCACCATGGCTCACTTGGTTAATCCTGGGCGCCAGCATCCCATATGGGTGCAGGGTTCTAGTCCCGGTTGCTCCTCTTCCAGTCCAGCACTCTGCTGTGGCCCGGGAGGGCAGTGGAGGATGGCCCAAGTGCTTGGGATCCTGCACCCGCATGGGAGACCAGGAAGAAACTCCTGGCTCCTGGCTTCAGATCAGTGCAGCGCCTGCCGCTGTGGCCATTTGAGGAGTGAACCAATGCAAGGAAGACCTTTCTCTCTGTCTCTCTCTAACTGTAACACTACCTGTCAAATAAATAAATTAAAAAAAAAAGCATTTTCTTCTTTTTATTGTTATTCTCAGAATTATTTTTTTATTTTCAATTCTCTTTATATACAGAAGATCAATTTAGTATAAAGATTTCAACAGTTTGCACCCACATAGAGACACAAAAAGAAACATACTGTTTGAGTACTAGTTATAGCATTAAATCACAATGTACAGCACATTAAGGACAGAGATCCCACATGAGGAGCAAGTGCACAGTGGCTCCTGTTGTTGACCCAACAAATTGACACTCTAGTTTATGGCGCCAGTAACCACCCTAGGCTGTCGTCATGAGTTGCCAAGGCTATGGAAGCCTTCCAAGTTTGCCGACTCTGATCATATTTAGACAAGGTCATAAAAGACAGGTTGAGGATAGTAACCAATGATCCTAAGAGTGGCATTTACCAGGTTTGAACAATTATACAGCATTAAGTGGGGAAGAAGACCATCAGTACACACAGGTTGGGAGTAGAGCCATTGGTGGTAGAGTAGAGGTTATGATTACAAAGGAATGAGGCCCAAGTACGCTAGACAGGTTCTAGAACAAAGGACGGAGTCATTATTAGAGGAGCTAAGAAAGGTGCTGTCTAAGCTACAATTAAGTTTTCTGATTGAGAGGCAAATAGAACCTGATAGAAGGGGCTTGATAATAATCTGGTGGGCTTTAGGCCTTGTAAGTTAAGAGGCCCAGACCTACCTATCTCTTCACATGGGGTATATCCTAAGGGAGGTGTGAACCTCCTAGGGGAAGGCACTCTGTGGACTTTCATTACTTGGCTGGCCTGGGAGGAGAGCTGGCCAGCTAGAAGGGAATGGCGAGACATAGCCCAGGTACTAAGAGAGAAAAACTGCCAGCCCAGAATATTATATCCTGCAAAGCTCTCATTTGTGAATGAAGGTGAAATTAAGACTTTTCATAGCAAACAGAAACTGAAAGAATTTGTTGCCACTCATCCTGCCCTGCAAAAGATGCTTAAAGATGTGTTACACACAGAAACACAGAATCATGGTCATCAATATGAAAAAAGGTAAAGGAAGGAAACCTCATAGCAAAAGATCACAAGAAGCTCAATTTCTCTTTGACATAGAATTAAACTCTGATGCTCTGTTAAAGCAATGTGCTAAAGTAATCTATTATGTTCTCTTGATGTCTGTTAAACTCTAATTGTTCAAAAACAGCTGAATTTTTACTAAGAGCTATGGGTTATTTAAATATGTGCTTATTTTCAAAGATTTGAATAATCACCTTGTAACAATGATCAAATTTGGTCTATGTTATGTCATGATTTTAAGGAATCTTATTTCAACCAGATATTTTGGATTTTGAGCCTTCTTGGCATTCTTGACAGGCATTCAAAAAATCAAAGTTTCAAACAATCTGGTCTCTAAAATTTCCAGTAAATCCTGGACTTTGGTTTTTCCAGTTTGGGCCCAACTGAAAAATCGAAGGACCTATGTCTCTCATCTTACAGAGACACCAACTAATCAGTCTATTTGGATTATATTAGAAGTACTGTCAAGATGTGAAGTGGTACCAAACTTTAAGTTTCTATAATGGAAAATGCTACTAATACAAATGTTTGAGAATTAAAAATCTAATTATCTTGTGTTACTAGACATGATAGTTATCTTAATGAGGAAGCCCCAGAGGCCTAAAGGGTTAAATACTTGTAAAATCCTACAGGTGCTTTCAAAAATACTGTGAAGTAAGCAAGTGCCTCTTGTTGGTTGATGAGTTTATAATTTTAAACATGGCGACTTAAAGTCTTTTGTCATCCACAGTTATATATGATTTGCTGCTCATAAAACTAAAGCGTTGTTGGCTCTATGTTTAGCTGTCCTCCTATAGGTTCCTATGGACTTTTTCCAGCCACTTCTATTGTATTCAGTACTTTGGGATGGCTCTGTAAACAGATGAAGCCAATAATGTATTAACAGTACCAACTGAGAGAAAGTATGGTTATTCTCAGAATTATTAAACATTTATGTTGTTTGCATTAATTATTAATTTATTGATTGAGTAACAATTGCCATGTGTGGTCTTCTTGATGTTTAATATGAAATTATATTTTCCCATGTAAAAGAAACGTGTATAGTAAGAGAGAAAGCTTTACTCCCCTTTGAATTTTCAAAAGTCTGAATTCTACACATGCTAATCATCAATATTTCTCGGGGCTTGCAAGTGAAAGGAGAGACAGACACTGAAACTCTACCTCCAAAAAGTACTGCCGGCTAGTTCCTGGCATGCCTCTTTTATTGACAAGGATTACATCAGCCATTTGTACAGCGCATGTGCATGCTCATATAACTCTGAGATTACTTGTATTATTACTTGATAATCTTTAGAACATGATTGCCAAGACATTGGTAGACTGCATTGAGACTTGGTTTACTAGATAAGTAAGTATGGGAAAGCAGCTGCATGTCCTCGTGGGAGCCAATATACCCGTTGAGAAGCCAATGCTCTTATTGTTAATAGGTTATCTATTATCCTTAATCAGTTCTAGCAGCCATACCCTGTGTCCAGTAGGATGTCTCCTCAACTGAGTGCTTTGGTAGAAGCTGTGTTCCCTACAAGTATTTCAAACTTTTTTTTAAAACTTTTATTTAATGAATATAAATTTCCAAAGTACAGCTTATGGATTACAATGGCTTCCCCCTCCCATAACTTCCCTCCCACCCGCAACCCTCCCCTTTCCAGCTCCCTCTCCCCTTCCATTCACATCAAGATTCATTTTCAATTCTCTTTATACACAGAAGATCAGTTTAGTATATATTAAGTAAAGATTTCAACAGTTTGCACCCACATAGTAACACAAAGTGAAAAATACTGTTGGAGTACTAGTTATAGCATTAAATCACAGTGTGCAGCACATTAAGGACAGAGATCCTACATGATATTTTTTAAAAATTGATTAATTTGCTATGCAATGTCCAATTTAAAACCAAGTTGTTTTTTTTTTATTTTCAATTATCTTTATAAACCGAAGATTGATGCAGTATATACTAAGTAAAGATTTTCTCAGTTTGCACCCACACAGAAACGCAAGGTGTAAAAATACTGTTTCAGTACTAGTTATAGCATTACTTCACATTGGACAACACATTAAGGACAGATCCCACATGAGACGTAAGTACACAGTGACTCCTGTTGTTGACTTAACAATTTGGCACTCTTGTTTATGGTGCCAGTAATCTCCCTAGGCTCTAGTCATGAGTTGCCAAGGCTATGGAAGCCTTTAGGGTTCGCCGACTTCAATCTTATTCCAACAGGGTCATAGTCAAAGTTCTCTCCTCCCTTCATAGAAAGGTACTTCCTTCTTTGAGGGCCCTGTTCTTTCTACTGGGATCTCGCAGAGAGTATAAGCTTTATGGTTGAAAAGTAGAAATGGGTCATGGAAGGTCTTGTCTGCTGAGTGTACAGATACAAGTTTACTTTTCCACTCTATTAAACATGAAGTCAGGATATTTCAATAGCCTTTGAGGAAATAATGGTCTTCGAATTTTATGATTCTTGATTTACAAACTTTGTATATTTTTAAAGATAAGCATTTCTCTGTGAGAACAATATATTAAACAAATAACTATTTCTGAATCATATCATAGATGATCTAACACTATATTTTCTTACAATTTTTTAAATTCTGAGACTATTTTTAGGAATTTTATTATGGCATATGTCTTCTTTTTAAGTTCCTACTCATCCTTGAAGTTTTTGATTAACTTTCTTCTAAATTCTAAATAAATTATTAAATTTCTACTGAACATTCATTATGCAATACCAAAATTTGCAAGGTGTTGTTGGTAAGCACACAATGAGATTCAATGTTTGTGTCTAAAGCCTTACCAGGTGTTATGGATAAAAATATTTGTTTTGAAAAAAAAAATTTGTTCATGGACAAAATGTTAAACATATTTGGAATTTATTAAACCCCAATGGTTGCTAACTCAAACTATTGATGGGGATCTCAATGAGGTCAAAGAAATTGAAAACACAGTGACTCAAAATTAAGACCCAATTCTGGGACTGGTGTGTGGTGTAATGGGTAAAGCTACTGGCTGTAGTGCCGACATTCCATATTATGCTCCATTTCTGATCTACCCCTCTGTTGTGCTCTGAGAAAGCAGTTGGCCTAAGTCATTGGGCCCCTGCATCTGTGTTAGAGACCCGGAAGGAAGAAGCTTCTGGATCTTGGATTCAGATCATCTCATCTCTGGCCACAGTAAACATTTGGGGAATGAACCAGCAGATGGATGACTTTTCTCCCTATCTCTGTCTCTGTCTCTCTGTAACTCAGCCTTTCAAATAAATAAAAAAATCTTAAAAAGAGAGACAGAGAGAGAGAGAGAGAGAGAGAGGCTCAATTTTGACATAGTATGGAAAGTGCAGGGTCAATCTTACATAAGGAAATGCAAATTACATAAGGAAATGCATATTAGTGACAGGAACACTGCTTGGTCAGGGCAGCAGTATAAACATTAAAGGAGTGTAGTTTAAGTTACCGAATTTCATGAAAGGTCTCTTCTCCATAAATAAACCTGATGGGGATTAACAATAGATGAGACTGAAAGCAAAGGACAGTATAACTCACATAAAGCCTTTGATACCAGATCAATGAACTTGAAACTTATCAGGTACATAATCAGAAGACTTTCTTCATTCTTGCAGTCTTAGTCTAAACTCAAATACATAGCAATCCTAATACACTTTCTGCTGTTTCCCTTCATTGTCCCTTACTAAACATAGCCATATGCTGTCCCATTCATTTCACTGTATTTATGCATGCCTATAAATAAAAGACTTTCAACAAACGTTGAGTATATTGTTAAGTGTACTTCCGTAGAAGCATATTTCATTGCTCTTAATATCTGTTTGTCAAATTACCAGATTGTTAGTCTCTTGAAGACAAGTCTTTGATTTCTTTATTTTTATATTAATTTACAATGCCATATTAGGTGATTTAATATACATATATTTACATATGCATAATATGCATATAAATACATGGTATTTATACAACTTATATGTATATATAATATATTACACAAATAAAATATATGTATGTATGTATAAAATACACATAATAAATTATGTATTATATTGTAACATATATTACATATAAATATACAATGTATGTGTATATAATATGCATATATAATATATAATGTATATATAATACATTTTATATATATACTCAGAAACTTTAGTAAACATATAGTTTGAAGACAAATAGAGATCAATCCTGCTTTTATGTAATTTTATTTTTTCAGGGAAAATGTTTTCTATTCAATATTTCTTTTACATAAAATGTAACTCTTATCTCACTTGGGGAAAATAGAGTTGAATTGATACAATAGCTACTAGATTTCAAACTTCTCTATTTAGGTCTTATTTATTTATTCAAAAGACAGAGCTACAGAGAGACAGAGGGGTATGTGTGTGTGAGTGTGTGTGTGTGTGTGTGTGTGTGAGAGAGAGAGAGAGAGAGAGAGAGAGGACTGGACTGATTTGAAGCCAGGAATCAGGAGCTCCTTCTGGGTCTCCCATGTGGGTGCAGGTGCCCAAGGACTTGGGTCATCTTCCACTACCTTCCCAGGCTATAGCAGAGAGCTGGATCGAAAGTGGAGCAGCCAGTCCTTGAACCAGAACCCATATGGAATGCTGGCCCTGCAGGTGGCAGCTTTACCCACCATGCCACAGCACCAGCCCCTCTCTATTTACATTTTATATATGCTTTCAAAATCTTCCCCATGCTCTAATGGAATTAAAATAAAAATAAATTGCCACTATCACTTGCTTGAGTAGTTTTGATATCATTTAATAGCACATCTGCATAGATTTCTGTTATAGAATCTATTGATCTAATACAGACATTATTTTAACCTTCAAGTAGACTTGATGGAAGGTGTCATTAAGCATGCATGGGTGGTTAAAACATGTCTATAAGTAAAGTTCACCAACCAGCAAGAATAAGAAACACCCTGACTTTTAAACAGACCATCCTGCTAGCAAACACTTAATAAATTATACTCAGCATTTTAGAATACTGCATTTAATGTTTCTGCAGTACATTACCCAGGCAATAGCCCTGCCAGATTATCTGAAATTTCCAGAAAGTGTTAATTGACAGGCATCTATGAGGTTGGGTCATTTTTGAATATTGCATGGACTAGTTACTGACCTGGCACTACATAAACTAAAGCAGAGTAAAATGTCAAATTATTTTAAGAAACATATTAAGTCTGAGAGGGGTTTTACAATCTCAAATACACCATTATCGGTTGTCTTATATAGTCTATGGAAGCTCTTCTGTTTTTCATATGTTCATGTTGTCCAAATGAAAGCCTGTTAATAAACTGTGTTCAGAGATGATAAAATCTAGATTGAAAAATTTAAGTTTAAACCTAAATCTTCATTTTAAAATCACAGGGGATTGCCATTTGTGACCCCTAATTCAGACACATAATATCAAACTGATAATTATCTTCTACATATTAACTCACTGAAAAATAACCATAATTGTCAACTTACGTTTTTCAAACTGAGGAGCCTGCAATTTGGAAGTTGCACCTACAGGAAAGAGTAATTTGCAATAGAACTTTTTAAAAATTATTTTTGGTACAGAACATATTGAAAGTTTGTTTTGAAACACATTTGCTTTGGGGCATGCCTAATAGCCAATAAGTCTGTATTATTTCTACAGGAGGCTTAATGAATTTATCAGAGATGTTTATAAGGAAAAAAAATATGGCATGTCCAGTTTGTGATACCATAACGAAATATCTCAGTCTGGGTAATTTATTGTACAGAGATTTATGGACTCATGGTTTAGGAGCCTGAGAATTCCAGGAAGAAGGGGACATATCTGGTGGAAGTTTCATTGTTGCTTCATAACATGGTTGAAGGCATCATTTGACAAGAAACAGTATGAAAAGGTTGAACTCATATATACATATATGTGTGTGAGTATGAGTATATATATATATATATATGTATATATGTATATATCCAATACACACACACACAAACATATATATATATATATATATATATTCAATTTTGAGATAATAAAATTGGGCTGCAATAATGGTAATCCATTTCTCCTGAGACCCATAGCCCTTAACCTAAATACCAGCTAAGGCTGTCTTTCCTCATCATTTTTTGAACATTTATTCATTTGCATCTACAAGATATGATGGGATCAATTTGCATTTTCTGGTTCATACTCTAAATGCCTGCAACAACATCCAGTTCTTCCATGTGGGTGGCAGGGACCAAAGTACTTGAGCCATCATGTGCTATCATGTATCTCAGGATACATGAGCAGGAAACTTGATCAGAAATGGAAGAGCTGAGACTAGAATCAAAACTCTGGTATGGGGGCCGGCACCATGGCTCACTTGGTTAATCCTCCACCTGTGGCACTGGCATCCCATATGGGCACCGGGTTCTACTCTCCTTGCTCCTCTTCTAGCCAGCTCTCTGCTGTGGCCTGGGAGGGCAGTGGAGGATGGCCCAAGTGCTTGGGCCCCTACATCTGCATGGGAGACCAGGAAGTAGCACCTGGCTCCTGGATTCGGTTCGGAGCAGTACTGGCCATAGCAGCCATTTGGGAGTGAACCAACAGAAGGAAGACCTTTCTGTCTCTCTCTCTCTCTTATTGTCTATAATTCTACCTGTCAAATAAAAAACAAACAAACAAAAAACTATGGTATGTATGTGGGCGCCATAAGTAGCAGACTAATCCACCATGCCATGTTATCTGCCCCAGGATCTCTGCTTTGCATGATTTTGCAAGGGTGGTTAAGCTTCCAACATACGAGTTTTGGGGAACATACACAAACCACAGCATTCTCTAATTAAGAAGCAAGTCCTAGTGTTCTATATTTAATAGACTCTAACATGGAGAATTAAGAAGACTGGTCACTGAATAGGAGGGAATGATAAGTCAAACAATATTCAACTGATCATTAGGCATGAGATATGTCAACACAGATGCTGCCATGCACATGGTAAGACTTGCTTTGCAAAACATGCTGAAGATGACATCGGAAGGCTTTCAGAGAACCTTGGACTAATAATGGGCAAAAGTACACTAGTATAATTATGTTTCTCAAGAAAGTTTGTCTAAATGAGAGAAAAAATATGGTTACTAGCTGAAACTGAAGTTGGGATCAGCAGAATACAGTCTAAGAAAAGAGGTATATTAGCATTATCACTTTGCTAGAAATGAGTCAGAAATGATTAGTGACACAAGAGGATGGAAATTGCTGAGATAAGAACCTGGTGAGCCAGAATGTTAGTCTCACAGTTATTTATCTAAGAATCTCAATAGGTGATTTGGAAAGAAGAAAACAAATAAAAGAAAGTGCCTTTTTTTCGAAAAATTGTATATATATTTACAAGCAATTTTTCAGATACTGAACAAAATATAATATAACACATACAAACCACCAACCTGAATTTTTTTTTTAAATAAAGGAAGCTAGATTTTTACCCATTTAAAGTATTGGGACTATTTTACAATTTACCTCATTTGAATGAAGTTGAACATCTTTTCATTTGAGTATTATTTATGGACCTTACCTAGTTCTACTGGCTATGCTCTTTTTACTTCTTACTTATTGAATTCTTTATTTAGTAGAGCCATCAAGCCTTTGACTATAATATCAATTAGAAACATTGTATCTCAGAAAAATATTAATAAAAAAGAAAATTAGTATGTACATTCTTACTGAGGTGAAATCATCCAAAAAAGTAGTGAAAATTAGTCCTTTGAAGGCTAAAAAAAACCAGGTATTATAATGATGTATGGGTCTTTATATGACCACAGTAAATAATATGTAAATAAAGTGTATATCTGTGGAATCAAAATGTAATGAGTGGCAGCATTAAGAAAAAAATTAGAAAATCTCATTGTTAATAAATGATGAAATAATTTTTAAAAAGACATCTTAGGGAAAATATTGAAAATAGAAAATATTTGAAAACAGTAACATGCTGTATTTTTTCAGTTGAAACTTGAGTCATACATACTGCTTCACATATACATTGGTGAATGCATTGATTATAACTGAATAACCTACTAACCTTTAGTGTATATTGTCAAAATAACAAAATACAGGTCATTCTTGGCCTTAATCATTTAAAGAAAAGCACATACTCAGAGGGCTTTGAAATACAGACTATTTTCACCTGATGGTAAAATGATGTCTTCAATTAATATGGCTCAGTCCCTCAGGACCAGCATCGAAGAATTGGAATTTTGTGAGATTTCCAGAAGCTATAAGATGAACCCTAGACATCACTGCAGCAGCTATATATTTCCTTAACTATAGATAAGCAATTACAATAAAAGTCTCTTTCTTTCTTTTATATATGTCCTACTCCCCAAAATGAATTGTAAATTTGGTGAGTGCCAGTACCCTTTGCCTTCTACCTTCTGAATGACAGGCACAACATTACAGTTTATCTTTAGATGCACAAGTGCAATGAAGTTCTGGTCTGAACAAATTGTTGACATAACCAATGCAATGTTCTCTACCTTCTAACATCACTTATGTCCAGAACACTCATTTTTCACTTTTTTTTTGAAATAATATTTATATACTTATTTGAAAGGCAGAGTTAATTTGTTTTTGTTTTAAATAATATTTATATAGTTATTTAAAAGGCAGAGTTACAGAGAAAGGTACACACAAACACAGACACAGAGAGAATCTTCCATCTACTGGTTTACTCCCCAAATGGCTGCAAAGGCCAGGGCTGGGCCAGGCAAAACCCAGGAGCCTGGAACTCCATCTGAGTCACCTATATGGGTGTCAGAAGTCCAAGTAATTGGGCCATCTTTTGTTGCTTTCCCAAGTATGTTAGCAGGGACCTGGATCAGAAGTGGAGCAGCTGGGACTCCAACTGTTGTCCATTTGGGATACTGGCATTGCAGGCAGTGGTTTTACTAGCTGACCTTCATCTTTCACTCTTCATCAACTCCTAAACTCCCTTAACGTAAACACGGTCATGTGTAATATTAGACTATGGCACTGGATCACAAAGATCTAAATCCCTTTGCAAGTCTACTCAATATGCCTCAAATTTGGGTCAGAACTGACTGTGGTAAGGAATTTACTGACAAATAATTAAATTTAAAGAAAGTAACAAATATCTCTTTCTTTAATCATTCTTTTATACCATTAAATATTTTGTCATTAAAATAAGCATGTAATTTTAAAAAATTTTAAAACAACAACAAAACCCAATCCAGTTGAAAAATGGGGAAAGCGCTTTAAAAGACATTTCTCAAAAGAAATACAAATGACCAACAAATATATAAAAAAAATGCTCAACATCACTAGCCATCAGGGAAATGCAAATCAAAACCACAGTGAGATATCATCTCACAGTTGTCAGAATGGCTAAAATCCAAAACATGGAGAGTAACAAATACTGGCAAGAATGTGGACAGTGGAGGACCACTTTTACACTGTTGGTGGGAATGTAAGTTAGTGCAGCCACTGTGGAAAACTGTATGGAGATTTCTTTAAAAACTACAAATATACTTGCCATATGACCCAGCAATGCTACTAATGAGTATACACCCAAAAGACTTGAACACAGTGTATCAAAGAGATACCTGCACCATCATGTTCATAGCGGTACTGTTCACCATAGCCTAAATTTGGAACCAACCAAAATGTCCATCATCAGATGAATTGATAAAGAAAATGTTGCATATAAACACAATGGAATATTACTCAGATATAAAAAAGAATAAAATCCTGCTGTTTGCAGCAAAATGGATATAACTTGAATACATCATGTTGAAAAAAATAAGCCAGACCTAGAAAGACAAATACCACTTGTCCTCCATTATATGTGGGAGCTAAATTTTTTTTAAAAAGGAAAAAGAAATGTCTTTGTATATCAGTATTGCTGCAAATAGAGTTTTGTTAAACTTTGTTTTATACCTTTGTGACACCAATGGTTAAGTATGTTATACTACTATGGTTTGAATGATTCCCGATTACTTAAAAAAATTATTGTATATGAGTAAAGTGGTCATTTTTCCATTAAATTATTGTTTATATTCATTATCTATATTCCCACTAAACTAAGGTCTTTTTGCTTTATACTAGTAAAACTTTTATTTGGTAAAGTATTAAGCCTTTTTATTGTAATGTAAGTTTAAAATATGTTATCTCCAAAACTAAAGAAAGGGACAAGAAAGGAGGGTGAAAAGGAGAGAGGGGAGGGAGGGAGTCAGGAGGATGGGAATATCATTGTGTTCTTAGGATTGTCTCTACAAAGCACATGGAATCTGTTAAAAACTAAAAGCTAAAAAAAAAAATAAGTAATCAAATGCCTAATGCCATTCTTGGTACACAGTACATGCTCAAAATGTGAATTACTTGCCCCTCTCTTTTCCAGCATGAATAGATAAGACTATAAAACAAAGTCTATACTCCAACAGCTGTTTTCCTTTCAAATGTTTTGATTCAATAATATAATAAAATATATAAAAGTTAAGCATAAAAATAAGCATATAATATCCTGGAAAATTACAAATTCATATTTTCACATTTGATAATATGCAATGATTCATTTTCTAATAATTTTAACAACATTGTAATAACTTTTCTGAACAATTTTGTCCCTTTGTTATCCTTTCATATACAACCTTTCTTTTATTTTACTGTAAAAGGTAGTTTTTCTTGAAATATACCAGTTGCATGTACATATTAGTGAAATGGTTAGATATATTTTGAGGCATCTTTATCAGTCAGCTTAGGTTTGTGTACAACAGGTATCAAAAGAAAATCATTAAGAAATTGAATGAAAAGTTTTATGTAATAAAGCTGTAGGCATGACGAATAACGGAAAAATGAACACAAATGAAAAATAATACAGCAGAAATAGTCTTTTATAAGGAGATTAAAACATTATAGAATAACTGGAAACAAAAAATAGTATAGTTAAGAGGATTGCCACAGAATTATATTTCACTAGGAGTAAAACTCTATTTTATGTAAGTCATTTAATGTTTAATTTCTAATACTACCAATGTATGGCAAGTATTTACTTGAGTATAGAGTAACATATTTCAACCTTTAATAGCCTGTCATTCAGGCTAAATTTGTTTTCAATCTCAATTTATATAGCAGCCCAGAAAAGATGGTTTCCCTCAAATTCCAGACAGGGAAGAGGTATCCATGTTTTTGAAATTCAGATTTACAATAGTATTAAAAAATGCAAAATATAAAAAAGTGAGAAATATGCAAGAATGTACATTCTTTCCATAGTGAAATGAAGGCCTTGTCAGCAGTAGAACATGTTCTACTCGCAGTGATGAATAGCTGGAGTGAAGAGCAGCTACAGAGGCAGAGCCATTAGAGAGATGGATGAAGGTATCAGTAAGAAGAGGCACACATATCTGCTAATGGTAAGGTCACAAAGCAAACATTAACAGTCAAGAGCATTAATACATTTTCCCACACCAATGCTTTCTTAGTAGTGACTTTTGACAGGTACAATCTGGCTCCCATATGGGAGCTAAACCTCAGGGACAGTTTTAGTTCAGTACACAAACAAATCCACAGATCTGCCTTCAAGATGATAGAAACAGCTGAGCCAAAAATGCTTAGTTTTTCATTGTTTTGTGAACATTGGAACAAGTCCCTTCTCCAAGTAGATAAATTAGAAGACTGGTTTATGAAGCATTATGTCACATAGCATGTGTAAAGGAACCACACTTGGTGTTTTTCTTTTTGGTAACTATATGGGTTAGTTCCTATTATCATGAAAACGTATGCATAAGATGATCTCATAATTTTTTTGAAGTGGCCAAATTATTATCAAATAGTGACAGCTAATGTACATTTCTGGGGGAAAGGAAAAAATGAGTGGCCAAAGAGGATAAAGAAATTATGAGGACAAATTTGTTTCTCAGATCTTACGTTGCTCATTTTATTGTTGTGTTTGGGTGCTCTGATTAGCCTTCAGACCAGGGATTAATTCAAAGGTAAGGAAAAATGACACATAAGCACTCTTGGACACGGAAACGGGATTTTTGCAAAATAAACAGCAACAAGGTCTTGCAAAGAGAAGGGCTCAGGTTCTGCTTAGAGAGAGAGGGGGCTAGGTGACTGAATATTATTTTGGCCAAGAGACAGTGCTGGATTTCTTGCTGACCTGCTCTAAAGTGAGGTAAAAGAAGAAGAGGAAAAGTGTAGGACTAGTAAGTTGTCAATAGCCACATCAAAAATATAGTTTTTCTTATAATTATAGTTGTTTTGATATAAATAAATATAATGTTCATGTTATAAGTGCTGAGATAAAAGGGCTATTGTGGAATATTCTTCTATTGACTGTAGTTCATTAATTAGAATAATTAAAATTTTGTATTTTGGGGGCTGGCGCTGTAGCGTAGTGGGTAAGGCTGCTGCCTGCAGTGCTGACATCCCTTATGGGCGCCAGTTGGAGACCTGGCTGCACCACTTCTAATACAGCTCTCTGCTATGGCCTGAGAAAGTAGTAGAAGATGGTCTGAGTCCTTGAGCCCCTGCACCAGTGTGATGGTTTTATTTCATGTACTCTTAAATTATCACTAAATTGGAAGGATACTTACATACAAAATGATTTTGATTAACAATTAATCAATTTACTTATCAGTTGTGATATCCTGTGTAACTTTCAGTTGAATGTTAGCAATTATCTGTTTTAACAATAACTGATTTTACAGAATCTGTGCTGCTCTTATAGAATAGTCAGTTGAATTTATTTGCATTTGTAGGTACACAGATTAGAACATGCAATAGGAAATTTTCACAGGTAGAGATATATTCCAGAAATATGGGCAAAATTTGTGAAACATAACTGTGAAGATTAAAGACTGGCATTTTTAATATGGGTGTGAAAAAGCATAGAGAGAGAAGAGGTATGATATTTATTACACGGCATATGTCAGGTACAACCTCAGGTGTTCTACACAATTTCCTCACCTTTTCTGCAGAAGAGTCTGGTATTTTTCACAGTTTATCTTTGAGAATGCTGAAATGTAGAAAGATTAAGAGATATTCTCAGTGGTATTCATCTATAAAGTTAAAGCAGGCATCCATGTTCAACCCTGTGTGCTTTGTCTTCACGCTTTTTATGCCAGTCAATACTGAAACACAGTCTATGAAATGATATTCAATAGTTTAAGAAGAATTGAGATGAATCTTCCTTTAAAAATTTGATAGAATTCAAAATGAAATTGCCTGGTTCTGAGCTTTTGTTATTTGGTAGGATCTATATTACTGATTCAATCTCTGTCTTGGTTACTGGTCTATTAAAGTTTTCTATGTCATCGTACCAGTTTTGGTAAATTGTATGTGTTCAGAAATCTATCCATTTCTTCTAGATTTTTCAGTTTGTAGGCATACAACTATTTGTAGTAATTTATAACAAGTCATTTAATCTCTGTGATATCCAGTGTAATATATTTTTCTTACCTGATTTTATTAATTCAATCTTCTTCTTTTCCTTTCCTTGCCTTTCCTTTCCTTTCCTTTCCCTTTCTTTTCTTTGTTTCTTTTCTTTTTTTCCTTTTAGTTACTTGGGACAATGGCTTTTCAATTCTGTTCATTTTTTCCAAAGACAAGCTATTTATTTCACTAATCTTTTGTTTGTTCTTCTTATCATTTCAATTTTGTTTTTATTATTTCTTTCTTCCTACTAATTTGGGGTTTGCTTTGTTCTTCATTTTCTAGGTCCTTAGATACAATGTTAGATCTTTTATTTTATGCCTTCTTAATTTATTGATATCAACACTAACTGATTTAAATTTTCTGATTAACGTTGCTTTTGCAGTATTCTGTAAGTTTTTTATGTTCTGTTGTAATCATCATTTGTTTCTAAAAAATTTCATTTCTTTTTTGATTTCTTCTATAGCCCACTATTCATTAAGAAGCATGTTGTTCAGTCTCCACCTGTTTGCATATTTTTTTTAGTTTCTTATGTTGTTAATTTCCAATTCCATTCCATTTTAGTCAGAAAAGTTACATGAGACAATTTCAATATTTTTTAATTTGTTGAGGCCTATTTTATTGCCTGCTGTATTGTCTATCCGAGAAAGTGTTCCATGCATTGATGAAAAGAATGTGTATTCTGCAGATGTTGGATGAAACATTCTGCAGATATCTATAGTCAATAGTGTAAATGTTTCTAAAAATCTATTTTGTCTGATATTAGGATGGCTACTACTGCTCAAGGAGATTTCCATTTGTGTCGGGGCCAGTGGCCCTGGCCCGACATGAGATGCAGCAGGCTGAGGCTGTCCCTTATCTAATCCTGTTTCCAAGACTTTTCGTCCCATATTCCAGCAGGCAGGATGTGACTTCTGATGAAGGTTTTATGATGTTCTTTGCACTATCTGCAGAGCTTGTACCCTGATCATTGCTACTTTGTAAACTTGCTCTGTTCCTGTGCTATGCATGATTACACACAATAAATGTTATCTGTATGGGGTCTGGGGTATATATCCTTGTCTTTCTGTGTGCTCGGGGCTGGAGGCTGAAGAGTTTCTTCAGGGAGACTGCCTTCAGTCCCTCTCGCCGGGCCCCCTACTTTGGCCTGGAACGCGATGAGGCAATAAACGTGGTGATAAATTGACTGAGTGCTGCGTGTCGCCGTGTGGTTTGTCGGGTGGCCTCCGACACATTTGCATGGAATATCTTTTGCCATATTTTCACTTTCAGTCTCTATGTATCTTTGTTGATGATGTGTAGGCAGCATATAGATAGATCTTATTTTTTTAATCCATTCATCCAGTCTCTATCTTTTAATTGGAGAATTTAGGCCATTTACATTCAGCCTTATTATGGGTAAGTAATGACTGTCTTGCCCTTTTTCCTGTGTATATTCCTAGTGTTTGTTCTGGATTTCCTTTGTACTTTCATTAGATTTTATGACTTTACATACTCCAAGATGCTGATTATCCTTCTCTAATTCTGTGTATAGCAAATTCTTAAATATCATTTGTAAGGTTAGTTGGGTTGTATAAAATTACTTTAATTTCTGTTTATTTTGGAAAGTCTTTATTTAATCTTCATTTACAAATAAGAGCTTCGCTGAGAACTTCATTCTGAGTTGACATGTTTTTTTTTTTTTTTTTCCTTTGAGGACTTGGACTAAGTCTCTCCACTCTCTTAGCCTGTAAGATTTCTATTGAGAAATCTGCTGTCAAACTAGTTGGAGTTCCTTTAAATGTAATATCATTTCTCTATTGCACATTTTAGGATATTTTCCAAATATTTTACTTTTTGAAAGTTTACTATAATATGTTGTGTTGAAGATCTTTCCTGGTTATGTATATTAGGAGTTCTATGCACTTCCCATACTTGGATGTATTATATGTAATTCAACATTAGTTACATACATAATTACCAACTGCTATATTTTTACATTTCATTAGCTTGTCAGTATGAAGTTTCCCTTGCAATAATCTTGACTTTGACCTTATTTTGTTTGGTATTTTTAGAACCACTACAGCTTTCTCATGTATATTATCTACAAAATATCTTTTTCCTAGTAACATTATTCTAGGTCTGTCCTTGTAGTTAAATGTATACCAGGTAGCTTGTAGTTGGATCTTGGATTTTTATCCAGTTTGACAACCTTTGCCTAGCCTTGAGTCAATTTATGTTTGATAGAATTATTATTTTTAAATTTAAAAGGTATTTAAATTTATCTCATCTATTTTCTACTCCACTCATCTTTCTTTTTGCCCTAAAGTGTAGTAATTAATTTTAAGTTCTTCATTTTAATTTGTTTATTGGGTTTCTAAGGAAAAAAATAGGATAAAGGAAAATATAACAGAATCATGATTCCAGAAGTATAGGCAGGGCAAGATGATGAAATATTATATAATCCATGCTAGAATCATGTTAGATAATTGAATACAGTGGAAGATATAAAATATGAGAAAAGTTAAAGAGTTAAAGTTAGCTGAAGCTTGTCATTATTTTGAAGTTGTTTGAGATAAGTTTATGATAACACTGATATTTTGAATTAAATGATGATGCATTTATTTAATATGGCATGGGATAAAGCAAGAGTTTCTGATGGAAGGGAGAAAAGTAGTACAAATGAAAATATTAATTGTTTGGTTATGTTGCTTTTGAGGTACCTAATTTTCAGGTGGAAATAGTAAACTGTTAAAGTGAAGAATAAGTTATGTGAACTAAAGATATCACCTCTGAACTAAGGAAACCACATTTGAAGGTAGTTCAATGTATATCTAATTGGTTACAGAAGTTTGCAGTGTGCACAGAAAAATGAAGATTGGAAAGCAAAGCAATGAAATTGTTTATTACAAGAGCTAAGAAAAAAGGACTTTACAAAGCAGATGGGCAGTACTAAAGTGAGATACAGAAATAAACATTTTAAAATAAAACAAGTAAAACAAAGTCAAGTGCTGTATAAAACAAATTGGAAAAGAAAGGAATTGAATTATTTCACATATACTTTTATTATTACTTATCTTACAAATGTATTGAAATGTCAAAATGTCACAATGTACTACATAAATATAAACAAGTATTGAAAACATAAGTAGGTAGTAACAATGCTTCAGTGTGAGAAGTCAGGGTTAAATTATTTTCATTTTAACAGTTGAGAGGACACATATGGACTAATCTTTAAAATCTTTGAAAATGATGAAAATACTAACTTTAACAATGGTTGCAAGACCACATAAGATAGCAGCTTTTAGAAGAAATTGTTTTTTTATAAAAATACATCAGAGAGAGCTAAAATTGGTAGGTGTTCAATATTCTACTACGCTTAGGCTTCTGTCTCTACTCCAGAACTCCTCAAATAAATAAATTGCGTTGCATTTCCTCAGGGCTCATTACTTTTAGCCTAGGATGCCACCTAATCTTGTTCTCCTATAATTTCCACAATCTCATATTCCCCAGTTTTGAGGCTTGCATATCTTTGCATCTTCTTCATTCAATGCATTTTTGTCTGATAAACTAACTTTGTTTTTCCAATTCTGTGCAATGTTGTCACGAGACCAGAGGTATTTCCCATATCATACTAAGAGGGAATATATAATAATAACTACTTTGACAACCTTTGGGAATATATTAAGCAGTATTATTCATTATACACTTATTATACACACAGTTTTAGCTCCAATGAAATATAGAAACTTCTTTTGTGCATCCACATGTCTAGTGAAAAGTAAATCATCCATCTTGGACTATAATTTTCATTTGGTCTCAGGGTAGTATATCTTATTTTACCATCTATATGAACCTTTTGGAAGCCAGTGGTTAGAAAGATAGAGGCAACATTAAAGAATGTGGAGCTAAGAGATTCAAGGATGAGAAAGGAAAGAGGCTGAAGGAACGTGGTGCAATGTAAAAAGATCAGTATGACATTTAGTAAAAACTTGTTGTCTGAAAGGCATTCAAAGAAGTTCTCCACACAAGCAAAAGATCAAGAATGTCCTTGCTAAGAGTGTAAAAAATAAAATAAAATTGAAGTGTGACCAATGGGATAAGAAGCTCAGGGAGTTTAAAAAAAAAAGAAAGAATATAAAAGTCAGAGATGTAGAATAGAGATCAAACCAAGAGCTACTTAAGAGACTCTGGAAAGCAGCTCAGCAGGAAGGAACTTTTTAAGCTTGGAATATTCCTGGGAGGTCAGCATATCAGTCATTGGGAAAGTCATACAGCCAAGAAGTCGAGGATATTGGACATTATCCACGATTGTTATTTGTAAAATTAAAATTTTCAACATTTCTCATTTAAGAATAAATTTTCCTGACCACTGAAATAAAATAAAAGAAGCTAACTTATCCAATAAATTACCATATTTTCTCTATCATTGTGTACCTTCCTGAAGAGACTGTTCAAGGCATTTTTCTGATGATTTTTCTCTATGTAAAGTGCTAATAATGTCCTGAATCATGATAGTATATTCTAATGAATCCTTTTTTTTCCCTAGATGAAAAAGAAAATCCACTTGGAGCTGCTTTTAGATTCTCTTTTGTGTAGTATATGCATTGAATATTGGACAAGAATACTGGCCCATACATGGATTATTTTTAATAGAGTATATTGAGTTTTTAACCTCTAAACTGAATGTTATTCAGGAGGAAGAGTTCATTTTAGCACTTGAGTAGAACCAATATAAGTTCTGTGAAGACCCTACTTTGTAACTCCTTATTCAGGAGAAAAAGATTGCATTAAAAAAGCCAAAATCTGAATATACTAAAATAATGAAGAATACAATTTAGAGGGTAGATATGATTACTATCAAAATTCACAAATAGTAACAGTTTATTGTTTGCTTTCATATTCTTTTGAAGGAAGGAATGAATTTTTAAGTATTAAATGAAGTAGTTGAATTCTGCCTGGAGATAATTCTAATAATCCTGCTCTATCATTTGCTTGATTGATGTTGTAGTATCCTTCCATAAGGCCCTATTCCAACCATTACCCTTACTTATCATCCTAGGTCCAGCTGTGTCATCACTCTTCACAATTATATGCAATTCTTGTTGTATAGCTACACACCTCCACACACCTCTATATCCCAGTAAAACACTCGGACTTTTCCCCATGTCTGGACATAACCACAAGGACAGCTCCAGCTCACAGGTCCTCTTTCTGTTTGCCTGCCCACCTTGCCTGCCTTGAAATTTCTTTATTTGTCCCTGAAACAAATGCGTACTATGACATACTATGCCCCCAGTTTTGATAGTACAGGATACTGTTAAGAATAATAGCTATTATTGGTAGATAAAATATACTGCATTCTTCAGGAAACATCCAAGAATGTTACCTTAAATTTGCTACCTACCTCATTCAGTCAAAGATTAAATTCTCTAGTTTTTAGAGTGCTTTAATTGTAGCTCTCATATGGAATTTTATAGAATCTCCCTGTATTTTTCTTTACAATAAAGCAAAATGAAGCTTCATATACTCTTATATGCAGGTATGTTTAAAATTTTTCAACTTTCACTATTTTACAGCAATTCATATAAAAATAATTTTCATTGTGGTTGTTTTGAATTTCAAAGACTGCTAAGGAATCTAACCTTATTTATTTGTGTTCACTACTTTATCCTATTTCATTTTCTGTGAAATGCTTTTTCATGATTTTTACTCACTATTTTTGTTTCTTTGCAGTCTTTCTTTCCTTGCTCCTAAGTTTATAGTTATTCATTGTATACTTTGGAAGTTGGATCTTTTTCAGTTAAAACATATGGCAGAAATCTTGTCTTGCTTTGTAATATTTTCCACAGTTGCTGATCAGGAGTTCCTAATTTTCATAGAACCCACAAATCTTTTTAAAAATAGTTTTTTTTTTAAATATTTACTCTGAGTTAATATAAGCATTCCCATACTTTTCATGTTTAAGTCTGAAATCTACATATGTTTGATTTTTATGTAATTTTTTAAAAAGAATTAATTAATATCTTTCTTTTTCTTAATACACTCTATTGGAGTTGGCACTGTGGCTTAGTGGGTAAAGAAACCTCCTGCGATGCTGACATGCCATATGGGCTCCGGTTTGAGTACCATTTGCTGCCTTCCAATCCAGTTAACTGCTAATGGTCTGGGAAAGCAGCAGAGGATGACCCAAGTTTAGGCCCCTGAACACAAGTGCGAGACTTGGAAGAAGCCCCTGGCTCCTGGCTTCAGAGTGGCCCAGCTCTGATCTTTGTGGCCATTTGGGTGGTGAACCAGAGGATGGAAGCTCTCTCTCTCTCTGACTCTCTCTCTCTGTAAATCTGCCTTTCAAACCAAAAAAAAAAAAAATCAATGGATCTTAAAAAAAAAGAAAAAAAAACACTCTTTAGGGATTAATTCATTTTAATGAAATTAATTTACAATAGAACCTTTGTCATATATATGTTTCCATATATTTGTGAGACTGAGCCTGAGGTTTGCTCTGCTCCATTGATTTATTTGCCAGTCGCCTCACCTATATGCCATTCCTTTAGTAATTACAGAGTTATCAATGCTGGTGGTGTTGAAGGTATGTCTATTCTTCTTTGTTTAATTTATTCAGGAGTTTCATTGATATTTTCATCCCCTTGTTCATTACATATTCTTTCAGATTCTCAGGATTTTTAAAATCTGTTAAAAAGTTTCTTAGCAATGATTTCTTAGAATGTCACTATATTTACTAAGGACATCAGTATGTTTCAGTAAGAGTTCCTGGTAGCTTTGGGATCCGCAAGGAGGGAAGGCCTACACTTCCGGGAATGGAGAGGCCTACTTCTGAAGAAGAAAGTCCTTGTCAAGGTCCCTGCGGGTGTCTAAAGGTCAACCAATGAGGATCAGACCCGCCTCAACCTTTAACTCCCATGCCCTGAATCTATAAAAGGAGCTCTCCCAATCTCTAATGCGTGACTTCCCCGGCCTCCGCTCTGTTGCTCTGTTGGGATCGGGGAACCTCGCCCGGGAGCGGAACCCCAATAAAAGCCTGTGAATTAATTGATTTGTCTGCCTGGGAAGATTTGTTATGCGCTGGACACCTTACAGATGGTGCCGAAACCAGGGAGCTGAGGTTGGTGCCTCCCCTTTCTGGGTTCGAGGCCCCCTCACTTATTGAACCTGTCTGGTGCTCCAGGCTAACTATGGACCACGCTCGACCAACTGTAACTCCTCCCTTGCTCTCCCTCCCTCCTCTGGGTTGGCCCAGTCTCTGTGATCTCTGGCTAGCTCTCCGTCCAGACAGAGACCTCCAAATCGTGCGCACGTGGGCTCTGTTCTCCGCTGTTTAGCCTCCCAGCAGCTGTGGAGATGTCCTGCCGCTGGTTTGGACCCACAGAGGACTGACCTCTAATTCGTCTGCTGAAATCCGGGACAGGGGATGCCTTGACCGAATTTCAGTAGATCTGGGACCGGGGAGACCATGGGATCTGGCCAATCCTGAGGGTGGGACTCAAAATGCCCCCTGGCCTGCCTGCTAAAGAACTTGAAGGAACTGGGACTGGCCCAGGACCTAATGCACAAACGCCTAATCTTCTACTCCACCCAGGCATGGCCTAATTACCTTGAGAATTTCTGCACAGGGAGAGAAAACGGCTAGAGGTCCCATATCTCCAGGCTTTCTGTAACCTCCATTCCCGTCTCTTCTCCTTTCTCCCCTACTTTCCTCTCTGCCTGCTCCATGGCCCAGGTCTTGCTGGTCAAGATCGGGCCCCCACCGCCTAAGGGTGCCTCTTCTGTGTTACTGCCAAACTCTCCACCCTCTGCCTTTTCAGACCCTCCTGAGTTCCTGAGGACCCACAGCTAGCCAGGAACTTCCTGCCCCCATATATGCATTCTTCCACCCTGCCCCACCCCAAGTCCTGCCTCTCCCCAACGCCATTGCTGGAAGCCAGGTAGCCACTTGGCCCAACCACCAGTGTCAAGCTCCACCCCCATCCTAATGGGATTCACTGCTCCTGCTTCCCTGGCCGCCCTCTGGCAAAGTTTTAAAAGGACCTGTTCCTTTGAAAATATTGCTTTGTAACTTGCTGAACTTATTTTGCAATTTATTTTAACAGGTTTCCTGGTAATCAGTATTCAATGAAACAGCAATGGGTAATTAGTACTGGTTTTAGATGAATGCAATTTTAATTTTAATTAAATTCAAGTAGAGATATATCAGCATCTTAAGTCATTTAGGTGTAACTGCTAATTTATTGTAAACTCTTGTATACTCAGCATGTTAAATTTGTGTTAAAAATGTTATAGAAATGTGCATTTGGTAAGGAAGGTTAAAAGGAAAGAGTTATTTTGAATAAAGAAAGGACAAGGTTTGTAAGACTGACTTCATCCTGATGGCTAGTTTACTCTAGACTGGAATGGAAATGATGGAATGTTTCAAGTAAGTTGAAGAAGGTGTGTGGAAGTCACAGAAGTTTACGAAAGAAAGAAATTTGGATCTTAATGAAAAAGCCATAGAGGCCTAAAGAGTTAAATGTTCTGTAAAATCCTACAGGTGTTTTCAAAAATGCTATGTGAAGTAAGCAAGTGCCTTTTGTTGAGTTTATAATGAGTTCATAATTTTAAACATGGCAACGGAAAGTCTTTTGTCATTCACAGTTTTATGTATCAGATTTGCTGCTCATAAAACTAAAGTGTTGTTGGTTCTGTGTTTAGCTGTCCTCTTACAGGTTCTGATGGACTATTTTCAGCCACTTCTATTGTATTCAGTACTTTGGGATGGTGCTGTAAACAGATGAAGCCAATAATGTATTATGGTTACCAACTGAAAGTATGGTTAGCTGAGGTTACTAAGAGCAGAAAGTAATTCGAATCAACTGGTAAATTAAAAAACAGTGAAAGTTTTGAAACTGCTATATTTGTTATCTAATGATTTAAGCTGCTTTCTAAATTTTCATTTGATATTGCTATTGTCAGTAAGTGATCTGGGATTTGAGCACCCCCTTGACTTGCATCCTCTGGTCTGCTTTAACCAAAACCAGGAGGAAAAGAAAGCTGGGCATCAGAAATGGAAAGATAGGTGGCAGCCTATTAATGGCTGTTCTGTACAGTGATCTGCCCTCAAGGAGACCCAACAGGCCAGTCCACTGCAGTGGCTTTCAGTTTGGTAAGCCTGGGCTTCAGCAGAAGTCAGCTTATGAAGAGCCCCGGCAGCTCTGCCAGCCAAGAGTTCCAGGTCTGGAAATGGACCTGCCCTGGAGTCGAAGGACTTCAGGTCAGAGCCACAGATCTTATTGGCTCTAAGCTGAAAAGCCCTTCACTCGGCCCAGCTTCCAAAGTGACCACCAAGGCCTTCAGCAACGAGGCAATCAACCAGATGCTTCTCCATCCATACATGCCTGTCCCTGCGGAGCCCCAAGATAACCCCAGCGGGCCCCTGTAGATGACGTCCCCAGTCAGCAGGAAGTAGCCAGAGAGACTCATCGTCGCCCCCTTTCCTATCATCAAAAGGTCGGGATGGTAGCTTTGGGATCCGCAAGGAGGGAAGGCCTACACTTCTGGGAATGGAGAGGCCTACTTCTGAAGAAGAAAGTCCTTATCAAGGTCCCTGCGGGTGTCTAAAGGTCAACCAATGAGGATCAGACCCGCCTCAACCTTTAACTCCCATGCCCTGAATCTATAAAAGGAGCTCTCCCAATCTCTGATGCGTGACTTCCCCGGCCCCCGCTCTGTTGCTCTGTTGGGATCGGGAACCTCGCCCGGGAGCAGAACCCCAATAAAAGCCTGTGAATTAATTGATTTGTCTGCCTGGGAAGATTTGTTACACGCCAGACACCTTACAGTTCCCACAAAGGGCTAATATGCATTTGTCAAAATTAGTTCAATATGTTTAAAGTGTTGTTGCTTTCATAACACGGGTTTTTAACTTAAAAATGTTAAACATTTGTGACTCATGTTTTATCCTTGACTGTTGCGACGACCTTGATAAATTCTTTTATTATTTCTAATCTTTTTCTAAATGTGCTGTTGTGATTTCTTAGGAGATAATTTCATCATCTTTGAAAACAGAGACTTATTTTAATTATCTTATTCCCACTTGATGAATAGGATCTCCAGTAAAATATAGGAAATGAAAGCATCCTTGCTTCATTCCTTACTTTGAACTTAATGCTTTTAACTTAAAAATACATTGCATGTTTACCACGTTTTTAAGATTTATCTTTTAATTAAGATTAAGTAAGTCCTTTTCCAATATTGATTAGCTAATAACTTTAAATATGAGAAATGAAGTTTGAACTTTTTCAAACTTTTCTCTATGTATGTATGTGTTGCTATGTATGTGTTGCTACCTTTAGTTGTTTTATTTTGTCAAGTAATATGAAGTTATAGTAATTAATTTTCTAAAGTTTCTGTAACATGCATTTCTGGAATAAGCCAAATCCAACCTAATTTGTATTATCTTCTTTAGCTATATTTCTTCACCTATTTTGTGATATTTTGCTAAGGATTTTTATCATTTTGATTAAGTTGTAAAATGCCTTGTCTTTGACTTCTTTCACTACCCTTGATGTTTAGACAGTTAATTTCTAGCATACTATTGTTATTATATATATGTATACATATGAATATATGTATAATTATCCATGATATTACATTTATAAATACATCTTATGGAGATTCAAGGATCCTAAACTAGCCATCATGATCTTGAAATAATCATAAGCTAGCATTTCCTGATTTCTAAACACAATTCAAAACTTAGTGATCCAAAAAATGTTGCACTAGTGTAAAGAATGCCACATAGACTGATGGAACAGAATTGAAGCTGGCCGTGAACATGGTGCCCTTCCCCCGCCTGCACTTCATGCCCGGCTTCGCGCCTCTCACCAGCCGAGGAAGCCAGCAGCACCAGGCCCTCACCGAGCCTGAGCTCACCCAGCAGGTCTTCGATGCCAAGAATGTGATGGCCGCCTGTGACCCCCGGCACAGCCGGTACCTCACCGTGGCCACTGTCTTCCCTGGACGGATGTCCATGAAGGAGGTGGACGAGCAGATGCTGAACGTGCAGAAGAACAGCAGCTACTTCATGGAGTGGATCCCCAACAATGTGAAGACTGCTGTGTGCGACATCCCGCCCTGGGGCCTCAAGATGGCAGTCACCTTCATTGGCAACAGCACGGCCATCCAGGAGCTAGCTGTTCAAGCGCATCTCGGAGCAGTTCAAGGCCATGTTCCGGTGCAAGGCCTTCCTGCACTGGTACATGGGCGAGGGCATGGATGAGATGGAGTTCACCGAGGCCGAGAGCAGCATGAACGACCTGGTATCCGAGTATCAGCAGTACCAGGATGCTACCGCGGAAGAGGTGAAAAAAAAAAAAAAAAAAAGAAAATCTATAAATAAACCAATATGTCCACAACCACCTGGTTTTCAACAAGCCAAGATCATTCAGTGGAGAAACAATATTTTCATGTAATGATGTTGAGACAATTCTATATCCACATACAAAGCTGTGAGGTTGGAATACAGGTCACACCATACACAAAACAATTAACTGAAAATGCATCAACAATCTCAATGGAAGAGCTAAAACCATGAAGTCTTAGAAGAAAATATGGTCATACAATGGATTTGGCAAGGAATGCTTAGGCATAATATCAAAAACATGAGCAGAAGCAAAACATGTATTTATAATAAACATGATGGTGATACAATAAATTTATTATCTGTAATATTTGATATATTTGATAAAGGATGTGCAGAATATAACTAGAACTAACATAACTCACCCACAAAGAAACAACAATAAAAACTCACACAGCTGGAAACTGGACAAAACACTTATATAGTTATCTTTCAAAACATATATAAGAATGGTCACCAATCTCATGAAAATATGCTTATCATCATTAGTCATTTGGGAAACTCAAATCAAAAGTACAATAAGATACTGCTTCCCACCCATCTGAATGATAATAATTAAGAAAGAGGAAAATATCATGTAGATGAGAATTTGGAGACACTGGATGCCTCATACATTGCTGAAAGGAATGCAATTTCCTGCTGTCTAGGTGGAAGACATTTGAGCGCTTCCTCATAAAGCTAAACATATGGATTAGGTGTTTGGCTTCATGACTAAGACACTGTTTTGTACATAGGAGTGCCTGAGATTGAGCCTTGGCTCTAGCCCCAATCCCATCTTCCTGTTAATGCATAGCCTTGGAGATAGCTGGTGGTGGCTCAAATAGTTGGATCACTGTCACCCACGTGGGAGACCTAGGTTGAGTTCCTGGATCCTGGCTTTGACCTGACCTTGCCCCAGTAGTTGCAGGCATTTGGGAAGTGAACCAAAAAATAGGAGCTCTTTGAACTTTCTGTCTCTCTCTCATACACATGCATGTGTGTCCCCACACTCTTGCTGTTTCTCAAATAAAAAACATAGATTATTTTTTTAAAAATGAAGATATAATTATTGTATGGGCCAATAATTTGACTTGTAGTTATATACCCAAAATAATTGAATGCAAATACTGAAACAAATATGGTACACAAATGTTCATAGAACTATTCACAATAAACATAAAAATAGAAAAAAATGTCTTACAAAAGATTAATGCGAAATAAAATGTAGCATTACACACTCAGACATACACGCTGAAATATTATTTAGCCTTGGCCGGCGCCTTGGCTTAACAGGCTAGTCCTCCGCCTTGCGGCGCCAGCACACTGGGTTCTAGTTCTGGTTGTGGTGCCGGATTTTGTCCCCATTGCCCCTCTTCCAGGCCAGCTCTTTGCTATGGCCCGGGAAGGCAGTGGAGGATGGCCCAAGTCCTTGGGCCCTGCACCCCATGGGAGACCAGGAGAAGCGCCTGGCTCCTGGCATCAGATCAGCACAATGCGCCGGCCGCAGCGGCCATTGGAGGGTGAACCAATGGCAAAAAGGAAGACCTTTCTGTCTCTCTCTCTCACTATCCACTCTGCCTGTCAAAAATATATATATATATTATTTAGCCTTAAAAGGAAATATTTATACACGCTTCACTGGGAGTTAATGTCAAAAACATGATGTTAAGTGAAAGAAGCCTTATGCAACATGAATTGTATGATTACATTTAAATGAAATATCCAGAACAGGTAATCCATAGTTACAGAAAATGGATTTTGTGTATCATCTTACGTATATTGTAACAACTCCCACCCCCTAACTCCAGATTCTTTAGGCTAGAATAGTGTTAGAGTTTGAGAACTATATACTATGCCATTATTTTTTTTTTCTTGAACTATTGTGAAAATGTTCTTTCCTGGTTCATATTGTTTTTATATTGTAAAATATTATTTTATGCTAAAAAATCAAGGGACAATGTTCTAGCATGCTCTTATTTGACATTTCTCTTATATTTGCAGATTTATCTAGTCTTTCTCATTAAGAGTTCCATAATTTCCTAAATTCCCACTCATATGCCTGAACAATGACTCTTTCCTTACACCTGTGTTCACTCTATACACACCAATGATTATCAATTCCAACAATGATCACATTCACTTTGAAGTTTTAGAAAAAATAACTGTGGCTACATATTAGGTCTGTTGGAACAGAATATAGCTATGCATCTTTACATTTCAAAAATCTCTGGCTTCTATCAAGTAGACAGATGAATTGTACATGTTTTCTTGTTTTTTTAAAGATTTTTTAAAAATTTATTTGAAAGAAAGAGTTACAGAGAGGCATGCAGAGAGAGCGAGAGAGAAAGAGATAGACAGAAAGAGAAGTCTTCCATTCACTGGTTCACTCCCCAGGTGGCCACAGTGGCCAGAGCCATGCCAATCCGAATCCAGGAGTCAAGAGCTTCTTCCAGGTCTACTACGCAGGTGCAAGGACCCAGGGACTTGAGACATCTTCTACTGCTTTCCCAGGCCATAGCAGAGAGTTGGATCAGAAGAGGAACAGCTGGGATTTGAACCAGTGTCCATGAGGGATACCGGCACTGCAGGCAGAGGCTTTACTCACTATGCCACAGTGCTGGTCCCTGTGTATGTTTTCCATATGATGATGTTTACATGAAAGTTATATTTTCCACAAATTCAATAAATGAAATGAAGAAATAATGAACCTCATTCAACTATTGTTCCTCCTATATCTATTTCAGTAGGCAGTAACAATACTCTATTTTGAAACATGAGGCACATATTTGGTAGTTTTATATAGTTTTCATTCTCATTATCAATTATACTTTATAACCATTGGACAGTAGAAATATTTACTGAACTTAGAATGGGGTAATTATGTTATGGATCAAAATTTTCACCAATGTATAAATTATGTTTTTCCTTATTCCAAAATGTGAACTGAACATTTAAGAGCATAGTCAAAGAGAGACCAAATCCTCCTACCCAAAATCCCATCAACTAAGTTGACCTAGAGTGCTTTAGAATTTGCCTAGGATAAGGCAAATTACTTATTTATTTCAAGCTGATTTTCATGATTATTATGCTCCTAATACAAATAATGTGGTACAGATATTTGAGCAGGAGGTAGTACATCAACAGGTGAGGACATTGATTTCTTCAGCATAAATGCCTTATCACCATATGGAAAACTTTGTAGATTGGAAGTTGTATAATAGAAAATTATTTTTTTGAGTCAGATTTAGTAGAAAGTAAAAAAAAATATGTAAGTAGATTCTCACAGTAAGGGTAAGGATAATAAGAACAGATTAAAAGGGCATGGGATTCATGTTTTCTGTAATTTCAGGGCTCTCCTTTACTCACTAGATTCTGTCACAGTGGGGTACTTCTCACCTGAATATCAGTAGTTAACTTCTGACTGTAAACACTTGGAATCCCAAGGTGTCCTGGTGGGATGAATACTAGAATACACAGTTATTAGTATTCCAGCTTCTTGAAGGTGACAACTCTGGGAGATCAGAAATGCATGGGGGAGAAATTGTAAAGAAAATATATTATCCTGAATGAAAAGGCAGAGCATAAATTCTACTTATCAAACTGCAACTTTCATTGTATGTCAAATATTTTCAGTAGAGTTCCCCAGAATGACATTTGTGTACAAGCCAAGCTAACAATAAAAAAGCATTTTTTTTCCCATTTTCCATTAGTCATTGATTATTTCCGTTCGGGAACATAAAAGAGCAGAAGAATGGTGAATCATCTAAGACAATAGGATATTTCAATGCCCTTACATAATTATAGCAAAATCCCATGCAGTAGCATCCCAGTATTTGCTAAATTCTAATATAATCAACCATACCCAGTGACCAATAAAGACATGGAAGGAAGAGTGAGAGGGGGTCTATAAAGATCTCAGCACATGCAAGTGAAAAAAAAAAATGGTTAATAACAGCCCTATCCACAAAGAAGTTTACAAAGGAATACATGACCTTGTGAGACTCAGAAGAAAAATTTTTATGGTATAAGTTTCATTTCTCTATACAAAACTATAAATATACATTTACCTTTATTAACAATGCATGTTCAACACTAGTTTCAATGTTACTATAAAAAATGTTATCCTGCTTCTAGACAAAAACAAAATTTTTCTCTTTATTTTACAATTTAATGTGGAGGATGTTTCAAGTGCATTATATATGACTTCTGTCACAACTGAGTATCAATTTAGTTCATCATCACAGCCAGAGTATTAGAGTTTATGTACAGTAGACAGGTAGTAGATGAAACTGATCCTCTGAGAATGATAACTGGAAGACAGACAGAAATTGGATACACTAAAAGGTGAAAGTTAGGACAAATTTTATTGTGTTTCAAAGAGATTATAACTCAAAAAACTGTTGTTCTAAGTTATTGTATGCTTTTTTCACAAATTATTAATAGATAACTGTGTTATAAGCATTTATCATAAATAGACATACACATATTTAAAACATAATGCAATTTTTAAACAAGTGCGATGCAAATTTTAATGAAACTGATTATGCATACTGATTCTAGTATAAACTGTAGAATAAATTCATTTTAAATTTTGTATTTCTTTTACTTGGCTTCCCTCAGATATTTTAAGGGCTGCAAGTGCTAACCCTGTTAGATTGTTACTAACATTTCAATTAACGATTTTCAAAGCACAGTGACTGATAAAAACTAATTAATATTAAATTTAAATTTTTTAAAAAAGATATGATTCCTTCCTTTTCTTGTTTTTAATGAGCTTGACAATTTTGAGGAGAACTAATCAGGAATTTTATAAAGTATTCCTTAACTGGGAATTATCTGATGCTTTTCTCATGAATATATCTGTTATTTGGTTTACAGGTAAAGTCTAATTTTCATTATACACACATACATAAGTAATCTTCAAATTATTTAGCAAGGACAGTTAATCATGAGGTTTTTCTTATACTCTATTTTCTTTTTCATTTTTGAGATATTTTTAATTTAGATTATAAACATAAGCTTAACACTTCACTAAATAAGGAGCTCAACAAATCCAAAATAAAAAGACCCTACTTCAGCCGGAATATTTTTACTACTAAAATGAACAATATTAAGTCAGTGTTATTTTGCTCTTGAAACTTAATATTACCCTGAGGCCCATTGATGTCCAAAGCAGATCCAATACAATAGCTGGAGACAAAGGAGAGCTAATGAAACAAAGCAAAACACAGTGTTAAATGTAAAGAGTATCCTAGTGAGGGTGAAGAGAGCGTTGTCCTCCATCTCCTCCTTTTTCTGTTCCCTTGATTCTGGAGCCAGCTAGGGATATGCATAGTGTTGCAAGAAAGACTCCTCACCATTTTGAACAACAAGTTTGTATTTGACAAGCACTGTTGAAAAAGCCAAGCAAGCATTGCTACTTATTACAATAGAATATACATTCACTTAAAAATACATTCTTATTTCACATCTGGAAGTACTGATTCTGTGAGTTATATGCATCTTCAAGTTACACCTGACTGTGGGTGATTACTCACTTTATTGGCATTTGCAATAGGCTTCATGTACATAGAAAGAAGTGGCCGTATGGTCATGATCCATTTCATTTGATTAGTCTAGCAAATTTTATTGTTTTATCAAATTATTTGGCCTTCTAGATGCATTTATTTATCAGATAGTATATTTTATGTCACTTTATGATAGATTGAGATTGAGTTAAAGAAATATTTTTGTCCTATTTACTTCTAAGACATCTGCTTTGAAATGTAGAAAGAGAGGATTTCAAAGGAGAGTCACAGTAAGGCAAGCAATAAGCAAATATGATGTGTGGACGTTTTCACATTGACTTTAGAATATACTAGCAAGGTAAAAAATTGAAAATAATAATACCATCCAAAGTTAGAGCACATATGCCACTTAGTGAGGATCCATGATCACCATTAGTACAGAGGTTATACACAAGGAGAACTTTTGAGCAAAACTCTTTTATGAGAACACTGCCTAATCTACCCAACTCAGGATAAGAGATACAAGAGATCACTTCTTTGCTAATATGTACTGTGCTGCCTTCACCTTTGTTCCTGTGATACCTTGTTTAAAGTTTTGATAAGGAAATAGGAAATGGGTGGAGATAATAATATGAAATTAAATCCATAATCTTATCTTCAGCATTCATATTGAATTCAACATATCCCATTTCATATTTAAACATGCCCTATATTTGCAATTCATACAGCAGGTTCCCAAGGATGACTTTATATGATCTCAATAACGGAAATAGAATAATTCTCAAAACTTATATATTTCCTACTAGGTAAGAATTCTGTAACACATGTGAAGAAAATCTGCAGGTTCTTGTTCTCTTCCAGGGAAAAGAGATATGCAACTGTATATTTCTTTAATATTCTCTGATAATCAAGCCTACAAAATCTTCCATTATCTGCCCTGTTTAATTTGTCCCTAGGGAGCAACAGTATATGTTAATCCTTTCTTGCAGTTCAATATGTCTGAAACCATTCATTTTATCTCCTCTCTAATTGTCCTTATATAATCCCTGAGATATCTTGAGGAAGGACTCTATTCTAAATTTGGGCCTGGATTTTTTCATGATTTTGCTGTAGATTTATAAGTATATTCTCTACTTCATAAATCCCATTGTTATACAGCAACAGACCTACATTTCAAGATTCTTGTGCATTGGTTATTTTAAAATTCTGTCATATGGATAGATGGAAGAATGAATGCAAAACAAACTGATCAATTGTAATCTTCCCTGCTGAAATTAATTCCTTTTCCTGAACAGAGAAATAGTCACATACAAGAAGGTACAGGAAAAAAGATTAATATTTCAAGGTATTGTCATATTACAATAGTTTTAGAGATGAGTAAAGTAAACTTCATTATAAATTAGTCTTGCATGTCCTCACAGAAATAGAAAATGAAAATGATAACTTCAGTTGCTCTTAGTGGCATTTCATACAATATTTGGATGCCATCTTGTAATTTAGCTCTCTGAGAAATGTACTCCACTACAGAAATATGGAATTCACGCTGTCCTTTGAATAACTAATTTTATCAGGTTGAGGATTGATGATCTTTGTGGGAGGTGTCTAATAAGGGCTCCATTTTGTGGGACCATGCAGAAGGGTATATCCCATAGCCTGCATAGTTAGAGAAGTTATGAAGAACAAGTATCATTTTCAGAGAACAGAAAAAAAAGGCAGTTAAGTGGATTTTCATATGCAATGAAACTCTTATACTAGAAATTGTAACTAATTTAATATGATAGTTTTGGGATAGGAATTGAGAAGGAAAAGAATTGGTGAAATTTGTGGAAAGTGAGGCTTTTACGTAGGTTGGAGTAATATTACATAGCATTCATTCTAAAGGGAAAAGATTTATAATTCCAGGAGACAATAAGAACATGATTAAACCTGTTATTGGGAAAGAAAATTGAGGGTGGTAGCATGTTGAATTAAAACTTCTTGGCAGGAAAGGCAGTTAGCAAGTAATAGGAATATCGCTTGAAAGAGAAGATGGTCTATTTCTGAAATAGTTCAAGGACAAATAGTATTATGAAGAAAAAAGGGCAGATCAAGACATATTTAAAAGGACAAACCAACAGCGTGCAATGACTGATGGTATGAGATATTGTGTGCGAAAACATCTGATACCTGGCACATACTGCTACTCAGTAAGTGTCCAGTTTCGCCGTTCTTGCAATCTGAGTTGGATTGCCATTAACATGAATATAATTCAACACCTGTCTTTCATGGAAGCCAGGTGAATATAGCTCCTAAAGCAACTGGAGCATGTTATGAAGTCCTCTCACTGTGTATATTTAAAAAAAGTAAAGGAAATCATGCTACATATGTATTTCCCTACATGAGATCATATTAAAAACATAATTTTCTAAATTTACACAAATAAATGTATTATATTAGACTATCCAAACATTAATGATTTATTCGTAAATTTTGCATATCCAAAATAATTACGGTCTAAAACTACTATGAAATTGATATCTGCAACACAAAAGAATAGTACCTCTTTCTACTTTTTGTAGTTCTGGTTTTGCAAGTTTAAAGCAGAGTGGAATTTGTTGTAGTAAATTGTAATAATATCCAACAACATCAGTGACAATCATTTGCTAGTTCCTACCACAACTTCTGTAATAGTTGTAATAGTTTAATGAACTAAATTTGTAAATACTTTCAAAAAGCCAAAAGCAATTTACAAAGTAAAGGAAATAGGGTCGGCGCCATGGCTCAACAGGCTAATCTTCCGCCTAGCAGCGCCGGCACACCGGGTTCTAGTCCCGGTCGGGGCGCTGGATTCTGTCCCGGTTGCCCCTCTTCCAGGCCAGCCCTCTGCTGTGGTCCGGGAGTGCAGTGGAGGATGGCCCAAGTGCTTGGGCCCTGCACCCCATAGGTGACCAGGATAAGCACCTGGCTCCTACTTCAGATCAGCGCGGTGCGCCGGCCGCAGTGCACCAGCTGTGGTGGCCATTGGAGGGTGAACCAACAGCAAAAAGGAAGACCTTTCTCTCTGTCTCTCTCTCTCACTGTCCACTCTGCCTGTCAAAAAGAAAGAGAAAGAAAGAAAGAAAGAAAGAAAGAAAGAAAGAAAGAAAGAAAGAAAGAAAGATAGATACTGGAGCCAGCACTGCGACACGGTGGATAAAGCCACCACCTTCAGCCCTGGTCAAATGCACATGAAAAGTCAGTGAAACATGATTCAATTCCTTGGTCTTCTGGTACCCATGTGGAAGACCCAGGTGAAGCTCCTGGCTCCTGGTTTCAATCTGGCCCAGCCATGGCCCTAACAGCCATTTGGGGTATGAACCAACAGATGGAAGATCTCTTTCTGTCTCTGTCTGCCCTTCTCTCTCTCTGGAACTCTACCCTTCAAAAAAGAAGGAATATGACTCATCACAATCAAAGAAACAGGTAACAAACCCATAACCATCAACTAATTGAATGAGAAAAAGCTGGATTCTTTTCTACTTCCATCTGGAACCAAAGATGTCCCCTCTCAGCATTATTGTTCAGTATAGTTCTGAAAGTTTTGTCCAGAACCATTAGACAAGAAAAAGAAATCAAGTGGTAAAAATTGGAAAGGAGGATGTAAAATTACATCTGTGTGCATGTGACAGATTATTGGAACTCATAAGTGAATTTGCAAAAGTTGCAAGATGTAAAATCAACACACAAAATCAACAGCATTTGTATACACAAACAATGCCATCTCTGAGAAAGAACTTACAAGATCAGTCCCATTCACAAAAAACTGCAAAATATTTAAATAGTGTGGGATAAATTTGACCAAGGATGTGAAATATCTGTATAATGAAAATTATAAAACATTATGGAAAGAAATAAAGAAGACAAAAAATGGAAAACATGTTTAAGATTCATGGATTGGAAGAATTAATATTGCTAAAATGTCATAATACACAGACATTTATAGATTCAATCCAATCTCAATCAAAATACCCAGGATATTCTGAGATCTAGAACAAAGACCCTAAAATTCATATGGAAACTCAAAAAATTCTGAATAGCCAAAGCAATCTTAAAAAATAAAACCAAAGCAGGAGGCATCACAATACCAGATGTCAACACATTACAGGGCAGTTTTAACCAAAACAGACTGGTCATGGCAGAAGAACAGACATGTTGAACAATTGAACAGATTAGAGATCCCAGAAACCAATCCATGTATCTACAATAAATTAATTTTGACAAGCGAGTCAAAACTATTCCCTGGGGAGAGAACAGTGTCTTCAAAAATTGGTGTTGGAAAGATTGCATCTCTTCATGCAGAAGTATGAAATGACACTACTACATTAAATCCTACAAAAAAAATCAGTGGATCAAGGGTTTAAACCTGATAATTGAAACCATCAAATTACAAGAGAAAAAACATAAGGGAAACTGTGCAAGATATTGTCATTGGCATGGACTTCTTAAATTAGTCCCCAGAAGCACAAGCAACAAAATCCAAAACAGACAAATGAGATTACATCAAGCTAAGAAGTTTTTGCCCTTCAAAGGAAACTCTCAACACAGTGAAGATGCAACCTATAGAAAGAGAGGAAATATTTGCAAACTATACATCTAGTAAAGAATTAATATCCAGATTATATGGGGAGCTTAAGAAACTCAACAGAAACAAAGCAAACAATCAGTTAAAATGGGCTAAGAATATGAACAAACATTTATCAAAAGATTAAATACAAATGGCAAAAAGACACATGAAAAGATGCTCAGCCTTCGGAACCATCAGGGAAATGCTAACAAACACTGTATTGAGGTCTCATTTCACCCAAGTCAAAATGGCTATTATCCAAAAATCAAAACAAAACAAAGTGTTAGCAAGGAAGTGGAGACAAACATACTCTAATATACTGTTGATAGGAATGTAAAATAGTACAATCAGTATGTGTGACAATATGGAAGTCTCTCAGAAATCTGAAAATAGAAGTGTCATGTGACCTAGAAATTCCACTCCTGGGAATTTACTCAAAAGAAATAAAATCAATAGTTGAAAGAGTCATCTGTACTCATATTCATTGCAGCTCAGTTCACAACAGCTATGATATGAAGTCAACTCAGATGCCTATCAACTGACTAGATAAAAAAAAAATGTGGTATATACACAGTGGAATACTACTCAGTCATAAAAGAATGAAATACTGTCTTTTGCAACAGAATGGATGCAATTGAATACCATTGTGCTTGTAAAATAAACCAGTAACCAAGGAGATAAATGTTGTCTCTGATTTGTGGTAACTAATATATATGACAGATTGTGTAGGTTTGTGGTGGTCAGGATGTGCCCTTGGAGGATGGTTCTCACAGGAGGGTTATTATTTGAGTTGAAGTTTTGGCTATCTGTTCTCTCCTTCCTGGCTCACCATGTGATCATTCCACTGCACCAGCCATGAAAAGCAGCCTTCAAAAACTATTTTGGAGCCACCCAGTCCTGAATAGTAACCTGCAAACTGTAAGGTGAAATAAACTTTTTCCTAACCAGGAAAAATATTGTTTGTTTTGATACAAAATTTTAAAATTCAACTAAAAATTTTTAATAATATGCGTGTTCCATGAGGCTTCTCAAGATTCTTTCAAAAAACTCTGCATGAAAATCAACCTATTAATTAAATAAAACTTTTAATTCAATTACCCATGAATGTTTTAATGTAAACTCATATTGATGGAAAAATTCTGTGTATTGAGATATGATATATATGTATACCTCCATATATATATACATATTTTGGGTTTTTTATGGCATACGTCAACCAGTATTCCCAAATGGAAACAAAGCAATATTTTTAGGAGAGCTAAATAAACAGATAAAGTAGTGGCTTCAGTGATGAATTTAATGCCATGTTTCATGCTTTGCATGGACAAATAACTTAGTGAGTAGTTCAGAATTGTACTTATTACTGAAGATTTCAATTAAATATACAGGGATATGCATAACTAATACCATATAAGTATTTTTAAAAAGAAATAATGGCCTTCATTTTTTTTTTTTTTGACAGGCAGAGTGGACAGTGAGAGAGAGAGAGAGACAGAGAGAAAGGTCTTCCTTTTTGCCATTGGTTCACCCTCCAATGGCCGCCATGGCCAGCGTGCTGCGGCCGGCGCACCGCGCTGATCCAAAGGCATGAGCCAGGTGCTTTTCCTGGTCTCCCATGGGGTGCAGGGCCCAAGCACTTGGGCCATCCTCCACTGCACTCCCGGGCCACAGCAGAGAGCTGGCCTGGAAGAGGGGCAACCGGGACAGAATCCAGTGCCCCGACTGGGACTAGAACCCGGTGTGCCGGCGCCGCAAGGTGGAGGATTAGCCTATTGAGCCGTAGCGCCGGCCCAGCCTTCATTTTTATTCATTTATACTTTAGATTACTATTTTCCTAAATAAATTTTAGAAATTTTCAAAAATGAATAAATTCAATAAATTATTTTACTTAGAGATGTAATCATGGTAATTTTTATTTCTAAGTCATTCTCATAGGTTTAATAAATATATCTACATGTAATATGATATGAGAGGGCTTCAAAAAGTTTATCGGAAGAAGGAATTAAAAGATAAGTTTATTTTGGTGCCAAAGATATTTAAATGAATGCATAATATTATCATAATTTGAATTATCCATGAACTTTTTGAAGAATTCTCTTACATTTTTTGTCACTTTTATTGTATATGCACACTTTTCCTCTCTCTGCCCAAATCAATTTCTTCATTTCTTATAAATGTCATAATTTTTCCCTTAAATATTAAGAAACAAAGGCTGGAAATTCACAGATTGGAATTTTAGTTTTCATCAGCATTGGAAGAAAATGTGTTCATAAATATGTATCCTTTTAAATCCTTTCTATTCTTCACTTTAGATGACACTGTTTAGGACAACCAAATTATTAATGATTACATCTAGTTTATTGAAATACTTTTAAATATAGACTGTTAGATATGTTTTGCCTCTTCTCTTCCATTTGTTTCTGATAATTGTAATGCTCTCAGTTGGCGAAAATATCCAATATTTATAGACCAGGTCAGCAGAATAATAGTCAAACTTTCACATTTGTATTTGAGTTTTTAAGACTACATAAATGTATAATATTAATAAATAAATTTTATATGAGTGGTACTTAATGCAATGCATGGAGTTTATTAGTAAAGTGTAATTTTAAAAAATAGGGGTTTTTATAACCCAGATATGGCTAAATTACAATGTTATCAACATTAGATGACATAAAGGTTTAAGACATAGGCCTTTCATTATAATGACATTTATAACAGAAAATTTAAAACAAACTGTGTTAGCAGCCAAGATGATTCAAAGCAAAACCATTTTGATGTACCACAAAAAAAACCATATTTTAAAAATTTGGCTGAATAGTATCATTTCAGATTGCCCACCACCTGTCATTGCTTTTTCTAAGTTAAAAGCAACCATTATTTCTCATACAAAACTTCTGCTTTTGCAAATTAAGCATTATAGCCAAATGCTATGAGGCCCATTAATCCCATGGCACAGTGGTTCATATGTTGAGAGCCAAAGAAGTGCATGAAGAGGATGGTACTGGATGGTGCTGCATGATAAAATTTGACTAAACTAGGAGAAACATGTGGATTGTAAACAGATGGTCTGTTATGAGCCAGTACAGCAGTCTTATTGCTGTCTAGCTTTGTTGCAAGCTAGTCCTAAATCAAGATAAAAAGAAGCAAAATATGAAAGAAAATATAAAGATATTTAATCACTCTGTTAACTTCAGAGAAGTATTGATCTCTTTCATGAATACCAAGATGAATGGAGATAAAAAAGTTAAATTTGTTTGTGTGTTGTGTGTGTATGTGAAAGAGAGAGAGAGAGAATCATTTTAGAGCAACACGTTGGATGCTTTATTATCAGCCAGTATTACCTCTTAACTGACATATGCAAGTAAATAACACTCTGTTTCCTGACTTCCTTTCTGACAGTAGGATTATGGACTAACCTTTTGTTTTCATATCAGATTTATGCTACTAAATGACATAGCTACTTTCAATTTTGACTTTCTCTAGATATAATTTTGTATTTTTATGTAACTTGCAATCTCTTTCTTTATATGTACTCTTTAATGTAGCTCCTTTGAACTGTAGAAAATTGGCTTTTATTTATAAAACTCATGCTTAAATTTTTAACAAACAATTTAATATCAATACAAGAGGTCCATTCTTCTTTGATTATTTCTTTTCACAGTTATGACTATTAGCAATTTAGTGTGCATCTTGCTACATTAAATATACTTTCCTGTGATGATATACAGACTTAGTTTGTACTACGTCTCTAAGTTTCATTGGTTGAGTGGCTAGGAAAAAAATGTTAAATGTATTCATGTAGTCATTTTTCAGCTAAAGGAACTTGATAAAGACTAACTTTTCTTAGAGACTTTAGAAGTGCTTCTAGAGAAAAAATGGAGATCACACAGGGCAGTATCCAGAGTTTCAGTCTGCAGATAAGATTTCTAAGCTTGTAGCCTCCAGAAAGGGTCATTCAGTAGATGAAGACATCAGCAAAAAAGAATTACTTAAGTCTCATTATGAAGTAGAAAAATATAACACTGACTTTTTAAAAATAGACAGTTTCAAATTCCACTTAACCACGTGGATCAACTTCCTATCTAAACTTTTGTGTTTTTTTTTTCCCTCATGAATAAAAGACATCTTTTCCAGAGAAAATTCTGAGTGAATCTGCAAATCTCAGTTGCATATCTATCCATCCACGTACATGCTAATAAAGCTTCTGTTCACATATATGGATTCCCCATGTTGTAGGAAATACCAGCATCTAAACAAAATGCTTCTTGAAAAAAATTTCAACAGGTGATATGGAGCCCTCATTGTCTCCTGTGCTATTATGTTAGGTTCTGTGATCATGCTGTCATTTCTGGCTTTTTCAAACAAAACACAAAACAAAACAGAAATCACAACCAACAGTACTATTGCTGTTATCCATTTTCAGGCCACTAGTTACTTCATATTACTGCTACAGGTAAGATAAGTGAGGAGTTCAACTCCAGCAGAAATAATACAGTAATGCCTGGGTATTAGGTTAGTACTCAGATAATTGTTTATTTCCATGAAAATTCAGTACAGCATATTGCATATTGTCCAGTAGAAATAAGAATCCTGGGCTGAGGATTATTGCAGTGGCTATACTACTGCTTGTGACACCAGCATCACATATGGGAGAACCAGTTCTAGTCCTGGCTGTCCCATTTCCAATCCAGCTCCCTCGCAATGCACCTGGGAAAGCAATGGAAGATGGCCCAAATACTTGGACCTCTGCCACCCACATAGGAGACCCAAATGGCTTCATTCTAGCACAGTCCCCACCTTTGCAGCCATAGGAAATGAATCAGTGAATTAAAGATCTCCTGCTCTCTCTGTCTCTCCTTCTCTCCGTCATTCTCCTTTCAATTAAATTAAAAAAATCTTTAAAAAAGTAATTAGCCATCCAAAATTATAATTGAATCTTGTGGAAGCAGATAGCTCGGTCATCTTTAACTTGAGATAAATTAGATGTACTAAATAACTTTCTCATCATAGAATGTTAACAATCCTGGTTTTATTTTTAAAATAAATCAACACAATACGGACCAGGTTTGTGGTATATCTGGTTAAACTACTGTTTGTGATGACAACATCCCATATAGTAGTGCAGATTCAAGTCCTAGCTACTCTACTTATGATCAGCTCCCACATGATGCACCTGGGAAGGCAGTAGAGGATAGCCCAAATATTTGAGCCAGTGTCACCCACATAGGAGACTAGGAGGGAGTTCCTGGCTCCTGACTTCAGACACTTTCAGCTCTTACTATTGCTCCCTTTGGGAGAATGAGCCAGTGGAGGGGAAGATTCTCTCTCTCTCTCTCTTTCTACCCCACCCCCACAAGGAACTCTGGACTTAGCACATCCCCCATTTCTTAGAATCTCTCCACTGTAATCCTTTGTATTGTGACTATTCAAAATTGTTCTGTTCTGACTCAGTTTCCCATCTCTCCTCAGTCACTGAAACATTTTCGTACTTTCAAGAATACATATTCTGTCTTGGTCTAGATAACCTATATGTCCAAAATTTGCTCTAATAATTCAATTAATTTGTAGTAAGAAAGAAAGAGAAAAAGAAACTGCTGAGGAAACTGCCTCACTATAGTCTTCTTTCTTAGCAGTAATATGGATGGATGGATAGATAGATAGATAGATATCTTTTTTACTTTCTCATCTCTCATTTTGCTAGCCTGGATACTGCGTAGCCACCTCCTTGCTTCTAATTGCCAGCCTTCCATACCAGCAATGCCCCCGCTGCCCAAAAACTCATGCCACTATGTGATATCTGAGGACTGTCTATCATCACCCATTGTCTAGATATTCTGCCATGGTCTATCATTATATATACTCTTTCGTTTAAGTTGTCTTTTATCTAGTGCTTTTTTCCCTCTTTAAATACCTTGACAATATTCCTACCGAAACTGAATCCAAACATCTGTATATTCTCTACCTAAAACCAATCATCTTAATCTGTGTGAGAGAAAAAAAAAAAAGACATGATTCTAGGTCTCACTTGCATTTCATAACTGCTAAACACAAGGGCACCGTATAGCTACCTGTTAGTTATACCATAATTCTATGTCCCAGGCATCATTCCCACACCTGGTATGATTATTTTGTACTTTTTCCCAGACATGTAAACCTTTTCCACCATTTTCACTCTTAGTTTGATTTCTCTTTACATGTCAATTTAACAATTCAAACTACATGAGTTCCCCAGAAACTCATCTATGGTTAACTTTAAGATCATCAAACAGTAATCAAATTTACTTAGATACAAAAACACAAATAAAAATGTGGATGATATAACATTGACATTAATAAACAAGTCTTAAAGAACACATGTAGTAGACTTTTGGGGTATATATACAAAACATATAGTTATTTCATTATTAAAAAAAAATGGGGGACTGGCACTGTGGTGTAGCAGGTAAAGCCACTGTCTGCAGAGTCAGCATACTATATGGGCACAAGTTCGTGTCCCAGCTGTTCCACTTCTGATCTAGTTTCCCACAAAAGTGCTGAAGAAATCAGCAGAAAATGGCTCAAGTGCTTGGGTCTGTGCACCCACGTGAGAGGCCCGGATGAGATTCCTGAGTCCCGGCTTCAGTCTGGTCCAGTCCTGGCCTTTGCAGCCATTCGGGGTAGTGAAACGATAGATGGAAGATCTCTCTCCCTCTCTCTCTGTAATTTTGCCTTTCAGATAAATAAATAAGATCTTTAAAAATAAGAAAATGTTTAACAAATAATTTAAGAGATTACTTCTCCTGATTATGCTAAGAAAATGTGAACAAGTGTTTCTTAATGATTCTGCACTATTTTGTTTATTAACTTGAGTTGTAGTTAAAATACTTTACATGTTACTTTTATATTTCAAATAATATGCAATTATTTTATGGCTTAAAAGTATAGGAAACAGGGCCTGGCACCATGGCGCACTAGGTTAATCCTCCGCATGCGGCACCAGCATTCCATAAGGGTGCCAGTTCTGGTCCTGGTTGCTCTTCTTCCAGTCCAGCTCTCTGCTGTGGCCCAGGAGGGCAAAGGAAGATGGCCCAGGTCCTTGGGCCCTGCACCCGCATGGGAGACCAGGAGAAGCACCTGGCTCATGGCTTTGGATTGGTGCAGCTCCAGCTGTTGCAGCCATTTGGAGAGTGAACCAAAGGAAGGAAGACCTTTCTCTCTCTCTCTCTCTCTCACTGCCTGTAACTCTACCTGAAATAAATAAATAAATAATCTTTAAAATAAAAGTATAAAGATCAACACAGAGCTATGAATAACCTAGCAATTTCTAGGGAAAATATGACCCATCAAAAATCAGAACCCACTGCACCCTTAATCTTATAAATATAAAATGATTTTGGAGAACAATGGAACTAAATAAAATCAATAAATAGGAGGTCATAAAATAGAATCTTGAAGTATTATTTTAGATTGTTGTGGGCAGAAGAAACCACTCTACAAGTGACATAGAGACAAAGTATTATCCTCAATGAAAAGCAAAATAAGACATGATTATAATAGAAAAAAGTACAAATTTAATACATCAAAATAAAATATAGAATTCACTATAAAACAAGTGAAGCTCTAATTCACATGTTAGAGAAGAGATTTTCACATAAAAATACTGTTGAAGGAATAGTATTCATAATACATTTTAAAAACTGCAATATTAATAGCATACACCATGGGTAAATGAGAGCTCATGAGGAAAGAATCCACAGTCACTTGAGATAAGTTTCTTATTTTACTGTAAATTTTAAAATTTGAAAACTGTGGGCTTGAATTTCCCATTCTAACTATAAAACCTATAGAGATTTTTTTTTTTAAGATTCACTTATTTCAGAAAAGTGTTAGCCAGAAAAGTGTTATGGCTAACACTTTTCTGCAATAGCATAGCCAAAATAAGAACTTAAATAATAATCTCATAGCTAGATTCACTTCGCCATCAGCGAAGTATACAGTAAGTAGAAAAAACCTCCCTTTCAGACCAAAGGGAAAGAAAGTTTTAAAGTGAGAATATAATTTTCCTCATGGGCATTGTCTACCTTACTCTACTACAGAACTCTACTACTCTACTACAGAACATACCTGTGACTATAGACTTGTAGTTCAGGCCACCGAAGATTAGAGATGGGACACGGGCACTCCCTTGACTTGCATCGTCTGGTCTGCTTTAACACAAACCAGGAGGCAAATAAAGCTCGGCATCAGAAGCAATGGGTGGCAGGCCTATTAATGGCTGATCTGTACAGTGATCTGCCCTCAAGGAGACCAAACAGGCCAGTCCACTGCAGTGGCTTTCAATGTGGTAAGCCTGGGCTTCAGCAGAAGTCAGCTTGTGAAGAGCCCTGGCAGCTCTGCCAAGAGTTGGATCACTGGAAATGGACCTGCCCTGGAGTCGAAGGATGCCCAGGTCAGAGCCACAGATCTTATTGGCTCTAAGCTGAAAAGCCCTTCACTCAGCCCAACTTCCAAAGTGACCACTGCAGCTGAGGGGATGGTCAAGTAGGGTCAGCAACATTGCAGGCAGAACTGTAAATTTCTTGTTAGAGATGCCACCTGCCTTTTCCTGGCCAGCTCTCCTCCCAGGCCAGCCAAGTAATGAAAGTCAACAGAGTGCCTTCCCCTAGGAGGTTCACACCTCCCTTAGGATATACCCCATGTGAAGAGATAGGTCTGGGCCTCTTAACTTACAAGGCCTAAAGCCCACCAGATTATTATCAAGCCCCTTCTATCAGGTTCTATTTGCCTCTCAATCAGAAAAATTACTTGTAGCTTAGACAGCACCTTTCTTAGCTCCTCTAATAATGACTCTGTCCTTTGTTCTAGACCCTGTCTAGTGCACTTGGGCCTCATTCCTTTGTAATCATAACCTCTACTCTACCACCAATGGCTCTACTCCCAACCTGTGTGTACTGATGGTCCTCTTCCCCACTTAATGCTGTATAATTGTTCAAACCTGGTAAATGCCACTCTTAGGATCATTGGTTACTATCCTCAACCTGTCTTTTATGACCTTGTCTAAATATGATCAGAGTCGGCAAACTTGGAAGGCTTCCATAGCCTTGGCAACTCATGACGATAGCCTAGGATGGTTACTGGCGCCATAAACTAGAGTGTCAATTTGTTGGGTCAACAACAGGAGCCACTGTGCACTTGCTCCTCATGTGGGATCTCTGTCCTTAAGGTGCTGTACATTGTGATTTAATGCTATAACTAGTACTCAAACAGTATGTTTCACTTTGTGTTTCTATGTGGGTGCAAACTGTTGAAATCTTTATACTAAATTGATCTTCTGTATATAAAGAGAATTGAAAATGAATCTTGATGCAAATGGAAGGGGAGAGGGAGCGGGAGAGGGGAGGGTTGCAGGTGGGAGGGAAGTTATGGGAGGGGGAAGCCATTGTAATCCATAAGCTGTACACTGGAAATTTATATTCATTAAATAAAAGTTAAAAAAATTTGAGTATCACTTATCCAAAAAAAAAAAAAAAGATTCACTTATTTGTTTGAAAGCAAAAGTCAGAGGGAGAGAGAGAAAGAAAGAGAGAGAGAGGAAGAGAGAGAAGTTTTCTATCCATTGGTTCACTCCTCAAATGGCCACAATAGCTGGAGCTGTGCCCATCCAAAGCCAGTAGCCAGATGATCTTCTGGGTCTCCTATGTGGGTACAGTGACTCAAGGACTTGGTTCATCCTCTGCTGTTTTCCAGGCACCTTATCAGGGAACTGGGTCAGAAGTAGAACAGCCAGGTCTAAAACTGGTGTCCATATGGGATGCTGGCACCACAGGCAGTGGCTTTACCTAATTTGCCACAGCAACAGTCCCTATAGGAATTCTTGAAAATCAGCTTCAGGCATCAAAATCAAGCTGGTCTTAACACTTAACACACATGCTTTTCAAATCAAATACAAAAATAAAAATAATATTTAACATCACATATGTGTGTTATAAGAAAGTTAAATAATAAATTGTAGCATAATTGTACAATGGAATTGCTTAAATCCGTGGATATATCTTAGAAACAGAAGGCCGTGTTTAAAAGCACATATATCTTTTTAACAAACCATGTGTCAGTTTCCTATGCCTTCTGTAACAAATTACTACAAACTTCATATCATAAAATATAATTAACAAATTATCTTACATTTCTTGAGATCAGAAATCTGAAATGGGCCTTGAATTGGATAAAATCAAAATGTCCTCAAGGCTAAACTGCTTATGGGAAATCCATTTGCTTGTCTTACTCATGATGCCACCTTTCTTGACCCATCATCCCCTTCCATTTTCTGAGGCAACACCTGCATCACCCCAATCTCTGCTTCCACCAACACATGTCCCTGGCTTTCCTACCTTTCTCTTTCACTTACAAAGATGTGGCTTTCTGGCTAATCCAGAGTGATTTCCCATCCAAACAGTCTTAGCTTTGTTCTATCTGCAATGTTATCTTGCCAATAAGGTAACAAATGCCCATGTTCTGTTGATTAGGTTTTAGATGTCTTCTAGTTACAACAAACTAAACTATGTATTATAATACTTTTATTATTTTTAAGATTTTATTTATTTATTTGAGAGGTAGAGTTACAGAGAGAGAGAGGGAGGAACAGAGAGAATGGTCTTCCTTCCATTGGCTTACTGCCCAAATGGCTGCAAAGGCCAGATCTGGGCCTATGCAAAGCCAGGAGGCAAGAGTTTCTTGTAGGTCTCCCACACAGATGCAGGGGCCCAAGTACTTAGGCCATCTTCCGCTGATTTCCCATGCCATAAGCAGAGAGCTGGATAGGAAGTGGAGCAATTGGATCTCCAACCTGCGTCCATATGGGTTGCCAGAGCTGCAGGTGGAGACTTAGCCTACTACCCCACAGCACAGGCCCCAGTGTAATACTTTTATAAAGCTCAAAGCATACAGTATACAATTTGGGTGGAAATAGGACTTAAGTTAATGTTCTATTTTTAAAAACAAGAAAATGAGGAATCAATGTTTAAGATAGTTTTCTCTTGCAGGTGTATGGGTGAAGGCCAGGGAATAAGTCAGCATTCCTATGGCTAGAGGCAAGCTATTGGCAATTTACAAATTCTTAAATCAGCATAAGGTTTGTGTTTTGAATGCTGCTTTTTAAGTTAATGTATGTTACATATGTTATTTTGCTTCTAACATATTTCACATTAAAGTCTCATTGAGATAACATACTTTAATAAAAATGAAGATGTTAATCATGAAAATTTAGAAAAATGTACAATATTTTTAAAGATAATATATTTGGTTCTTACAATGCATGTAATATAAGTTATATAGTAGAGTAATATAATTTCAAATAAATCAAGTCATATTTTATATGAACAATTGAGTAATATGAGACTATCATTATGAACCTATCTATTGCTGAAAGTTACCTGAATTTAAAAATGGACATATAATAGCTTAATATTTTGACTTATATTTTATTTATACAGCTCATTTCAAGTAACTAATATGAAAAATACATAGAATGGGGTAAAGCAGTTTACTAGCAGATAGAGTTTTATTATTTGTACTAGATGTATATTAATCAGCTTAGGCTGCCATAATGAAATATCAGTGACTCAAACAACAGCAATTTGTTTTCCCAACAATTCTGGGCGCTGGTAGTCCAAGTTCAGGATGCTTGGCCAGTTTCTGGTGAGCATTCTATTCTATGCCTGTAAATGGTTGCCTTCTTGCTATATGTATCTTCACATAGCAGGAAAAGGTAGAGAACAAGCTCTCTGAAGCCTCTTCCAATATGAGTAATAAGCCCATAATGAAAGTTCTATCCTTGTAACTTTATCTAAACCTAATTACTTTCCAAGTTTCCATACACAACTATACTCACATTTGATACATAAGTTTCACCTTTTGGATATTGGGGGGCACAATTCAGTCCAAAGTACAGTTTAAACCACCTTGCAAAACTCAAATATTCTCCACAGTACTGCATACACTAAAGCGACCCAATGGTTACCAGTTATAACTGAATAAAAACTGAAGTTGCTTTTGTTTACAACATGTTTCATTTGTCCTAACAATATAATTCCTATTAGAGAAATAAGCCCAATTATAGTGCAGACAGATACCTCATTCTCTTTGAATATAACATTGTTTGGAGGAAGATGAAGAATGGAAACAAAACAGGAGAGATAATATGTAATAGTGAAGAACAATTATGAACATACAACTGATAACACACTGATCAATATTATTCAATGCAATTATATAATCACTGCTAGAGATAACAGAAGTCATTTACGTAAATTTAAAATCTTATGATGCATTTTCCCAAATTGACTTCCATATCAACTTTATATTCTATAGAAATATACACGAATTGACATCAGACTATAAATATTTCAAATTCTAATTCTTGAAATTAATAACGGAAAACATGTCTCTACATGAAGTTTCCTGCTGCAGCACTAAATTATTTAAGAAGCAATAGCAAGATCAAATTACTGTTTGACCCACATAGATAGACAGAGACAAATCCAGATTTGCTCACAGTGGATCAATTTAACAATCTCATTCCATGACCCATGCCTTGTTTTATGCACATCTGCACCCGCAGATTCATCTCCGTATGGTTCCCAAATTTGATTTGTTTTAATCATGCCAGAAGGAAAGAGGGTTAAAAGCCTCTACTTATAGCTGGGAATTTTCCTTTAAAAGAACAGCAACTAGCAAACCTCCCTCCACGATAAATTCAAGTAGCTATCAGTTTCTGTATTACTACCGTGTGTCATTTACTTATCAATCTCTTAAATCCTTTTGGTTTAGAATATTTAAACATGCCACACAGAAACAAAACATGAAAAGACTGATCATCGTGAAAAATAGGCATCCTAGAAAAAAATGTGCATATATATAAAATTATTAGGAATTTGAAGCCCACTGATCAAATGCAGTAAGAATTCTACTAAGTGTTAAAACAGTTGGAAAAGTTCTCCCCCGCCCCCAAGTCCTACTTTTAAGTTCCTTTGATACAAGGTGGCACAAAGTCAAGAGAGAACTTAAAACAAGTTTCACATTAATATTTGAAAAAGGGCACCCACTGTGTTTGATGTGGCGCCCTTCATGCAAATCATGTAGTCCAAGAGAAATCCCAGTAGGAAAGATGCTGCTTTCTTCTTAGCATGCTCCCTTTTTTTCTGCTGGATAATAATGAACTTCTCATACTCCCTTTGCAACTCTCCCCCTCTCCAAAGCTATACAGAAATTAAGTTATTACTTGCTAGATCAAGACTCTTCTGGCAGTTATTGGGTTGTCTTTTTATTATTGATTTTTGATTAAGAGAAAAATATGCAAATTATAATTTTCATTTTGGAAAAGAATGACTTATTTTTCTAATAACGAGCATAATAAGCTATGAGCAAATGCAGCCATAGTAAGATATATTCAATAAAATTATTTTTGAAAACATGATTGGTATTTATGGAAAGCGTTCTTTTTGCACTGCTAGCATGCAGGAACATTGATTTAGCTGGAGAAGGGGTAATTATTACAGAGAGCCAATGCATAGGAAGCATGTGACACAGCTGTCGGTGAATTCTTCACAAAGCCCTGTCACCTTCAAGGGAAACAAAAAAGTGCCAAAACTAAGAATCATACTTGGGACGAATGCTATTTTGACAATACTTTTGCTATGCACATGGTGACTTTGATTTTTGGTTGACAATATATAGCTCAAGATTATTTCCAAAACAGGACATAAGCTATCCCTAATGCTTAGTTTCTTAAGGGATTTTTTTATGACCCCTGTCCCACAGCTATGACCCACATTCCAAATTGGTCCAGGAAAAGTCCTGAATAAATTTTCTTTGTCCTTTTGCAAACGATGGTCATTTTTGCTGTAAAGTTAAGCCTCCTTTCAAGCTCATGATATTAAATGGCACAAAACATATATCAACTCACTTCATTTAACAGTTTATCACCATCTTTCCCATACTAAGTATTCATTTTATTCCTGTCATCCCTCTCCCAACCACTGGATACAGAAACTTCTCTTATTGTTCCCTTTCAGCATATTAAAAATTAATTCTTGAAGAGATTTTGTAACATGTTCCCATATTATGAAAAAGTGATACAATCCCTCTTACCATGGACAATTCGGATTTCTTAGGACAACCTAATTGCTATATTTTGAGGAATAAATCAAGGAAATAAAATATCTATCCTGAAATTTCCATAGGACAGCAAGTACATGAGTTTCTCAATATTTCCTCCTTACCTAAGCTCTAAAGTGTAACCTGAGTGCTGATGGCTACTTAAAGAGATTTTGGAAGTTTTTCAGAGTCTTCGTACTCTTTCAAGTATGAAAAAAAAAAATGCATACCCAAGTCCAGGTTAAGTTCACTTCAACTTAAGCCATATAAAACTGCATCATGGAGCTGGTTCAATAACCCCTTTACCTAGCCCATGATACCTGTCCTCTATATCTTATTTTTATTCATGTGAACATAAACTATTGGGTGAGAATAAGGAATTGATCACTTCTGATTTTGTATCATTTTTATCTCCTGTACATTTTGCTTCATGTTTAAAGATATACAGTTTTGGCAATATTAGGGTTCTGTACTCTAGTTTATTTCAATAACCATCATATACAATGGGAAAGAAGTTCTCACTGCAGGGTTATATTCCCTATTGCTTTTATAATTGATCATTTTGGTTGTGATTAATTTCATAAACTATTGGAAAATGATATGGCCAAAATAATTGATATTCCATACCAATATCTAAACATTCCCAAAGTTTCTTAATTCTTATAGATATTATTTTCTTAATTGATTTTCATGGTAAAATTACAATGAAAATATTTGTTTCTTGTGCAATAGGCCCACATAATTTCTTAGGAGTCAATAATTTATTTTATGCTAAAAAATTAGATTATGCTACTTCCATATCTTATTTTACTTTTTATATGATCTTTTAAAAATTATTTGCCACTTAAGGCATTGCCTATGTAGAATATGAAGGCAATATCAACTTCTCAAAAATAGGACATCTGATGTTGAGGTAAAATTAAGAACTGCAGATATTAAAGGTCTATTTTCATATTCTGCTCACATTCTGCAAAAATATCACAGTGCAACTACAAAGGCACATCAACAGTATTGAATTAGAATTTTGGAAGAATCTTGGACAAAGGCTTTAGTTTCTTTCTTGAATAAAATTAACATGTCTACTGACAAAGAAAAATAAACCCAAGGAAGTAAATAGATATTAATAATGATGAAAAGGATGTGCCTGTCAAAACATGGACTCTAATGATTATTTTACACAATTACCATCACTTTGATATCCTTTAAATAATGATTTCTCATCATCTCTTCAAATAGGACCATGAATTTCAATATGATGGATCAGACAATTAATGCATCCAAACTAAAACCTGTATGGGGTAGGTGCCAGTGGGCTATTTGAGGAAAGGCTAAACAAATTGCACCTATGCACTGATATGCTCAGCATGTGAAACTGTTCCTGATTTAAACAGATGACATTCTTATGCTGAGCTGCTTCTAATTACTATTTTAATGATCTTATTTATAACTAACACACAGTAGTCATTTAAAGATTGACCATATAGATCTGCTTCATAATCTGATTGATTTATAGTTTTCTCAGGGTGCATAAGATCACTTTCTTATACATACAGTATAAATTAAAAATGCATCATAAATATTTTAAAAATTATTGTGCTTCTTTCATTGACTTGGTTTGGAACATGAGAACAGTGTTTTATTTTAAAAAATACATTAATTGCATCTAATGAAGATGTCAGAATTTCACCAAACCAAATGTTTCTTTTTTCTTTTATTTACCTATTTGAGTATTAGAAATGTACTAATTTCTAAGAAATAAAGAATGTGCCATTTAGATTTTCAAAGAAAGGTTAGTGAATTCTGCTTAAGTTTGGGATTAGCAACTAAAATATTCTATCCTTTATCTTCAAAAATTCTTCTTGTTAAGTGTCTTAAAATTAATATGTGTTACTTCAGCATATATTCTACAATTTATATATGTTGAATGTACTACATAGTAGGGAGTATGCATATTAGTAATATCTAAATTTGTGACTCAGAATTATGCTTTGTAGAGAGGTAAGATTCAGTTTTTAATTTGAAACATAGTATAAAATTATCCTATTTTAAATCTGTTTCAGCACTTTATGTGTCATTCAATAATGACATTTTTTATTTAATTAGTGCCTAAATGCAGACAATGAAAAAAGGTTTGCATGCATTATTTATTAATCCTCAAAATGCCCATGAAATCAAGTATATTATCATTGCTTTTTAAATTGAGATGCTTGACAAAATTTAAAAGCTGATGCAAAGTTAAATAATGAGTCAATTACGGACTTTTGTAACTTGACTCAATAAAGTGTATAATTCAGCGTTTCTGAACTTCTTTTGTATGAAATTTACTTGATTCTTATGCTAGGTAAACATAAAAAGTTTATAATCAATATACAGTTTATTAATGCATCTATAATTCTGCAGCATAAATCTCTGACATATATTACTAATATAACAAAACTAATAAAATGTATTATTAATATGTATATATTTGATTATTTACATTACAATTAAATATTTTAACAGATATTCAACAAAGAATTATTATCCATGTACTCTGTGTGGTTTTAATGAAAAGGTCAGCAACATCTGACTTTATGTAAAGCTTATAGCTTTCAAGTTATTGGCTGAAAATATTCCTATGTTAATCAATATGAAGATGCTAAAGTGACATATTTGTGGATTTGCTCTTGAATTAAAGTTTACGGCCTCACTTATGATTTTAAGAAGCCAATCTGTTCAGCTTCATGGTTCCTAATCATAATAACAATTGTATAAAAATCAAATAGTTTGAATGCCTTGAATGTATTCTTGTGTGTACTTAAGGTGACTACAGAAAATTGAGATTAATTTTGATGTAACAATATTTTGTGAACTCAGCCAAGTAACTCCTGATAAAAATCTTGAGATGGAGTGGGGGAAAGGTGCTACCTAAGTAACTTCAGAAATGGGAGGAGTCTTTTAGACTAAAGCAAAAGGAACCATATATAAGCACTGAATCAGATATGTTAAAGTTGATTCTCAGAAATACAGGTTAACAATTCTTAAACCACTATACTCACATATTTGCTGAAAACAATTAAGGCATGAATGGTGAGTGGTTTGAACAAGCTCTCTTACTGTGAGAGTGGGAGATCGAGACACAAGCAGGGAAGGCAACTAGAATGATCCATGTAGTAACTGATTAATGTTGGAGACATAAGTACAAACTCATGTTCATCTGATTAAGATACATATATGCTCTCTGTGAAGATCCCAAAGCAGAAGGAGGAATTGGCTGTGCAAGAGAACAGCTCCCTACAGCAGTTCAAAGAAAGCACCAAACATTTCAAATATCTTGCTGACCAACTTATATTGGTATTTGCCAGAAAAATGTTAAAAGATCAAGGTGCTTCGAGGCAATGTGGAATTCATGATGGATTTACTCTTCACCTTGTCATCAGAACTCAAAACACATTTCAAGATTATTCAGCTCAGCAAACAGACACCATAATTGGCTTCTAATACTAACTGCACCTCTAGTTCTGTTGTTAGCAACACTTTTGGTTAAGGTAGCATCTGAGGCTGGCGCCGCGGCTCAATAGGCTACTCCTCCACCCTGCGGCATCAGCACACCGGGTTCTAGTCCCGGTCAGGGCACTGGATTCTGTCCCGGTTGCCCCTCTTCCAGGCCAGCTCTCTGCTGTGGCCAGGGAGTGCAGTGGAGGATGGCCCAAGTGCTTGGGCCCTGCACCCCATGGGAGACCAGGATAAGCACCTGGCTTCTGCCTTTGGATCAGCGCGGTGTGCTGTCCGCAGCGGCCATTGGAGGGTGAACCAAAGGCAAAGGAAGACCGTTATCTCTGTCTCTCTCACTGTCCACTCTGCCTGTCAAAAAGAAAAGAAAGAAAAAGGTAGCATCTGAAGATTTGCAAGTTTGAGTAGTTTAGGTCTGCATATTACCAGCTTCTCTGAACTACAGCATCAGATGCAAGGACAACTTTTGTGTAACCCAGAAATGATCATCTAGATCATGGAAAAATCCCTTCTTTCTGAGCATGCTTTCAAATCCTGACCTGAGTAGGCAATTAATTATGGCCAATCCACAAATGCAGCAACTGGTACAGAGAAATCCAGAAATTACTCATTTGCTGAGTAATCCAGATGCAGAGACAAAACTGCCAGGAATCCAGCAACAATGCAGAAAATGACGAGAAGCCAGGATCATGGCTTGAGTAACTTACAAAGCACCCCATAGGTGTATAGCTTTATATCACATGTACACAGATGTTCAAGAATTGATGCTGAGTACTGTATAAGAGCAGTTTGGTGGTAAATCCATTTGTGTTCTTACTGAGGAAACCATTCTCAGGTGAAGGCAGTAGCCTTCTTGCAAAATTACCCAATTCAGAGGCTCCACAAGCTTCCCAGATTTCATCACCTTCAAGTGGTACCACCAACACCATGGGCAACGCTGAGAGTAGTGCTGCAAGGGGCCCTGATGGGCACAGTGCTATTGTGTCAAAATTGGCACGAGGAACAGGAGGTATGTTTGTAACAACTCACTATTTTCTTTGTTATATGAATACAGAAATCATTTGTGATACTACTTGTTTGTGTCTGGTGAAGACTTTCTATGTAATTACCTTTTCATACTGAAAGTTTTGTTTTTCATTTTTTATTGCCTTGTCTCCATGAAATGATTTTTCAAAATTGTATATACAAATGGGGTACAGCGTTATAATCGGAACATGTGCATACTTGGAATGATTAAATCAAGCTCATTTACATATCCGTCACCTCACACACTTAATCATTTTTTTGTGTGATGAGAAAATTGAAATCTTCTCTTTTAGCGGTTTTCAAATATATAGCACATAATTATCCAGAACTTCTTCATGGAGGGTATTCTTCTGTTTAATTTGTGAGGTACAGGAACCAAGAGCTGTCGTGTGGTGGTTCAATCACCACATGCCTGCATTGGCTTGGGCTGGACTGGACGGAAGCCAGAATCTGGGGAATAAATCCAGGTCTCCCATGTGAGTGGCAGGGACATAGCTACTGGAAATTCTTCTGCTGCCTCCCAGAGTTCTGAGTTGGCAGCAAGCTGGAATTGGGAGCCAGAGCTGGAAACTGAACCCAGGCACTCCAGTATGGGATGAGAGCATCTTAACTGACAACTTAATGCCTAGGTCAAAGGTCTGCTTCCATGAAAGAATTTTAAGCAGAGGAATGATGCAAAAATTTTAAAGTAATAATGTGATTATTGTGTTTACTATTTGAAGGACATATTGGTGAAAGCAAAATGAATAAATGCAACATGATTATTAGGTCATTCAAATAACCTAAGACATATAAAATGATAGCTGAGGATATTACCAAAAAACAAGAAGTAGAAAAGATGCCAATCATCCATTTATGGACAAAGAAGTAAAACAGAAAAAGGATAATTGTCCTCACTGGATCCACTATATATTTATTTTTATATTAGATAAAATTTACGTGAAAATGAAGCTTTAAATGTAAAAAAAAAATACACCTATTCAGTAGGTGGGCATGCAGGTATATACACGTTAATATTATACTTATCTCTTCACATAGAGCTGTGCTTAGCAAACTTCAGTGAGCATCAGAGGACTAGTGAACACACAAATCATCCCAGCACAAGACCCAGAGTTTCTGATTCAGTAAATCTGGAATGAGGCCTAAGTATTTGCATTTATCAGAACTTCCCCAGAGATGCTGCTACTGTTACTACTTGGAATGCCATACTTTGAGAACCACTGACCCAGAGAATAAAAGATACAGTGGTTTCAACTCATTGCAAATTACAATGCAAACAGACCCTTAAGTTTACTGGATTTAGAAAATTATAAAATGCAAGGATCTCAACTAAATTTGAATCTTAAACAACACGGAATTTCTTAATGTGTTTATATTGTGTTCAATATATGAATGTAATTATGCTAAAATGCATTTCTGTTTTTGTTTATTCAACATTTGAATTTAACTGTGAGTACTGACTTATCTAGCAACCCTACAATCCTAATGGACCTATGATGGAATCTTCCGGAAAGTGTACTCAGAAGTGCATTTCACTAACAACTTCCAGACTGCTTTCCAGAATGGCTGAATGGGCTTATTCCCTTCAGATCAATATGCAAGAATTCTCTCTGAGTCACCTCACTGATTCCTGATATCGCCAAGCTAGTATTCCAACTGTTCTGAACTTTTGCCAGTCTTTTACCTTTTTCTATATCCAACATTTCCAACATTTAAATCTAAAACTTATAAGCAGACATCACTTCAATACTTTTTGGTAAAGCAAAGGCTCTTTAATTATTAATTTTTAGTGTGTTAAAAGTGTCATATTTTAGGGACCGGCACTGTGGTGCAGTGGGTTAACACCCTGGCCTGAAGTGCCAGCATCTTGGTGCCGGTTTGAGACCCGGCTCCTCCACTTCTGATCCAGCTCTCTGTTGTGGCCTGGGGAATCACTAGAAGATGGTCCAAGTCCTTGGGCCCCTGCACCAGTGTGCGAGACCTGAAAGAAGCTCCTGGCTCCTGGCTTTGGATCGGCATAGCTCCGGCCATTGCAGCCGTCTGGGGAGTGAACCATTGGATGGAAGTCCTCTCTCTCTCTCTCTACCTCTCCTTCTCTCTCTGTGTAACTCTGACTTTCAAATAAATAACTAAATCTTTTAAAAAGTGTCATATTTAATCCTATAATATATAGTAAGAATTGTAACAAGCCCTCAATTGCTCATGATAGAAATTAGAAAAGAAAGTTTTAAATATGATGACGTGCTTTGTGTATTTTTCTTACTGTTTTATTAGCTGATTCGCCCTTACACCAAGAGATAACCTCTGTTTTAAAATCACAATAGATTTCAATTTATGGGTATTTTTCCTTGTGTGACTAAGTCTGAAATGTAGTGCTCTATGTATCTATTCTTCTTCATCTTTTATTAATATTCTATTTGAGACAGATCTCTATTAATGTGTGTAGCTATCCATTATTCATTTTCAAAGCTATATTATATTCCCTTATATGTATTATTGGTTGTTTGGTCAACTCAGAGGCACTTAGATGTTACATATTGCTTATTGTGGTAAACAACATTATGAGAAAAGTTTGTGTAAAAGTCACCGTGTGAGTATATGGAAACTTTTTTCTAGAAGAATTGATATTGCTTGTTAATAGGGCATGTCATTTTAGTGTATCCAATTGCTCTCAGGTTGACACAGGATTGAAACAGGGCTCACTAAACCAAGCCCCTTCAAACCTAACGATTATTCATCAATCGGAAGCAAGGAGCATCCAGATTCTATAGTAAAAGACTGTCTACTGTCCTGCTAGGGACCTCCCCAACCTACAGACATGCCCAGAATAGCCCAATGTAATGTATATATGATCTTCCAAAGGTGAGGTTCCAAAGGTGCCACCATTTTGAGTGTGTCTTTCTCTGAAGGGAGGAGAGAACTTCCACTTTGACTATGACACAGTCGGAATAAGATCGAAGTCGGCAAACCCTAAAGGCTTCCAAAGCCTTGGCAACGCATGACTAGAGCCTAGGGAGATTACTGACACCATAAGCAAGAGTGTCAATTTGGTAAGTCAACAACAGAAGTCACTGTACACTTACTCCTCATGTAGGCTCTCTGTCCTTAATGTGCTATACATTGTGATTTAATGCTATAACTAGTACTCAAACAGTATTTTTCACTTTGTGTTTCTGTGTGGGTGCAAACCATTGAAAGCTTTACTTAATATATGCTAAATTGATCTTCTGTATATAAAGATAATTGAAAATGAATCTTGATGTGAATGGAAGGGGAGAGGGAGCGGGAGAGGTGAGGGTTGCAGGTGGGAGGGAGGTTATGAGGGAGAAAGCTATTGTAATCCATAAGCTGTACTTTGGAAATTTATATTCATTAAATAAAAGTTAAAAAAATATAAAAAAGAAAATAATAATAGTAGCTGCACAAGTGGGGCACCAGCCCAAGTGTCATATGCTGATGGTAAGGAGTGGGTGCAGACTGAAGTGTTGTGTGCCAAGGAGGACCCACTCCACCCCATTCGCAACCTGTAGAATTATATCTTCTGCTGTCTTTGAGGAGCCAGTCAACAGACCCTCTTCCTGCATGCTGTCTCCCTCTTGTTCTAGCATAAGCCAATAAACTATGCAAGTTACACATTGGACTCTATTCAATATTTGCATGTAAACCAAAGAATGTAGGTTTGGTACACAATGAAAAGTAAATATTCATTCTATTATTGATTTCTATTACATTCTATTATTACAGTAGCACTTGGGCCCCTGTAACCCACATTTGAGACCTGGAAGGAATTCCAGGCTCATGGCTTTGGCCTGGTCCAGCTTTGGCAGTTGCAGTCATTTGGGAATGACTAGTGGATGAAGGAACACTTTTCCCATCTCTCCCTCTTTCTCTGCTACTGTGACTTCAAATAAACAAAATAAATCTTTAGCAATGAAAAAAATAAATAAATGCTTAACAAATCAAAAGATATTGCCTAGTTTCTCAAATTTGTTGGCATATATAACTGCATTTCATTTAAACAGAATTCGTATCAGAAGTATAACATGATAAATAATTTAATTCTCATTTATTGTGTCCCCGGTCTATGAAACAGTCTAGGTTGTGGAGATGTAAAATTCCAATAAAATAAACCTAGTCCATCCTTTCAAAAAATTTCCATTTGATTTAGGTGTGACAGGTTATGATTAAAGTAGACCATCAAATATGTTGAGTGGTTTTGAAAGCAATAAATGGCAATGTAATTGATTTAAGACAAATCCATAGAAGGGCACCTGATGTTATTGTTATTTAATAAAGGATACTTAAAAAGTTACTTTTTTTAAAGATTTATTTTTATTTATTCGAAAGTCAGTGTTACACAAAGAGAGAAGGAGAGAGAGAGAGGTCTTTCATCTGCTTGTTCACTCCCCAACTGGACGCAACAGCCGGAGCTGCGCTGACCTGAAGCCAGGAGCCAGGAGCCAGGAGCTTCTTCCAGGTCTCCCATGTGGATGCAGGGGCCAAGGACTTGGGGCAACTTCTAGTGCTTTCCCAGGCCATAACAGAGAGCTGGATCGGAAGTGGAGCATCCAGGACTCAAACTGGTGCCCATATGGGATGCTGGCACTGCAGGCTTTATCTGCTACACCACAGTGCTGGCCCCTAAAAAGTTCCTTTTAACAAGATCTCACTCGACAGAAGGCTTCTAGAAGGGATAGAACGAGCCAGTCAATTATCTGGACAGGTCCATTTGGCCAAGCAGCCCTAAGTGGCCAGGAGTGAGGATGAGAAAAGTTTGGTGAATTCAAGGAGAAGCAGAGAGGACTATGCAGCTGAAGTAGTAGTGGAGCAAAGATGTCTTCAGGGACACAAGCTTGGATGAGATTCTGAGGGCTGCTAAAGGTATCAGATGGCCTTTACTCCAAAAAAAGTTCTGATTCAGATGCCAACATATACTCTGGCTGTATTAGTTTCTTGGGATTGCTGTTTTCTCACAATTCAGGAGGTCAGAATTCTGAATCAAAGTGTCAGCAGGTTGGTTCCTCTAGAGGCTCTGAAGGAGAGACCATCTCCTGGCTGCTAGAAATCCTTAATGTTCCTTGCTTCTTCCGATCTCTGGAAGCCCCAGGCATTCCTCACTTTGTAGCACACAGCTACGATCTCTGCTTCCATGTTCATATGGCCTTCTGTGTTTTAATGTCCTTTCTTATGAGAAGTTAACATTGGATTTGCAATGAACTGTAATCCAGTATGATTTCAGTATGAACTCTAACCTAGTATGATTTCATTGTAACCTAAATAATTACTATAGCAAAGACAGTATTCCTTGTTTGAAAGTAATTTCACATTTTGATATAAATTGGGGAAGGGGGTGGATATATTAAATCCACTATAATAGCCGAATATACATGCCAATTTCTTTTCCAGTGTCCACCTGGTCCACTCTGATCCTCAGGTAACATCCGTCCTTGTGCATTGTCATGGGTGCCTCAAACTATAACAGGCGCAATACTCTCTGCCTACCTGCCTTCAGGAAATTCAGTCATGCTCTTTCCTGGAATGTCAAACACAAATTCGGTCTCCACAAACTGCAGCAGACACTGGTCAGACTTGTCACTGTTTGATGGGGAGTCATTGACACTAAGAATTTTATGCATCTCAGCCAGTCTTCTTCCAGGCCAGCGAAGAAGAACTTTCTGTGGTAGAGGGAGGGGGCAGACTGTCATATTAATTAATTAATTATTTTAATTATTAATTATTTTAATGTTTGCCTTCAAAATGGTTTCAATTTAATAAAAATATTCATTATACAAATATTTTCCCTTTTCTTTACTTCCGCATCGCACTATAGTGCAAACTGATAATGATTTGAGCTATACTGTTCTGGAATGAAAAGATTGAAAAAGTGAAATAACGACTCCCAATCTAAGGAAAAAATTAAAATGTCAACAGTCCCTTGGTGACAGTTTTAAATGAATCTTTAAAAGAAGCTTATTCTGGAAAGCCTTCTGGTCACCCCCAATTACTATGGTTGCCTTGGTTGTGACAGCTGGTATATAATCTTTGATTACACTGTCATTAAAATGTCTTTTATACCTTTTTTAATGCCATCAACACACCATTTGCTTTTCAAATCACACCCTAAAGTGGGTGGATCACGGGCACTGAGGTAGCTATGAAGTTTCTAAGCCTTTTTCACACTTTTAGGAGCTGGTAAATGCAGACACAATATGGGAATCTGATGCTGCTCCAGCTCTGATATACTAAATTTATCCTAGATATTTTTTAACATTGAGTCACATTCTTGATCTTTTTTTTTTTTTCCACATTAGAGTTCATCAGTGTACCTCCTTGACAATCGTGATAATGAAGCAAGGACAGAGGTGCAGCCTCCAAGCACATCAACATAGCTTCACAAGAGGAAAAGAATGATAATTGTTTTATAACTTTAGACCACTTCTTTATCCCAGTCTGCCAGTCTGAAATTTGCACCACAAGGTAGAGCAGTATGCAGATTCATTTCTGTGGACAAGAAGCATAATGAGGAATCAGAAGTCTTTTTTTTCTTTTATTTTTTTTTTTTCTTTTACTGACCCTGTGATTTTGAAAAATAAATTCAGGGAATTTCACTGAGCCCCAGGTTTTCGAATATTAAATAAGAACAATCACCACTCTTTTGAAGTTGCTTAATGATTTTAAAATGTGGTGTTTGATAGCCATTGTTCCAACATAAAACAATCATATCATCTTTCTGGTGGTAGTAGTATTTCTACAGGTAAGTCAGAAAAAATACACAACCTGCTAGGGGACAGTGGTGTAAGTGCCACAAGAGAAGTGGCCAGATCAGTTGGAACCTATTCCTTCCTGTCTTTTCCTATACCTTAATCACACAGCAAATCAAGAATCAAAGTCTAAATATTTCATTAAAAATTAAAAAAGAAAAACAAGAGCTCTTAAAACACATTTTAGAAAGCAAAATCTGAATGAATGATGTTTGCTATCATTACTCATTTTTTACTAGATATATTTTTAAATATTTTGTTAGATTATAATAAAATTTAAAAACTTAAGTGTGCTAGCACATAGTTCTCAGTAAGAGATCCCTCTGATATATTAAAAGATCCTTACATGTTAATAACAGTGGAAAAGTGGTAATTCCTTCAAAAGTCAAGAAGCCTGAAAGAAATATATTTAATACAACACAGCGTAAAGTATATTTCAGTTTAATGTTTTAAATGATTTATGCTTTGTCTGATGCTGTGTAAACACTGGGTTTCTAATGCTGATTAAAATCTTTGATTGGCCATGTCGTAGAATAATGCAAATCAAACAATTGTAAAAGTAATTTAAAACATCCAATTAGGAGATACATAGATTTAAGTCATGTGGGTCACAGGATAAATACTATATGAATTTCTAAATCATGGGAAATCAACAAAAAATTCACTTTCAAGCCTTAAAACAATTATCCATTTCTATGAACTTTCTGTTTATTATATTATTTACTTCACTTTTCAAACCACTTAGCTGAATTTTTCGACTCCTTTTTGAGTACAGGAAACTTTCCAATTACAAGTGCTTATTGCTTCTAAAGTATATTCGTGTCAATATCTCTGCTATTTCACACTGTATTTCCTCCACGTCTCTTCATAGAGCACTCATCCAGTTCCAGTGATTTATTGCTGGTGAATTTCAAAGTTGTGGTATGAATTCCCTCACAGGGACCTCGCTCTCAGCTAAATCCACACTGATTTTCCATGAAAGGTTCATTTGGAATTGGAATTTTCCCACTATTATATGGAATAAAGTCTCCTATAAATCGCTGAAATTCTGTACTAGTTTTCTTCCTACACTTTGGGTATTTAGGGGACCTGTGATTATAATTAAAGCCTTTGCTTAGGAATAAAGTGGTTCTGAGACAAGTTCTCTTTTTTTCAACCATGTTCTGAATAATGAAACAGAAACAAATCATTCATAATAAAAACACATGGATATTACTGTGTTAAAAAAATCTAGAAAAATCAAGCTCTGGAAGTCTTGCCATCTATAATTAATTTAATCAAATTTGTAAGAGACTACAAAGAGATACCAGAAAGGAAGAGTTACAGACAGAGAGGAAAGCAGGGAGGGAGGGAGGGCAGCAGGGAGAGAGAGAGCATTTTCTATCTATGGACACTGCCACCAAATGCCTACAATATCTGGCTTGGATCAGTCTGAAGCCAGGAGCTAGGACCTCCATCCTGGTCTCCCACATGGGTAGCAGGAATGCAAATATTTTGGAGCATCATTTGCTGCCTCCAGGCTCGTTAGTTGGAAGCTGGATCAGAAGCAAACCAAAAACTAAATCCCCGGCGGGTATCTTTCTGTACCCCCATGCCCATTGTGACACCATAGTACTTTTCAGAAATGAAAAATGCAGGAGGGAGGGTAGGTGGGAAGTACTACTATGTTCTTAAATCTGTATACATGAAATGTCAGAAATTTGTATTCTTTTTTTTTTCTTTTGACAGGCAGAGTTAGAGAGAGAGAGAGAGAGAGAGAGAGAGAGAGAAAGGTCTTCCTTCCATTGGTTCACCCCCCAAATGGCCACAATGGCCGGCGAGCTATGCTGATCTGAAGCCTGGAGCCAGGTGCTTCCTCCTGGTCTCCCATGCGGGTGCAGGGCCCAAGTACTTGGGCCATCCTCCACTGCCCTCCCAGGCCACAGCAGAGAGCTGGACTGGAAGAAGAGCAACCGGGACAGAACCCGGCGCCACAAACGGGACTGGAACCCAGGGTGCCAGTGCCACAGGCGGAGGATTAGCCTAGTGAGCCACGACACAAGCTTTTTTTTTTTTTTTTTTTTTTGAAATTTGTATTCCTTAAATAAAATTTTTAAAATTCCAAACCATAAAAAAAATGAGAACTTACTTTCAAAGAGCTTGCTCTTTTTTTTTTTCTTTTTTTTTTTTAACTTTTATTTAATGAATATAAACTTCCAATGTACAGCTTATGGATTACAATGGCTTCCCCCTCCCATAACTTCCCTCCCACCCGCAACCCTCCCCTCTCCTGCTCCCTCTCCCCTTCCACTTGCATCAAGATTCATTTTCAATTCTCTTTATATACAGAAGATCAATTTAGTATAAAGATTTCAACAGTTTGCACCCACATAGAAACACAAAGTGAAACATACTGTTTGAGTATTAGTTATAGCATTAAATCACAATGGACAGTACATTAAGGACAGAGATCCCACATGAGGAGCAAGTGCACAGTGGCTCCTGTTGTTGACCCAACAAATTGACACTCTAGTTTATGGCGCCAGTAACCATCCTAGGCTGTCGTCATGAGTTGCCAAGGCTATGGAAGCATTCCAAGTTTGCCGACTCTGATCATATTTAGACAAGGTCATAAAAGACAGGGTGAGGATAGTAACCAATGATCCTAAGAGTGGCATTTACCAGGTCTGAACAATTATACAGCATTAAGTGGGGAAGAGGACCATCAGTACACACAGGTTGGGAGTAGAGCCATTGGTGGTAGAGTAGAGGTTATGATTACAAAGGAATGAGGCCCAAGTACACTAGACAGGGTCTAGAATGAAGGATATTTATTTATTTTGAAAGTCAGAGTTACACGGGGCAGCGTGGGAGAGAGGTCTTCCATCCCATGGTTCACTCCCCAATTGGCCGTGATGCCAGTGCTGTGCCGATCTGAAGCCAAGAGCCAGGAGCTTCTTCTGGTTCTCCTACCGAGTGCAGGGGCCCAAAGATGTAGGTCATCTTCTGCTGCTTTCCCAGGCCATAGCAGAGAGCTGGATCAGAAGTGGAGCATCTGGGTCTTGAACTGAAGCCCATATGGATGCCGGCGCTTCAGGTCAGGGCATTAACCCACTGTGCCACAGCTCCAGTCCTGGAGCTTGTTCTTGAGAGTGAATATATAATACTAATTGAAGTCAGAGAAAAGTCTCTGTAAGGCTAAACGGAACACAGTGAGCATCCCAGTATATATTTGGAACTTCAGCACACCACTGACACTTTCTAGGAGAACAATTTCCTTAATGTTTTGGTATTTATGCTAAGAAATATGTGTTGTTGACACGGCCAATTCTTAGCTCATTTTATTACTGCTTTGAACGGGACTCTCTTATATGACTCTGTAATTGACTGGGACTGAGCTTATTCTCACAAGCAGTGTATTAGTATAGCATTACAAAGGCATTTAAAAAAACACACACAAATTTTATTTTGTGGGAGTGTGATTAACTTCGAACTGATCGAAGCATTGTTTAGAAAATCCCAGGAGATTCTGAGGACCCATTTGCCATGTGTTTGTCTAAAGAGCTGAGGAAAATGATCATTCACGCAAGCCAAGTCACAATGACTCTTTTCTTTGAATAGGTGAAGCCTTGGCCATTGCAGCAATAAAAACATTAGCAGATTATCTGTATGGTGGCATGGATTGAATCAACACATGCTCAGAGTATTGTGAGAAATAATGAGATAATGACATAAATCATATTAAACTGTATGAGGAAGAATGAGGGGACATATGTGAAGCTGAATCTCCAGGAACAGCACAGTCTCCATCTCTTTCAAGTAATTATCCATCCAAGACCACAGGTGACGGATTGCCATAACTGAGTTATGAATGATCATCTCCAATAGTTGAATGTGTGTGTGCATTTTCTCTTGGAATCAACAGATATAAAATATTATCATTCTGCCATTCATTATTTCTTTTATTTCATTGCATTTATCTTAAAATTATCACAATCATTTAATCCAGAAGCTATATTGTTAAGTGTCTTTCTTATGTGTTACTAATACATATTCAAATACAACACTTAGCATTTTTATTGATTAATACTGATAGGCTTAATATTTCAGTGGTGAATGTGAACAAATATGTTTAACATAGCCGGCAGTTATATTTTTGCAAGCTCACTGGTTGCTTCCAAATGCCCTTTCCTGGGGCCAACATTGTAGCATAGTGGCAAAGCCACCACCTGAGACACCAGCATCCCATATAGGTGGCAGTTCATGTCCTGGCTACTCTGTTTCTGATCCAGTTCCCTAACAGTTATCTGGAAAAAGCAGCAGAATATGACCCAGATGTTTGGGTTTCTGTCACCACGTGGGAGACTCTGAAGAATCTCCTGGCTCCTCGCTTCGGCCATCTGCCTGATCACACCCAAAAGAGGTCTCAATAACCTGGTCTGGCCCAGGCAGAATTCAGGAACCAGAAACTCCATCCTGGTCTCCCACATAGGTAAAAGGGACCCAAGCACTTTAGTCATCATCTGCTCCCTTTCCAGGCACATTAGTTGCAACGCTGTGTCAAAAGCAGAGTAGCCCGTTCTTGAAGAAGCATGCTGATATGGGATGCTAGTCTCACAAGAGTTGGCTTAACCTATCGTGGAACAACACTGGCCACAGGATCTCCAAAATTTAAACTCCACCCCAGTTACAGGTTGAAATGTGAAAGAGCTGATGGATACATTGTAGGTTTTGATGCATCTCAGATAAAACTATGTCAATAAAAATATTTCTCATTTCCCCCACACATAATCTCTGCCATCCATAACTGGAATAGTTTGGTTTTGAAAACACATTTTCCCAGAACCATTTCAGCACTTCTCTTAACCATCACCTGTATTCCTGAAAGTATATCAAGTGACATGTAACCACAAAGATATCTATTTACAGTAACAATGACATATTTTGCTCAATAATTCCATTCATATTACCCAAAGCTGCTGAACCACTTTCTTGGTGTAAACCATCTAATGTATAGATAAGAAATCAAGGAATTGAGCTGAGCATATGGGAAATAATGAGGCTTAGGACTAACAATGGAGTTATTATTTTAGCATCTAAGTATATTCTATAAAGCCTTTGATTGATTATTATATAATTCTTTAAAAAGCTCCCAAGTCTTCAAATATCATAACAGCATCTCTCTGCTTTGGTCTCTGCATGTTTCACTTCCCTCTTATTTTTAACACATTCATATGTAGCATGTTTCAACATTACTTATTGAAATTATATTTATTTTATTTCACCAAGTTAAAAATCACTCTCTAGTTTTGTTTCAACATAATCTATAGCCTTGTGTTTTTTTCTGGATATCTTTAAGCTACCTTCTCCACTCTAAGTACTAGAAAGCTCTTCTCTCTGTTTCTGTGATAACTGATAGTGTCACAGTCACAGACACGCACATTTAGGATTTTCTGCAAGCTCCATTTCTCTATAATTCCTTTAAATGTCAATGTGCCTCCATTTTATTTCTCTGCCCTTTTATCATTTTAGGGACACTCTTTTAGTTATTTGGTTCCTGTGTGAGCCTGCCCTGTTTGTCTGTGACATCTACTGCAATACTTCCTGTGAAGTCAGACCCTTAGAGTTGACTGCACAAGTCACCACCCAGGTACACATGGACACCCCAAACCTAAAAGGACAAAATTAGAACTCATCAATTTTGCACTACTGCATTAGTCTCCCAGCCAACTAATTATCTTTTAAGTCATATATATTGTGGTGATTTAATGTTATTTCTTATATTAAGAACCATGTACAGAAAAAATACATTTCATGAAAGATACAGTGGGGCAGCACTGTGGCAGGGTGGGTTAAATTTCCAAATTTTCCAAGTGCAGGCATCCCATTTGGGCACTGGTACATGTCCCAGCTGCCACTCTTCCCACCCAGCTCTCTACTTGTGGCCTGGGAAAGCAGTAGAGGATGACCCAAGTTTTTGGGCCCCTGCACCCATATGGGAGACCAGCAAGAAGCTCCTGACTCTTGGCTTAAGATCTGCCCAGCTCCGGCTATTGTCATCATTTGGAGAATGAACCAGCTGACGGAAGACTGTTTTCTCTGTGTCTCCCTCTCTCTGTTTGTAACTATGCCTCTCAAATAAGTGAATTTAAAAAAGTGGGATACATCATCCATCAATATTTTTATATTAATTTCTATGTCTTCTGCCCCTTCCTTCAGGCCAAAGGTGACCTCTTGTGACATACATTTCATAATAAAGTACAAATGTGTGTGTGTTGACATATACATCAGTTATTGAATAATTTTGGGATTAGTTACTAAAATTTTTACTTTGTGTTCTAAGCTTAAAGAAGCCAAACAATTACATTCTTGACGTTACCTTCAGGAGATCTTCAGATAGAGAAAGTGACAGTTGAGAGAGCATCACTTGGGCATCTAAATATAAAGTTTTTTTTTTTTGAGAATGTTTTATGTCAACACTGGTCCATGTTGTACAAGAACCTATTCTTGATACTAGTCTGGAGATATTTAAAACTAGCATAGCCCATTGTTTTAAGGTTTAAATGGACCAAAGTTTAATGTGCTTAGGAATGAGAAGACAGCGTTTCCTGAAAATAGTCTCCAACAGTTTTAATTCCTCTGTATTGCATAACATGAAAATTAGTGGAGTGATTGGTGACACATTTGAGCTGAAGGAGCACATCAATCAAGCAATACCATGGACAATCCACATGGGAAGCTCATGTGGCTAAAGGGATGTGACATAGCCTAGAGAGGTCTTCCATCAGGAAGGACCCATCTGAAGCATCATGGGACCATGAGAATTACCTACATTCCATTTTGGTTCCATCTCAAAATCTACTCAATGTATTCATATTCTATGCTTTCATGAGTTAATTAGCTAATAAATAATTCAAAAGAAGATACTACAATATGATTCCCATAATTGAAAATCCCTGTTATCTAAGACATATACAATTTGAAACTAAATGAAAAGTATTTTTGTTTTTTCTTTATTGAGTTTTTAGCATTGATAACATGACACACAATTTGCTCAATACAAGTAATACATTGTTTACTCTTACCAGCATCTTATGAATTTATTACCATTATAATTTATTTATTTATTTATTTTTGACAGGCAGAGTGGATAGTGAGAGAGAGAGAGAGAGAGAGAGAGAAAGGTCTTCCTTTTTGCCGTTGGTTCACCCTCCAATGGCCGCTGCGGCTGGCGCATCTCGCTGATCTGAAGCCAGGAGCCAGGTGCTTCTCCTGGTCTCCCATGCGGGTGCAGGGCCCAAGGATTTGGGCCATCCTCCACTGCCTTCCTGGGCCACAGCAGAGAGCTGGCCTGGAAGAGGGGCAACCGGGATAGAATCCGGTGCCCCAACCGGGACTAGAACCCGGTGTGCCGGCACCGCAAGGCGGAGGATTAGCCTGTTAAGTCACGGCACCGGCCTACCATTATAATTTATTAAGTGAGTGAAGTGGATTTCAAATAGGTGAACTATTGACTACAATCTCATAAAGAGATACTTAGAGAATAGAAATGAACTCAGGTCTGACCTCCTTAGGGGTTGAAATGATTTGTTATGTAATGTTTCCACAAGGAGAATGTTCACATCTGTGGATTTTTGTATGTAAGAAATTCCACATGTTCACAATCCATATGTGAAATGACACTTCATTTTAATATCTATTGTCATTACATCTGAGTATCCTGAATTAGAAATGCATATTCAAATGCTCCCTGGAATTCAGGTTGTATATTACTTTAACAAGTTTTTGTTATATGCATCCCCAAATATGTGATACATTTACTTATAAATTATATGTTACAATGTTTTAGTAATAAACTTGCCATATGCTGTTCAACATATACATATTAACTCATTTATTTTTAACATCATCCATGAGATATCTACTATACTCATACCTACTTTAAAGATGAGTCACACAGAAATAATTTTGCCAAGATACCCTTTTCAGTATAGAATTAAAGGAGAGTTTGGGCCATGAGGTCATGATCCAGAGATACACCCTCTACTACCTATTTTTTTCTCTTTCACCTATGTTCTTCTATGATAATTTTGTATTAATGTTCAAAAATGTACACAAAATAGAAATTTAAACATGAAATATAAATACGAAACTATCTTTTGTGCATATTTCTAAACAACATTTTTCTAAACATTTTTCTTTAGTAACATTAGTGTTATCTTCTGATGTATTTTGAGAAAAGGGTTTTATTCCTTTAGGAAACAAGCAAGAGAAGAATAGGCTATAGGTGTTTAATTCCCTAAAAAGGTTTTGTTGAATAGACCTCAAAGAACAACTTTGGAATAAAAAAGAAAAGAACATATGGAAATTCACTGCAAACTATTAAATGAGAGATTCGTAGAAGCAGTAAGCAGAATTAAAAAACCATCTGTGTATTTATCAGACATCTCTATACAATAAACATGTTTTGCATGAGATCAGTTGGCTTTGCAAGAATGGTTTTATCTTCATTGCTTGACTGATTAGAAATAATATTCTCAACTCCTGAAGAAGTGCTTTACTGTAAGAGACAGAAACTTAAAAATGAAAAAGCACTACTTAAGTATTTTTCTGTGTTAAATGCTATAAGCTTTAGCATCATAGATTCAGAAAGTTTGATTCATGTTGTTTAATGAAATTCATACTCAAATAGGAAATTTTCTATAAAAAACGACTAGATCCCTGTTATTTGTCCAAATTTTTGCTTTTGGCAAAAAACATGAGTTAGTTTCATTACATATTTCCCTCTGAGCTTTACCAGTCATAAGAAGACAGGTAATTCATTTGTCTCAGTGGGAAGGTTTTGGGGCATTTCATGTGCTATTTCAGAGAGAGAGGTAAATGAGATAACCAGGAGAGATCTCAGGATCCAATTCTTTCTAGGCAGAAGCTCTATTCAAAAAGTATAAATTATAATAAAATTAGACATGCAATAAGTGTAGGAGACAACATTACAGTTATGGAAAAAGAAGCATAATTTAATCAAACTTTAGGTAAGAATTCTATTATTTATTGTAGACTGTCATGATAAGGATTCATTTTGTTGGTAGAATTTAGCTAGTAGGTAAATGTCAACATAGAATTGCCAATTTAATTCATCAATCTTAGTTTCAATATCCTTCATCCTGAAAATAGTTTCAGCTAAAGTAACTAGTAAACAAAAGGGAAATTATTCAATTCCAAGTACTTTGACTCAGTGTTTCAAAAATATCTAAAATCTGCGGCCGGCGTCGCGGCTCAATAGGCTAATCCTCTGCCTGCGGCGCCAGTCCCTGGGTTCTAGTCCCAGTTGGGGCACCGGTTTTGACCTGGTTGCTCCTCTTCCAGGCCAGCTCTCTGCTGTGGCCCAGGAAGGCAGTGGAGGATGGCCCAAGCACTTGGGCCCTGCACCCGCATGGGAGACCAGGAGGAAGCACCTGGCTCCTGGCTTCAGATCAGCATAGTGTCCGGCCGTGGTGGCCATTTGGGGGGTGAACCAACGGAAGGAAGACCTTTCTGTCTGTCCTTCTCTCTCACTGTCTAACTCTGCCTGTCAAAAAATAATATCTAAAATTCCAGCTCTAATATGTGAAAACACATCATATTTGTCTATGCTTAGCAAAATAACTTTAATGTAGCCAGGTTTATTTATAAGATAATCTCAAGTTCTTAAGGGAGGAGTGATTCTGAGGAAAGACTGTCCTGAATAATTTGTGTATTTTTCAGTTTTTATTTTTGAATGAACTTGGGATTTAAGTAAGGCCCTCAGAATACCGCAGGTCTTAAAACAAAGATTATATTTTTTTCTTAACAAGATTCAGAGGTTGTTATCTTCAATAAAAGAGATTAAAGTAAGGTAAAAGTAATTATTATTTTTTTATTTAGTAAATATAAATTTCCAAAGTACAGTTTATGGATTACAATGGCTTCCCCCCCCCCATAACTTCCCTCCCACTCACACCACCCCATGAACACTCCCTCTCCCATTCCATTTACATCAAGATTCATTTTCAATTACCTTTATATACAGAAGATCGATTTAGTATATATTCAGTAAAGATTTCATCAGTTTGCACCCACACAGAAACACAAAGTGAAAAATACTGTTTCAGTACTAGTTATAGCCTTAATTCACATTGGACAACACATCAAGGACAGATCCCACACGAAGAGTAAGTACACAGTGACTCCTGTTGTTGATTTAACAATTCGACACTCTTGTTTATGGCGTCAGTCATCTCCCTAGGCTCTAGTCATGAGTTGCCAAGGCTATGGAAGCCTTTTGAGTTCACCGACTTTGATCTTATTCCGAGAAGGTCATAGTCAAAGTGGAAGTTGTCTCCTCCCTTCAGAGAAAGGTACCTCCTTCTTTGATGGCCCTGTTCTTTCCAGTGGGATCTCACTCGCAGAGATCTTTCATTTAGTTGTTTTTTTTTTTCCAGAGTGTCTTGGCTTTCCATGCCTACAATACTCTCGTGGGCCCTTCAGCCAGATCCGAATGCCTTAAGGGCTGATTCTGAGGCCAGAGTGCTATTTAGGACATCTACCATTCTATGAGTCTGCTGTGTATCCTGCTTCCCATGATGGATCGTTCTCTCCCTTTTTGATTCTATCAGTCAGTATTAGCAGACACTAGTCTTGTTTGTGTGATCCCTTTGACTCTTAGACCTATCAGTGTGATCAATTGTGAACTGAAGTTGATCACTTGGACTAGTGAGATGGCATTGGTACCTGCCACCTTGGTGGGATTGTATTGGAATCCCCTGGCACGTTTCTAACTCCATCTTTTGGGGCAAGTCCAATTGAGCATATACCCAATTGTACATCTTCTCCCTCTCTTATTCCCACTCTATATTTAACAGGGATCACTCTTTAGCTAAAATTTAAACACCTATGAATAATTGTGTGTTAATTACAGAGTTCAACCAATAGTACTAGAATAAAAAAATACTAAAGTAGATAAAGTATTACATTGTACATCAACAGTCAGGACAAGAGGTGATCAAGTCACTGTCTCTCATAGTATCCATTTCACTTCAACAGGTTTCCCCTTTGGTGCTCAGTTAGTTGTCACTGATCAGGGAGAACATATGATATTTGTCCCTTTGGGACTGGCTTAATTCACTCAGCATAATGTTTTCCAGATTCCTCCCTCTTGTTGCAAATGACCGGGTTTCATTGTTTTTGACTGCTGTATAGAATTCTATAGAGTACATGTCCCATAATTTCTTTATATAGTCTTCTGTTGATGGGCATTAGGGTTGGTTCCAGGTCTTAGCTATTGTGAATTGAGCTGCAATAAACATTAAGGTGCAGAGACAGCTCTTTTATTTGCCAATTTAATTTCCTTTGGGTAAATTCCAAGGAGTGGGAATGCTGGTTGTATGGTAGGGTTATATTCAGGTTTCTGAGGAATCTCCAGACTGACTTCCTTAGTGGCTTAACCAGTTTGCATTCCGATCAACAGTGGATTAGTGTCCCTTTTTCACCACATCTTTTCCAGCATCTATTGTTGGTGAATTTCTGAGTGTGAGCCATTCTAACCGGGTGAGGTGAAGCCTCATTGTGGTTTTGATTTGCATTTCCCTGATTGCTAGTGAACTTGAACATTTTTTCATGTGTCTGTTTGCCATTTGGATTTCCTCTCTTGAAAAATGTAAATTGAGTTCCTTGGCCCATCTCTTTATTTTTTTATTTTTTATTTTTTATTTTTTATTTTTATTTTTTTTTTATTTTTTTTTGACAGGCAGAGTGGACAGTGAGAGACAGAGACAGAGAGAAAGGTCTTCCTTTTGCCGTTGGTTCACCCTCCAATGGCCGCCGCGGTAGCGCGCTGCGGCCGGCGCACCGCGCTGATCCGATGGCAGGAGCCAGGTGTTTATCCTGGTCTCCCATGGGGTGCAGGGCCCAAGGGCTTGGGCCATCCTCCACTGCACTCCCTGGCCACAGCAGAGAGCTGGCCTGGAAGAGGGGCAACCGGGACAGGATCGGTGCCCCGACCGGGACTAGAACCCGGTGTGCCGGCGCCGCTAGGCGGAGGATTAGCCTATTGAGCCGCGGCGCCGGCCTGTCCCCATCTCTTAAGTGGGTTGTTTGTTTTGATGTTGTGGAGTTTCTTGATTTCTTTGCAGATTCTGGTTATCAACCCTTTATATGATGCATAGTTTGCAAATATTTTTTCCCATTCTGTCGGTTGCCTCTTCACTTTCCTGACTGTTTCTTTTGAAGTACAGAAACTTCTCAATTTGATGCAATCCCAAATGTTAATTTTGGCTTTGACTGCCTGTGCTTCTGGGGTCTTTTCCAAGAAGTCTTTGCCGGTACCTATATCTTGCAGGGTTTCTCCAATGTTCCCTAATAATTTGATGGTGTTAGTTCATAAATTTAGATCTTTAATCCATGTTGAGTGAATTTTTGTGTAAGGTGAAAGGTAGGCGTCTTGCTTTATGCTTATGCATGTGGAAATCCAGTTTTCCCAGCACCATTTATTGAATAGACTCTCCTTACTCCAGGGATTGGTTTAGAAGCCTTGATCAAATATAAGTTGGCTGTAGATGTTTGGATTAATTCCTGGTGTTTCTGTTCTGTTCCATTGGTCTATCCATCTGTTTCTGTACCAGTACCATACTGTTTTGATTGTAATTGCCCTGTAGTATGTCCTGAAATCTGGTATTGTGATGCCTCCGGCTTTGTTTTGTTGTATAAGTTTGCTTATACAATACAATCCCACCAAGGTGGCATGTACCAATGCCATCTCACTAGTCCAAGTGATCAACTTCAGTTCATAATTGATCATAATACTAGGATTAAGAGCCAAGGGGATCACAGAAACAAGACTAGTGTCTGCTAATACTAACTGATAGAACCAAAAAGGGAGAGAACGATCCATCATGGGAAGCAGGATACACAGCAGACTCATAGAATGGCTGATGTCCTAAATAGCACTCTGGCCTCAGAATCAGCCCTTAAGGCATTCGGATCTGGCTGAAGGGCCCACGAGAGTACTGTAGGCATGGAAAGCCAAGACACTCTGGAAAAAAAAAAAAAAAGACCTAAATGAAAGATCTCTGCGAGTGAGATCCCAGTGGAAAGAACAGGGCCATCAAAGAAGGAGGTACCTTTCTCTGAATGGAGGAGAGAACTTCCACTTTGACTGTGACCTTGTCTAACTAAGATCAGAGTCAGGGAACTCAAAAGGCTTCCATAGCCTTGGCAACTCATGACAAGAACCTAGGGTGATTAATGACACCATAAATCAAAGTGTCAATTGTTAAATAAACAACAGGAGTCACTGTGTACTTACTCCTCATGTGGCATCTCTGTCCTTAATGTGTTGTATAATGTGAATTAATGCTATAACTAATACTCAAACAGCACTTTACACTTTGTGTTTCTGTGTGGGTGCAAACTGATGAAATCTTTACTTAATATATACTAAATTGATTTTCTATATACAAAGATAATTGAAAATGAATCTTGATGTGAATGGTATGAGAGAGGGAGTGGGAGATGGGAGGGTTGCAGTGGGAGGGAAGTTATGGGGGGGAAGCTACTGTAATCCAAAAAGCTGTACTTTTGAAATTTATATTTATTTAATAAAAGTTTAAAAATGTAGTTTTAGAGAAATGGTAATAATAATTTTTTTTCTTATATATTTGTAGAAATCACCAGTGAAATAACCTTGGGAATTCTGTTTTGAAAAATTATTGATTATTGATTCAACCTTTTTTCCTAGAAATTGAAATTTTCAGATTTTCCATTTGTTGTGTGAGTTTTGGCATATTTTTCAAGGAATTGATGCATGTAATTTATGCTTTAATTTTTGGACAGTTTTTGTGTTCATAGCAATTTATGCTTTTAATCTTTATAGGTGCTTTGGTGATAGTATTTTTTTCATTTCTCATATAAATTTGTTGAATTCTGTATCTTATTTAGTTATTCTTATTGCAGGTTTATTACTTATATTTATATAATGGATTTCTCATACAAAACATAAAATTATTCTGGCTTTTTTACTCAATTTGACAATCTATTTTTTTTAAACTTTTATTTAATGAATATGAATTTCCAATGTACAGCTTATGGATTACAATGGCTTCCCCCTCCCATAACTTCCCTCCCACCCACAACCCTCCCCTCTCCCACTCCCTCTCACCTTCCATTCACATCAAGATTCATTTTCAATTCTATTTATATACAGAAGATCAATTTAGTATAAAGATTTCAACAGTTTGCACCCACATAGACACACAAAGTGAAACATACTGTTTGAGTATTAGTTATAGCATTAAATCACAATGTACAGCACATTAAGGACAGCGATCTCACATGAGGAGCAAGTGCACAGTGACTCCTGTTATTGGCCCAACAAATTGACACTCTAGTTTATGGCGCCAGTAACCACCCTAGGCTGTCGTCATGAGTTGCCAAGGCTATGGAAGCATTCCAAGTTTGCCGACTCTGATCATATTTAGACAAGGTCATAAAAGACAGGGTGAGGATAGTAACCAATGATCCTAAGAGTGGCATTTACCAGGTTTGAAAAATTATACAGCATTAAGTGGGGAAGAGGACCATCAGTACACACAGGTTGGGAGTAGAGCCATTGGTGGTAGAGTAGAGGTGATGATTATGAAGGAATGAGGCCCAAGTGCGCTAGACAGGGTCTAGAACAAAGGACAGAGTCATTATTAGAGGAGCTAAGAAAGGTGCTGTCTAAGCTACAATTAAGTTTTCTGAGAGGAAAATAGAACCTGATAGAAGGGGCTTGATAATAACCTGGTGGGCTTTAGGCCTTGTAAGTTAAGAGGCCCAGACCTATCTATCTCTTCACATGGGGTACATCCTAAGGGAGGTGTGAACCTCCTAGGGGAAGGCACTCTGTGGACTTTCATTACTTGGCTGGCCTCGGGGGAGAGCTGGCCAGGTAAAGGCAGGTGGCATCTCTAACAAGAAATTTACAGTTCTGCCTGCAATGTTGCTGACCCAACTTGGCCATCCCCTCAGCTGCAGTGGTCACTTTGGAAGTTGGGCTGAGTGAAGGGCTTTTCAGCTTAGAGCCAATAAGATCTGTGGCTCTGACCTGGGCATCCTTCGACTCCAGGGCATGTCCATTTCCAGTGATCCAACTCTTGGCAGAGCTGCCAGGGCTCTTCACAAGCTGACTTCTGCTGAAGCCCAGGCTTACCACATTGAAAGCCACTGCAGTGGACTGGCTTGTTGGGTCTCCTTGAGGGCAGATCACTGTACAGATCAGCCATTAATAGGCCTGCTACCCATTGTTTCTGATAAATACTGAATTTGGTGACAAATTATTTCAATTTGTGTTGTTTTTGGAAGGTCCTTATTGAATTTTCATTTACAAATGAGAACTTTGCTGGGTACAGTGTTATGGGTTGACAATTTTTTTTTTCTTTTAGAACTTGAACTATCTCTCTCCATTCTCTCCTAAACTGTAGAACACTGTAGGATTTCTGATGAGAAATCAGCTGTCAGTCTAATTGGAAATAATCTGCTGATAATTTGATATAACTTTATGTGTTTTTTAAATTTTTTTTGTGTTTAACTGTTGAACATTTGATTATAATGTTTCAGGTCAATATCTTTTAGAGATGATGTTTATGGATGTGTAACAAACAGAAACAGAAGAAGATAATCATAATCATGAAATAATGTGAAGGCAGAAGATCTACTAGTAAAGTAGCCAAAATAAGAACTTAACTAATAATCTCATAGCTAGATTCACATCGCCATCAGCGAAGTATACAGTAAGTAGAAAAAAAAAACCTCCCTTTCATACCAAAGGGAAAGAAAGTTTTAAAGTGAGAATATAATTTTCCTCATGGGCATTGTCTACCTTAGAAAAACTACTACAGAACATGCCTGTGACTATAGACTTGTAGTTCAGGCCACCAAAGATTAGAGATGGGACACGGGCACTCCCTTGACTTGCATCGTCTGGTCTGCTTTAACACAAACCAGGAGGAAAAGAAAGCTAGGCATCAGAAGCAATGGGTGGCAGGCCTATTAATGGCTGATCTGTACAGTCATCTGCCCTCAAGGAGACCCAACAGGCCAGTCCACTGCAGTGGCTTTCAATGTGGTAAGCCTGGGCTTCAGCAGAAGTCAGCTTGTGAAGAGCCCTGGCAGCTCTGCCAAGAGTTGGATCACTGGAAATGGACCTGCCCTGGAATCGAAGGATGCCCAGGTCAGAGCCACAGATCTTATTGGCTCCAAGCTGAAAAGCCCTTCACTCAGCCCAACTTCCAAAGTGACCACTGCAGTTGAGGGGACAGCCAAGTAGGGTCAGCAACATTGCAGGCAGAACTGTAAATTTCTTGTTAGAGATGCCACCTGCCTTTACCTGGCCAGCTCTCCTCCCAGGCCAGCCAAGTAATGAAAGTCCACAGAGTGCCTTCCCCTAGGAGGTTCACACCTCCCTTAGGATATACCCCATGTGAAGAGATAGATAGGTCTGGGCCTCTTAACTTACAAGGCCTAAAGCCCACCAGGTTATTATCAAGCCCCTTCTATCAGGTTCTATTTTCCTCTCAATCAGAAAACTTAATTGTAGCTTAGACAGCACCTTTCTTAGCTCCTCTAATAATGACTCTGTCCTTTGTTCTAGACCCTGTCTAGTGCACTTGGGCCTCATTCCTTTGTAATCATAACCTCTACTCTACCACCAATGGCTCTACTCCCAACCTGTGTGTACTGATGGTCCTCTTCCCCACTTAATGCTGTATAATTGTTCAGACCTGGTTAAGGCCACTCTTAGGATCATTGGTTACTATCCTCACCCTGTCTTTTATGACCTTGTCTAAATATGATCAGAGTCGGGGAACTTGGAAGGCTTCCATAGCCTTGGCAACTCATGACGACAGCCTAGGGTGGTTACTGGCGCCATAAACTAGAGTGTCAATTTGTTGGGTCAACAACAGGAGCCACTGTGCGCTTGCTCCTGATGTGGGATCTCTGTCCTTAATGTACTGTACATTGTGATTTAATGCTATAACTAATACTCAAACAGTATGTTTCACTTTGTGTGTCTATGTGGATGCAAACTGTTGAAGTATTTATACTAAATTGATCTTCTGTATATAAATAGAATTGAAAATGAATCTTGATGTGAATGGAAAGGGAGAGGGGGGCGGGAGAGGGGAGGGTTGCGGGTGGGAGGGAAATTATGGGAAGGGGAAGCCATTGTAATCCATAAGCTGTACATTGGAAATTTATATTCATTAAATAAAAGTTTAAAAAAAATAAATTCAAAATAAACAATAGGAGTATTTATGGGAAAATGGCAGGGCCAAGCAGTTACTTATCAATAAAAACATTGGATGTAAGTTGCCTAATTCTCCAATTAAAATATACAGACTGGCTGAGTGGATTAAAAAAACAAGACCTAACTATTTGTTGCCTACGTGAAACACACTTTCCAACAAAGATACATAAAGCCTGAAAGTAAGAGAATGGATAAGGATATTCTGTGCTAACAGAAAGCAAATGTGAGAAGGAGCAGGTATTCTAATATCAGAGAAAATAAACTTTAACACAAAAAGTATTAAAAGAGAAAAAGAAGGGCGTTATGCAATGATTAAGGAAACAATTCAACAGGAAGACTTGACTATAGTAAATGTATGTGCACCCAATGCCAGGGTATCCTGATAGCTAAAACAGATGTTAAATAATCTAAAGGGAGACATAAGTCTCAATAAATTAATAGTGAGAGACTTCAGTTTCTCACTTTCATCAATGGATATAACAACTAGAAAAAAATCAACAACAACAACAAAGAAAACAGAGCTGATCTATACCATGGATCAAATGGACCTCAGTGATTACAGAATGTTTCTTCCCACAGTTGAAGACTACGCATTCATTCCATGAGTGCATGGACCTTTTGTCTATGATAGTCCTTACGGTAGGCCATAAATCGAACGTTAAAAATTAAAAAAATTAAAATCATGCCCTGTATCTTTTCTGACCATAATGGAATGAATCTGGTATTCACATATTAAGAAACTGTGGAAAATATGATGCAAACATGGGAAGACTGAACAACATGCTCAGGAAAGAACACTGAGGCATGGACAACATCAGAAGTGAAAAATTACTAAACAGATGAAGATGACAACATACCATATAAGCACTTATGGGATACAGCAAAATCAGCATTCCCAGTGAAGTTTATAGCAATTAGTGCCTATATAAAGAAATTGGAAAAGCATCAAATAAGTGGCCTGACAATACAACTCAAGGACATGAAAAAAACAAGAACAAAAATCCCAAAAAATTAGGAGGAAAGAAGTAATTAAATTAGAGAAAAAAATAGCGAAATTGAAAAAATATTAAAAAATTAGTGAAATTAACAGCTGGTTTTTAAAAAGATAAACAAAATTGACATACCATTCACAACTAAACAAAAAAAGGGAGAATACTCTCAATAAAATCAGACATGAAAATGAAAAATAACAACACATACAACAAAAAATAAAAATAATTATCAGGAATTACTACAAAGAGGTTTTTATCAACAAATTAGAATCTATAGATTCCTAGACACATGATCTACAAAAATTTAATCATGAAGACAGAGAAAAACTAAACAGACAAATAACCAAGACAGAAATTGTTTCAGCAGTAAAGATCCTTCCAATAAAGAAAAACCAAGATCCTGATGGCTTCATTGCAGAATTCTACCAGATATTTAAAGAACTAATTCCAATTCTTCTCAAGCTATTCAAAACAATTGAATGGGAGAGAATACTCCCATACTTCTGTGAAGCCTCCATCACTTAATTCCCAAGCCAGAAAAAAATACAACAGGCAAAGAGAACTATAGGTCATTATCCCTGATGTATTCTCAACAAAATACTAGCTAATTGAATCCAACCACACTTGAGAAACATTTCTCACAGGACCAAGTAGGATTTATCCCTGATATGAAAGGTTACTTCAAAATATGCAGATCAATAAATGTGATACATCACACTAACAAACTGCAGAAGACAAATATATGAATATTTCAATACATATAGAGAAAACATTTGATGAAATGCAGCATCTTTTATGATATAAATCTTTTTTTTTTTTTTTTTTGGACAGGCAGAGTGGAGAGAGAGAGAGAAGAGAGAAAGGTCTACCTTTTGCCCTTGGTTCACCCTCCAATGGCCACCATGGCTGGCGCACTGCGGCCGGCGCACCGCGCTGATCCGAAACCAGGAGCCAGGTGCTTCTCTTGGTATCCCATATCCCATGGAGTGCAGAGCCCAAGCACTTGGGCCATCCTCCACTGTACTCCCGGGCCACAGCAGAGAGCTGGCCTGGAAAAGGGGCAACCGGGACAGAATCCGGTGCCCCAACTGGGACTAGAACCCGGTGTGCCGGCGCTGCAGGTGGAGAATTAGCCTATGAGCCACGGCACTGGCCTATGATATAAATCTTAAAGTAATTCTATGTAGAAGGAACACACCTCAATACAATCAAGGCAATATACCTCAAAGCTACAACAAGCATCTTAATGAATGGGAAAAAGTTGGAAGCATTTCCACTAAGACCTGGAATCAGACAAGGATGCCACTCTCATCATTGCTCTTCAATGTAGTTTTGGCTAATTATTGTTTAAAGTGATATACCTGGATTAATATCTAACATATGTTTTACCATTTTCTATTAATTACAATTGTATTATTTCTTCTTTTGTTTTCCATTCTTTTCCTGCCATTTGTAATTTTGAGTCATAATTTATTTATTTATTAGAAACACATTTTTATTTTTTAAATTTATTTTTCTTATTTTATTTAAGGTGTGTAAATTTAATGTATATCATATATACAAAATTAGGAAGATAGTGATACTTCCCATCCACCCTACTCCACCTCACACCCATGCTCCCTCCCTTTCTTCCCCTTGCTATCTTATTCCCTCTTTTCATTTTTACAGTGATCTACTTTTAGTTTATTTTATGCTCATAAAAATAGCCTTGCACTAAGTAAAGTGTTCAACAAACAGTAAGAAGAAGGAAAAAAACAAAAAAAACAAAAAAAAACACTGGTCCTTAACAGTAGAAATAAAGCCTGTATACAGTCATTTAACCTAAAAATGTTAGTTTCACTCCTGTAAATTACATTTTTGGTACTCTATGCATTACCACAGATCATGGAAAATATATGGTATTTGTCTTTAGGTGACTGGCTTATTTTGCAAAATCTAATGGTTTCCAGGGGCATCCACTTTGTTGCAAAAGACAATATTTCATTGTTTTTATAGCTGAGTAGTATTCCATAATGCATACATACCATAATTTCTTTATCTAGTCATCAGTTGATGGACATATGGATTGATTCCATATCTTGGTTATTGTGAATTGAACTGCAATGAAAAGTGGAGGGTGGGGGGAGAGAGAAAGAGAGAGAGATACAATGTTTCACTCCCCAAATGAAATCAGGAGCCAGAAGCTTCATCCAGATCTCCTGTATGGATCCAGGGTCCCAAAGACTTGAGGCTCTTCTGCTGCTTTCCTAAGCACACTAGCAGATTGGAAATGAAGCACCCGGTACTTTGGAACTGGCGCCCATAAGGGATTCTGGCGATGTAGGTGGCATCTTAACTCATTACGCCACAATGCTGGCCCATATAACTGAGACTTTATTTGACTACCTTTTCTGTTCTGTGTTATCAGATGAACTATATTTTTACAGCATTTCTTAATTTTTCCTTAACACTTTTCTGTATATATTTACAAATAATTCAGGTCCACTTTCAAATAGTGCACGGCAGCTTCACATGTAGTATGAGTACCTTAAAGTAACAAAATATCCCTAATGCCTCCTTCCCTATTTCTATCATTGCTTTCATTCATCTAGTATATATATATATATATATATATATATATATATTTATTTATTTATTTATATCTATACTTATATATATATAAGTATATGAAAGCAGCACATTTTGTAGAAAAATGGGATGGAATAATTTTATTGTGGTGCAAAATTTTGAAATGCATGAATATGGGGAATCATGAGAGTTCATGAGCAATGCATATTATGAAAAAAATCACCCAAGCATTTGAAAAATATTTGCACAAAATATATTTTTAATTCTTTAATATTTTTTACATTTTGTCAAATTCTCTTCAATGTTCACATTACATATATATAAATATTTATACATACATACATATACAAATACGCTATTTTCTTGATCACAGGTGTTAATATCATGGAGTGATGGATTCACAATAATGATATTAAACAGCGAAAAGAGAGTATATCTTCACTTACATGGTAGGATTTAGTAAAAACATGTTTATAGCTAAATACCAAATATGACATCCCCCACACAATTTTTACAATCTCTCCATATGTTAACTTCCAAAAATAAGAGAGAACATGATATTTATGTTTTTGGGTTTGGCTTATTTCAGTTAGCATAATGATCTCCAGTTGCAATCTTTTTGTTCCAAATGTCAGTATTTCATTTTGTTTTATGGCTGAGTAATATTTCATTAGGCATATTTATATTTTTTATCCTATCATCATTTTATGGACACCTAAGTGTATTCTATACCTTTGATATTGTGAACTGAGCTGCTATATAAACACTATAGTATAGGTATCTCTTTCATATGTTTATTTAATTACCTTTTCATATATTTTTGGAAATGGATAGCTGGGTCATACAGTAGATCTATTTTTAGTTTTCCATTAAATCCTCATAGTTGTCACCAAAGGGTTGTACCAATTTGCTTACAACCAATAGTGTATTACGGTATCTTTTTCTGCTCCACAATGCCAGCTCTTGTTATTTTTTGATTTTTGGATAACAACCATCTGACTGGAATATGCTGGTAATCTCATTGTAGTTTTTATTGCATTTCCTGATATTTAGTTATCCTGATCACTTCATCTTGTGTCTGCTAGCCATTTGTACTTCATCCTTTAAAAAATGTCTGCTCATATCATTTCCCCATTTCTTAAAAGGTTATTTGTTTTTTAGTTATTGAGTTTCTTGAGCTCTTCATGTATTAATCTTTTATAGAATGTATACTTTGTAAATATTTTCTCACATTCTCTAGGTTGTCTCTTAATTTTATTGTTTCTTTTACTGTGCAGAAGCATCTTTGATGTAATCATATTTGTTTATTTTTGTTTTTGTAGCATGTCTTTCTGAGGTTTTATATAAGAAATCTTTCCTTATGCCAATGTCTTGGCATGGTGCCCCTATGTTTTCTTTTAGTCATTTGATGGTTTCAGTTCTTAGGATTAGAGCTATTCTTTTATAGCGTGTAAGTTAGGGGTTTTGATTCATACTTCTGTATGTGGAGATCCAATTTTACCAACATCATTTGTTGAAAGCACTGTCCACTCTCCATGGAGTTATTATTCCAGCTCATTTGTCAAAGATTAGATGATGATAGATGTGTAGAGTTTTATTTTGTTCCATTGGTCTGAATGACCATTTCTGTGCCAGTGTCAGTCTGCTTTGTACGTGATAGCCCTGTGATGCTGAAATCTGGTGGTGTGATACCTCTGGCTTTGTTTCTATTGTTTAAGATTGCTTTGGAAATTTGGAATCCTTCATGTTTTCATATAATTTTAGAATTGCATTTTCTAGTTTTGTGAAGAATGTCCTTGGAGTTTTAATTGGTATTATATTGATCATGCAAATTATTTAAATTAAATTAATATTTGATGATATTAATTCTTCCAACCCATGAACATGCAATACTTTCCATTTTTATAACTCATATTTCTTTCATTAATGTTGCAAATTTTATTATAGAGATCTTTCACTTCTTGGTTAAATCTATCCTAATGTATTTACATTTTTGTAGCTGTTGTGAATTGACTGATCTTACTAGATCTTGTTCAGCCAGAACATTGTTGGTGTATAGAAATACTAACAATTTTTAGTGTTGATTTTATATTCTGCAAATTTTCCAAATTCATTTATGAGTAGACTTTTACTGGAATCATTTGGTTATTCTATTTAAAGGATCATGTCATCAACAATTTGACTTTCTCTTCCTGAGATCAAATCAGAGTCCTTTTTGATTTCTTGTTCTTGCCTGATATCTTTTTTTTTTTTAAACTCGAAAACCTTTCATTTAAGGAATGCAAACATCATGAGTTTCAAAAATACAAATTTATGGACATAGTGATTCTTCCACCCTACCTTCCCTCTTACTCACACTCCACTCTTCTTCCTCCTTTATCTTCTATCCCCATTCTTATTTTTTACTGAGATCCATTTTCAATGAATTTATAAATGTAAGATTAACCCTATACTAAGTATTCAATAAATAGTATAAAAAATTTCCTCACCAGTCCAGACAATTGCTGTTTACAGTCATCACAACTCAAAGTGTCAATTTCATTTCTACAGATTACCTTTTAGGTACTCTATTAGTTACCACAGATCAGGGAGAATATATGGTACTTTTCCTTTTGGGACTGGTTTATTTTACTAAGTATAATGTTTTTCCAATTGAATCCATTTTGTAGTAAATGATAGAATTCCACTTTTTAAAAATGCTGTCTAGTGTTCCATGTTTTGCACACCCCATGATTTTTTTTATCCAATCTTCAGTTGATTGACACTTGAGTTAATTCCATGCCTTAGCTATTGTAAACTGAACTGCAATAAACATGGAGGTACAAATAACTTTTACATTTCCCATGGGAAAATTCCCAGGAATGGTCATATGCCTGGGTCATATGGTAAGATTATATTCAGATTTCTGAGATATCTCCATACTATCTTACAGAGTGGCTGTACAAGTTTACATTCCCACCAACAGTGGGTTAGGGTACCTTTTTCACCATGTCATTGACAGGCGTTTGTTGTTTGTTGATTTCTGTATGAAAGCCATTCAAATGGAGGACAGGTGAAACTTCATTATAGTTTTGATTTGCAGTTCCCTGGAGGCTAGGGATTCTGACCATCTTTTCATGTGTCTGTTGACCACTTACTTGGATTTCATTCTTTGAAAAATGCCTGTTGTTTCCCATTTCTTAAACAGGTTGTTTGTTTTGTTGTTGTTGGGTTTCTTGGTCTCTTTTTAGATTCTGGATATTAATCCTTTAGAATTGCACATTCTGTCTGTTGCCTCTTCACCTTGCTGAGTGCTTCTTTTGCAGTTCAGAAGCTTTTCAGCTTGATATAATCCAATTTGGTAAATTTGTCAATGATCGTGCATGCCTCTCGGGTCTTTTCCAAGAACTCTTTGACTATTCCAGTGTCTTATAGGGTTTCTACAATGTACTCTAATAATTTGATGGTATCAGGTCATCCATTTTAAGTGGATTTCAGTGTAAGAGATAAGGTTGGGGTCTTGCTTCATACTTCTGCATGAAGAGATCAAATTTTTCCATCACTATTTGTTGAATACACTGTCCTTTATCCAAGGATTGATTTTGGATCCTTTGCCAAAAATAACTTGGTTCTAGATGCTTGGATTGATTTTTGGCATTTCTATTCTGATCCATTGTTCTATCCATAAGTTATTGTGCCAGTATCAAGATGTTTTGATTATAACTGCCCTGTAGTATGTTTTGAAATATGGTATTGTGATGCCTTGGGTTTTGTCTTTGTTATATAAGATTGCTTTAGCTGTTTGGAATCTCCTGAATGGGATTGCATTGAATCTGTAAATTGCTTGCGGTAATATAAACATTTTGATGATATTGATTCTACCAATCCATGAACATGCAAGAATTTTTTTTTCATTTTTGTGTCTTTTTTATTTCTTTCTTTAATGATTTATAATTCTCATTATAGAGATCTTTAATGCCCTTGGTTAAATTTATTCCAAGTATTTAATTTTCTCTAAAAATTGTGAATGGGATTGATCTTAGAAGTTCTTTCTCAGTATGGTATTGTCTTTGTATACTAAGGCTACTGATTTTTGTGTGTTGATTTTATATCCTGCCACTTTACCAAACTCTTGTATGAGTTCTAATAGTCTATTAGTGGAGTCTTTTTGGTCCTCTATATACAAGATCATGTCATCTGCAAATAGGAATAGTTTGACTTCCATATTCCTAATTTGGTATCTGTTGTTATATTTCCTTTTTCTCTTCTAATTTTATTTTACTAGGTCCAAGAGCTCTTCAACTAAGCCAATGTCTCATAGGGTTTCTCCAATGTACTCTAATAATTTGATGGTGCCTTTAAATTTCTTCATGCAGGCACCAATTGCCATAAACTTTCCTCTTAACACTGCTTTTGCTATATTACACAACTTTTGATGTTGTATTGTCATCTACATTTATTTCCATATTTTTGATTTCACTTTTTACTTCTTCTGCGACCCAGTCTTCATTCAGCAGTATATTGTTCACTCTCGATCTGTTTGCATATATCCTAGAGATTATTTTTAAAGATCTATTTATCTGAAAGAGTTACACATAGAGAGAAAGAGGCAGAGAGAGAGAGAGAGAGAGAGAGAGAGAGAGAGAGAGAGAAAATCTTCCATCCACTGGTTCACTCCCAAATTGGCCACAATGGCTGGAGATCTGCCGATCTGAAGCCAGGAGCCAGGAGATTTTTCCATGTCTCCCATGAGGGTGTAGATGCCCAAGGAACTTGACCATTCCCCACTGCTTTCCCAGGCCACAGCAGAGAGCTAGATCAGAAGCAGAGCAGCTGGGACTTGAGCAGGCATCCATATGGGATGCTGGCACTACAGGCCATGGCTTTGCCTGCTACACCACAGCACAGGCCCCATGAGAATCCTGAATTGTTAATTCCCAGCCTAATTTCATTGTGGTCAGATAAGATGCATAGTATGATTTCATTTTTTTGAATTTGCTGAGCCTTGCTTTATAGTCTAGTATCTGGTCTATCCTAGAGAAAGTTCCATGCACTCGTGAGAATATATGAATTCTGCAACTGTATGATGAAAAGTTCTGTAGATATCTGTTAGATTCATTTAGTCTGTACTAACTCTGTTTCCTTGCTGATTTTCTGTTTGGTTGAACTGTTCATTGCTGAAAGTAAGGTATGAAGTCTCCCATCACTCTTGTATTGGAGTGTCTGCCTCCATTTAGCTCCATCAACATTTCTTTTAAATAAACAGGAACTCTGGCATTGAGTGCATATACATTTATTGTAGTCATGTATTCCTGTTGAATTGATCCCTTAATCATGACATAGTGCCCTCTTAGTCTCTTTTAACAGTTCTTGTGTTGAAATCTAATTTTTCTGATATTAGGGCGGCTACACCATCTCTTTTTTTGGTTTTTGTTCACATGAAATATTTTTTCCATTCTTTCACTTTCAGTTTGCCTGTATCTTTGTTGGTGAGGTGTGTTTTTTGCAGACAGCAAATAGATGGATCTTATTTCTATTCCATTATGCCAGTCTTTATCTTTTAACTGGAGAGCTGAGGTCATTTACATTCAAGGTTATTATTGGTGGATATTGACTTGACCATGCCATTTTCCATGAGTATTCCTATTGTTTTCTTTGGACATCCTTTGTAGTCTTACTGGGAGATTTCTGTCTTCAACTTCATTCATAATGATGACCATGTTTCTGTGTTTCTGCATGTAGCATATCCTTAAATATCTTTTATAAGGCTGGACAAGTGATGACAAATTCTTCAATTTTTGTTTGTTATAAAAGCCTTTATTTTACCTTCTTTCATAGATGAGAGCTTTGCAGGAATAGTATTCTGAGTTGACAGTTTTCTCTTAAATCTTGAAATATATCTCACCATTCTCTCCTATCCTATAGAGTCTCTGAGAATATGTCAGGTGTGAGTCTAATTAGAGATCCTCTGCAAGTAATATGACATTTCTCTTGTGCACATTTAAGAATCTTTTCTTTATGTTTCACAGTGGAAAGTTTAATTAAAATGTGTCATGGTGAATAATTTTTCTGGTCATGTCTAGTAGGAGTTCTATATGATTCCTGTTCTTGGACATCTCTTTCTCTCTTCAAATTGAGGAAGTTTTCTGTAATTATCTCACTAAATAGCCTTCTAATCCATTCTCTCTTTCCACACATTCAGGAACTCCTAAGACCCATATGTTGGATCATTTCATATTATCCCATAAATCTCCAACATGGTTTTTTAAGTTTTCTTATTTTTTCTTCTTCTTTTTTTTTTTTTGGTCTGACTGTAAAATTTCTAGAGATTTATCTTCCAATTTGGATATTCTTTCTTCTGCCTCACTGAGTCTGTCTTTAAAGCTAACCACCACATTTTTTATTTGACCTATTTAATTATTCATTTCTAATATTTGATTTTAAATTCTCTTTAAAATCTCAATTTCATAGGAAATAAATTCACTCATGTCATGTATGGATTTCTTTAATTTGTGGATTTCCTTCTGATTACTTCTAAGTAATACTAAAATATTTTTTTTTGAATTCTGTTTCCAACATTTCTTCAATCTCTTCATTTTCATATTCTAGTTTTGAAGTGTTGTGTTCCTTTGGGGGCATTATTTTTTGTTTGTTTGTTTCTTGAATTTCTGCATTTATTTTTAGGTATTTGATGAGATAATTGTCAGTTTTTTTTCTTCTGATGGCTTTTAACTTTTGATGATGTCTCTTTGTCTTAGTGGAGGGTCTACTCTTTCAGTGAATACCCAGAGGCATATGCTGGATGTGGCCAAGGAGCTCTGTTCAGTGCTCCAAGGTAAGGGGAGTGTCAAGGCTACATCCAATTTGGGCATGGATTTGGATTTGATTTGCTTGTATTTTGTTAAGAATTTTTGCATGGATGTTTACAAAGGATATTGGTCTATAATTGTTTTGTTGTTGTATTTTTGCTGGTTTTTGAAATAAACTAATGAAGGCCTCAAAGATAGAATTTGGAAGAGTCCACTCCCTATCATTTGTTCTGAATAGCTCAAGAATTGATAATAGCTTTCTCTCAACAATTTGGTATGGGAGCTAGCACTGTGGCGTAGCAGGCAAGCCGTTGCCTGAAGTGTCAGCATCCCATATGGATGCTGGTTCAAGTCCTGGCTGTTCCACTTCCACTCCATTTCTCTAGTGTGGCTTGATAAAACAATGGAAGATGGTCGTAGTCCTTGGGCCCCTGCACCTGCGTGGGAAACCCAGAAGAAGCTCCTGGCTCCTGACTTTGGATTGGCCCAGCTTTGGACATTGTGGCCATTTGGGGAGTGAATCAGTGGATGGAATGCCTCTTTCTCTCTACTTCTGCATCTCTGTGTCTCTGCCTTTCAAATGAATAAATAAATCTTTAAAAAAATTTGGTATGATTCAGCTGTGAAGTCATTTTGTTTCTGTTCTTTTTTGTGAGCGGGCAGTTTACTGATTTAATCTTAACCTTAGCTATTGATATATTCAGGTTTTGTATGTCTTTGTGCTTCAATTTTTGGTAAATACATATGTCCATAAATCTGTCCATTTCTTCTAGAATTTCCAATGTGCTGCAGTCTAGTTATTTGTGGTAATTCCTAATGATTCTTTATATATTTTTGGAATCAATACAAATATCTCCTTTTTCAGCTATGGTTTTATTAGAGTGAGTATTTTCCACTATTTCTTGTTTAGTTAGACCAATGAATTATCAATTTTGTTTATTTTTTTCTAAAACTTCCTCCTTATTTCACTTACTTTTTAAAGATTTTTATTTCTGTTTGCTTTTTTTCTTCTTTAATTCATTTTATTTTCCTTCTACTAACTTTGGTTTGGTTTATTCTTGTTTTTCTAGGTCATCGAGATGCATTGTTCTATCATTTATTTTATTATATTCCAAATTTTTGACATAAAACTTATGGCTATGAATTTTCCTCTTAACATGACTTTTGCTTCATCCCATAAGATTTTTTAAAATACTTATTTATTTTTATTTGAAAGTCACAGAGTTACAGAGAGGCAGAAGCAGTTGACCGCAACAGATGGATATATGCTGAGCCAAAGCCAGGGGCTTCTTCCAGGTCTCCATTGTGGGTGCAGGGGCCCTAGGACATGAGCCATCTTCTACTGCTTTCCCAGGCCATAGCTGAGAGCAGGATTAGAAGTGGAGCAGTCAAGACTTGAACTGGCACCCATAACTGTTGTGCCACAGCACCAGAGCTTCTATCTCATACATTTTTATGTTGTATTTCATTTTCATTCATTTCAAGAAATTTTATTGTTCTTCTTTTGATTTATTCAATGACTTAGTGTTCATTCATTACCATGTTGTTCAATCCCCATGTGTTTGCATATTTTCTAGTGTTTTTTGGTGGTGTTGCTTCCCAGCTTCATTCCATCACGATCAGAAAAGATATACGATATGACTTCAATTTTTTTAATTGGTTGAAACTTGTTTTATGGTCTAGCATATGATCTATCCTAGAGAAAGTTTCGTGCAATGATGAAAAATTTGTGTATTCCAAAACTATGGATTGGTGATTGTAGCTAACTATTTGGTCCATTTGTTTTACAGTGCAGATAAGCTACAGAGCTTATCTATATTTCTTTATTGATTTCTCATCTAGGAGATTTCCTCATTGATTAAGGTGTTATGTTGAAATGTCCATTATTATTTTATCTCTCTCCTTTGATACATTAACAATTGTTTTCTAAAATTAGATGCCCTAGAATTGCTGCAGATATATTCACTATGTGATACTCTCTTATTTAGTTGATCTCATAATCATTACTTAATGACCTCCTTTGTCTTTTTTTAAAGTTCTTGTACTAAAATCCGTGTTACATGACAAGAATGTAGTAACTCCTACTCACATTTGATATCCATTTGCATGGGATATCTTTTTCCATACATTCATTTTCAACCTGTATCTTTATTGGTAATGTGTGGTTTTTGTAGGCAGCATAAAGATAGTTCTAGTTTTTTTTTTTTATTTTAACATATTCATGCACTCTCCATCTTTTAATTGAGGAATTTAGTCCATTTAACAGTGAAGGTTATTATTCATAAGTAATGAGTTGGTCTGGCCATTTTTCCACAAATATTCTTGTTTGTTTTGAATCTCCTTTGTCCTTTTACTAGAAAGCTTTCTAACTTCACATTGTTTCAGTATTCTGATTGTCTTTCCCTGCTTCTGTATGTAGCACAACCTTAAGTATCATTTGTAAGACTGGTGTTGTGGCAACAAACTCAATTTTGATTGCCTTGGACAGTTTTTATTTCAACTTTATTTATGAATGAGAACCTCACTTAGTAAAGTATCCTGATTGAGAAGTTTGTTATTGGTATTTCTTGGAACTTCTAGTATATATTTCCATTATGTCCTGGTTTGTAGGCTTACTGTTGAGAAATCTATTGTCATTCTGATGGGACTTCTTTTAAAAGTGACCTGCTACTTCTCTCTTGTAATTTTAAGATATGATTTTTTTCTGTTTCACCTTTGAATTTTTGACTCTAATGATTGCTGCTGATCATACCAATTTGGACTCTATGCACTTCCTGAATTTGGATGTCCATATCTTTTTTTCAAATTGGGTAAATTTTCTACTAAAATTACATTAAATAGATTAGCTAGGTCATTCCTTTTTTCAATTTCCTTTGGAAATCCAGAGATTCACATATTTGACTGATGGCATCCCATAAATCCCAAACATTGTTTTCATTCTGTCTAGTTTTTATTACTTTTTGGTGTGACTGAGAATTTCAAAACCAATCTTCTTGATTGAATATTATTTATTCTTCTCATCAAGTCTGTTTTAAGACTTCCCACTGTTGGGGCCGGCACTGTGGTGTAGTGGTTAAAGCTGCAGGCTTCTGTACATGCACCCCACATGGGCACCTGTTCAAGAACCAGTTGGTCCACTTCCAATCCAGTTCTCTGCTATGGCCTGGGAAAGCAGTGGAAAATGGCCCAAGTATTTGGGCCCCTGCACCCACATGGGAAGACCCATAGGAGGCTTCTGACTCCTGGCTTCGGATTGGCACAGTTCCGGCCTTTGCAACCAACTGAGGAGTGAACCAGTGGAGGAAAGACCTCTCTCTCTGCCTCTCCTTCTCTCTGTGTGTAACACTGACTTCAAATAAATAAATAAATCTTCAAAAAAAAGACTTTTCATTTTATTTTTATTGAACTTATTGAATGCTTCATTTTTAATATTCCTGTTTGATACTTTTTCAATATCACTATCTCTTCTCTGCTTTTCTCATCCTTGTCATGTACTGATGCCCTAAATTCATTTCACTGTTTCTTGCTATTTTTGAGTAACCTTAGAACCATTCTTTTTGATGTAGGCAGGCAGCTAGGATAAATTGATTAGATTACTGAGCTGGAAGACAGGACTTCACCTCATCCCTGTGTGATCCTATCTCCCTACATGACCTCACCTATATGCCCACCTACAAATCGGGCTACGTGACCACTCACTTTTCAGGGTGGATAAAAGGCTTGGAACATGGTGAGTCCAGCCCTTCTTTTGCCACTATTACCTTGTTACTCCATGGCTTTTGGGTGTGTGGCCTTCAGGCCACCCATGTTCTCCACCTTTGCTTCGTTGGTTGTGCTAAGCTGCTTGTGGTTACCCATCACCAAACACTCAATGCACGTGGCTCTTAGCCTGCTCTCTGTTCTGTATGGGCCCCAACTTAATCTCTAGACTTTTCTTTCTCCCTTAGATTAAAGCCCTCACTCCCCTATGCATTTCTTTCACTAAATAAATAGCTTAAAAAAAACTTACCATGCTGCCTGATCTATTTGAGCCAGTATTCAGAATTCTTTGATTTCCTGTCAAGAACCCACATAGCTTATTAATTTTGGAAATTTTGATATGCACAATGATTTCATTTTGAGTTGTTTTTCAGCAATTTTTTCAGTCTCCTATCCTTCATAGTCCAATACTAATGCATTATTGTATTCCTTTTGGGGAGTCCTACAGCCTTCCTTGCTCAGATTTCTTTTGTTTCTATGTTGATTTATGTGCAACTGTGATCCTATGTCTTTAATTTCTGGAGAATATTTGTCATATTTTTTATCAATGGCTTTATTCTTGGACCTTCACATATGAAGTTCAGTTGGGTGTCTAAGTCTTAAGCATGAGTTCCAGGCATGTGTGTTGGTTGGGATGTGGATCTTGGCCACTGTTTCTGAGTGAGGCAAGGGAACATGGCCACTGTTTCTGGGATGGGCAAGGGTCCAGAGTGACATCTAAGATATTGTTGGTGGAGTGCCCCTGGCTATAGTCAGTTACAGGGAGGGGTTGTTGGAGTGAACTGCTGTTTTTAAATTTTCAGCTTTTCTGTGTCATGGTAAGCAAGCTGATGCACAACATAGAGTTCATGGTATCAGTGCACTGCACCTACCTAAGTACGTATACAATCCAAGGCCCCAATTTATTCTCTATTGTGCATTGCAAAATCTTTGTGAACCCAACTCCAGTGTGGGGTGAGCACTGAGTCCCCGAAGTCAGGCTGGGCAGGTACACTAAAACCCAACAACAAACTGTGATTTGTTTCAGGTGGTCAGCAGAAGGGAGACCATAGGAAAGATTTTTGGCTCTCATTTCTGATAGAACATGCCGTCTTTTTTTTTTTTTTTTTTGTGGGAGGTAAAATAGCAAGGTTTATTAGGGAAGGGACATCCGTAAGAACAGATGGGCACCTCTCCAGACAGGATCTGGGAGTGCAGTTGCCTGGACGGGGCGGGGGGAGAAGGAGCAAGGTTACATGTTGAGTGGAGAGAGTATACCTGGCCAGGCAGGCTGGCGGCTCAGTAGAGAGGCAGAGGGCTGAGTGCGCAGTCCAGTTGAGGCCAGGGTTTTTTTTTTTTTTTTTTTATTTTATTGACAGGCAGAGTGGACAGTGAGAGAGAGACAGAGAGAAAGGTCTTCCTTTTGCCGTTGGTTCACCCTCCAATGGCCGCCGCGGTAGCGCGCTGCGGCCGGCGCACCGCGCTGTTCCGATGGTAGGAGCCAGGTGCTTCTCCTGGTCTCCCATGGGGTGCAGAGCCCAAACACTTGGGCCATCCTCCACTGCACTCCCTGGCCACAGCAGAGAGCTGGCCTGGAAGAGGGGCAACCGGGACAGGATCGGTGCCCCGACCGGGACTAGAACCCGGTGTGCCGGCGCCGCAAGGCGGAGGATTAGCCTGTTGAGCCACGGCGCCGGCCAAGGCCAGGGGTTTTTAAGGAGATGGGTCTTAGTCTTCACACACTTCCTCCTGAAACAAAGGACTTTATGGCTGAAACAAAGGACTTTATGGATGCAAATGTTATCAGACAGGAGGAAGGGAGCAGGGTGTTTGAGATACAGATACTGGGCTGCACCTGGGAGATTGTGGAAGATTGTCAGGCAGAAGGGGTGGGGACCTCCACTTGGCAGGTTATCGGGTAGAAGGGGGCAAGGCAGGGCAGGATGTGAATACTGAGCTGCCCCTGAAACAGCATCAGGATGACCTTGAGATGCAGCATATGCTGGACATAGATGTCTTCTCTTTAGGCCTGTTACACACACATAAGCTCATAACTGACTTCCTACCTAACATTCCCCCCTCAAGAGGTAATACCCAAAATTTTTCTTTGGGATTATGGATGGAGTTTCGTTTTCTGTAACTTCTTCAAAGCTGAAAACATGCCTTCATTTTTTTACAGTACTATGGGCTACTCAATCTGCCCTGCCCCAGTTACCTTCACAGTAGCACCATGTGGGCTTGGGCCTCAGGGTTGCTGCTGTCATGCTGGGCCCAGCTAGATCCATGATACTGTGTCTGCCCTGATAATGTGCAGAAATATTTCTGGGGAACCTCGACAGAAGATAGGCAAGAGCCTCTTGAGAGCAGGTCCCCTCTCATGAGCATCCCTCACTGCTGCAGTCCCTATGCTAAACACTGGAGGAGGAATCCATTTAGATTCCTCTTTTGTAGCCTGGAAGCCTTCAGTCTCCAAGTGAACACTTGTCACTGAGGTGTTGCTAAGTGACAACAGGATTCCTCTCCTAGGAGGATGACCAGGTGAGAGATCTCTGCAGATGCATACCAATTACACTCTACTCTGCACCCTAACCCCTGAAACAGGGAATCCCCTGGCCCCGAGCCTCAGACATTGCCTTGTTCTCCTACTGCTCTCTCTAAGCCATGACACCTATTATGGATGTTACACTGTGTTCCCAATTTTTCCTCCTGCCTCTGGTACACTGAGAAAAGCACTGACCTGTAGAAATTGCTATCTTGGAGTACCTAAGTGGAGGGGGAGTCAGACACTAGACTTTTTTATATAGCCACCATGAGTCCTCCAAAATGAATTCATTTTAATATCATTTTTCATAATATTTTAAATATAATTTATTTTATTTTGAGAGGCAGAGAGACAAAGAAACAAATGAAAACAAAGAGAAAGACACTGATCCACTCCACCAATTCCCACAATGTTCTGAGCTGAGATGTTGTCAATGGTAGTATTTATTTTTTGCCACTATTATTTCAAGTATTTCATAATTTAACCACTATAGATTTTCCATCCTATGTGGAAACAAGCTATGTACTCATATGGTATTAATAAGTAAAAAGGAAGTTGCCAGCGCCGTGGCTTAACAGGCTAATCCTCCACCTTGCGGCGCCGGCACACCGGGTTCTAGTCCCGGTTGGGGTGCCGGATTCTATCCTGGTTGCCCCTCTTCCAGGCCAGCTCTCTGCTATGGCCCGGGAAGGCAGTGGAGGATGGCCCAAGTCCTTGGGCCCTGCACCCGCATGGGAGACCAGGAGAAGCACCTGGCTCCTGGCTTTGGATCAGCGAGATGCGCTGGCCGCAGCGGCCATTGGAGGGTGAACCAACGGCAAAAAGGAAGACCTTTCTCTCTGTCTCTCTCACTATCCACTCTGCCTGTCAAAAAATAAATAAATAAATAAGTAAAAAGGAAGAACAAAATGGAAGTTTATTGTTGTAACAAAACAAATAGGACTTGGCCATAGACTGTGTAAAAGTGTGTGACAAGCTTCAATACTTGATACAATGTAAATTACAAGTGTAAAATCAACACCCTAGAATTAGTACAAGAAAAATTGTAAAAAAGCTAGAGAGAGAGATTTAATAAGCTAATATTGGTAATACAATATAACACTGAATATTCTCAGTCAAAAAGAAATAGAGACTGGCATCATAGCAAGTTGTTGCCTGCAATTTCACTATCCCATTTCAGAGTGCTTGTCAGAAGTGAGTGAATAGAGGTGTTATGATCTGAATAATATTTGTCTCCTAGAATTCTGCAGATATTTAAAATTTAGTGTCATAAGCTAATGGTATGAAAAAAGTGGAGACTTAATCCACTATAGTGTTTAAGAGGTGTACTTAGTGGGAAGTCCTTAGGTCACCCTTGGAAGACAGTTTTCACAAGAGGGTTTGGCCTTGCCATGCTGTGATGCTCCCTGGTTCACCATGTGCTCCTTCTTCCACCTGTGTCACCTTGATAGTGACATACACAGACACTCACACTCCTTGTCTCTTGCCACATGCTGCCCTGGGACTTCGCCAGCAAGAATTCCATCACCTGGTGCAAAACCAACTGGCTGACCAATCTTGGACTATGAACCTTCAGAACTGTGAACCTAAATAAATCTCTTCCTCTCATGAGTAGTTTGTCTGAGGCCTTTTGCTATAGTCATGAAAAGTTGACTGATATCATCAAGAAATGATGATATCACCAAAAATTGGTCTGTGAAAATCTTTTTTTATGAAATTTGGTTTTATTATGAAAATGTTTCACAACATACAAAATTCAACCCTCATCCATCATCCAGCATTGGGAACATATCAAGAAAATATTACATCTAGCATTTCTAGTTTGAAGTAGACAAGTTTCTTATGTTAGCTCAATCCACCATTCTAGTGCATTTTGCTTTTCTGCTTTTAACAGATGTCCTTAGAGATGTTCCACATGATCTTCAGAGGAACAGCATACCCAATATACCTGCAGTTTGCTCTTCTAGCTCCCCTGCCAGACATGTTACGTTCTTCTGCCAGTGTAAACATTGCTTTAAATCTCCTAAACAAGCATATTTATAAAATACATTCCTAGAACTGCTGTATCAGAGGTATATGTATTTACCACTGATACATTCTATGTTTCTTAGAAGCTATTTTACCAATTTTTACCTCTACCAACTTTTGTGATATAATGACCTTTCTGTATAACTTAATACTTTCAACTTTGAAATTAGTACTTCTAATTCTGAATATACATTAGATTTTAGGCAACTTGTTAACACTTAATAATTAAAAACTTAGATAATACTGATTATAATAAACAAAAAGCCTAGTTTATATAGGCAGGCATTTGAAAGCCTAGTAGGTAAAATTTCACCTGTTAGGCTAATGCCACCTTTCAATAAGACATCATTAATAAAACTTTTTGGGTTTTGCTTGAGGTCATCCCATTTTTTTTCCATTTCTCTTTTCAACTTGCTTGCATTGTACCTCTCAGCCACTGCAACAAGCTCCTCTTGGATATTCTGATTTGCTCTTTCCAGGATATGGATCAGTTCACCGGCAATCCTCCAATCATTTCTCTTGATGAGGGTGATTGACATCCCTGTGTTTCCTGTTCTTCCAGTGCATCCTACTCTGTGTACATATTCTTCAATATTCCTCAGAATGTCGTAATTACAGACATGAGTGATATCATGGACATCCAATCCATGTGATGCTAAATCAGTAGCAATTAATATCCTCACTTTACCTGTTTTAAAGTTCTTTAATGCTTTCTCCCAATCACTTTGTTCTCTATTGCCATGCAGCGACTCTACTGATATGAGCTGGAAGACTAGGTCACTTGACAAATGATCAGCCACAACTTTTCTACTAACAAATACTATGACTTTGTCCTTCGGTGACATATTTTCCAGGAAGTTTTGTATATGTATTCGTTTCTCTTCTTCCGTGGTAATGATTATATTTTGTTTTACTGTACTTACAGCCACTAGATCCAAAGTTCCAACATACACAAGCATTGCTTCTTTCAAGTATGACTGTGCAAGTCTACGCACACCATAGGGCCAGGTTGCACTTGTCATAATCGTTTGGCTATCTAGTCAAACGTCTAATAAAATCTTCATTATCTGGGGTTCAAATCCCATATCCAACATTTTATCAGCTTCGTCTAAAACCAAGTAGGTGACACTCTTGAGTCTAATTAAGTATTCATCTGTACATCATTTAACCTTCCAGGGGTTGTGATTACAATATCGACACCTTTTGAAACATCTTGTATTTGTGCTTCTCGATCTCCACCACCATATACACAAACACTACTAAGATTTTAGTATGAATACTTAGAACATTTGGCCTGCACCTGTAGAGCCAACTCCCGAATGGGTGAAAATTTTTTCAATTGTGTCTCTCTGTATGGATGAGATTTTATTGATTGTTACTGTGTGAGAATAAAGGGAAATTCCTACTTATTTTAGGGCTATTTCATTATCATGGAAGGTCTACCTTTTCAGATTTATTCAGGAAATATCCACACAGGAAAATCTGAGTAAATGCATGGCATGACTTTTTTCTTTTCTGTCAAAGTCACAGCAGTGTGTTTCTTTTTCTTTTTTTTTTTTAAAAAAAAAACCTTTTATTTAATGAATATAAATTTCCAAAGTACAGCTTATGGATTACAATGGTTTTTCCCCCCCTAAACTTCCCTCCCACCCTCAACCCTCCCCTTTCCCACTCCCTCTCCCCTTCCATTCACATCAAGATTCATTTTCAATTCTCTTTATATCAGTTTACTATATATTAAGTAAATATTTCAACAGTTTGCACCCACATAGCAACACAAAGTGAAAAATACTGTCGGAGTACTAGTTATAGCATTAAATCACAATGTACAGCACATTAAGGACAGAGATCCTACATGATATTTTTTAAAAATTGATTAATGTTCTATGCAATGTCAAATTTAAAGCCAAGGTTTTTATTTTTTTTTTCATTTTCAATTATCTTTATATACCAAAGATCAATTTAGTATATACTAAGTAAAGATTTCATCAGTTTGTACCCACACAGAAACACAAGGTGTAAAAATACTGTTGCAGTACTAGTTATAGCCTTAATTCACATTGGACAACACATTAAGGACAGATCCTACATGAGACATAAGTACACAGTGACTCCTGTTGTTGACTTAACAATTTGACACTCTTGTTTATGGTGTCAGTAATCTCCCTAGGCTCTAGTCATGAGTTGCCAAGGCTATGGAAGCCTTTAGGGTTCGCACTTTGATCTTATTCTGACAGGGTCATAATCAAAGTGGAAGTTGTCTCCTCCCTTCAGAGAAATGTACCTCCATCTTTGATGGCCCTGTTCTTTCCACTGGGATCTCACTTGCAGAGATCTTTCATTTAGGTCTTTTTCTTTTTTTTTTCCCAGAGTGTCTTGGCTTTCCATGCCTACAATACTCTCATGGGCTCTTTAGCCAGATCGAATGCCTTAAGGGCTGATTCTGAGGCCAGAGTGCTATTTAGGATATCTGCCATTCTATGAGTCTGCTGTGTCTCCCACTTCCCATGTTGGATCTTTCTCTCCATTTTTGATTCTATCAATCAGTATTAGCAGACACTAGTCTTGTTTGTGTGATCCCTTTGACTCTTAGACCTATCAGTGTGATCAATTGTGAACTGAAGTTGATCACTTGGACTAGTGAGATGACATTGGAACATGCCACCTTGATGGAATTGTATTGGAATCCACTGGCACGTTTCTAACTCCATCATTTGGGGCAAGTCCAATTGAGGATGTCCCAAATTGTACATCTCCTCCCTCTCTTTTTCCACTCTGAAATTTAATAGGGATCACTTTTCAGTTAAAATTTAAACACCTAAGAATAATTGTGTGTTAATTACAGAGTTCAAACAATAGTACTAGAACAAAAAAATACTATAATGGATGAAGTATTGTATTGTACATCAACAGTCCGGACAAGAGGTGATCAAGTAACTGTTTCTCATAGTGTCCAATTCACTTCAACAAGTTTCCCCTTTGGTGCTCAGTTAGTTGTCACTGATCAGGGAGAACATATGATATTTGTTTCTTTGGGACTGGCTTAATTCACTCAGCATGATGTTTTCCAGATTCCTCCCTCTTGTTGCAAATGACCGTGTTTCATTGTTTTTGACTGCTGTATAGTATTCTTTAGAGTACATGTCCCATAATTTCTTTATCCAGTCTACTGTTGATGGGCATTTGGGTTGGTTCCAGGTCTTAGTATTGCGAATTGAGCTGCAATAAACATTAATGTGCAGACAGCTTTTTTGTTTGCTAATTTAATTTTTTTGGGTAAATTCCAAGGAGTGGTATGGCTGGGTTGTATGGTAGGGTTATATTCAGGTTTCTGAGGAATATCCAGACTGTCTTCCATAGTGGCTTAAGTTTATGGTAGGAGTGCGATAGTTTTCCTTTATGATAGGAGTTAGAAATTCCTTCTCTTTGTTCGTTTTTATGATGATGATGGTGATGGTGATGATGATGATATTAACTATTTTATGTCTATGATATGTCCTATTTGCAAGGTGGAATATTCATCTTTTTCCAAGGGAATAAATCTGCACTAATTAAAAAAAACTAGAGTCAGGAACCCAATTTTGAACTATATTTTATAGTAGTTCTTATTAAAAATATTTTATTCCATTATCAATAGATTTTATCTTCACACATTCACAAAAAAATTATACTTCCTTCAAAAGTATTTTGCTAAAATAGAGTTTCAAGACTGTCACCATATTGGGTGATAATATTCAGATATTTCCTTAGGAGTCAGAATGTGGTCACTTGCAAACAATTTGCAATGACCCATAAGAGGGTTTGTAACTTATCATTGATATTGCAAATTTACAGCTTTGCAGTACTGTGTAGAAAAAAGCTTTCATCTCTCCACTGCTACTTTAATATAATGTACTTCTCTACCCCAGAAAGCACCAGAGGTAATGACCTGAATTATACTTCTTCAGCACTATATCATAAAGAATAAAAAAAATGCTCTAGGGCCTGTATACATAGGACACACTTCACCCATTGCTAAAATGATAATTCCTTTGAATCGAAGTACCACAGACATTTTAAAACATGTAGTCATCCTGCAACACAATGCCCAAGAAGCTGATTTGAAAAGCAAATATAGACTCATTTATTGATGAAGTTCACCCAAGCACAATTCAACTGAAAAAAATGTTAATGGCAGAAACATAATAAATTATATATCTTTGATATATGAGATATACACTGTTTGAAGGAGAGGTTTAGAAAAAGTGGCATTTCAGACAATTTGGGAACCTTGGAACTTTTAGCTCTATGCTAGATACACATAAAATGCTCCAAAAAGTCATGGAACCAATTTTAGGGCTGTTACTAACTCATGATGGCATTTTTTTTCCCCTGAAATTGTTTTAAATGAATAGAATAATCCATACCCTTTTTAGAGGAAGATCAAAGATGAACTATGGTCCCTAAGCAGCTACAGTTTTGAATTTTTCAAGTTAGATAAGGCCGTTTCATTTTCTATAATCAATCATTCCTAATCTCCTGATTTTAATAACACAAGGCATACCCTGTTCTTGAAACATTATACTTTGTTTTTTACACACTACATTACACAAATTTCAGCATAAGTGAGTAGAAAATATGCAGAATAGTCTTACTTTTTTTTTTGCTTGCATATTATTGGGGTCAATAATAGTAGATTAAATTGGGAGAAAAGTGAGTGGAGGCATTCCCAGAATGCAAAGTGTTTCCCTCACTTGACAAACACCAAATCTTCATCTCTTTATTATTTGCCTTCTGGGTCTACAACTATAGTGCAACAGGTTAAATCACTCCCTGTGGCATCCCATATGAATGTTTGTTCATGTCCTATCTGCTTCACTTCTGATCCAGCTCCCCAAACATGTGCCTTGGAAAGAAGAAGATGTCCCAAGTACTTGTCCCCTGCACCCATGTGAAATCCAGATAGAGTTCCAGGATCCTGGCTTTGTCCTGGATTAGCACTGACTTTTTCAACTCTTTGAGTGGTGAACAAGTGTATAGAAGACTCTGTAACTCTGTCTTTCAAGTAAATGAATCTTTAAAAAAATTTGCCAGTCTATCTGTGCCTAGATTTTCACAAATTTGAGTTGAGAAATGGATTTTAACTTCAACTGGAAATATGAATAAAGCAACAAAATAGTTTGTAACACAGAAAGGGTAAAGAAAAGTTAAGCTGAAAATGATTTCTACATTTTTCTTAATTTCTTAAATTGGTTCAAAGCTACACTGAATGCCATCTTCTTTTATTATAGCAGATATTCAAGCTTTTTATGCAATTTGACAGTTTGCATATAAAAAGAAACCAGTGTTGACTTTCATTTTCTTTGACTTTTCACATTACAGTGGAGTACATTAATTCTGCATTTCACAAACTAAAGTAGACCCAATTGCTTCCCACGATTGATCTTCTATCTTGCTGGAAGACTATTGCATGAGTTTTGTAGATTAACTGATTTCAACATTATGGAAAAGGAATGGAAGGGGAAAGGGAGCGGGAAAGGGGAGGGTTGCGGGCGGGAGGGAAGTTATGGGAGGGGGGAAGCCATTGTAACCCATAAGCTATACTTTGGAAATTTATATTCATTAAATAAAAGTTTAATAAAAAAAAAAGGAAAAGGCAATTTATACTTACAGCTGATGTAACCAGAAGTGTATAGAAACACTAGACAAAGGAGCCTTTTATACCCTTACTATGTGCCTTGATAACATTCAGATGTTTACATCCATTTGCAGTTCTATTGCTGGAAAACCTAAGCTGAATGGTCTGCAAAATTCTGAATTCAGCTCATCAATAAGGCATTTGCTGTAATGTAATCCATTGAATCAAGTGGTCCTTCTTTTCTGATTCTTTCCACTTCATTTCAATCTTAAAAATAATGGTACTCCTGGAAAGAATACAATACTCACTAAAATTGAGTACTGTATAGAGGATAGGAATAGTAAGCCAAAGACAAGCTTTCATTTGTACCTACCCTTGCCATATGTACCCTCATGTTTCCCTTTGTATGTTGAAATGTGTTTGATATGTGCAATTGGGATTATCATAGGAAAAATCATACACCAATTAGAAAATAAATTTCTCTGTATCAGACTATTTTCCTTCTGCTTCTACATAAAAAAGGCTAATGATCCTTCCTCCTTTTTCTCATTTTTTTAAAAACAAACCTGAAAGCATCATTTAAAAATAATTTATATGACATTCATTCTCAACATGTTACTTTGAAAAAAAGGTGGAATCCACCTTATTGGTTATAATCAGTGAAAAGTTGATTGGGAACAAAGATTTGTATGTCTCCTGAATTGTATCAATTTACTTTAAACTTGAATTGGAGAATAAACTATTTTACTACCCAAAAGTATTCTACTTTGATTGCTTTTTAAAAAATATTCAGAACTTGTAGAGAACAATGTTTATATCCATTTTTACCTTCGTTCCTAAAGATCATAAGGATTCTGTCAAGTACCTCTTTAAGTATCATCTGTTTTTAAATGAATCTTTCAGTGATCTGTATTTTAAAATGTCCAAGTCACATCTTTCATATGTCAGCTTGATTTTGGGAAGAGTATTTGAAGGGTGAATGGTGTTTAAAAAAAAAAGACATATATATATATATATATATACAAATATATATATATATATATATATATATATGTGTGTGTGTGTGTGTATAACTACTTGAATTTTGTATATCTTGTATTTTCCACATACTTTTGGTTACTCACTGAAGGAACCCAAAATAATTTCAAAGAAATAATATCCATACACATATGTGAGTAAATAAAGGTAGGCCCAAAATAGTCCAGAAACACTACCCTACATATTATTCTCTGCCCGGCTTTGCAATGAGATTACTAAGGATTATCCTCCTTCCAAATACATATATTGATCTCATTCTGATTTCCATGCTTACTTTTACTACCAGAACAAGTTTATTGAAACCAATTTCTATTGTTATTCCTACAATATCATTTTCTACTTCTACATAGTAGGGAATAAATTGTTTTTAGTTAAAGAGAAAAATAGTAAATCAATTCCCTATTCTGCCATCCAGAGTTCTAGGTAGCCTCTGTGGCATTCTGGGATCATTGGATTCTAATATATGGCAGTAATAGATTAAAAGGAGGAATCTATGTTCTCGTCATCCCTCAAATCAGAGTTTCTCTCGTCTGGAGATGCATAAAGAGGATCTAGTGCTCTCTAGATCATGAAAAACTAAAGTTCCTATTAAAGCACCTAATTTGTATGTTATATTATCGATCTTCTGTATATAAAGATAATTGAAAATGAATCTTGATGTGAATGGAATGGGAGAGGGAGCGGGAGATGGGAGGGGTTGCGGGTGGGAGGGAAGTTATGGGGGGGGGGGAGCCATTGTAATCCATAAACTGTACTTTGGAAATTTATATTTACTAAATAAAAAAAGAATCCTCAGTAAAATAATCAATTTGACTTGATTTAAAGCTGTATTCTAGGTCTTCTATTTACTTAAAACCATCAAGGTGATTATCACCTGATATGATGAACGAAATAGAAGTCAAAATCTCAAAATAGCTCAGTAACTGTATACTCTGCTAGAATTTTTAAAGACATGTTTCAGAAAAAGTACTCCCATGTTCAATTAAGATTGGAAATACACATTTCCTACACTGACTCTCTACTGTTGTTGAGTCTTGGAAGTCATAAAAAAAACAAAGCAAGGAAATCTTTATGTCTGAATGATTAATTATTTCATTGTAATAGTATTATAGAACACTACTAAAAGGATAGTAAGTGTTGAATACAATTAGACCAAAAAAAAAAAAAAAAAGATTATGAATAGAAATACCTTGAGCATGGGTACACCCACAGAGGAGCAAATGGCAGCATGAGAGCTTGAGATAATATTGAAGAAAGCACTAGATGAAATGTGTTGTTGAAAAAAACTGAGTAGCTGTTTCTCAGGAACTCTGACACTGATCAACCCCTTTTTTCCACCTATGATTCCATTCATTCTCTTGCCTGCTCCTTTCACTGTGTAAATTCTCAACATCTGTACTCAGAATTATCTCATCCACTACATTATACATTCCTATGTACAGTGACCATGGCTTAGTCCCTTTGTGACTTCTGTGTGCTTGCAAGATATAGATTACATAGTAGTTGCACTATAAGTGCTAATTATGTAATTTTAAAAGATGGCACCTCTTTTAATGTTTAGACTTATTTAAGTAATTCCAAGAACAGGAAGACAAAACATATCTATCCCACTAAGACCTTTCTATCTGTGAAGGATTAGGGTTTTATGTGTCTTTACTTCTGCTTCTCGTGGTTACTGGCAACTTCTTGACTAATGATCACATCGTGTTCACACTGTTCTTAACTATATTTTTTTAAACTTTGATGATTCAGTCTTGAGAAACATTTTCATGGCATGTATGTACTATAAATTTGGCTACTTCCCCAATTTAAACAATGAAGTAGATGAAAGCATCTTGGATATAGTACTGGAAATATTGTACCATTGGAATGCAAATGCAGACACAGCCTAAGTCTGTTTGATTCTCACCAACATAATTATATTTAAACAATGGAAGGAAATCAATCCCTTTAGGGAAGATCTATTCCTGTTCAGAAATAAGTTGTGTCCTCCTGTGTAAAGCATGCTAATATGGCATCACTCTGAGAAGCCTGCACAGTTTCCAGGAAGGTTATTTGGCTAAAATACAAATAGACTTAAGTTTGTTTTCCACCTTAAAAGTAAGTTTTCAGATTCACTGTTCTTTCACAGCAATAATCAACTTTTTTTTTTTTTTTTGACAGGCAGAGTGGACAGTGAGAGAGAGACGGAAAGGTCTTCCTTTGCTGTTGGTTCACCCTCCAATGGCCGCCGCGGCTCTGCAGCCGGCACACCGTGCTGATCTGACAGCAGGAGCCAGATGCCTATCCTGGTCTCCTATGGGGTGCAGGGCCCAAGCACTTGGGCCATCCTCCACTGCACTCCCTGGCCACAGCAGAGAGCCGGCCTGGTTTACTTGGGGCTGGATTTCATTCTCTGGTAAGACTTCAAAGTAGCAGAAACTGTAGTCTAAAAGACAGTGGCCATAAAAAGTCACTTATTTCCATCAGTTAATGAGCTGAACCAAATCAATTGTTCAATGTTATCATCAATAACATTAAAAACAAACAAAAAAAATCCAATTCTGCAATTTTAATGAGGAATCTTGTTTGATAATAAAGATAATATGAATCAGCTTTTCTGTCACTTTGGTTGCATCAGGGTATTAAAGCAATGGTTTTTACAAGTCCAGGAAAATCTGAGTCTGCCTGGCCAGGATGCCTATAATGTTCAAGAAAATAAGTAGGTCTTACAATAGAGAAATCATCTGATGACTAATACAGAGGGGTTGCATAAATTAAAAAATGCAGAGTAATCATACATGTTAATATGCTCAGACTTATAAATATATTTACATGTAACTCCATGGATATGTGTTTTCTACCTATCAAATCTCACCAATTTCCACAGAGATCCAACAGAAATCACACTAAATTCAACCCAAGATAAATTAATAGTCATGAATAATTTTGTATACATTTGTGCATAAAAACATACCACATTAAAAATTAATATTTGAAAATTAGAATGAAGCTGAATTTTCTTATCATTTTCAAGAAATCACATATTTACTAAGTTACCATAACTTGGAATTTTTTAGAATTTAAAAAATAATTTAAAGTAATATGAAGTGTGATAATGTTAACTTAAGCATACACTTAGCTTATTAAGGTCTTCCTTATCATTAATTATTATTATTCCTTACTGTTTCAAAATCACCATTGTGAACAAAAACATAGCCTTTTTGTATGTTCTTATATAGAGAGAGGAAAAAATTACCTTTCTATATTGTGACATATCTTTTCATCAACAATGTTGACTTATTTGTCATTTGTTCCTGCTTGTAGAAATGAGATAATAGGGTCTCTTGTGTCCTTTAACTTTATAGATATGAACATGTCAAATTTAAATTTTATGTCTAGTTTATTACAAATGCATTGCTAATGTATGGAGTAAATCTGATGTCCTGATAGTTGTTCTCATATGCATCACTGTATAATAGTCTACTTCTGTAGATGCACCTGTTTTAGATAAACATGTTAATTAAAGCCATCTTTTAGACTCATTTTAAAAAATACTGTTAACTGTGCTTGGAGAATAAAATTCTTGAATAAGACAGCTATTTAAAAATTGTATGCATATGACCATATGAATAAAACCTCATCCATTTGTGAAGATCCAGTTTAAAGAGTCAACAAACTCTTGGGAACATATTATGGATAAAGCAACTTAGTAAATCTTCATGGGGTTTCAAAGCTGCAGCAGCTGCTTAACCCCATATACCCAGATCTGTGCACTCCAGGTGGAGAAACATGATGCAATCATCATCCTTTGGAAGTTTCCAGCCAAGGTATGAAAAGCAACGTGCACCAACAATTTGAGACTTATGAAAGAAAACACATATATGCAGGAGAATAGTGAACATGGGGAGTGTTCTAATGAAGTAGATTTTTTTCTTTTTTCTGTTTTATGCTGAAACAACATCATTGCCAATGCAAACGAAAGAAAGGAAAGCTGGCAATATAAGCACCCATTTACATGAGAAATTGCCCAAGTGCCCCCACACATACTGCTTTCTGTGCACAATACAAAGTGGTTCCGTTTTCAGTGGAACATATGCTAAATGTTTAAGCTCAAAGATGATTTAGACAAAATGGAAAAGATTTTTTAAACATTTATTTTACACTTTGCAGGATTCATTTAGATTGGCAGATGTTCCAAAATTCAAAGCAAAGTAAGTTAACTAGCTAGTGGAAATGACAGTGTTTGAAAAGGCAAGTGGGAGGAAAAAAATCACCTTGTGGTATTCAATATCAGAAAACATACAAATAAATTAATGAATAATAAATAAATAAAATTCTGCAGAAATCTCCTAGTTAAAATACTGAAGGACTTCCAAATTCTTTCAGGTACCTGCAGCAAATGATGTATCGATTTTGCTGTTAAACTGTACAGCTGTAACCAACACATTAGACATGGAAGATAAAAGCAAAGACTAAAAGCACCTTATTTCATCTGTCACACCTGAGGCTCTGCCTTCTTCAGACCTGCAGCATATTAGCTCAGAAAATCAATTAGGTAAAGAGCTAAACAAATGAAGGGAGAATAAAAAGGGCCTCATTCACAAAGTGCCAGGGAAGTCGACAAGCCCAGGAGACTTCAGTAAACTATATGATAGCAGCAAATAAACCATAGCAAGTTTGTCTGAACTTTTAAAAGTCAGCAATTAGGTGTCACAGATTCTACTAAGCCTATTTTAGAAGGTCCTCAGCTAATAAACAACACATGATGACATTAGATTACTCATGGCCTACAATCAGCCATCAATAAAATTCACATTAAAGAATTGTGTTATCGCTTAAATTTAGCACACATCCCTTAAGTCATAAATATTGTGTATCAAAAACAAACAGAAAAACCCAATATAGCTATTGTTCTAGTATATTCTTAAAGTGATTGCTCACATGAGTCATCAGATAAAAGCCATTACTACTTAAAATATGTAGTCCTGTCCGGTACATCTTCCAAATAATCACTGCAATTTAGCTGAATAATCTCTCCAGTCATTAAAATAGTCAATATCAATCACAACAGTTAAGTGGCTCCTTTCTAATTAGACAATGCACTGAGCATAAGCTAAAACTCTGGGACTTTGTTAGAGTTCTGTGATATTAATCTTTCTTTAAGTAAGAATATTTTCTACTGAGAAAACCAAACTGCTTGTTGAAGGAAGTCTCATCAATATCAGCAGAACACATGAAAGTTGCATTTGAAGACTGAGGTTAATGTTTATGGCCAATGCTTACTCTGTTTTCTTCAACTTTATCAAATTATAAAACAGTTTTTTCATAATATCTCTGTTACCTATACCAGTAAACACATCACCTACTGTCAAGTCACTGCCTCTTCATTTAATTTTCTCAAACTGATGATCTAAAACCTTATTATTGTCCTAACTTCTTTACTCATATCCACTTTTTCTCATAAAACACTTTAGAATTTAATATACAAAGCTGCACAAATTCCTACTCTAATCAAATCCTCATAAATCCTTAATAAATCCTTGCTTTGACTTCACCCTTTGTCTTCTCCTATTAAGCATTGATATCCAAATTTCTTTTTTTAAAGATTTATTTATTTACTTGAAAGAGTTACAAAGAGAGAAGGAGAGCCAAGCGAGAGAGAGAGAGAGAGAGAGAGAGAGAGAGGTCTTCCATCCACTGGATCTGCTGATTCATTCCCCAAATGGCTGCAATGGCTGGAGCTGCACCAATCCAAAGCCAGGAGTCAGGAGCTTCTTCGCGGTGTCCCACATATGTGCAGCTGTCCAAGGACTGGGGCAATATATGCTGCTTTCCCAGGAGATAGCAGAGAGCTGGTTCTGAAGTGGAACAGCCAGGTCTCTAGCAGTCACCCATATAGGATGCTGGCACTACAGGCAGCAACTTTACCTGCTATGCCACAGCGCCAGCCCCAATATCCAGATTTCAAGACCTCTCACATAAGGACCTGATTTACTTACTTTTTTTACTATTGGTGTGTTTCTTGAATCCCCGGGGTCAATACCATCTGCTAACTCTACACATCTTGCTTCCTCATCTGAAATTCAAATCAACAGAAACCCACTTATTGTCTACTATATTTCAGACACAGTGCTCCCACTTTTGTGTGTATAATAGCACACATAATTTGGTCATTGGCATCTCCTAACCACTTTGTCACTCATTGGTTTAATTTCATGGATGAGGAGAAAAACTTAGGGAAAATAAGGCACTTATAAAATTTAGTCACTCCACCTAGTCCTACTAATACCAACACATCCTGCTCTTTATTAACTCCTTCTAGTAAACAACTCTAGCTTACCTCTTTGTACATGATAGTCTATCAGATGAACTCTTTACTAAAATTTTACAAGCATTTGAAAATATTTAATTATTACATAAAATTGTATATACTTATGTGATATGGTGTGAATTTTGATGCATGTGTATAAAGTAATATGAGAAAATCAGAGTAATAATCATTTCCGTCTCCTTAATATCTTGGAGTTTTATAAAGCCCCAAGAGGAAATAGAATCTTCTTTACAAAATCCCCATAGCCATCAAAAAGAGTTAACAAATGGAGGGAATGTCAAAGGATTTTTCCTAACTTTTGGAGAACACGTGTCTGTGTGTTTGTGTGTTTGTGTGTCTGTGTGTGTGTGTATGTGTGTGTAGTGGGCATGGAGAGAGAGAGAGAATGGAAATAAGAGAAAAAAGCAGGAAAGGATGAAAGTATGTGGCATATTTTACCAGTCATCCTAGGTTGGTGTTTAGGAAACCAGTACAAAAGGCTAGGATAGTAACAGAACATATGGGTAAACAAAAAAGTCTCATTTACTTGACAATTTCTTCTGCACACAATGTATTTTATAACAAATTTTATACATGGAAATGCTGCTTTCAATTCAGAAAACCACTGTACCAGAGGTCAATCCTTTGTCAATGATTATGAAATGAATTTAAGTATATTGTATAAATTCAAGCTTTCTAAAATCAAAATAAACATTGGGAAATACCTGCTTTTAGTAATACTGATTAAGAAATTCTGAGGGTTATTTCAATAAAAATTTAATATAATTCATTTTTAATAAAAAATTACTTTTTAAAATGTAGCAAATGAATATTTTATTTGGTAGGTGCCCAATAAATACTCACTGACGTAATAAAGCAGTTTTTAAATATTTGTATAAATCATAAAATATTTCACATACATACCTACAAGCTTCTATGACTCAGTGTCTGTATTACATTACTATCAATTGTCTGATTCAAAAATATGTCATGTACTCAATGGTTTATTATATACAGTCAGAGGTTTTAAAAATTGTACAACTGGGAACCAGTCCAACCACCCTACTTCCAACTTAGTTCCCTTCTAATGCATCTAGGAAGGTAGTGGATGATGGCCCAACTGCTTGGCCCCTGACATCTACATGGGAGACCTGGTTGGAGTTCTGAGCTCTTAGTTCATCCCAGTCCAGCCAAGGTTGCTGTGGTCATTTAGAGAGTGAACCAGCAGATAAAGAATCTCTCTCTCTCGCTAGCTCTTTCTCTCTCTGGGAACCCCCTTCTCAAGTAAATAAATCTTTAAAAATTGTAAAATAAATTGTGTATTCCATATTATCAAAATAGGATATGAGGGCATTTTATTTGTAAATGGTAGTATGCGCATAGCTCTGAGCCTTAGCAACTCAAAACCTTCTAAGGCTTCTGAATATTTTGCAGGAAACTAAGTATTCTATACTTCTTTTGCAGTTTCTCATTCCAATGTTACTTAAGGTTGTATAGCTGAGTACATTCAAAAAATGTAATTGTGGTGTCACTTCTGCATTTGCTCATAGAAGAAAGATCCGTGTCAGTTTCAGATTTACCAGGTTTCCACTGATAAATACAGGCAAACATCTTGGTTTATCCTCTAAAGGTGAATATTTCTGTTGAAACTGACATGCTCAGATCTCTATGAGCAGCTTGTAGTTTGACAAGGCAATTTAGAACAGCGCTAGGGGGCCCAGATGTTTGAAATCCAGGTTTTACCGGGAGGACTTGAATGCCATGGCTAAGTCTTTCATAGGCAGAATACAACAGAATGACTTTGTGAGAGTGACTTCTGAGATTAAGAAAGAGGACTGCTTGATGCTTGAGAGTCTCAATAAACTTCAGGTATTTTCCATAGGTTAACATCACAAATCACTGTCTCCAAAATGACTCTTTTGAAATGCAGCTCTATGCTGAGGTGTAGCACACTATTCCATTAGCCTATGAGAGGAATTACTTAGCAAGGTCTTCAGGGAAGGAACACTAATAAATACATTTTGATAAAGGAGGAAAATGAATGTAAAAAAGTCTGAGCATGGATCTCTGCCCAGTTGAACAAGACTAGGTAGGTCAATGCAAAAAGTTCAAATAAATAAATAAGGAAGTTTTTGAGGATGCAGAGGCAAAGAAGTCATGACAAAGAGTTTTTCTCCAGCCTGTAATTCTAACGTAAGGACATTCTTTTTTTTTATTAAACTTTTATTTAATGACTATAAATTTCCAAAGTACAGCTTATGGATTACAATGGCTTCCCCCTCCCAAAACTTCCCTCCCACCCACAACCCTCCCCTTTCCCGCTCCCTCTCCCCTTCCAATCACATCATGTTTCATTTTCAATTCTCTTTATATACAGAAGATCAGTTTAGTATATATTAGGTAACGATTTCAACAGTTTGCCTCCATATAGCAACACAAAGTGAAAAAAATACTGTTGGAGTACTAGTTATAGCATTAAATAAGAGTGTACAGCACATTGAAGACAGAGATCCTACATAATATTTTTTTAAAAAATTAATTTTCTATGCCATTTCTAATTTAACACCAGTTTTTTTTTTCATTTCCAATTATCTTTATATACAGAAGATCAATTCAGTATATAATTAGTAAAGATCTCATCAGTTTATACCCACGCAGAAAAAGGGACACTAACCCACTGTTGGTGGGAATGCAAACTGGTTAAGCCACTATGGAAGTCAGTCTGGAGATTCCTCAGAAACCTGAACGTAACCCTACCATACAACCCAGCCATCCCAATCCTTGGAATTTACCCAAAGGAAATTAATTTGGCTAATAAAAAAGCCATCTGCACATTAATGTTTATTGCAGCTCAATTCACAAGAGCTAAGATCTGGAACCAACCCAAATGCCCATCAACAGTAGACTGGATAAAGAAGTTATGGGACATGTACTCCATAGAATACTATACAGCAGTAAGAAACAATGAAACCCAGTCATTTGCAACAAGATGGAGGAATCTGGAAAACATCATGCTGAGTGAATTAAGCCAGTCCCAAAGAGAAAAATATCATTTGTTTTCCCTGATCGGCGACAACTGAGCACCAAAGGGGAAACCTGTTGAAGTGAAATGGACACTATAAGAAACAATGACCTGATCAGCTCTTGTCCTGACTCTAGATGTACAATGTAATACTTTATCCTTTTTAGTATTTGTTGTTGTTGTTCTAGTACTAGTGGTTGAACTCTGTAATTAACACACAATTATTCTTAGGTTTTAACTGTAAGGACATTCTTTATGAATCCTCAATTGATGGAGACGTTCTCCTTTACCTAAACTAAACTTTTCCCATTTTAATATTGGGATGGTATGGGAAGCTACATCACAAGTATAATATCATTATTGAGATCATGCATGTGAAGCATTTAGAATGTTTTAAGTCTGGCACCATGGCTCACTAGGCTAATCCTCTGCCTGCTGCGCCAGCACACCAGGTTCTAGTCCTGGTCGGGGCGCCGGAATCTGTCCCGGTTGCCCCTGTTCCAGTCCAGCTCTCTCTGCTGTGGCCCAGGAGTGCAGTGGAGGATGGCCCAAGTCCTTGGGCCCTGCAGCCGCATGGGAGACGAGGAGAAGCACCTGGCTCCTGGCTTCGGATCCGCGCAGTATGTCGGCCACAGCAAGCTGGCCGCAGCGGCCCTTGGAGGGTGAACCAATGGTAAAGGAAGACCTTTCTCCCTGTCTCTTTCTCTCACTGTCCACTCTGCCTGTCAAGAAAAAAAAAAGGAATGTTTTAAATTTCATTTTTTGAAAGTGGAGATCCATTGTTACAATATAATGTCTTAGCACTTTCCCTATCATTTACTCAAACACACACACACACACACATGTACAATTCCTCATTGATGTCTTCATATTCAAAAATCCGACACTGCACAAAAGAGCAAGAATATTTATTTGGCACAGCTTGATTTTCTGCAGCATGATCAACAGGACTCAACTGTGTTTTCCTTGACCTACTGAAGTGTCTTGAAGCATTTCTTTCTTGTGCTAGAAATGAATCCCAAGCCAATTACTAGCAACTGCCCTCAATTTTTGTTCCTAGCAAATGAACATACCTTTAAGTGATATGACAAAGCATTTTCAAACTTCTCCTGAATGATAGATAAATTCTTAAGGCACTTCTTATTGCCAGAAATTGGGAGCTCTTGTTACAATTCCAATAAAATGAGCATGCATAAGGGTCTCTAGGAAACTGATAACCTCACACACAATTTCATTTGTCAGCTCCCTGTGGTCCAAGGGCTTGTCTTTGAGGAGATTTCATATGCATAAGGATTTCTGGTTTGGGTTTTTCACTGTAATTTCATTTTATAATAATGGGATTCTGTGGATTTTTTTTACACGTATTTGTGATTTCTCAGAGTCAGCCTACAGAGGTAAATGTAGAGATACACATACTTAATTTCCTGGGTATCAAGATGAAAATACCCACTTTTATTCTTACTTCCTATTTGTAATATTTTTGTACAGCTGGAGTTTTCTCCAATTTGAAGATAAATGTAATAGTTTAATTCTTTTTTTATATCTTTCTGTTATGCTCTCTCTCTCCTATCCTGCCTCTTTCACTCCTTTCTTCCTTTCCTTCTCTGCATTCCTTCTTTCTAGTATTCAGGAAACAGAATCAAAATTTCATATACTTTCCTTTTCCTTTTTTTGAAACACTCCTAGCTACTTATGTATTAAAGCTCCCTCAGTTTACATGGGTACACAGAAAATCAAAGAGTAACATAACCCTTTATAAAATAAAGTGACTATTTAATTAAGTCTGATAAAATTAGATCATTAAGCATCTTAATATAAGTTTTAATGATCATCTTAATACCATGCCACATTTATTTGCTCTCCAGTGCTTTGAATACTATCATCCCAATTCAACTTTCACTACACTCATCATCAAATTGGATACTTACATATTTGAAACCAATCATTCTGTAATCTATCACATGGTCTCCTAACAACATAATAAATTCTAACCTGTCATTAAAATTTCTATTATATCATTTTCTTTCCATTGCCTCACTCCCAAAGAAATGTGAAAACTTCTTATAATTAAATGGGCCTGCCATTTAGAGTTCTTCTAACTTTAAGTTGTATTATTGTGTATAATTATGTAAGTATTATTATGTGCAAAACACAACAATTCCAGTTATATCATAAATACTAAAGATATTATCTACAAAATATATAGCACAGTTCTTAGGATCTAATAAATCATTTTCAAGAAAATAGAAAATCAACAATCTTATTGTTGATTACATTAAGTTGATAATATTGCCGTGCGTATGTAACCAATTAAATATACGTAGTATGTGAGATAGACATTCACCACAGAGCTTAAGACTCCACTTGGAACACCAATACACCAAGTTGGAGTCCAAGATTTCAGCCTTGACTGCTCTTTTGATTCCAGCTTTTTGCTGTGCATATTCTGCAGGTAACAGATAATGATTCAAGTAATTGTATTGCTGCCACCTATTTGAGACACCCGAATTGATTCTGGGTTTCTCACATTATTCTGGTCTGGCCTTGGCTATTCTAAAGCATTTCAGGCCTTTAGGGAGTGAACCAGTGGTTGCATTACATTTTTTTTTTTTTTTAAGATTTAGTTTATTTGAAAGACAGAGTTACAGAGAGGGGTAGAGTCAGAGACAGAGAAAGAGGTCTTCCATCTGCTAGTTCTCTCCCCAAATGGTCACAATGGCCGGAACTGAGCTGATATGAAGCAAGGAACCAGTAGTTTCCTCTGGGTTTCCCAAATGGGTGCAGGGGCCTAGCACTTGGACCATCTTCCACTGCTTTCTCAGGCCATTACAGAGAGACGGATCAGAAGTGGAGCAGTCGGGACTTGAACCAGTGCACATATGGGTTGCTGGCACTGCAGGTTGGGGTGTACCATAGTGCTGGCCCCTGCAATATATCTTTTTATCTTTCTCTCTCTCTCTCTCTCTCTCTCTCTCACACACACACACACACACACAAATAAATGAATAAATAAATACCTAAATAAACATTTGTTCTAGAAAGCAAAAAACACACACACATATATAATATATACATGTATACATTAAGGTCATATATGAGTATTTCTGCAGTCTCACCTATCTGTATTTACTTTGTCAACAATTCCCCTTTGTAGTGATTACATTAATTTGTAATATAAACAATTGCAATCATGATGAGTCCATTGAATCTGTTCTATTCAAGAAAAAATTGTTCTGGTTATTTTAGTTAATTTACTCCCTATGTAAAAGTTCTTATTATTTTTTCAACATATTTTGTAGTCAAGAGAGAGAGAGACAGAGAGACAGAGACAGAGAGAGACAATCCATTTTACTGGTTTATTCCCCGAATGGATGGGGCTTCCAAAGCCAGGATAACAGAACTCAATCAAAGTCTCCCATGTACGTGACAGAAACCCAGTATGAACCATCACTGCTGCCTCCCAGGGTCTGCATTAGTTGGAAGCTGGAGTCAGGGACCAGAGTTTGGTATTGAAAGCATATTCTCCAGTATAAGATTCAGTTTTATCTTCTTTCATTGCTAGACTTACTGTCCACCTCATTGATATAAATATTAGAAAGAGTTTGTTGATATGCACAAAATTCATGCTGAGATTTGTTGGAGGAATATATTGACTATGTAGAACAATTTGAAAACTTGACATATTAAAGATATATTGTCTTCTAATCCAAATATATATACATGTATATATATGTATATATATATATATATATATATACATATATATACATATATATATATTTAGAAATATGCCATTAAGGAGATTGTTTGTTATTTCTTCCATTGATGTTTTGTAATTTTTAGGACAAAAATCTTGCATGCAAATTGTTTGATTTAAACTAATGTTCTTCATTTTTCACTGCTGTTATGTAAAACTTTTTATGAAATTTTAATTTCCAATTATACATTGTTAATAATGTAAAATAGAGATCATTTTAATATTCGTTTGCAAATGTTTTACCTTTAATTTTTTTTCTTACTTGGGTGGACTAGTATTTAATAAAATATTACATACATAACAGTGACGAATGCAAGCATATCTGTAAGTGGTTTATTTTTTGATAGATTGCCTTAACAAGCAGATTCTTCCATTTCTAGTGAGTCCCTCTCATACACATGCACATAAACACACATCCATACAACCTTTTGATATGATGATTCAGGTTGTTTTGATTTTCTAAATGCTGGTCCAATCTTGCATTACCAGGATGTGGCAATGATGTATTACCATTGTCAGTGATGGATTTCATTTTCTGATATATTGTTGAGGATTTTTGTTGTGTAATTCTGATAAATATTAAACTTTACTTTTTCTTTCAGTTTAACAAAATCTTGTAGGATTTTTTGAGAAATAAAGAGTCATCTTCAAATTTCTGGAAGAAATATTTGAGAATTGGTATAGTTCCTACCTTATTTGTTTGACAGAATTCACCATGAAGGTCTCTGCCAAAAGCTCTGTGTTAGAAAGGTTTTAAGTATGAATTCAATTTATTCAAAGATAATATGATTTAGGCTATCCATTTCATGATTAAACTTTGGTGGTTTAATAGTTAGACACTTGTCTGTTTGATCTACATAGTGAAACTATTAATATAACACTCATAATATTCCTTTAATAACTTTTAAATATCAACAGAATCAGTAAGGATGTCCTACAGAAAAGGATGCTCTACTGATAGTTAAAATTTGGCATTTTGTATTTTAAAGATTTATTTATTTATTTGAAAGGCAGAGTCACAGAACTACAGAAGCAGAGAGAGAGAGAAAGGTTCACTCCCTAGATGGCCTCAAGGGCTGGAGCTGCGCTGATCTGAAGCCAGGAGCCAGGGGATTCTCCTAGGTCTCCCATGTGGGTGCAGGGGCACAAGGACTTGGGCCACCTTCTACTGTTTTCCCAGGCCATAGCAGAGAGCTACATCAGAAGTGGAGCAGCTGGAACTTGAACCAGCACCTATATGGGATGCTGGCACTGCAAGCAGCAGCTTCAACCACTGTGCCACAGCACCAGGCCCTGCCCCTCAAATTTTGATGTTTTTATTTTCATTTAATCTAAAAAATTTCCTTTTCAATCCTTTAGATGTCCCATCAATGACCTAAAGTGTTTCATGTATTTTTTAATATATATTTTTTAAATTATTCTCTTTTATGGTCCTTTTTTATTTTCATTGTTGTTAAGAAACAATTCTTGTTTGGTTTTCCATCTTTAAACTTAGTAAGGTTTATCTGTGTGTCCACATATGGTTCTGTATTTGTGATAGTTTGTTTTCCCTTGGGAAAAATTTTGAAGCTCATCATTCTTTATTGTGTGTTCTGTAACTGTCAAGAAGATCAAGATGGTGGTAGGTGTGATTTAGTTCTAATTTTCTCTATCTTGTCAAACGATTATTTAAACGGTAAAGGAAGAGCTTTCCCTCTGTCTCTCTCACTGTCCACGCTGCTTGTCAAAAAAAAAAAGTTTAAGTTTCCAATTATAACCAACTCATCTCTTTTTGAAACAACTGTATTTAGAGGCACTACATTTTCTGATCTGGATTGTCTTATGTCTCCTAGCTGTTCTCTCCTATTTGCCTTTCTTACTAAAGTCTGATTTCAATACATCAGTCAAAATGTTTTTATTTTTTTAATACTCAGGTTAAGTCAAGTCATTTCTCTGCTGCGGATTTGCCATCATACACAAAGCAAAACTTATATCTTTGTCATTCAAGATAGGGTCAACCCTTGGTGTGACGTTTAGAATTTCATGCACTTACCCATGTTTTCACATGATGTCACATTGTTAGATAACCTCGAGGTTTCCCCTATTTTTTTATTCAATACAATACATGGTCCCTTCCTAGATTTCATTTACTTTGTAGGAAAATGGAGTTTCTGCGCTTATCACATTGGTTCTACATGGAATTTTCCCCTAGAAACTTTACCTGAGTAAATAACATCTCAAACACAGAATTATAATTTTCCCAATTTTAATTTCTTTCTTCTACATATGTTTTAAATATCTTCCACATTTGATGTTAGGTTAAAAAAATCAACAGTTGGGAAAAATAATTAGAATGCCTAGTGTATAATGGAAAATAAGCCAAATACAGCTTAAAATGCTCAGAAATAGATCTTTTATTTCAGACAAATGAGTCTCTTTCTTTACTATAATCTAACTATCAATTACCTCTTTCAGACACAACATGTTTTGAATCTTGGTTTAGAGGAATCATTCCAAGTGGTTAACCATCCTCAACTTAAGGTCGCCATTGAGCATTTTATGACTCTCTGCCTCTTGTGCATTCTGAAAAGTAAACAAAAGTTAGACAAAATAAATGGTAGAATCAGAGGTTAAAGCAATGTGGTTTGATCTGTTTTCAAATGTTCCCAGATAATTTATGACTTGTTTTGTTTTATTTAAATAAATACCTGTATGCCTTATCCTGAGAAACAGTTTGTGCCAAAATACAGTTTACGTTCAAGTAGCAAACAGTATGGTAAAAGAGTAAGGATTAATGAAGTCTTACTGAGCAGCGTATCTAATTATGAATTTGGTATTTAAAAGCTGTACTTGAATTTACATGCTGCATAATGCATGTTGGCTTCCTTTTAGGAGTAAAGTATATCATCCAGTAAATAGACAATTTTCAGATTTAAGTATCCACCAAAATAAAAAAAGCAGTATGATATTACAACTAAGTATATATTATGACATTTCAATGCAATACTAGTCTTAGTTTATTATCATCCCTATCATAAAACTGTCTCTACACTTATGAACACCAATCTACATATGAAAAATAATAATATGCATTTAGCTGTTCCACATACTAGCGTTTAAAAATAGTCTACATTATTCTATAATTAATATCAAATACCAAAACAAACAAAAGTCTATTGAATAAGTCTCAAATGTGCAACATTATTATCAGAAAAAAATAAAACAACTTCTTTTTCTTCAATTGTATGCCTAAAATTCAAAGCAAATTCCAATCCAGAGGACGGTATATAGGGAGACCCATGACTATCATTAATATTCCAAAATTTTTGTTAATATGGTTAATAAATTTCCATGAATAACTAAAAATTAATTCCCTGATCATTTGGGTCAACTGTCATTATCTTTAAATCTTTCTAAAATGCATTAATTTTTTTTTTAACTTTTATTTAATGAATATAAATTTCCAGTGTACAGCTTATGGATTACAATGGCTTCCCCCCCCCCAATAACTTCCCTCCCACCCACAACCCTCCCCCCTCCCGCTCCCTCTCCCCTTCCATTTGCATCAAGATTCATTTTCAATTCTCTTTATATACAGAAGATCAATTTAGTATAAAGATTTCAACAGTTTGCACCCACATAGAAACACAAAGTGAAACATACTGTTTGAGTACTAGTTATAGCATTAAATCACAATGTACAGCACATTAAGGACAGAGATCCCACATGAGGAGCAAGTGCACAGTGGCTCCTGTTGTTGACCCAACAAATTGACACTCTAGTTTATGGCGCCAGTAACCATCCTAGGCTGTCGTCATGAGTTGCCAAGGCTATGGAAGCCTTCCAAGTTCACCGACTCTGATCATATTTAGACAAGGTCATAAAAGACAGAGTGAGGATAGTAACCAATGATCCTAAGAGTGGCATTTACCAGGTTTGAACAATTCTACAGCATTAAGTGGGGAAGAGGACCATCAGTACACACATGTTGGGAGTAGAGCCATTGGTGGTAGAGTAGAGGTTATGATTACAAAGGAATGAGGCCCAAGTGCACTAGACAGGGCCTAGAACAAAGGACAGAGTCATTATTAGAGGAGCTAAGAAAGGTGCTGTCTAAGCTACAATTAAGTTTTCTGATTGAGAGGCAAATAGAACCTGATAGAAGGGGCTTGATAATAATCTGGTGGGCTTTAGGCCTTGTAAATTCAGAGGCCCAGACCTATCTATCTCTTCACATGGGGTATATCCTAAGGGAGGTGTGAACCTCCTAGGGGAAGGCACTCTGTTGACTTTCATTACTTGGCTGGCCTGGGAGGAGAGCTGGCCAGGTAAAGGCAGGTGGCATCTCTAACAAGAAATTTACAGTTCTGCCTGCAATGTTGCTGACCCTACTTGACCATCCCCTCAGTTGCAGTGGTCACTTTGGAAGTTGGGCTGAGTGAAGGGCTTTTCAGCTTAGAGCCAATAAGATCTGTGGCTCTGACCTGGGCATCCTTCGACTCCAGGGCAGGTCCATTTCCAGTGATCCAACTCTTGGCAGAGCTGCCAGGGCTCTTCACAAGCTGACTTCTGCTGAAGCCCAGGCTTACCACATTGAAAGCCACTGCAGTGGACTGGCCTGTTGGGTCTCCTTGAGGGCAGATCACTGTACAGATCAGCCATTAATAGGCCTGCCACCCATTGCTTCTGATGCCGAGCTTTCTTTTCCTCCTGGTTTGTGTTAAAGCAGACCAGAGGATGCAAGTCAAGGGAGTGCCCGTGTCCCATCTCTCATCTTCGGTGGCCTGAACTACAAGTCTATAGTCACAGGCATGTTCTGTAGTAGTTTTTCTAAGGTAGACAATGCCCATGAGGAAAATTATATTCTCACTTTAAAACTTTCTTTCCCTTTGGTCTGAAAGGGAGGTTTTTTCTACTTACTGTATACTTCGCTGATGGTGAAGTGAATCAAGCTATGAGATTTTTATTTGAGTTCTTATTTTGGCTATGCTATTGCAGAAAAATGTTAGCCATCTCTTTTATAAGGTCTAAAGATTAAATTGTGCATCCTACAGATTCCTTCATAATAGAATTAGTTTCCTACCTTGAAGAGAATAGAGAAATGAAAGAACAAGTTGGGCTTAGAATAGAGAAATGAGGGAGCAAGTCCTAGATCGCTTGCTGACAATAGCAATATCACATGAATACTTAGCAAACCGTTTCAACCATTAGATAACAACTTAAGAAAACATTTACCAGAAGGTCCAATGCCTTCTATAAATTTTAAGAATCATGTATTTGAAAACACCTCTTAAATATCTAACATGGTGTAGTTTGTTTAGCCAGTAAACTTAAGCACAACCATCTAAAATGTTTTTAGTTTCTTTCTACCAACAAGTCTAAAACATATGATACACAGATTCAGGTCCCACAAATTAAAATGTATCTTTGATTGATTTTAGCAGCTTAAATTTATGGACAATCTTATCTATAAGCCATTTAAAATAAAACTCTTAATAAAATTTCCCCATGTGGACATACAATATGTACACACATATAATATAGCATAATAGACCAATACATCAATTTTAATAATAGCTTTTAAAATCTTTAACTCTTTTTGTAGATTGCCAATTGATTTGAATTGCTTTTTCTTTTTAGTAACCTCAGTTAACCATACTTTCTCTCAGTTGGTACTGTTAATACATTATTGGCTTCATCTGTTTACAGAGCCATCCCAAAGTACTGAATACAATAAAAGTGGCTGGAAAAAGTCCATAGGAACCTATAGGAGGACAGCTAAACACAGAACCAACAACGCTTTAGTTTTATGAGCAGCAGATATTCAAATTTTTGAAAAAAGCACATATTTAAATAACCCATAGCTCTTAATAAAAATTCAGCTGTTTTTGAACAATTAGAATTTAACAGACATCAAGAGAACATAA